>NC_045140.1:20729130-21469130 GCF_008831285.2 Nymphaea colorata | reverse complement strand
ATTTAGGATAAAGTGGGGGATCATGAAGAGATGAGAGAGCTAATGGACACCCATGTTTACAACTGTGATTTTGCTGACATATCCGAGCTTATCTTGATCTACGAACTACCATTTGGCGTATGTTGGTGTTAGACAACTCATTGGGCATCTGTTTTGGTTAGATCGGGGAAGAAGATGGGTTCGGAGGAAAACAATCCTAGTGCTCTAGCCCTTTAGTGAAAGGATATACAATCGTCTCCTGGGTACTAATTCATATTTCAAGTATTCCCTAGTTGATTTGATTTCGTTAGTTCTTCAATTTCTTACGTTTACATGTTATAGTACTTTTGTTGTTTTGGAGGACACCACAACTTCATCTTCATAATAAACATTAAGTGGCCTCCCAATGGACTCGAGCGTCGTGAGCTGTGTTATGAAGTTCTTCGAATCAAAGGGCCTGCAAAGTATGTTTCATGTAATGCAATAAACTCAGCCTCCATGATGGGAGCGGTAATAGCTGATTTTTCGCACTCCTCTAAGAGATTGCACCACCTGAAAACGTAGCCTGTAGTAGACTTTATACCATCAAAGCATTCTAACTGCATGGGAAATACTTGGACTCCTGCTAAGTCTACACATACTGCAAGCTGCCAACTATTAATGAACATTGAATTGCGTCCATCTGTGCCTGTTTTGTATGGTTGCCCTTCTCAAGGAACAGCACATCTGGTAAATCAATTGTCATATATGGGGTTCGGAATGCAGATGAAGAAAAACAGTGTCGTATCCGAATGCAATTATTGAAGTCACAACTATATGTTATATGAAATCTAAGTTACTATTAACGTTGACCGGCAAAATTGAATACGAGCACAGAACATCCCCCGGTCATTTTACATTTGGATTGTTATCTGATCATATATTCGTGTAAATCCAAATCTCATCTGATATCATTTTCCAACACCAATCTGATGCAATTTTCTTTTTGCTTTTGAAAATTTTTTCCATATTCCACAGATTTAATCTGGTTCAGTCGGATATATCTGAATTATTTGAGCTCTGACATGCCCATCCAAGTAACCCCCACCCTAGCTTCTCCAAATAGATCATCCTCTGTTGTGTTACATTTCGGAAGAAGAAACAGAAAAAGAGATTTGGAACCATGCTTCCCTATTTCAGTTGGGGACCTTACCTTCTCCTGGGGTCGGAGCAAGCACGAGAACGGAAAAACATCAAGCTCTGTAGATGAACACGCGTAAATAGCTATACATTTCCTCAATGGCCCCTTGTTTTTATTTCATTTCTTTCCTAAACTAGAGTACTGTTGCAATTTGCAAATCATTCTGTCCCCAATTTCCCCTGTTTTGCTTTTTGAATTGGAAGAAAGAAGCATCGTCTTGAAAGAGTAGCAGAAGATAAACTGCCCAAGTATATACCCAGTCCCCTAATCATTTGATTTTTTTTCTAATACAATTATAGTTGGTTCAGATTCTTTCAACCTTAACGCCACGGCGTTGAGGATTTATCCATAGAATGGTTGGAAGGTCAGGATAAAATCAGATCCAGAGTTGCAGAAAAACGAAAGGAAATCTCAAGGTCAGATTTGTCTCAGTTGCATCGAAAAAGCCCAAGCCCCTTTCTTATTTCAACGACCCTTAAAGGGTTGAGGGCTGTTTCTGGATCTAGGTGAACAGCGAAACAATTATCACAGTGTTGCGCACAAAACCATTAAAAAGAAGGGTTTATATATGAAAGACGCACACCCCAAATGAAAAAGAAAAGCAAAAGTAGTAAACTTGTTAATAGCGGTAGAGGGGAACGGATTTGCAACAATAAACTTGAAAGAGAAACCATCGAAGAAACCACCGGCCGATCACCGGAAAGAACATAAGGAATGATCTCAAAGGGATGCGTGCGACTCAAAAGGGGGAGGAGGGCTCACGATCGGCCGTCGGAGCGAAGGGCTGCTTGCTGGGCACATCGAAGCGGCAGTACGCAACAGAATAAAGAAGTGATAAAGGGAGAGGCGTCGAAGTCTCCACTTGCCTGTCAGGTCAGAGGAAGGGACTGGATTCCACTAACGAACAAAAAAGCCAAGAAGAGCTTTAGGTCCACACTGGAAGACAAATGTATAAAATATATGTACTACTGTAAGTTAGGCCCTCGACATACGAAAGCAAGCGTTGATAAAAAAAAAAAACAAAAAAGGAGGAATCGAATCGAGCAGTTCTCCTGTTACTGTAAACAGCATAGAAGTTTCCGGTCAGTCAGAAGGATGGCACTAATTAAAAGACTCCAAAGGCCCCGCTCCCTATTGTTGCAAATCGAGTTTGCCCATATCTAACGCGTCCTTCCTGCTGCTCATGAGTTGGCTGCATCACTACCTTTTGACACACACACTCTCTCTCTCTCTCTTTCGATATATATATATATATATATAGTCACACCACACCCATTATGTGTGTTGATTATGAGTCGTCTGAACAATTTAACCAATCCTTCACAAAGTACGGCATATTTACCAAATTTAAAATACTCTTTTGTTTTTCTAGTTTTTATATTTAGTTAGTCTGTGCGTGTAAATATATATGTATATATTTATTAAATATGGAAACAGTATGCAATTGATGATGAGTTGTTTGATCCAGTACTTACTAATTATTCAAGTCGTAGCATCATGTAAAAAAGTAAATAAATTATCAATTAACATCTATAATTTGACAAATAAATGTACCCGTTGCACCATGTTTGAAACTATTCGTCTAGTTAATCAAATGGTTTATATATATATATATATACACATATACATAGCAAATATATATGACCTAAGAAAATATAAAAAGTCACCTGAACAACCTATTTGATAGATTACAAGGTGCTACATAAAAACTTATTTTTTGGAAAAAAAATTCTAATTATCGCTTTAACTTTAAAAGTAATTTACGCATGATATTAGTAAACCATCATTTAATTAACAACTCATATTACACACACACACACAGATATATATATATATATATATAAAGCGCACAAGAACAAAAATGGGTTAAAGAATCCAATTATGCTGAAACTTTTATTTAGTTAACATAGTGCAGTCTATATAAAGCGGAGGTCGCCTGCCATACGCCTACAAGCTTATATATGTTGAAATAGTGGACAGTGTACCTTGATATGCTTCTTAGGACTAGCTATCTATGGTCTTCATCTTTCCTACCTTTAAGGTGGTGTTTAATGGTTGAATAGCTATCTACTCAGGAACAGAAGCGTCTCAACATTTCTGTCCAAGACATTCTTCCCCCAATCTCAAACACGTCCATACATATCCAAATTGGTGTTTCTTTTTTTTTTTCAAAATGAGATCCATAAATTAAAGTTGTACATCGATCCTTATATTCTTAAATCTGTTTGTGAAATAAGAACTTTCACACGCCATATAGAAATTTTTGAAATTTTAATTTGCTGTATCTCGACTTCCATGGAATGCTACTAATGCTTTGCCGAAAGAAAAGATGGTAAAAGATTAATTTTAAGTGTAGTTACACAAAAGGAGGAGGCAATTACATAGCACTCGAGCTCTTCGAAATCGAGGGTGGAAAGCAGAAGCTCAAAGTAAAAACATGCGATGGATTTGAAAGGTGAACACAAAAAGGTGAAAAGGAAGTTACAAACTTCAACGCATCCATGAAAGAATATATGTACTCTGGAGGCCGAGATGTGGAGTAAAAAGATTCAAGAAAAAGGCCCGAGCGAGGCCTTTCTTTCCGCCTTCTAGCTTCTTCCTGCTTTTAAAACTCCGTCCTCACGTGTAGTTGGAAGATCTCCAAAACCTGTCGAGAGAAGGCAGGAATCAGCAAATCCACAGACAGTGAATAGAAAAAAGAGAACCGGAAGCTTGCACCAGCAAGAAAAGTGCAAATAAGCGTGTATCAAGACCACATGAACGCGTCATTGATAAAAATAAAAAGGAAAAAGGCCTTGCTTTCAGCACCAAGAAACGACTCTTCTTTTCCCCCAGTTTTCGTCATCCATCCGCCATGAACAACTGTTCTCAGACAACTTACATCTGAAGTTTTGTAGAATGACTAGAAATCGATCTCTACTAGTTGGCTTCTACTTCACTACAGAAACAAATTAACTCTTATCACATCATCATCTTGTGAGAATACGAAATCCCGTTCACCTTTGAGCAGTTCATTTATCAGCATACAGATGATTGTTAGATACGAACAATCACGAGCCACCTACTTTGGGCATCAAATGCTAGACGGGGGATCAAGAGGATTGAAATTCAATAATCCTCTTCTCGATAACTAAAAAGCATCGCCGTTTCTCTCCACCAATGAACTTGTCCACTGCAGTCCGAACACGAAAGAAGGAAAAATAAAAGCTCCAGACGAACAATTGAAAAGTATTTTCTGCTTTGTGCAGCCAAAAGAATGCTGAAGACGATGGGGATGTTCTAATTAGTAGGGCGCGTTTGAATGCGAGGATCTGGGCTTTGAGAAATCCAACAGCAATCACTCACACATGGGGAAGGGGAAAATTAATGGGTTTCTTGCAATCAGCAAAATGACTTCCTGATCTCGCACAGGAATCGATAATATCCTCCACACACACAGAGCGAGAGAGAGAGAGAGAGAAGACTCGTTTCTCTTTACCGGGAAAGAATGAAGAGGATGAAGAGTTCCATTACTGTTCGACTAACTCCAAGACAAACCGAGAACGTCAGGAAGATGGTCCGTTGCATCCATTGCCACCACCACCATCAGATGCATGCTGTTGCTGCAGGTGATGACGGAGTGGCAGAAGCTGGCTCATGAACCCCGTCGATGGCCCATTAAGACCCAATCCGCAACCACCTCCTGTGCCAGCTGCAGCTCCATGCTCGTAAGCAGCGATATCAAGCCTACCGAGATTGCCGTGATCGTAGCTACTCATCATCGCCAGCTGCGCCCTCGCCGGCGTGGGGGCGGTCACCGCTAGCTGTTGCGACTCCACCATCTGCTGCTGCTGCCGCCCTTCTCTGAAGGCCCCTCCCGCCAGTCCCAGACCGATGCCGACGTCCGACAAGGTCGACGGCGCTTGAAAGCTGTGTTGCTGATACTGCATGTGGTGGCCGGATGACTGGTGCTGCTGGGCAGCGTAGGCAGCCGCCTGGAGGAGGGTAGTAGGCAGCTGCTCGGTGATGCCAGCGGAGGCCATGTAGCTGCAGAGCTCCGCCCTGGCGCGGATGAGGTCGGCCTGGAGCTGCTTGAGTTGGTGCTGGAGAATGGAGATGACGCCTACGCAGCCGTAGACGGGGTCGCTTAGCCGAGCTTCGGCTTCGTAGGCGAGGGAGTTTACGGCGTCCTCCCGCCGGCTGGGGTGGAGCTCGTTCAGCAGCTTGCTGACGTTGCTGGCGCCGAACACCTTGTGGACGCTGGCGAACTTCTGGGGGCTATCCGGCGGGAAGTAGGGAGCGAACACGCATTCCGGCAGGCACTTGCGCCTCAAGAACTTGCAAGCTGCGCATGGTGAACTCGAAGACGACGCCATGCCTTCGATCTAATTAACCGAAAACAAGAAGAAAAAAGATAAGAGAAGGAATGGAAGATTATGTACGCCATTCTTTTCAATCCAATCAATCATTTTCAATTTTTTATCGTTATTATTGCATTGAAAAAGTCAGTCGCTCGTTTCGCTTCGAAAGCAACCGAGAGGAAGGGGATCGGTCATCGCCTTGTGACTCAACCTAACTCTTCCAAAGACAAACACCCAGCAGCGTCTTTCGTTCTGAAGTTACAGTCTGGTGGGTTCTGAAAAGGCCATCGGCCCCCGAGAATAACGCTATCAACAGAGGGAAAGCAAGCTACCAAATGGGAAAAAGGTTGCAATCTGTCGATTCTAACAAGATTCTCATGATCAGAACCACTTAGAAGAAAATGGGTGGCACACTTACATGAAGGCGAGGAAGATGACAAGGTTAAGGGTCGGAACTCACCAAAAAATATGCTTCCGGCTTCCTCCTCGGAACTCGGCGCGTCTATCGTGAGAAGTGGAGAGGCGACGCCTTCTCGCCGGGTTTTTATCGGAAACGAAGAATTACGGCGACAGCGCGAGGTGGTACAGGCACGAGAAGGAGAGGGGGAGAGAGAGAGAGAGAGGGAGATTTTCCCGCTTCTGGTGGGATTCTTTCTGTTAAAAAAACTTTAAAGCGGAGACGACGAGCTATTGATGATTGATCGGACCGGGGGCCCACGCTTCGCGCCTCTCTGGTATTCAGACCTGAGGGCCCAGCCAGTCAAACGAGGCCCCCCCTCAAGTTAATTACGGGAATCAATTGAAGCACAGTTAATGCTACGGCTTCACCTCAACCCTCCCGTCCGGCCACCGGCGCGTTGTGTTTGATCTCTCCGTTAGCAGGTAAAATGGCTTCTTCTTCAAGCGAAGTTCCCACGCGAGGTTGGCAGAAAGGAGGAATATGAGGCGTCAAATCGTCAGCAGGGGGGTGGGAGGAGGGAGGAGCTGAGAGGGCTATTAGGTACTTGGGAGAAGGCGCCGTCCCGATGACATGTCAGAGGAAGCGAGTCCTTCTCCTCCACCTCCTCTCTCTGCTGCTGCTGCTGCTGCTGCGTCCCCTTCTGCTTCTGCTTCTGCTGCAGTGGGGAAAGGGAAGTTTGGGGGGAGACAAAACGGAGGGAGCATTCCCTCCCACCTCTGCTGCTGCTCCTGCCGCCCTATTATGTTCTCTCTCTCTCTCTCTCCCCCTTTCTGTACGCAGTAATGGCGCTCTCATTAATGGCAACCTCAATTCGCTCTCCCAAGTCCAGTTACCATGTTGTCCCTCGCTTAGTTTTTTCTGAAAAAATAATTGATTTCTCTTGGTAACTTAGTACTTACCCCGTTGTTATTAACCCTTGGGCTGTGGCCACCACTTAACTTCTTGGGTAGAAGCCATCAATGTTTTAAACAACATTGATCTTAAATCCATATTATATATAAAAAAATAAATTTAGGATCAAAATCTACGAATCTGATATTCTAGAAAGTTCCACGATTAAACAAGCACATCCAAGTCTTTCACCAAATCAATAATGTTACTAGAATATCAGATTCGTAGATTTTAATCTTAACTTATATATATAATGTGGATTTAAGATCCATGTTGTTTAAATTGAGGATCTTACAAAAAAACATGTTTATTGCAGTCTGGAATCTGAGATCCAAGCTATCAAATACTACACTATGTGTTTAAGATTAAGGAGCTGAGCAGAACTTGGAGATCATGACAAGTGTTTAGAGGGAGGACCCAATCGAGCTTCAACAGGTTCATGATTCTATAGAAGATGCACGTTTTTCAGAGCTTAAAGTTCCATCGTTTGAACCCTAAATGGTTCGTCGACACCATTCAGATGATTCATTTATATAATATTGAAATAATATACTTAAGACAGCTGCAGATTGAACTATGAACTAAAGATAACATTTAATACAGATTTCTCACGAGTTAACCGACCAACACAAAATAAAGCGAAGGGCTAACTCTCGAGCCTACCTCATGAGTTCAAGTTCCGCTGCACCATATGGTCATATATATATATATATATATACATATACACACCATGTCTCCCGATATTGCCTTTTTTGTTCTTTAGCTCTCGAGCAGTACGTAGTTTGGTTTTTATAAATTCAATGATATAGATAAATACAAAACGTTCAAATTTGTAAGATTTCAAAAATTAACCTGTGTAGATCATCTCAAAATCAATGTTCTTAGGTTTCCCGGAAATCTAACTTCACATCGAAACCTTAATTCTAGTTGATCAGGGGAGATCCCACTGCGCCGCTGAAGGATGAAGGGTCAACCCAACCCTGGTATAGGGCTTACCTTTACTTTTAGTGCTTCAATATGTAACATCTACACAACACAAATTGTTTAAAAAGAGTTGAACGGAAACTTGCTACCTACCTGTTCCTACTCCATCCATTGCACCAACTTGGTGCCAACTTAAATAAGATCTAGAGAAAGGTGGGGGCCGATCTCCTCTTTTAAATTAAAGCCCTTTCTTCTGGTTGAGCACTTTCAGTTAATAGGATAAACGCAAGCAATGGACTTATATAGCAGAACCGATGAGGCTCATCATCATGTCCAGTTTCAACTTGAAAACGTCTGCAAATTGCTCTGCAGAGGCGTAGAGCACCTGCAGTCCCGTATTTATGGCACATCTTGCCTTGTATAGAAGTTATAAACCTCGAAGGTTGGTTAATAAAAGATCATCATCATCGCCTTTAAGTATAGATCAGCGTGGAATCTGGAACCAAGATCCAACACAGGCTAGGGATGTACATAGTTGAATTTAATATGCTACTATAAAATTTGACCAACAGTCAAAATGGGACATCTGTGTTGGATGCCTTAATTAGTAGGTGAATCAAAGAGGACAAGAAAGGAAGCTGGCACTCCTACAAGTAAGAGAAGGATATAGACTTTTTATTTGTTTTTCCAAGTAGACACAATCAACCCATCAATTTTAAGTGTACGGGCATTTGGTATCCCTGTGGAGATATAAAATTTTCATTTCCAGTGCAAGTGTTGACATATGATTGCTTACAAAATTGAATAGTTTATCTGCAAATTGTTTCCATTGATTCTACTGTCAGTCTGCCTCAGATCATGGCAGATTATTTTTATGGACATGATATTCGCTTTGTTTCAACTGGAAATATAGCATTGAATGCCCCTTGAAGATTCAAATTTGAAAAAAAATTCCATGAACCTGAGAATTTAAACAGCGTCGTGTGTCAATCATGGCTGTTTTTTATTTTTTTTCTTTGCTTGAATGGAAGCAGGCATTCCCATGTGTACATGAAATCAAATTTCTATGGTACTATCACAAAATTTAAGTTTTTTTTTTTTTTGTGAAGGAATCTCGGCAAGATACTTTTGTTGAAGAAGGAAACTCTTTTTTCTGACGAACATAAGTATTACAAAGAGTATTATTCATCTCAAGAAAAGCATTACTAGAAATCTTTTACTTGTATTCGTGTTCTTGGTAGATAACTGAAAGCAAATATTGGAAACCCGAGCCCCATTGAGCGCCAGCAAATTTAGTTCAAGTTAACAGTTCTTAAACAGAACAGCAAGAAATCTTGCATCTCTTGGTCTGATGTTTTTGGGTATCAGGAATATGAATGTCACGATCATAAAACGATAGCAATTATGTGTATACCAACTAAATTTTGAGGGCAAATGGTGGAGATCTGATGCTTCGATTTACGTGCATTCAGATAAGAGTAATGACAGAAAGAAAAACATATAGAATCTACGCAATTATGGTGTCAAAAAATTACAAAAAAAATATTGAGAGATCAAAGATGCAAATGTGAAACTAGGATACGTTCTATATGCTTGTCTTCTTTCTACAAATGATACTTTGGATGGCTATAAGCCTATAGATTTAAGATCTTACCCTCAACCACCAATAATAAATCTGATTTTTCAATGCAAAACCAAATGAGGAATCCCAGGTATGGATTTAGGTTCGACTTAATATTCATCTTTTGTTACATCTGCAGATTTAAAAATTTGCGTGAACTAAACATACCACTAACTGTCACACATAAAAGAAGATTTTTTCTCACTTTAGTTTTCCTTTTTCCATTTTTGGCACAAAAAACTGAAGCTTAATCAGTTTCAGTGTCATAAACCCATGGCTAGCTAGCATTATAATGCTACCCTACTTTGGCTTGCATAATAAGTGGTGCCTACATGATTTGACACTAGCTGCTATTGCACCCATCCTCTTGGTTTATCACACAAGCAAATGAACTTAACGGATAAACTCTGATAAGAAATTATGAATTATTCTAAGCACAAGTACCATACGGCATTACTAGCTTCGTATCAATGTTGTTAAAAGTCGGCCTTTGAATTATTAGAGATCAAGGAGCCCGTTTGGTAGCGTGAACAAATTATTACTGTTTCATAAATAAATATGACTCAAAGATTAGAATAAATTCATAAAATATGTTTTGATTTTGGTGCAGATTCATGAAATAATGACAACCTAATATTATTGCCAAACAGTTTGTAAGGGTGTGCATGCTCATGAATTATGCATTAGAATGTGCATTGAGCCGTCAATTTGATGCCAACTTTATAAAATTCCTCAAGAGAAATCCGTGTTTTTCGCCGTTTGTCATATGATACGATCTTACTAATCGGTAAAGAAACTGCACCTAAAACCACTAGGGGATGCCAGCGAATGGGATTGGGATCAGATAGAGCAGTTACCACTTAATTCATGCTTTTCAGATGATAATATACAATTACAAACTTTTTCTCTAGGTTTTACATGTATTTGGGTGAATAAAATTCATATATTGATTGGATTCAGTAAGAAAGGACTTGGTTAGAGTCCAAAATGAATTTTTTGAATGCAGAACGCTATTTTGCTCCCAAAATGGCATTTTTTTGTGTGTTTCAGCATCGAAACCAGGTTTTTCTAAAAATGAGTTTTGGGAAATCTTTTTTGGTTTTCAGAATGGATTGAATAACCTCGTCCCCTCGAGTTGCATATTTTTTTTTTAAAAAAAGTGCGTTTTGGGTGTTATCAAAACATGCAAACCAATTTTTAAAAATTGATGAAACAAATATTTTCCACAAAGGTGATTACTCTTGATTTTTTTTTTTTTGTAGGTGTCATCTAGAATGCTTTTATATTGTGTTTACATCCAACTGTTAATCTGATGTGAATTTGTATACTTCGAAGTCGTATTTGGATCAAACAACCAGTTCCATCAATCCTACAAACGAACCACACTTCGCTTTCATGCTTTTAGAACTCCACTTCTCTTTGCTTAAAGGAGCAAAGGGCTTGCCTTTTTTTCGTAAAAGCAAATATGATTAAGCTTGTTTTTTGCCTGAAGAAGATATGATATTATGTACTTTTTGTATCCTTCTTTCCAGTTCCAGTTGATTCGTGTCAGTTTCTTGCACACTTTCCCTTGGGCTTACGAAGACGACGAGTTCCTAAACACTTAGGTCCTGCTTAGCACATCTTCCCATTCTTCCTTTCTTTTTTCCTCCGCAAGTCTCGATATCAAACAGTCAAAAAATTGACGTTCCTGGACAGCAATAATTAGGTCTGAACTAGTAATTAGGCAAATATTGAAGGCGTTTTGTGTCATTGTCTTCTCGGGCCCGAGACCCAAAAGAGGGAATGGGTTTGGAACGAAGTACGAAAATGCCCCTGCCTTCTGCGGACGAGCCTGCATGTCTGGAGGGGCAGCATGGCGTCATTAATGATGGTTATCATGATGCTTCGAGGGTGCGACCATCTCTCTCTCCTCCTCCTCCACACACACATACGCACGCACGCAAGCCTGTTTCTTAAGATTGTCACGTGTGAGAGGGAGTGTCACGTGCAGGGATGTTGACCTTGCAATGACACAAAGGAAGGAGGGCCTAATAAAAGCAGTTCCATTGAATATTCCCATCACATCCATTCATCTTGTCCCTTCCAAAACATTGATGTGCATTAATTTCCCCATCAAATTTTCTTTCCCCTTTTAATGCTGGTATTAAATCGGCCATCCCTCAATAACATGCTCCCTCTTGTTTGGTCAGCTTCATTCCTTTGTCCAACTGAACCCTAATTTAATTTTGGAGGGTGCTAGAAGCCTTTGGATGACTCCAATGAAGTGAAACTTTTTTGGTACCGAGCTGTAAGAATTGAGCATCAAGAGGTGTAGCGTAATTGATCAGACTAACATGAATCATAGTTTGATTCGTGTGAAATTGCTATCTTTTTGAATTGTAAATAGTGGTAATCCGATATTTTAGTTGATGGGTATACTTTGAATCCACTCAAGTCCCAAAGCAATCATATATTCTAAGGACATGGAAAAAGGAAAAAAATGCTTCGGCTCTTCTTGAGTTGGCTTCCGCTCAGCCAAAAGTCACTGACCTAGGTACTAGGGTTTGTGCAGTTTAGATAAAAGTTTAATAGATCTAAACATGAATCAATTTGGTTCCAAATTTATCCTAAATGTGTGTATTTTATTTTAGCTATTCCTTTTTTAGAGGATTTCTTTTACTTTAGAAGTGTTTTTAATTTGGCCCAAGTTGCCCTATTGCTGGTACGGGTCGATCAAGATCAGACCAACATGCATTTCTTTTTTAGAGAACGAAAGAGCTCGATCCAATCGGACACAAGCAACAAATTAATGATTACTCAAACTGTACACCTAGCAAATTAAATGCAAAAGTTAGTTTTGTATAACAAGCTTTACCATTATTATGCTTACAAATGGCAATTGATTAAGTGAACGTTATCCTAGTGGAAGGAAACAGAGAGCCTCAGCCTCCTGGGTGGGCCTCAACGTCTCATTGTTTAAGCTTCTCCAGTTCATGAAAATATGCAACTACATTTACTGAACGTTAGTGTTCTTCTCGAAGGGGAAGGGAGAGACAGAGAGAGGTAGGTCATCTATGAAGCCACAGTCTGCTCAAAGTCTCCAAAGGAAAATGCCATTACTATTGTTGGTGGTTCAACATATATAGGCGCATAAATGTTGAAATTCTCAGAAATCAACAGCACCCCAGTACTAATTGCTTTTCTTACATTTGTACTGTATATTTTAAAGTTTTGACAAGCAGTAATCCGCTTCTATTGGAGAACCCATTTATCATTCGCGCTACATTTACATGAACATTGATTTAAGGCGTCAGAGGGTTTAAATATAGTTCACCTGAAACACAACCCAAAAGAAATTAAGAAGAAAGCAGAAACAGAAACCAAAGTTCGATTAGGTTTGAATTTCTGGGTCTCCTCTTTCTTGGTTGTGGGTTTCTGAATCATTAGAGTGTCAGGGGGAGGAGTTTGTTTGAATGCCTTGGACACGACAGTTACATGTCAAGTCGAACACTGTTGTATCATCACACATTGTCCCATCGGCATGACTCTGATCCCAACCTTGGCCGTATTTTACAATCTTTAAGACATATTCCACACTCGCCTCTCATACATCAAATCAAATCAATGCGTTTCTGGTTTCTTTCATTTTAAAGAATAATCATAACGTCACATCAACGAACATGTGCCTTAAATGAGGCTCGGCTTCTGGACGTCAATCTCGAGATCTTGTGGCCTTGAATTTATTCCTTTTTAAAAGTTTTTTCGGTTCATCGCTTGCCAAAAAGATGTTGGTCCTACGACACTATGTGGCTGCCTTTGAACGACTCTGCTGCCATGCAAATTGAATGAAAAAGTTTAGATCAAAAGTTGCTTAACCTTTAGTGGCATGTCCAAAATCATAACAAAACTTAGGAAAAAGGAGCAGTTCATGTTTTTTGTTAAATGTACGACATTCAGAGTCAAGTATCTCCGCTTATAAGAGTATTTCAAGAGTTATTCTACCATAGTTCCCTTAAGAACAAGGGAAGATTTTCTTCTTGTTTTTTTTGTTCTTAAGAGAGAAAGAGAGAGAAGAAAAGTTAATGAAAGGCATAAAGCAAAACAACAGGAAGCATTTAAAATAGTTGGGTTGACTGTTGAGAGAGAGAGAGGGCGAAGGCACTGAGATAACTTTCTCTTACGCAGTCAGTGCCACAAGGAACACGCAGATGCAAACGTCTAAGATACAGTTTTGACGCTTCATATTCTATATCTAGATTATCTGAATCTGAACCGCTTTCATCTTTAAAGAAATACGTTAATCAGAAATGGGCAAACAAAGGCACTTATCCTGAAAGATTCCTTCATTTATTCCTTCCGCATCGCCAACTGGCTATGGGGAGCCAAACAGAACAGATTCTTGCCCATTTGCTTCAATATATTTTCGGACATGGAACGCTCCAAGGACCAGACAACTCGATGGGACAGAGAGGAAAGCATGGATGAGCCCCACATCTTCTGAGGACAATATCATGGGAAAGCCGGGGATGTGAGGATATAACTACACCAAAGTTTCCAGTGATTTCTCCAAGGAGGATTCTGGCGATTCATTTTCATAAAGTGAACATCTAAAATCGAGATTGGTTTTTCGGATAATCTTGAATATGGTTTCTTTGACATTTCTCTGGTGTAATTTTTGGGCTAAAACCAAGTCCAACGAATTCTTTTGTCTAGATTTGAGCGAGAAAGAGAGGAAGAACAAGAGAGGCCTGTCTCACCTCAAGCGTGATTTCTCTGTTACTGAAAAGAAAAAAAAAATATAATAAGATATTGTATCATGGGTTGGAGATGTTAAAAAATCAGTTCAGATGTTCAAGAATCCATCCTGGGAGGAGCCGTATGAGGCGGAAGCTCCCTTTCCACTTTCTATTCGTTGTCGTCCCGGACCTTCCAATCAAAAGGTTTCGTCCGGCCTTGAGACCGCTGTTCTGGTCAGAGTTGCGGCAGTAGCCTATCTACGGTTGCAGAACTTTTCTCAGGTGATTTTTCTCTTGCCGCTCCTGAACACGCTGACTGCACCCTACGGACGGACATTAGCAGTGTCGGTCACCAGAAAATCTTCAGCCAAAGGTTTACCTGGTTCCAGCAAATCGATCGAACCACCGATACGTAGCTGAGTTTGCTAACTCTACGTACACCGAACAAAATATAAGCACGAGATAGAAGAGAAATTGATTCAGTCATCGTCTCAGCGATACAAGGCTTTAATGAATTACTGTTGTTCACGGCCCCAAAATTTTTTCTGTTTGTAGGTTGTAACCCTTAAGTCATGTACCGGTACCTTATGCATCACAGGATGCAAGCCTGGGTGTCAATTCTATGAAATCGAGTGCAGCATAAAAGGTTCTTAATTTGGTCCGCTGCCACCCATCAATTGCATCTACCTACCGCCAATGTTTGGAGAATAATTGTGAAATAGATGTGCATAGGGGTGACACTTCTCATGAGTCAATTTAAGCAGAACCATGAAGAACTTGCAGGAAGAGATCGTAACTCATTTCTGTTCCACAATACAGTGCCACCGGTAATAGAAGTATGCTCTCTTCTTTTGCTTTTTCTCAATCCGTGTTTTGCGGTACTATGGTACCGAATCATAACATTGGTACTGGTCCGGCAGAGTTGCTCCAGAATGGTGATGTGAAGCCTTGGTCTGGGAAACATCTTGCAAGCAAGAACTATGCCGCATCGTCATTGATCTAAAACATATAAATCCACGAATTTCGACAAGCTTTAGAGAAAGAGAGAGCTACCCTTGGAATGTTTTTCGTCACCGTCATGTCCTTTTAATACCAGACCGTCTTCACTATCTCTTCATCATCGTCCTTTGGTCTCATCAGTTCGAACATGGCTGCTTATTATCATCTACGGATGAGCATCAGAACGCCATTGTCGGGCAGTACAAGTAGTGGTGAAGAAATATGGCTTCTTCTTCTTCTACTGCAGAATGATTCCTTCATCTCTGTGGTGTGTCGGATCAGTAAGTCCATCCCCTAGATTTTCTCGGTTCGTGTTGACAGAAAGCGCGTGGAAACCCGGAAGAGTTTGTGGGTATCGAGAAGCCCATTTTATGCCTCCCGATGCCTTTATCTGGCTCTCCCTGCCTAGAAATTTAGAGGTGATTCCAGAAACACTGTTTGATCAGTCGAATAATATTGAGTAACCAAGGTTATTGCAGCAGCTGGAGGGTCACTATAAGAATTGGTTAAACATGCAGTGGCAAATGGTTCCAAGGGGACCTGATGATTTCTGGTGCTTAAAAAGGTACCGTGGATATATATTGGAACTATCTTAAGCAACATACGTTAACTATCGCAGACAAACAAGAGATTCAACACCAGTTTTCGGATGCCTGGCCGATACAGTTTATGGAATTGAAATAGATTATCTAAGGTTGGTTGCAATTCTAATAATCTCAACATCCTAATCATCCAGTGAAATGAAAGAATTATCCATCTCCAAAATAATAGATAGGAATACTGCAAATATAGTCATTTGGGTACCCATTCAAGGGTTACTCTGCCATATTCCCATTTAATGGTTTTAATAAATTGCCCGCATTAGTCCTTCTTGGACCATATTTGAAACTTATACCCTAAATGGCTTTTGAGAAAACATACTCGATCGTTGTGCGACCTTAGCTAAACGTTTAGGCTGATGAACTTCAAAATGGGTCCTGAAAATTGGATTGATTAACGTGGAAGGACAACCTACCCAGCCAAAGCCCAGTCCTGGATAGGTGATGGAGCTGGAGCTGGAGCTGAAGGCCAAGGCGGTGGAAACAACAAGGACTACACATTCTATACACATGCCAAGGATACAGAAAGATGAGAAGACTGCTAGTGGCTACTGCTAGAAAGCAGAAGCCGACAAGTTCATGCGCGGCAGAAGGAACCTCTGGTGTTGCCCGCGATTCGAAAAGAGAAAAAAAGAGAGTCAGTTCACAGGTGAAGAACAATAGAGCCTAATAAAGCTTCGTGGAAGAAACTGACAATGTTGGTGTTGTTTAGCGTGTTATCGAGAAACGCAGCAATATTAGACTAAAAAAAAAAGAACAAGATGGTTTATTGGTAGAGAAGCTAAAATGTGCAGATTGTCTACGACAAGATATTTGAATGGGAAAGCTGTAGCGGCTATGTAAGAGATGGTTTCAATGTTGGCATTTCTGCTATAGTTTCAAAATCGAGATCAGTTTGAATGTCCCCATTGTTGAGAGTTGGCTTATTTGCTGCACAGCAGGTTGCAAAGGCAAATCAAGATTCATGTTGAAACTATTGTAAAATCATACCTTCAGAGACTATTCGGCAGTATGAATTGACTCTTTCAGGGTGTGCGAGTCCTCAAATCATTGAAATGTGCACAGCAACACATCTTATATAACCAAGAAGCTAATGTTAGATATCTCCTCAGATGGACAAGCAAACTATTGAATTGTATTAGCTGATCCTTTTCTATTTCTTCATCTATTTTCTTTTTCTCGTTCTCCTCCGATGGCTATTGGTTATTTTCTTACTCTTGTTTCTATTTTCCCATTTCCTGTTCATGCATTAGTTCTCTTTTCTCCAACAAACAATGTTCACCACAGCTTGGACTTCTGAAAAATTTTACCATTCCCTTCCCTTTCACCGGAAAATGTGGGTTTTTTCTTCCTTCAAGTCTTAGTAAGAATCATTAGCCATTGATCAGCAAGGTAAATAAGGGATTTCACTTATGTGCTCTCATTCTCCTTCGATTAACAGTTCCGCCTTCTACATTTTGAACAACTATGGTATCCGTCGAAGACTGTAACGAAGTTCAGTCTTGCAAAAATACTTTTACGTCATCCGCTTGCACATCAAATTGACTAACCAGCTACACCATAATTACGAGTAACTCTGCAAAGAAAATCCATGCTTCTAAGAAGTAGAAAATTATTCAGTCTTCTTGCTGCAATGCCAAGCCGATTAAATGAAGTTTTCTGAAGCTTAAATGCACTTACACAACTTCAAGGTTCAATTCCCCAATTGCTGGGATGTTATTAGTATAGAATTGTTCTCACGGCCTCTCTTCCAACGAAGCAGAAAAGAAAACTGACTCACGCAATTTTCAGAAACTAATCATTGATTTATCTCAGGATGCCGGTGTCTATGACAACAGACCATGATGATCCTTTGAATGGATTACTCGACTTCTGATTCCCCAAATGAAAGTAGATCTGTCAAATGACATTTTACGGAAGTAAAATATAGGCTTCTTTCTGAGTTCCTTAAATTCACTGCATTGCATAGTTCTTGCAAATAAATACTTACAGACAGCAGCTTTATTCAATTACATGTAGTGTTTGTCTGTTACATAGAGCAAAACAGTCGTCGTCTTTTTTAATACCCCAAACTCACAAGATTTTATTAACACATCTTATGAAAAACGAATAGGAAACATCCGTTCCATCTGAGAGTCGAGAAACCACAGGGAAACACCGAATACTTGAGCAACTCATTTTAGCCCTTATTTCGTCAGATAACAAGCTGAAATTCAAGAGGATAAAGCAATGTGGCTCACCTATAATGTCCCGGGGGTGCTCAGGGCCTTCTATAAACAGTGCAAACGTACTTGGTTAACTCCGGCACCACAGCTGGGAAAGAGAGATTGTTGCGGTGGATGTTGCTGCATTCGATGAAAGAAAATAGAACATATTGAGGTGAGGAAACAATTGCTCATAGAGTACGAAACAGAAAAAAAGATAATGCATTTTTAGTAATCTTTTACTAAAACTGCCTTTACAGAGGCATGCACTCGGGCGCAGTCGGAAACATGAAAGATGTTATTTTGAATGCGCGTGTTCAGGAGAGTCTGTGTTCTGGGTGTATGATAATATCCCAATCTGTTACTGTAGGCTTTCATCTTCGTTTCTCGAGGTCGAGGTGCACATATAGAAAAGCTTAAACCTCATCCCATTGAACAAAGAGGGACTTGTATCGGTAGGCTGCCATGTGTGTCGTGCTCAGCAGGGCGGTCTTACAGAAGACGAAGAAAGAAGCTGTCAGAAGGAGAGATCACATTAATGTGCGCATGATCCACGGTCCAGGGGTGCCATTAATGGGGCAGAAATAGAAAGACAATAAGGGAAGGGTTCCCCTCAGTGATTAAAGGTGCCGCTTCTTCCTTCTTCTGTGTAGGCTGGCCTCAGTGCCTTCAGGTGATTTTAGATGGAAACGCTTGTTGGCAGGGAAGGGAACAAGGAAGAGCGAGAGAGAGAGAGAGATTCATTGCAAATCAGACTTAAGGAAAATTAAGTAAGCTGATGGGACGAAATGTAACGCGTTTGTCAAGAAAAATACTGCATATGAGACACCAAAAAAGTTTGGGGAAAAGAAACTTGCACTTTTGAGTTCTTGACTTCCTCCTATTCACCTTTGCTGGTTGTTTTCTTCTTTTTGGCGGGAGGGGTTACGGAGAGGGACAAGAGTCTCAGACTGCAGAGGAGCTCATACGTAATGAAATAGAAGGGGAGGTGGTTGGATTCTCTTTTAAGTTTTTGAAAATAATGCTGCCAGTTCCCAAAACCAAATGTCCTTGTTTCCCAGATATCGTTCTTCGCAGGGAATGCCTTTTCACTTTTCCCTCTTTTTTTTTTTTGGGTTCTCTGAAGGAACGCCAATTACTAATATCGATATAAAGCAACAAGGAATGCAGTCTGGCAGCGACAAGAAGAATCCTCTTGAACAGTTCCGTTTGCTCAGGTTATTGATTAATATGCACAAATATTTGGCACGAACGAAAAGACAAGATCAGATGACCACACATGAAACTGTTCATATATAAGGGATTGAAACCTAACGCGGCTGGCAAACCAAATGTCCCGGCTGGGCGAAAGGCCATTATCGCCTATCGACCAATCTCCAACTGTATCAACTATCAACCGGGAAGCTACTTTGTGCTTGAGCAACTTCCCTGAGTCCATTTCGTAAGACCACCTTGAAGATGCTGAAGTTTTTATGATGTCTAACCCAAATTATGGAGAGCTATTACTAAAACAAATTCCGAAAACCCACGTACTTAAATAAAATATCAATTTTAAGATGGATTGGAAAAGTCTAAAATGTAAGAGTATTATTTCCCACGAAAGAGCGTGGGTGGAGAACGAGGGAGGGACTTTATGGCGATGTTGCTTACCGAGAAAAGGTGGAAACATCGACTCGTGGCGAGGCGAGTTTGGCGTTGATCTGCTGGGGTTCTTGAGAAAGCACTGAAGTTGCACATCCATGGGGTTTCTAGTATCTACTCCTCGCCTCCTCTCGTCCGCTGCTCAGCCGGAAACTGATTCATATACCCAGATGACGGTGGTGACGACAGAGCCAAATGGTTGAACCCCACTCCACCACCACCACCACCACCACCACTTCCTCCTCCACTGATGCCGTGTTCGTTTCCTGAGTTTCTGAACCTTGCGATTTCGCTATTATCATAGTTTCTCGTCATCTCTTGCTGTTCTCTAGCAGCCACCAATGCTGCAGCAGCTGCGGCCATCTGTTGAGACTCTAGAATATGCTGTTGGTCCCTGTACAACTGCTCTCTCGACGAGGGAGCAAAACCCACCCCAATCCGCAGAGATCCCGTCCCAGTTATGTTTTGATGGTAGTATTGCTGCTGCTGGTGCGCCGCCATAGCTGCTGCTTGGAAGATGGATGCTGGAAGAGGGCCCGTCATGCCAGTGGCAGCCGTGTAACGGGAGAGCTCCGTTCTTGCGGCAGCGAGGTCAATCTGGAGCTGTTTGAGCTGATGCTGGAGCAACGAGATTATCCCGACACACCCATAGACGGGGTCACTGAGCCGAGCCTCAGCTTCGTAGGCAAGGGAATTGACAGCGTCCTCCCGCTGGCTTGGATGGAGCTCGTTGAGCAGCTTGCTGACATTGCTCGCGCCGAACACCTTGTGGACATTGGCGAACTTCTGGGGATTATCGGGCGGGAAGTAAGGAGCAAAGATGCATTCCGGCGTGCATTTACGCCTCAAAAACTTGCACGCCGCACAGGGGGAACTCGAAGACGATATCGCTGTTAATACATACAAAGGAAAGGAAAAGTAAGATGGAGAAATGAGTTGGATCTCGAAAAGTCGTTCACATCATAGCCTTCTCTTTCTACCATGGGGCATAAAAAAAAAGCTACTGTTCGGTTCTGAATTTTGGAAAGTGAACGATCAGAGGCGATTGACAGTTCAGAGTCGGTTACGGGGTCAAATCTTGGAGATTTCTTTTTCACGAGTGCATCCCTAGAACTGAAGAGAAAAAGGGGAAAAGGAAGGAAGAAAAAAGAGAGAAGAAGTGGACCGTAGAAGAGAAAAGAAAGCACTGACGACGAGATTGTACCGAGCATGGAAAGAAGGAATGCCAGATTCTCTCTCCCGAATTCTCAAACCCTTCTGTGATTCGATCCGCTGCCTCGCCGGGGACTCTGTGCCTTCTTCAAGTGACGGAAAGCTTTCTCCTGATAAGTGAGCTCCGTAGATCAATTCACTTGACCACTCAGTCAAGCGGCGAAGCAATTGCGAGCGGGAAAATCTATCAGACGAACGCAGAGTTCCCGATCTTTTAATTTTGCTTGTTTAATTAAGATTTTTGCAAGGGAGGAAAAAGAAAGGACTTGAGTAGTTCAGACTCCACACGGAGCATCTAGTTCTCAAACGTCACCTCCTCCTCCATCTTCTTCTTCTTCTTCTTCTAAGAAAGAATCGAGCAGTCAAGACTCTACACAAAGTATCTATTTATCAAACTCTATCTTGTTCTTCTTCTCTCTCTCTCTCTCCCTCTCTCTCTCTCTCTCTCTCACACACACACACACAAAAGATCTACCTGAGCAGAAGGAAGATCAGTTTCTTTTTCTCTCTCTCTTTCACTCTCAAAATATTTTACTCAGTAGAAGGAAAATCAGTGCAACACAAATGTAAAAGAACGACTGCGGTTCCGTCACTTGTGGAAGATGCGCCTCTGATTGATCATCCGAGTCCCGGACGTTCCTCTTCTTCTTTGCTGGTTCTTCCTACCTCATCAACGGGAGAAACTCTTCGCCCTTGAATCGCCGATCGGTTCACCTCCGAACCGTCTCGACTCGCTTCTCTCGCCTGGAACGACGTGCACTGGCGGTGTTCTTCCGCCCTCGAGATCCGCCTCTCGCCTCGATTGCTCGAGAGCTTGACCGCGCTTATCCAGGAGACAAAGCTCGTACAGCCTACATAGGAAGAAATGACCATCAATCGGCTCTGGCCTGCCATCGAAATTCGGTCAGGGAAAATCGAATAAAATAGAGAAAAAGAGAGAGAAACGATAAAAAAAACGCCAACGCTGAATGGAATAAAAGAAAAGGAAAAGCTTCGTACGAGATGAGAAGAAGGAGCTCTGTCTCTCTAATCTAAAGCATGATCTCGAGACCTTTCAACAATCTGCCAAACGCTCGTCTGCTTCTTTCTTAGTTCTTGCTCGAGTGATTCTCTCTCTCTCTCTCTCTCTCTTCCCGATTCCTCTTCTTCGCGTTCTTCTTCTCCTACGCCCAGTCGCCCTCTCTCGCTCTCTTCAACCGAGTTGACGTATCCTTAGCCCGGCGTTAGCACCGCAACAGCAGCAGCAGAGGGGCCGAGTCTGAACCTGCTATTTATAGCGCCCGTCCCACTGGTACACCCCAAGTCCCCTCCCCGAATCGGACAGTCCATATCAAAAGAAAAGAGACCGGCCCCGGCCGATCTGTGTGCCGGCCATTTCCCCCCTCCTGCGCTCGTACGGGGAGGGGGAAGATGGTAAGACAAACAAGGGCAGTTGCGTCATTTCGGTACCATGACGGATTTGGCGCGCTAACTCTGACGTCACGAGAGCCGAAGCAATCTGTTCTGTCCTCGCTTTTACTGCGCCGAGTCACAACCGGTTTCCCAACGAAAATGACGAAATACGCCACTCCCTACCTGGCTAGGGTCCTCGGACCAGGGTTCGCGTCCGGCGTCACCCTGAAGATTCAAAAGAGCATGGTCCAAACTTTCATTAGAAGAAGAATTGGCAAAGCGAGTACCAATTGTCGCATTCGCGAAATATTCTTTGTTTCTTCAGCTTCGGCCCGGGGCCAAAAGAAGAAGAGGAGCACTGACGCCGCTCTAGTGGGGCGAAAGAAAGAGCCGGGATAGGGGCGTTTTGGTCAATGTCAAGGAGGTGGACCTGCTATTTCCGGTTGCAGGTGTACGGGCGCAAGGGGAAGGGGCGGGAATTTTCAGGACGAGAGATATGGGGATGACACCACACCTGGTTATCATACGGTTTGTCCACGTACTCTTTTGCCGACCTAGCCAGAGAGAGGGAGGAGGTGAAGGAGTTGAGTTCGTTCGGCTTTCTCCCGCCTGCCGCCGATCTCTGTTCCCGGAGGAGTTAGGCTCCATTTTCCAGTCGAAGCGACTAAACCTTAAGTGATGAATTGCCCCCTTCCCCGGCGGCCTTGGGACGCGTGCGCCCTGAGAACTGTCAGTGCCTGGTGGTCTTTCTCATCTCAGGCAACGAGGTGTCGGATGGCTTCTCCCTTTCCCTCGGTCTTCTTCCCCTCACGTCATGATTCACGACTTCCACGCTCTTAAGCGTGGATCGATCAGGTATCGACTAACACCCGGTTCAGTTCTATTGAGGTTTAGTCTGAAAAATAACAAGACATAAATATTATTTTTATTGATTTCTTATATTATAATTAATTAAAAATATATGCCCTTTTACATTGTAAAACTTGAACCCAAAGATCGATTCGATCGACCGACCCGACGCACAGACCTAATCACCGTTTCTTGCTTCTCCGATAAACGTCACCGATCCTTTCAAGATCAACAGAGGGGAGAGACGATCCCCTCCCTCCCCCGCTCCGTGCTCTCTAGAAGATTCACGCAAGTGGGCGAATGAGGGTGGTCAAAGGGACGCCGCTACGTCCCACCGCTCCCAGAGGGACTACTTCTTCCTGTTCCTGTTTGAGGAGGAAGCTGTCGTATTTTGTTTGTCCGCTAGCCCTACCGACGCCCAGCATTTCATTTTTCCGTCCCATCCTTCGCTCTTTCGTCATTTCTCATCTCCGTGAAAAAAAAAAAAGAAAAAGAAAAAAAGTGGAGGGAATAGAATCGCCAAAAATGTGAAGGAAATTGTGTTCCGTAATTTGTCTAGGCCGTCAGCATTTCCTGAAATTTTACCAGAGAAATTTTGAATCGATTCCAATGTCTTTCAGTGTCACATCCGCAGATTGAAATGAAATCATGGTACCGCCTCCTTGCATCCGGATACAAATCCAAGTCTGTCTAATCAGCAATGTAGATTGACAACACCGAGCAAAGAGAATCTAGCGAGCTACCTTCCATCTCACGTAGGGCGTACTTACTTGAGTTGTGCCTTAAAGGCTGCGACCAGATGCCCTGTCTCGGAGAGCAGCATGAGACTGCCTCAGTCTCAAACATCGGCGCGTCTCTTGGAGCATGCTCTCAGGGGACGTCTGGCGATACTGTATTTTGAGAACCATGAATTTGAAACCAAATTCTTTCATCTTAAATTCGACCTATAATGAAGTGAACTAAAAAATCTTTAGTTTGATGAACCTGGGCTCTTTGGCCATATCAAGAAAAGCATGTCAAACCTTTACTTAATCATCATTAGATGTAGTAAGATGTACCTCTCAGACATCCAGTCTCAAAAAATGCTCAATGAAACCCATTTGCAATTTTTTTCATCTCAAAATATCATTACAAATCACATCTGAGTAGCAGTAGACAATTTATGTTAGAGACAACAGATGTGAGGTAGACTTTCTCAGAGACATAATTTGGGGTACTCAAACAGACAGGCCCTAGAAAAGCTTTTGATGGGAGATGTATTGTGGTCTTAGCAGGAATCACTCAAAAACTCCATGTTCTTGCTGTAAGAAACATAACGCGATTACGGTTATATATTGCTTTTAGATATAAATAACGAAAAAGAAAGGTCCAATCGTTTTGATCTAATTCGCTAGGATTTTCCCTAGTTTTTAGTTCCAAGGTTGCTCATTTTCACTTAATTAATGTGTAAAGTTTATTTTTTCAAAATTTCAGAAGAATTTACATTTACATTTTAAATACCTTTCTGTTAAATGATAAGAAATGATGCTCCTTCTCCAAGTTGGAACGAACTAGCAGTGATATATTGCTTAATTATCAAAGCCGCACATCTTTCTTCTTAAAGTTACGTTATTTATCCTTTGGATTCTACTCTCTCTCTTTTTTCTTCCTTTGATAATGACGTCAAGAGAAAGCTTACCTAGAGTACGCCCCAAGCACGTGATCGACACTCACTCGTCATGATCATACAAAATTTTGTCGCTCCCACATCCCACTTGCGGGAGGTGCTCAAGCTGGAGATTATTTAGCTTAATTATCATTTTAACATTCTTCTTCATTAGACCTGTGATTAACGCCGTAAAGTTGTTTTGATTCTACTTGTGCTTAGAAAGCAAACCGTATGCCGTTGATTAAGCAAATTTGAGATGTTCCTCCCAATAAAACGAATCAAGGTAAGTAAAAGGAGGCAAATTGGCAACTGAACTTGCAGAAGGTCCAAGAGTTTGATATCTATGATATAGTTTTACTTATCATAAGCTAATTGATTTTTTCTTTGTTGGTAATTTCTTATTTAAAATGTGGATCCACCTAGCTTCTGGAGGATGCCAAGATCACATGCATAACCGTGAACGGTAGGTGGTGTGGTTGATCATAGAAAATTATAGATCCTGACAGGCTGTGCTTAAACAAGAAAGACTGTAAAAGTGCAGTAGCACCTCATTATCACATCATTTAGATAATGCCAACGTAATCTAGAGCGGGTAGTATCCTGAAAGTACCTTTGCTTTGGATTAGGCTGCATCTAGCAAATAAATATAAATTACATGTTTCCTAAACTGAAACTAGTTTGCAGTCCTCTTTCTCTTTCTAAAAGTCACCAATCGTTCAGTAGTAAAATTTGTTTTTTAAAACGAAAACTTAAATGGGGAGAGAGAACCATTCCTTATATATATATATAGATTGCTGAATTAATATACGATATCGTGCTTGACAAGTTGTGGTTTGGACGATACATATTGCTCGACTCATAATCACTTCTTCTAATCAATAATCTTACGTGTGATAACTTTTTGACTTCAGTTTGTTATGGTGATAGTCTTGACCTTCAGTTTGGTAATCTGATAGACTCATCGATCGTTGACATATATTCTCTAACCTTTTATATATATATATATTGTATGAGCTTCCAACCAGCCGTTTCTTTTGGACATGCCTACGTGCTTAAGTGAATTAGCCAATTCTTGCTAGTAATCACATTGGGATTTACGCCCAAATTTTAAGTTTTGACTCGGCCATGTTAAGTTTTGGTAAACTGGAGGTGGTTGTAGATAGTGGCTCTTTGAGTTTGGGCCTCTGGCATATCCCAACTTGCCACCTAGTAGCTTTGATTTCAAAGGTTAAGAACTAGTACAACTAGTCACTTTAACAAGCCCATTTCCATTTTAAGCCCTTCTAGATTTGTCACAATCTTTAATGTGGGACTACAATATGAAAGTTGGATGTTATAGTCCACCCCACCGTAAGGCATATACATCTGTCATGTAAGACCACATGTCTGACTATTGAACTATTTTTTATACCACTGTGTCTAATGGATCCCAATGTGCCACCTAACAGTCTTAGTTCCAACTCAAAAAAGGCTACAAACTAGGATAGCAATCACTTGGCAATCTCCTTTATGAGTCCCGTAAGATTCTTTACAATATTAATTTACAATTCACCTTTCTTAAGTTACAAGTCTATATGTGTAGAACTCCAGATCCGAGTATTGAACCAACTTTGATACCACAGTAAAACCCGCCCACTCACACACCAAGTTTGAGCTCTCAGTCCAACTGATCTCTTTTTGCCCCCTAACAACTTAGGTTCTAGTCCCAAAAAAGCTACAAAACTAAGATAACCAGCCATTTAACAACCCCTTCTATAAGACTTTCTTACAATCTTCAATGCAAAACTAAACTTCTCAGGGTGAGGCATTACAATCTACCTCGTAAGGCATGCACATATGCATGTGTAGGACCGTAGGTTTGAGTGTTAAATTGTGCTCTGATACCCAGCATCATGTACATGATTTGAATGATCTTAACCCACCTCTTAACAATTTCAGTTTTGACTCAAAAATGCTACAAATCAGGATAACCAACCACTTAACAACCCCATTTATAAGCTCTTGAAAATCTCTCACAATCTCTACTACATGTCTAAACTTCTCTAAGTGAGGCATATACAACGTGTGGGTCTTCCGGTATGAGTGTTGAACCGTGCTTGGATGCCACTGTAACGAACCCAACCCACTCTCATACCAGACTCAGGATCCTGGTTCTAGGCTGAAGAATAAAGATGAAGAATCTTGATTTTTGGTGACGACACTTGCATAGGATCAAGACTATCATACCATATTAGCACTGAGTAAAAACGGAGTGCAACAAGAAAGAGGAATAAGAAAATGAGCTTAGCAGAGATGGAAATGGTTCTCTCTGCACTTACTTCTTTACTATTTTCATCATCACTTGTAATTACTTACAGACTGCTTATATACATGAGAAAGTGAGTTAGTTACATTACAACTAAGTAAGAAGGGTAGCTTGTTACAACCCAATATGTGTTATCTAATGTGCATATGGCTGAATTAGACCTCCCCAACAGTTACTTATAAGCATGTCGCATTCATGAACCTACCAAGTTCAACTTGGGCACGTCACATAAACATATTTTAAAAAAAGGGATAGTTTCCTTTAACTATTCTTCTCCCGATGTATAGGCATAGAGTTAACAAATCATGCATATAGGCCTCTTGTTGATATGTTGCAAGGCGAACGCATATTTATATATATATATATTCTTATTTTTACAAAGGCTGTAAACATTTGTGCATTTTTTAAGTGGAAATTGAGCATTGATACTCTCCGCAGTTCCTATGGGTTGCACTTTTTTACTTCAAAATTTGAAAACTTCAAATTTTACATATTTTGAAATGCTTAAAAATTATACATCTCAGTTCACAACTTTTACGCACCCTCCTAAGCATCACTTACCTTTAAGTTATGAAACTTTTACGGTGGAGACATAACGTACAAAAGTTAAATTCATCGATGGTAAAATTTTGTGTGGTAGTTTCTGAATCCTGAAAATATAAAAACCTTACACTTTCAATGGGACAGATCACATAGTGTTAATAGTATTCTCCGCCACAGGGTTTGTCACCTTTTTCTCCCTAACGCGTTGCCACTTTGTCGGCCCTCTCTCTCTCTCTTTTTGTTGTTCTTTTGTCCTTTTTTAGGAACCAATTTTACATCTCATTATGAGGTGTAGGAGCAAATTTAATGTTCTCAAATGATCGTTCATAATCTTGGGCCAAAAATAGTGCGTTACTGATGACTGTCAATTATTATATTCAGGATTTCCCCTTGCTTATGACGAGAAATAAGCTTGGATCAGAAAGGCTGGTCCTCAGCAAACTTAATATAGAAAGACGTGAATGGAAACGATTCAGTCATTAGATGCAGCTTCTATTGCAGCCAACTGATCGGGTGATGCATGGTTGGCAGGATGAGAATTGGGATTGAAAATCAGACCCATATTAAGATATGTGCAATCAAGAGTACATGATTCTGTCGGCGAAACCCTGAAAATGAATGCATGACGACCGGAGCCGGTTCTATCTACTCCATGAGAGATTGAGTTTGCACTCAAATGTATAATGTCACCTAAGTTTTGGTGCGTCATTGTGTGTCTCAATCTAGAAAAAGAATTTCTACAATGATCTGATGATATAATTAAGCAGATTAAACGGAGTTCTTATATTTTCTTTTAAAACACGTTTGGAATTTTATTTTCCGGACCAAAATCATGATTTTTGACCTGCCAAATGTTGATTGATACCCATCATCAGACATTCTCTTATTACTTAAAATCGTGTGCTTTAGAGGTTCTAATTTGTTGAATAAATTTTGTCGATCACATCTATCAAAATCTTTTGTTATTTGACCAACTGGATTATTAATGTTATATAGGGTAAGATATGCAAAGCTACTTAAAAAAAATAATAAATTGCAGCTTTAGCAGTTACATTTCACAAACTTAGCCCATCTTGATTGGTGAGAAAGAAGGAGCTCTATTTCCACGGCCACGTCTGTGTGAACGGCTGACAATCTCAATTCAAGAAATTTCATTGTCAGCATGATGCATCTTAACGACATAACATAAGCAAATTAACAAAGATTGAAATTGTTGCTCCCATCAATCTTATGTCGATTTCAGTACAGAAGGTCGGCAATGAGATGGTGTTCAGTAGGCAGCCGCGGCCGAAGGAGAAGCTGTTGAAGTCGAGATTGAAGCCCAATTATCAGCTGCCAATTAGTTTTCCGGTCCCTCATCTTCCGATGGAAAGAAAAAGAAGATGCCACATGCTTTACGACATGATAAGATGAAGCACATGGGCTCTGCAGGATATGAAACTCTCTGGCTCTCACAACCCCAACCATATCCATTCTCGGATTGCGACTGTTTCGTCTCCCCCACAGGGCGACGTATGTAGCAGTAATGGCGGGTTGAAGATGAGGGAGCTGAAGGGGCGGTTGGCGTGGGGCAGTGCCCCTACATAATGCAGCCGTCCCCACCCACCTGCTGACCCTCTGCAGGGGAAGGAGGACAAAGAGGGGGGGCCGCCTGCCCCTCCTCCGTACCTTGTGTTCGGATCGTTTTGGGGCCACCGCTTTACTCTCCGTTCGTACTCAACACTTGTTCTTGCAACCAAACCAAACGGTATCTTAGAGAATCCATCCATGTCACCCCGACCACTCCCGTTCTGGAGTCTTTGGAGGTTGTGTTTGATCCCATTTGAATAGAAAAATTTTCATCGACAATATCTTGTCCGGTTATGTCAAGTTTCCACTCCTACCGTCCGGACAGTCGGCGTTTCAACCTTTGGGTGTTTTCCATGCCCTTTCCTCTTGTGTATCTGCCGCCTCTACATTGCATAGCTATGTCAATATATCTGATTTGAATCAGATATTCAACCCAATCAATATGGAAAAAAAAAAAAATCTTAAGAAATCGGATTGGATTCAAATTTAAGAAATGACGTCCGTGCTGATTCAGATTTGGATGTACATAAATATTTGATCGGATTCAGTTACGGATTTGGGTCGGATTTATTTCTAAACAAATATTCTATACCTAATACTCTTACATTTTGAAAATTGGCAAAATTAGGTTCGAAATTTGGATTCGGATTTGGATATGACTAATCTTTAGTCGTATTTGAATTTGGATATGACTATTCTTTAGTTGTATTTGAATCCGATTTTTGGATCCAAATATGTGAATAATCGAAAAATGGATACAGTTGACGGAATATCTAATTTGAATCCGATCCGTTGACATCTCTACGAGCGTAGTATAGCTGGTCGGATAGACAATTGCATAAAAGGTGCATTATCGGTTCAGTTTTGGTGGTTGCTACTCCTTTGAATGATAAATGTAGGACCGAAAATGGTAGATGTTTCAAATGCAATAATGCATTTGGAAATCCTCTTTTTTTTTAAAAAAAAAAAAACTCTTTGTCAACAAGACTTCTAAGTCATAGTCACAAGTATCTTTTTTACATTTTAAATTGTAAGGTTTTTATAGATGTAATACGGCAAGCTTGAAACAAAATGAAACATACAGTAAATTTTAAAAACATTTAAAACCTTAAAAATTACGAAAAAGTAAAATAAATGAGAAACTAATAAGACAACATCAAACAATAAGTAGATAAATAACAAATAAAAATTAAAAAATAAAAACAAGCAGTTTGGCATTAAAAAATGTGAAAAAAAACTCCTAAAATGGAAAAAAGGGAAAATAAACACATTCGAAATGTGTTTTTTTAATTTCGGCGTTTTTTAAAAAATCATTTTTTGCCATTTTATTTGGTTGACTTATTTTTCATGTTTTAACCTGTTTTTTTCAAAAAAAAAAAAAATTGTGACAATGCTTTTAAGTACCACTACCCTAGACAAAATCCGAATGACGTCTTGCCAATGACAAGCCTCTTATAAACTTCAATTCATGTTAGATGCATTAGGATTGAGTAATACAGACCCAAGAATATTAGATCACTTTTAAAATGGATATCCAAACATGTAGTATGTAATGATCCATTGTCTATATATGTAGACCCAGTACCCAACTAAATTTCTAATATTAGTACGTGCTTGACCCGGGCCCAGGTATGCGGCCAATCAGTTCGTGAACTTAAAAGCTCATAATACGAGAGTTCAGGAACTTGATTTACCAACCACATTCTCATGAGTGAACGTTGAATATTACTATCTCAACAGGGCGCAAATGCATGCATTGGATTCACACCAACTAAAAGACGTCGACGATCGGATTCTTTGCAGGCAAAAAATCGGAAAGCGGCCCACCATGAATCTGATCTTTCATTATCGTTTCTACCTTCTTCATCGGCATCAATGGCATCTACCATTGCCCCCTACTGCTCCTACTTGGTTGGGTTAATAATAAACCATGTTCACACATCACTTTTCCGTCGATCGAGTGTACACGGAGGTGTCTGCAGATATGTCCAAATAGGAGTACTTTGTGATTCATATCATAAAAAAGACATACGATATATTAATCAACCGAACTATGATTATCATATTGTCGCTTATAATGGCCGATCTTTATCGAAAAGAGAAAATTCGGTCACTGCGGTTTGTAGTTTTCGTTATAAAGCAGTAGCTTTCTTTTATCAACAAAAATGAAAGAAGAATAGAGAATGCGGTCAAATTAATTTCTTTGTACGAGAATTTCACACGGGAGTACTTTGTGATTCTATCATGGCATCAACAAATATCCGAAGTCATGATGTAACGACGATACTGGAGAATACAGATTCAGAATTTTACGCTTTCTATTTCCTATGCTTACCTTTTCTTAGCCCCTCGTAATATCCGACATTTTTACGACCATGATATTAATTATGAAAGCAATATGCAACAACTATAAGTGAACATGAGGTCTTCTGTTAATCAACTCCACTTTGGCCTACAATCACATTCACAAAGCCTGTTTTGTCTCATGCAATGCTCAATAATTCCATACATTCTCTATAACCCCACCCAATAATCATGCCATCTTATTCACCATCAATCACCAATTATTAAGCAAATCTCCAAATTTCTCCCTTCCCAGAAGAAAAAGAATCTTACCCAAAAACAGTGACGGTAGATCCACCATAGAGACATGCATCCGCAACGTAACAGAGTTATAGTGTGACTGGTGTGGGCCAGTGCGGTCAGCAGACCTACAAAAATCCGAGTACAGCGAAGGCAGGCAGATCTAGTTTCAGTCACATGCGATGCCCACATCAAACTCGGGTTGGCGACTCAAAGTGCTTCTCAGCCAAAAAAAAATTCTAGCTCCGCCGGGAACCACCACAAGGTTCAATGGTTGGCGGTGAAATTGATCGGTACAGTGACAAGAGGGGAGGGGGACAACGTGGGGGTTCGGGCTTTGGAAGGTCACTTTACGGGCCGTGATCAAAGGAAAGGCCTGCCTGTCCGGACGGGGAGGAGCAGCATGGGATACATTAATGGTGTTGGTGATAGGTTGCAATGCACCTTGGCCACATTATTGAACCCAAATGGTGACCAACAAGTGGACCTTACTGAGTCGCAGCTCAGCTTGGCCTTCAATAATTCTTCCTACAAAGATCGTCCCTTTTGTCATCGCATGCTTCCACCACTTTCTGTCTCTCTTCTCTCTTTTTCATGATCCGTTGCCCCTTTTCAAACCCTTGCCGTTGGATGAACCAGCGCTTAAATGCATGGCCGATATGGTGGTTAGCCCCATCTTTGCTTTCAGAGAAAGAGGTGGGTGGGAGAAATTAATTGGTAATCGAGATAGACATTCATAGTTCGATAGGAAACATTGCAAGAAAGTAACCGGAAAAGTAGATCAAGGTTAAAAACTACTTTTCCATGCTTTAACAGGTAAATCTTTTCTTTTTGTCTTTTTCATCTGTGGATCGGATCGGACGAGATAAAATTTCTCAAAGATGGTGCTTGATGTGCATCATGCACCGGTAAGAACTAATGAAAAGAGAACTCTTTTATATGAGATCAGCCAGCCGGAAGAAACACCAATGGACGACGAAAGCTTTTCATATCGATATCAAAATGGTAGCTCTACGTGATCAATCTCTCCCTCCCTCTCTATCTCTCTCCCTTTAACTTCTATGTGAATTTTTCACCTGCGGACAAAGTAAAAAATTCACATGCATGCATGCAAAGTTGTTCTTGAATCAGGAGAGAATCTGACATAGCCGTATATAAAAGTTTGGATCGATACCAAATTTTCTTCTTCTCGCAAGAAGTCGTGTCTCCTGCGCATTAACTCTTACAGAAAGTAGTCGCCGAAGAAGCAAGTTTCAGATATAACTTGAAAAGGACTGTGAAGTCTAAAATTATAATAATTATCTGCACGTAAAAAGCGGCAACTTTGATCATCAGCATATATATATATATATATATTTATATAATGCAATCTTGAATACCCCTTTATCCATTTTTCTGTGTCTGGTTTTCTTGAAGTATACTCCTTTGATGCATCATTATTTCGTGTTGTGAGTTGATAGATAAACTTGACTCCTTAAAGGGCCCGTTAGCGGAAACCCCAATTGCACACGTCCACTCGGTGCTGATGAAGATGGGTCTGATCCAAGATGTAACTTCTGCATATCTTTTTCTAAATCTGAGCAGACCCGTCTAAATTAATCTGACTTCGTATGGTATCTGCTCTGGATCGGACCCACTTCCGCTTCTCTATACTAAAAATTGTACTCTGTGCTGCCATTGCTCCAGGGTTAACCGTCGGTTCTTACCTGAAGTCGATCGATTCTTTCAAAATTTTCTAAACGAACAAGTTTGGGTTGAATAAATTTGTACTTAGTTTTTGCTGCTCAGTATTGAATTCTTCACCTCTTTCAAGTGAAACATATGTCTTTTTACGTTGATCGTACGAATGAAGCTGTTTAATTGGATGCTTTCTTCAACTCGACTTGCATACCCAAAAAGAGAAATCGTAACAAAAAAAAAAAAAAACGCATATCTATGTTTGTTGCCTAGATTCAAAGTCTGATCAAGATGGTTGACGGGCGTTTACTGTACTAGTAACGTTTCATTTTCACGAGCACCTTCGTTACTTGAGTTGAACCAGGCACACGACTTCCGGTTAGAAAGTCACAGATGTTAATCTTCAAAGAGTTCAGATTCTGGACTTCATTTAGAACTCACTCAATGATGAAGAAAGTTCAATGCACTTCTCTCCAGGCAAGTTTCGATTGCTATCGACGAATTTCAGGGTAACTTTCAACAGGTCACAGGTGAAGTCTATGAAACAGTAAAAGAAACGAGTTTTAGTTAGAGCTCTTAACAATCTAGCCGAGTAGTTGCAGATGGGTGCTTAGCTCTTGTATGAAACTCTGCACCTGAAGGAATCGTGGGCCTTCTAGGTGGAGTTGGTCTGAGCCACACCTTGGTTCCTTATCTCTGAGTGGTGGAATCCCCAATAAGCAAAGACATGAGAAGTTTCTGTCAATTTGCTCTCCAGAACAGTAATCACGAATTTGGTTTTGTATCGTTGCGACACTAATTAGGAACCATAGCAAGGATTTCCAAGGAGCAGACCACGATCTCAATTTAAACAGAATCCTAACACAGACACCAATGGATTAGGATTAATTGGCAATAGCAATATTGGTAGTTAGATGGTGAATCAGACTGTTGTCGTCCGGGAAAAAGAACGCGGATGATCTGCTGAAACATTTTCCAAGTCATTGTTCTCATGCATCTTTGAGCTCCAATCTTAACCTTCTTCTGTTAAAGCTCAGTTCATGCTGAATTTTCTGAGTAATGTATCTGATCATGTTGTTCTGTTAGTGGATCTCTAATTCAATTCAGTTACTCAGGTGAAGGCAAATCAGTGGACTTAGTACCATTGTTCTGATTGCGGCTCTGGTTACCGTTTTCCTGGACAATTAACAGGCTAGCCAAATGCGTTGAGTTTGGGTAAGAATTGGACAGAAGTAAAAAAATATTAACAATCCTACTTGTGCGTGTGGTAAAATCAAGTGCTTTGTGCAACCATGAGAAAGCTCACATGCTTTGTGAGTTTGCTTTGTATGTCATGAGCACTGAAAATCTGAGTGTTTTGTGCACTCATAAATTGAACGGAGGAGTTTGTTGCTTGAAAGTGCAATAAAAAAGCAAGAGTTGAAACTTTTAGGCCATGTTTGTTTATCGAGATCTGAAATCTTCGGTGACATGTTTGTTTATCGAGATCTGAAAGCTTTGGTGATCTGAGATCATTGAAGATGCTTTGAAGTCCCTCAGCAGCAGCACCATCCCCAACAAAAAATCAAAAAACAAAAAAAAGATCCGACTTTAGATCCAAGGTTTTAAAGAAGCAGTGTGGACCTGAGATCACTGCTGTTTTTTTTATAAAACCCACTGTTTGATTAAGCAGGCACTGATTTGAGATCCTTCGGAAGGGAAATGAGCGTGTGCCCTTAAAGACTTCATTCTTCATTTGATTTCTTTCTTTCTTTCCAGACGAGACCAAAAGCCCCAAAACTCTTCTTTGTGAAAATAGAATGAAACTACTAAGTTAGCTCATCCTATATATGATGACTGTTTTTGAACGCTTCCTTGCCCAATTTATTTTATCGTTGCTTCGACTAGGACAATGATGTCAGACCAAGCTTGTCTCAGTCAGTTCACTAATCTCAAGAGGGTAGCAGCACTGACTGGCGTTATGAGACTACTAAGTTAAATTTATTACAAACAGGTTGCAATAGATAAGTTTAAATTAATTTTTTAATTTTTTCATGAACATAACAGAACTAAGAGGGTGTTTGATTGATAGCCTCGGGTTTGAGATCTTTAAGATTTAATGAACTTAAGATGGGACCCTCCCCCCTCTATTCTTAAATTGGACCTTTCATAAATGCAAAGAAGTAAAATAAGGATCTTAGGTCTGAACTAAAATTCTTAATTTGATGAACTATGAATTTTAGTATAGACCTTTGTAAAAGCATGCCACATCAGATCCATGGATTTCAATTTCAGAGTAATCAAACGCCCCATAAAGGATGCTTGAATACAACCTTCCAGCTATTTGGTTTAGGAAAAGGATGAGAAAAGGATTCTCATAACTGATAACTTTCAAGAACGGGTGCCATGGAAGATGGGCTTCATCTGCAAGTGGACGGTGGTGCACTTCAATCTTCTTCTGCAGATTTGGGATGTGCCACTTCGGGCTGAATAGAGAACACGTTTAGATTTAGAAGCAGTAGTTAGAAAACTTTTAGAAAGGTTTAAAGTGTCGTAAGAATTTGTTTTGAAAACAGTAAAAAGAGGAGGCCACCTCAAAGCACCGAAAGTAAAGAAATAAAAAGTTGAGTAGAGACTTCTACCGTGTTCACCAGATATCATTTTTGTTAGACTGATTGCAAATACATGAGTGTTCATGTAATTTTGATTTATTACCTGACGCAAGACTGTTCATGACCGGGTCAGGTACATGTAAGGTTCACACACGAATCAAATGGGTTCGTTACATAAGATAAAACCCCAGACGTCCAAGTCTCTAAACCCCTAAACCCAAGGAAAGGGAGGTTCGCCGGCCGATAACCAAGAAGAGAGAGGGAGCGGGAGGGAGCACGATGATGCAGAAATGGCGTGTCGCCGCCACATTGTGTAGGGCGCAACCATCGTTGTCCAGGGCCCTTTCCTCCTCATCGTCGTCTTCGTTGCAGGAGCTGGCGATAGAAGCGGTGCCGAGGGAGTTCACGGGCAGGAGAGTCGCGGCTCGCGAGAGGGCGCAAGGGAGGATCCCGGCCGTGATCTTCGAGCGCAATAACTCCTTCCCCGTCTCCCGCAAGCGCCTCATCACCGCCGATCGAAACCACATCCTCACCCTCCTCGGCTCCGTCGAGGAGCCCTTCTTCCTCTCCCGCACCTTCGACCTCCGCATCCTCGCCGGCCCCGGCTCTTCTCATGTGCTCGAATCTGGCACCGTTTTGCCCATCAAGGTGAAGATCCCTTCCTGTGTGGTCCGGTTACTTTTCCAAACTTGTGTCCGGGGGGACTTTGAGGGATTTTGGTTGTGAGTTTCAGGTTCATCGTAATTCTGAAACGGGGGAGATCCTGAACTTGGTGCTTGTATGGGCGATGGATGGTGGCGAGTTGGAGGTCGATGTGCCGATCGTTTTCAATGGCGCGAGCGATTGCCCTGGCATTAAGAAAGGTGAATGTTTAATTGCAATTCTTTTTTTTGTTGGGAAATGCCGTGTTTGGGTTTCTTTGTTATCCATTACTTTTGATATCCACTTATGAACGTCTTCTCTGAATTCACTTTGGTCAAGTTGCTGGCGAACCTATTGCAATAATTGAATTAAGGAGCGGGAATTGCCATTTTGGGAAACCTGATTTGCTTATTGTTGATCAGAATGAAGTCAAACTTTGATAATAGTTGTATGAATTCGGATAAGCTTGCGCCTTCCGTCTTGTAATGGTAATTAGATTGAATGGTTATGGCTTGACATGATTGAATTACAGAAAACTTTTGAACATACGAACATCGTTTTCTGCTTTCTCATGCTGATCTGAATCATGAAATGTTCTCCTTTCGCTTTGAAATCGTTGTTTATCCATGCATTGGCTGTCCTTCCTATGGAAAGGAGAGGACGTAAAAGACTTCTCAAAATTTATCAGGAAGATCAACTAGTTGGCATTGAATGAATTTATCTGGATAGCTGAGATTGATAATAAAAAAGTGGCATGCTTGTGAGCTAAAAAATTCTCTTTGAGTTGTCTTGTTCTACTTATGGACCTCTTAAACCCGTCAGGCATCCGTCCCATGTTCACAAAAAGAAATTACACATCCGTGAACTGCCCACTAGTATGTATCATACAGAAAAAGGCTTGGACTGCTTGTGTTCTTTATTTATGCAGTTGAAATTTTTGTATGAATCGCCTAGATGGGACAGATTTAGGAAATTCCTCGTATGCTGCTGTCTTTTGCCTGTTCACTCAGAGAAGTTTTTTTCATCATTCATTTCATAATTAGGATTGCTTACATTTGTTCTGGACTACGTTGAAACTGATTGTTGGATGGGGTATTAGGATTATTTAGTTACCCGTTATCCTAAAAATTCTTATGCATATGTATCCTATTGAAGTTAGAATTATCAACAAATGTATACATCTTCATAGAATTAATATAATAGGAGGTTAATTACCTTGTACATCAATTGGATTAACATGTTGAAAGGATAGCCCACAGCACGCCTAAAAATGCTGTGAACTTAAGATGCTATCAGATCGCAGCATATTTAACCTTATGCATATCTTGTCAGCATATTTGACCTTAATTATGAGGCATGGGTTTCCTCTTCAAATCGACCTCCCATACAGTTCTCTTAACCTTATTTGACTAACCTGCAATTTTCTCGCTTAATGCTTTGAAAGAATGTGAATGTTGTTTCTTATGCATCAGTGGCTATGGATTCATTTGTCATGTCCTATGTAGTTCACCTTGACTCTCTAGGCTCGTCTGTGCCTAGGATCATATTGGAGCCTAAGAGAATAATAGATCATGGGAGCTTGAGTTTTTGTCTTTTCTGATTTTTTAATGTTTTCAAATACTAAATTATGTGTGGTTTTTAACTAGGATGTTGTCAGAATCCCTCCTTTCTAAAGATGATCTTGTGGTCTTTGCAAGACGTTCTCAAAAACCTTATCCCTGTTAATTAAAAATGTCAAGAATCAGTGTTTGGTGTATTGGGACAGGATGTGGCCGTCAGCTGGGAAGCCGTGGTTCAACTCTCCTGAGCATTACTACTTGCAGAAGGTGAAGCATGGGTTTGGGGATGTACGCTAAGGGCTTTTTTGTGGTGTTGCATATGTGCTTATATGCCAAGTGCCAAAACCAACATTGGGAGCGTGATGTAGCCGTGTAGCCTGTGTTTTGACCTTGGCAACCAAACCCAGGTTAACTTTAAATACCAAAACTAACATAGCAAGCGTGGTGTAATTTCTTTGCACTTCTGGCAAGTGGCAACAAAACCCGGGTCACAGGTTATTTGATTAAACTTGTATCAAGTATAATGCTGTAAATGTAATGACCATGGTGATAATGTGTTTGTTTGATTTTCCTAGTTGTGATGACTTGTTTGCTTATATGATACATAAGACTAATCACTAACCTGTTTCATTCGTATGCTCTTTGTGATAAGTTGGTAGATGTCTTCCAGAATTAATCACATCCTTCGCTTTGGTGTAGGAGGCGCACTAAGGAAGATCAGAACCAGTCTGAAGTACCTCTGCCCTGCTAACAATATTTTGCCTAAAATTGACGTTGATTTGAGCAACCTTGATATTGGAGATAGAATTTTTATGCGAGATATTAAAGTTGATCCTTCGTTGAAGCTTTTGAGCAAAAATGACACATTTCCTATATGTAAGATTGTCTCAGAAAAATTGTAGCAGTGAAATGTTGTAGATCTTCTGTTCAACAATTTCAGTCCCAGACAGTTTTTATGCGATGTCTGATAAGTGACTTCAGAAATTGTTTTTTCTGTGTTAAGAGTTGAAGTTGGGCATGTTTGTATTGTGGTTGTTCTCTTCCAGTATTCCAATCATGGCTGTTGACTCTTCCAACTCGGTGGACGACAAGCGATAGTTTGATACCTTGGATGGCTTTGTCCGGGTATAACTGCAGTTTCCATCTGGAAACTGTTCCTGTGCCAATTAACTGCTAGTGAAACTGGTTGCCGCAAAACCAGTTGATGTTGCTTCGGCTCAATAACTCACTCCAAAATGGAGTTCATGTGGGGCATCCCTTGAAACTGCAATCTTTTATCTATGATCAGAACTTGTTGAATAGCAAAGCCTGTGTAATATGGCTCGTCTGAAGCTGCGGGTTTCCATAAAGATGCTGATTCAAAGCCATTTTTCCAAGTAACTGGGAGGTGACAATTTGGGAGAATTTGATGGAAATAAATTGTAGGGGATCCAAAAGGGAATGCCTTTCCCAATGAATTTACTGGAGATTTGCGTTGTTTAGATACATCTTTATTGAAGGTCTATTAGACAACTGGATCTTTTCATGAGAATGGCAGTTAACTTTTCTCTGTCAACACATGCATCTGAGAAAAATTGGCTTCAGATATATTCACTTCAAATTTTGACTACTCCACCAATTGTGCGCTATATGACAACGTGGTTTCCATCTGAATTACTCATGCTCCACTCTTGAGCTTCAGTAATCGATCATGTTAGTTCCAGCAGTCTGTTTATTTTTCACCAACTAACTGGAGGTAACCGTTGCCAACTACAGAAATTTCAGTGCTTCCATTTGTTCAATTCTATTCGCATGCATGATCCCGTTTCCAAAACATGGTGTTCGGATCTTGAAATTCTGGGGTCTTCATTGTTTTGATGCTGTTCAAGCACAATATGAAAATGAATGCTTTGGTCATGCTGCCGGTTTTATTACATTGATTTTCATCTGATGGCTATGCCTAATCATGTTGGCAGGCTGACTTGGTTTCAGGCTTGTCATCAGGTCTTATGCCCTAGAAGTTCTTTTCTGGTACAAAGTGATTCTGCCCATAGTTGCTAATTTCAGCACGTTTTAACCACTTCATTCCATGAAAACTTATTTCTAAAGCAAAATTAGCCATAATCAATTTCCTCTCGGTTCGACCGCCTGATGTCTGATCGATGGGAATTTTGTGGTTATTTTAATGGGAAATCTTAGAACAAATAGACGGGAAAAAAGTTTGTGGAAAAACAAATTCTCCTTTGGATATTTTCATCCCCTCTTTTCTCTCTTTCTACACTTTACCTCAGGTGACGGTCAAACTCAATTCAAAAGCTAGCTCATAAGACCAGGTCGTCACATTTGAACCCAAGTCGCAAATGGGAAAAGCTGGTACGATTACTTGTAGTTGTCATTTATAATCATAAGAATCCTTCTCGAGTAAACCCATGTCCAGGGTTAGCCGGTCACGTTGAATACAAGGGTATGTTGTCGTCGTACGCGGAGACAGGAGACCAACACCGTTCATTCAATAGACTGTTGGAAAGTCGCCCCAAGAAATCAGGGTCAGCCTTTTCTCTTCGAACAAGTTTCCCGGCAAGGGTATGGACGGAGAAGGTCGTCTTCCGGTGGGTCTTGAACGTTGCATGACCCATAACAATTCATTTGGATCTGGAGTTTGGTGAGAGAAAGAACTGAACAAATATTTGCGTAAGAGCTATAGGGCCCAATTAGTTCAAATATGGAGCTGGACATGGCTTATAGGATCTAACATGCAAACTCAAGCGACATGTTTCTGCCGTTCAAACTCAAGGAGTTTGAATTCAGGGCATGATCCACAAGATCTCACATTTCATGAATCTCAGGTTACTCGAAGTGTAACTTAAAATTTTAGTAACATCAAAATTCAGTCTAATTCAATATCTTCAAGCTTTGAGTCGGAACCAGCCCCATCTACACGAGTCTAATTCGTTTAGTTTAACTCATTTAACTTGTTAACTCATTTAGTTGCTACTTTGTTTAACTATTTTCTCATTATAATTCAACATTCATTATGTAGTCGAGCCAAGTCGAGTTTAAGCGATTCAAATTCTTACAACTCGTATTCGACTCGTTTAACATTTCGAGTATGAGCTCGACTTATTTATAAACGAGTCGAGTTTGAGTCGAACTTGAGCTAGCTCAACTCGTTGTGCAGCCCTAAAAGGAGCGCTTGAAGACGTCATATCCTGAAAGACCCAACAATGAATAGATTGCATTTGAGTCTCCTACACATGAGGAATTTCAGCACAGGAGAATGGCAGGTGAAAATGGTAGAGGTGAAGACTCATGAACAAGAAATGGGCCCTATAGCGTGCTCCCTTTGTCTTCGATTGCCTCCTGGGTTAGTGAGTCCAGGCAATCTCATGAGCTTGACTTGACTGGATTTCTTACCTTACATTCAGAGTGCATTGACTTGGCCCCATGATGCATGAATGGAAACGCAATCATCGAAGCTACGATCAGCTTCTGGTCACCGCTAAAGCATTCTAGTTGTCAAGCGGAGAAATTTCACAAAAAACGTTGGGGATTCACAACCATGTGACTCGAACCCGAAATCGCCGGGTCCTGGTAATGTGAGTACGCAGTGAGAGACCTACTTAGGTGAGCCTTGGAAGCATCTGCATTAGGCAATATGTAGAAACAAGACCAAGAAAATGATGTTCATAAAAATGGAAAATCTTGTTGGTGGATGGACTTAACTTGGACATTTTGTCTCGTGTGAATCTACCAATGTTCGGACAATGAAATCGAATCTGGATCTGCCTGCCTAGCGTAAGATCCAATACTGAGTATATCATATCCGAATTGGATATCGGAGTTGTATTCAGATCCAGTTGTGAAACTGCACATGGAATCTGAATTTCTTTGGTAAGTACAGAATCTAGTTTTCTTTACTAGGCCTGGTTAGGTGGTCTTGAAATCATATTGGTAGTTGGATATGTCCGATCCATTGAAAGGGCTTTCGCCTATTGCCATTTTCACTTTGAACTCAATCTGCCAGAGTTTAATCCAGGCTGGTGCGGATCTGACATTGGACCCATCTGCCAAATTTGTTTTAGTCTGCATTGATATGCCTACAAACTTTGAAAATCTTTGCAAATTTGACCAATGATTGTTAAAAAGTTTATTGAGAAATATTTTTTTGTGGACATAAATCAAATAGGGATGCCCGTTTTTGGGCTTACACGTTGCTTATAATTTTTTTTTAAAAAAAAATAAGCCACCTTTTATAATTTTCTTAAAAGGGACATATTTATCTTGGAAACTGACGAAGGGTTGTTCTGCATTTTTGTTAACCAGAAAAGGGAAAAGTTAGCTTAAAACTATGAGAATATAACCTAGCGATGGAGGATCGTTGAAACAAGACATGCAACTAATTGTTTTCTATTTTTTCGACTTAGCGAAAATTCATTCAGCCCTTTGTTTCATACTTTTTTTTTTGTTTTTTTTTTTCTAAAAGTGCAACTTTTATTAGAAAATTGATAAAGAGCAGTCATTTTAAAAAATATATATATATAAGGAAAAATAAGCCCAAGAAAGGAAATTATGCCTGGTCTAGTCTCTTGGCATGTAAACAACATGTCGCTAGTTCGATTTTCATGGTTGCTATTCTGTTGAACAGTCACACAGAGTTCAGAAGTCCGCCCCTATACTCCACAAGTCAGCTTTTCGAACATCACCCTCCCTCGTTCCCTTGCAACGAAAGAAAGGAAATTATTCTAACTTAATACGTCCGTACAGTCAATTTGTAATTCTACAACAACCTCATTTAATGGCCTTATTAATTCTTCACTTGTAATAAACTAAGACCAATTCAAACTAAAAAGGAAAAGGACAGGCCGCAGTTAAAGGAAGTTATGCCTTTCACAATCATCTTCAAAAGGGTTTGAAATATGCAGCAGAAATGGGCCCTCATTTTTCCTGTTCAAGAAAGAACCCCTTTTTTTTCAAAGAATAGATCTTTAAGGGGCCCCTTCCATTATTCTAATTTGAGACCCAATTTAACGTGAGGCCCTTCTTAATAAACCACATAATTGGAAACCATAAGTTTAAGATCTGGAGGTAAAAAACTTTAATTCTTGTTACAATAGTATATTTTAGGTAGTTCGCATTTTAGATCCGGACCTCAAATTAAATCTATGTCAATAGAATGACCCCTACTCGAAAAACTGATATTCATTAAGGTTCTCCAGCTTGCAGATCATTTGGATCTGGTTGGTATTTTTCACGGTCCAAATGCAACAAATATTTGTAGTAGAACTTTTCCTCCATTGAATGGAGCTCAATTGAAATCTGATTAGGTCGGTTTTAGGAACAAATTGTGATTGGGCCGATGATGCAACTGGTGAGGTAAACTTGAGACATGTCAATTGCTAGTTGAAACATGGTCATAAATAATGTTTCGAAGTTTTAAATGGCGAGGTTTTTCGTGGGTATAATACGACGAGTTTGAAAAAAAAACCGGAAAAATAAGGTAATTTTTTTAAAATTAAAAAAAAAAACTAAAAATATGAAAAAAATAAAATAAGTGAAACTAATAACACAAACATCAAAAGATAAGTATATTTACAACAAATAAAACAACAAAAAATAAAAAACTGTTTGGCATTTAAACATAAGAAAGTGAAAAAAGCAAAAAAAAAAAACTGTTAAAAATGCGTTAAAACATGTTTTTAAAGTTTCTTAAAAAAACTACTTTTTTTTAAAGTTTTAAACAGTAATTTAATTTATCGCATTTTTTTCAAAAAAAATGTATTTTTTGTGACACTGGTTGAAACTAATTATTGTTGAAGACAGCACATTTACAACCCTAACAGGATGCTACCGTCCCATGTGTTTATTTCAAAATTGGTGTAGATGCATTGAACAGTAACATACTTTTTAATACTATTGTCAAACGGCCTCTTAAGATTACAGAGCATTAATGGTGGATGGTCTCCATGGATTAATGGCAGAGAGCCTCCACTTAATGAAGAGTCTACAAAATGCGGCTGGCACAAGCACCTGGTGCTTTGATTCTTGTGAATGTTACTCTGGCCTCGGGTTTGATTCTTGTGAGTGTTACCCTCCATTCCGCATTCAAGGTTTAGACCTAACATCAACTTATTTTTTGTTTTTTTTTTTCTTTCACATGAGAAAACTCACATGAACCCTAATGAATGTAGATCAATAATTCTAAATCAGCTCTAAAAACAAGCATACGTCCTCAGGGCGGAGTAATAGTCTCTGGGTACTTTTATTGAACAAAAAAGTCTCTCATGTAAACAGTTTTCTTGTACGTTTTGGTTGAAATTTTTTCTTCCTGCGCAAGTTGGCATCAATTGTATAAAGAAACGGTCGGTGGAATCTTTTCTCTTTCTTTGTTTTGTTTTATAAGGCTGCAATGACGATGCTATCGATAATCGATGAGGTATTTGATGCTATCAAACACGAAGTTACATGACGATATGAAACCAGGATTCGGCAGCCCCGTATGCGGACAGAGAGTTCATCGATTATTTTTGCCAACTTTATTACGTACCAACTCAACTTTTATTACTGTTTACTACGTAAACTTTCATCATCAACTCCAAGCAACGCGTTTGCTTGTCATCGACAGTAAGAAAAAGGCTCTTCCTCCACAGTAAACAAAAACAAAAAAAATAATGTTCCCAACTTATATTTTTAATACGACGTCATTTTATTCTAAATCACCAACCACTACCCGGTGCTCATCCTCACCATCCAAATCCAGGTCATACTTTTTTTTTTCTAGGGTTGCAAAATATAAAATGACTTTTTTCATTGGAAAGTTATTCTTGAGTTGTGACTTAACAGCAATTAGTGGCGGGAGATTGACTTGGTCAGATCGTCAGGTAAGTCAGAGTGAAAGAAAAGAATGAACCGTTTGTTGATTGATTCAACGACGGGTCTCGACTCTCGTGCTAGACCAGGACTAGCCTTACACTGCACGTGGGTTGAGCTGTAAATAAATCAAATTCGAGGGCCGAAATTCGAGATCCCAGTCTCCTTTTTGCCAGAACCCTTAATCTCTCCTCTTCATGATCCTGGTTGAAAACAAAGTGGGCGTTAAATTCGCTGGGAACCAATGGAATTTTAAAAGTGTTAGTCTCATTTTTAAATTTGAAATCAAAATTTCATACTATCAAACACAACAAAGGAAAGTAGAAACTTGAATTTTCATTCCAATTACTGTTTGAGGTGAGATCTAATTTAGTTTTAGAATCAAAATTTTCTTGGTCAGAATTTCAAACCACTAAATCCCCCGAAAAGAAAAGAAAATAAAGTAAAGATGTTGGGCAACATCGGCTTATTCCAAAACTCATATAAAAACTAATTGGTAGGTTGGGTTTTAGTAATTGTTAATATTTATAAATGAGTTGTTTTTTTGAAAAACAAAATAAATGTCGCAAAAAACGTTTATAATCCTTTTGAAACGTCAGGTTAACGCTGGCTACCAGGTGGGTTGAAATCTGCGTAGCTATAGAAACTGGTTTTGAATGAGTCATATTGAACTGTAGACCTCCCAAGTCCAATCCATGGACGCTCTTATTATTCTGCATGAAAGACCCCACGAGACAAGTGACAGTTCAAACCAAGACGGCAACACGCCACTTTTCTTGGGATATCTTCATAAAAATGGAACCACATGTCAAATTCATTCTTAATCATGAAAATCATCAGTCTCGAATCGTTAAATGGAGGGGTTCTCTTCTTCTTCTTCTTCTCCTTCTTTGAATAACTTTCTTTCTACTTCAATGATTAGCCATGAATATAAATACTCAGCACCTAGTTAATCGTGTTTGATTTGATTGAGTTGACTCTAGGCTTGAAGTCCAAGGTGATAAACTGTTAATAGAAATGCTTTTCTTCATAAAAATTTTCCTGTTACCTCGCATCTCATTTCTTTTCCAGATTAATAACATATACTCTCTCCCCAACAAAATACTGATTATTTTTACGGCACCTATTCTCCTTGTCATGTCTCTTTGTGTGTTCAATTACTCAGAAACATAAATCCTAGGGATTCAGAGTGTTGATTTCTAATAAAACCTTGAAATCTGTGCTCAAAAGATGCAACAATCACACCATAAACTTCTAAAACTCGCATCAAGTCTGCGCTTTGTTGAAACTGTGAATTTAAGGTGTAGTCGAACGCCGTAGCACGAACAAGATGGGCCTTTGTCGTAAGTTGACGGTCCTAAACTTTGACACACAGAAGAGGCAGACATGTCTCTCGCTCCAACAAACATTTATTTCGAAAAGCGAAGTACTTTCATCTATGTTTTTTTCTTTCCAGTGCTTGCATAATCATGAACTTTCCCTGTCCATTCCTTGCCTCTATCCCGCTTTTTTCAAGTGTTGTTGTTCTATGACTACCTTTTCGACATTAATTCTATCAGCTTTATGCAATCCTCCAAAAGTTAGGAGGTGTCTCTGGTTTCTTCCCCTTTCTCGTTTTCTATAATTGGGAGGCCACATTTATGGCCTATGGCCTAGGGACTGTCATGATAGATGCTGACAAGAAAATGAAAAGTTCAGCACCTTTCCAACAGTGAAAGAAATAAAGCAAATGGGAGCAAACAAAATGTAAATTGAGGTAACCAAACATTTGGTAGTTTCAAAGTTGAAACGGAAGAATGCTTCGAAAAAGTTTGCCACTTTCACCATTCTTTTCTGCTCTTACTGCTCCTATAGTACAGAAGCAACAGTGATGGAGATGCAAATCAAATTTCTACCGCTCTTAATCTGTCCTGGTTAAGAGCGGGTTGTAATAGAATAACCTGTTGTTACTCGAGATGACTTGATCATAAAGCGGGTTATAATAGAATATGATGAATGATACACCAACTAAGAATTTGTTGTCACCGTGGGGTTTTTTTTACATTGACAAACTCCAACCAGAAGACGAGAGAGATGATACCAAGAAGCTGCTAGTAGAGTTTTAAATCAATTGAATTTAATCTATAAAAAGCACCAGCGAATTCAAAATCTGCCAAAATGGAGATGCCCAATTTGTAGCAGTTGTGGAAGACTGGGAGGTACGTAGAAGGCATGCAAACTTTTCCTCGCAGCGACTGTTTCTACGGTACTGGAAATTCCAGTGGGAGGTCAAGTGGGAGAAGCGTCTCTAGTGGACTAAGGGGAGGAAGCAGCGGTAGTGTGGTGAGAAATGATGGGGAAGCTTCTTCAAGGGGATGCAAAACAGGGAAGCTTCTGCTGCATTGACCAAGCGTAATAGTGTGGGGAAATGGGAGAAATATAAAAGAGTTTGGTTGAACAGCCACGGGTGTAAAACGAGGGGCATTGACTTGGGTAGGGGAGGGAAGAGTAGAGGGGCGTTTCATGGTAAAGCCGTTTGACCATCAATTCGCCTTTTTTAATTGGATGTAAAGAGTATTCTTCAAGAGTATTCTTCCTCTTGCCCTCTTCTCCTTCCTCTCTGCTCTCACTTCCATCACACGGCTCCACGAGAGAGGCGCAGCAACGGTTGGTATTTCTTGGTCGAGCGAAGAGATTTGGAGGGGTAGGTGAAGCAAAGTTCAGAGAGAGAGAAAGAGGTTCGAGCTTGTCCCTCTAAAGCTATGATCGTCGATCTCGCATGATGAGTTGGTGGAAAGCCAGCGGAAAGAGTCGTTCTTCTTCTTCAAATTCTATACAGTCACCAACTTCTTCCGCTTCTTCTGCTTCTTCTCCCTTCTCACCCAGTCGAACATGGAGCCCCAAGGACGGTGGAAGCTTCAAAAACGGCTGGGGACAGAACCAGCCCCGCAAAAGGCTAACCAGGCAGCGGAAACTCAGATACCTCACTGACGCGGAAGCCGGTCTTCCCTCACCGGCTTCCGGTTCCCAGACGTCGACCGTGGTTGAGATGTCTTATCCGGATACAGCGCTGCCGTCACCGGAGTCATTTGGATACTCACGTGCGGACTCCAGTAGTACCTGGCCATCCAATTCAAGTTGCTGGCGTTTGCCTTCTCCTGGCCAATCAGAAAGAACCCATCACCGTACTTCCGCGTCTGACTGCAATTACGAAAACGGCAGGTGATTTCTTTCACCACGTTTAATTAATCAGTCCCTATGTTTTCATCGTGGTTTCTGTAGTCAGACTATTCTTCGTTTGCAACTCCTGGTTTCTTGGTTTCCTTTTTCTGTTTATCTTCACATTGCAAACATCTTTTGGTTGTTCTACTTTGGGAAATACATTTAAGGGGAGTGACGAGATGGTTCACTGGGTCACGGAATTGAGATGGATTGCAATAAAGCCATACCGCTTCGATAATTTTGTGTGCTTAGCGATTGATAGGTTCTCGAATACATATGAAGTTTGTCAGATCTACGAACAAGCATGGATATTTTGGTGTTAATAGTCTGGCGGTTGGGGTCTCCTCTTTGGTGAACCTTCGTGTCAGTCTTACAAAACATGGTCGACTTGGAGACTATTATAGGATGATTTATCATCAGATTTGATCTTTTGGTTTATGGATATAGTTTTCCGATGGAAGGACCAAAACACCATTCTTCCTGTAGCTCAGTTTTCCTTGTCGTTCTTCTTTTCTGAAATATTCTTTTGACCCTTAAACTTTCATTCTACTCTTTTCCTTTTTTCCTGCTTTTGCTATTATTGCAAACTGCTGTGCTGGTGCCAACAAATCGTAGAACTCCCATTCCCGACCGTTTAATAATGCACCATCTCATAAACAATGAGGTCATTTTCTGGTCTAGTTTTAAAGAGGCCCAGCTTGGAATTATACTTTGCATTTCTGTTTTCGTTTGCTGGAAAAGTTTATTTCGTGGATGTCTGATATCGTGTCTGCTCTCGCTGAACAATTCTAGATCTTTAATCTGCAATCTCATTCCATTCTTTTGGAGAAAATAATACGCTTTGAATCAGAGTGAGTATTGAAGTTCTCAATAGTTTAATAAAAAACAAAGTGCTGATTGGATAATCTCTTTCACAGTTCACTTGGTTTGGCGACAATTCAGAAGAGAACATTTCATGTTTATGCGCGATCTTATGGATATCCTCTGGAGCACACTAAGGAGGTCGATGTTCAACACTCCACTTACAAGGTGCATCATATCGACACGCCAGATGTCATTGCAAAAAGTGCTCCTTCTAGTGGCTTGTCGAGCCCCAACCAAAGTCCTCGCAGATTAAGTACTGGAGACCGTTTTCTGTCTTCTTCGGGATATGGTGAAGAATTGCACGCTTACCATCCTAGGGAGAATCCCTTTCTATTTCACGATCTATCTAATAGCCTTCCTCCTCAAGGTATAGGGGGAACAGTTTTACCCGTTCCAGGCCACTCTTTCCATCATAGCCCTGGAAGGAAAATAACTGTCTCCATATCTCAAAATGGACTAACTTCTGCAACGAGCTCAAAAATGTCTCAGGAGAGCTCCCCTGTTGTGCCTGAGGTTAGCAATGTCCACCCGCTACCACTTCCTCCACCAGCTGCAGCTTCTAGGTCTTCTTCTTCTCTGCAAGTAGTTGCATCTTCTAAGTCATCATCTTCTTCTCCACAACCACCTGCATCTTGTAGGCCATCATCTTCTTCTCCACAATCATCCTCTAGGCCATCATCCTCTTCTCCACAACCACCTGCATCTTCTAGGCCATCATCTTCTTCTCCACAACCAGCTGCAACTCCAAATTCATCAACAAGGACAGCCTGGCAAAAGAAATCTATCATTGGGTGTGGTACATATGGGAGAGTTTATCGTGCTATTAACAGGTAGGCTCTTTATACGCACATTCCTTCGCTTTGTTCCCTTAGTTATCAAACATGCTTTTTTTGTTTCGCAGTGAGACTGGTGCAACTTGTGCAATGAAAGAAGTCTGTCTAGCTCCAGATGATCCCAGTTCTGCTGATAGCATAAAACATTTGGAAAAGGTTGTGACTGATTGGTGCTTGTATTTGATGCTTTATCATCATCTTAGTTTTTCTTAACAAATATTTTAGCTTAAAACTGGAGGGAGATTGTGTGAATGGTAAATTCTGATACAATTTTTTTAAGCATTTATGGAATCATATTCTTAGGTTATCGGCTTCACCTCTACTGTTTCTTCCCACTGGTTGTGTTCATTAAAGATTTTACTTTTGTCAATAACATGATCCTATCTGATTCATCTACTGTTTTCTTAATGAAGAAATGGCATTTTGTTTTCACCTTCTTGATTGACTTTTTATTCAGTTGCCATTTTGTGACTTCATTTGGTCTGATTCACCTACTGTTTTCTGAATAATGAAGAACCGGTATTTTCTTTTCACCTTCATGCCTTACTTTTGTTTGGTACCCTTTTGTTGGAGCTTTAGTCTAACAACGCTTTATAGGGGAAAAGGGACCAACAAACATAGTTTGAGTGGGTTTGCACTTAATCCCCGTCCAAATCAGTGAACCTTGCAATGCTTTACAATTTTTTTTGTGTGTTCAAAGTCTAAGGTTCACCTGTTTTCAAATGCATGAACTTTTAATGATCCAGCATCTTTTGTCCTCATCCTGCATCTTTTTCTAGGAAAATAATTTCTGTTTTATCTGATTGTTGGTGGGTGATTTTTGCAGGAAATAGAAACTCTTAGCCAACTTAAACATCATAACATTGTGCAGTATTATGGAAGTGAAGTGGTGAGTTGCATATGCGATTGACTTGTGTACCTTCTAGACTTATCCTGTCTAATTCTCTGTTAAGGAATGAGTAAGAGTTTATCATTTTTCTTGTTCAGGTTGAGGACCACTTCTACATATATTTAGAGTTTGTGCATCCTGGTTCAATCACAAAATTTATTCAAGAGTCTGGTGGGTCTCTTCCTGAAGCTGTCGTTCGCAACTTCACTCGTCACATACTTTTGGGCTTGGCATACTTGCACAGCAAAGATGTCGTACACAGGTGACTTCAGATGTGTATATATATATGCACGAGGATTTCTCAATCTTGAAGACATCTAAGACGGATTTTACTGTCTTATTGTTTCTCTGTAGGGATATCAAGGGTGCGAACCTATTGGTTAACGATCGTGGTGTTGTTAAGCTTGCAGATTTTGGGATGGCAAAATATGTACATCCTTTGACTTAGTACTCTTAGTATTTGTAGTTGGAAAATTTTGAATAAGTTGGGCCAGCTTATGCATGTTTGTACTGGTTTCAATTTTCATGTTATTCCCATATTACATCTAAGGCTGCACTCTGTGTTTAGGATTCCTTATTTTTGTAATATGGGGATAAGCTTCATCAATCTTGGTAATTTTATTTATCTAGGATCTGTGTGGTGTGGTTTTCTTCACGATATTGATTCTTTAGCATTACCTGCTAAACAGATCATAGCCACAAGGCATGCCAGTGAATGGCACTGTGACACTGTCGCAATATTGAGTTCGGATATTAGTGCTAATAATCTACTTGGAGTCTGAGGCTTCACAAACAAAACTGCTAGTGAACAGAAAATTTGGCTTTATGCTACAACATTATTGATGAACTTGAAAACTTCTGATGCAAGAATTTGATTGTCGTTGTGCTTGCTCAACCTTCCCATTATGGACAGGAACATGTGATTGGCTAAGTGAACTGAGGCCTAATATCATTAAAGCTACCTCTTTTTTCTTTCTTCTTTGCATTTCATAATCGTCAATTGTGCTAACCGCTAACATTTCATGACAGTTCAAAAATCAGTCAAATATGCATATATAGGAATATAAGTCAACTGTTTTCAGTTTGATGCAGGCATGACTATATGTAACCTAACAATATTGCTATTTGAATGAAAAATCAGTAAAACTGGAATCAAGCCAGGGGGAGTAATCACCAAGAAGGACATATTTTTTAATATTGAACGAAAAATGGTTAGGTGGTATGCATATAGAGGACTGGAGACCTTATATTTATCTCAAGAAACACTGTACTATTGGACATCTAACCCAAAATTGGTTGGCGTTCATAATGTTCCAGACTTTCTTTGCCTTAATGCTGAGTCAAGTTCGAGTTGTTGGTGAGACATCTGATCCAAAAACTGAGCCTTGCCAATTCAGTCCCTGCCATAGCAATCCTAAATGATTTGCCAAGCATTTAACAACATATCCTATATTGATGTCACAAAAGTTTTATATACGTAATTGAAGCAGTCAAGATAGAATACTAACTTGTTACGTCATGATCAGTGTAAACCATAGACTACCCTTATTTTGTTTCAGAAATTTTGAATGTAGGCATGTTGCCACCCTACTATGGGTGGACTATTTTACTCTACTTATATTATGGCATGTTAGTTTAGCTGCTTGATGTTGGTACTGATGTCATCCTCTAGGACTTGACTAAGAAGAGTATTACAAGTGTAATCCTCACGTTATATTATAGTTCCTCTAAATTGCATTCCTTTTTGTCCCAGTTGAGCGGGCAGCCTACACCACTGTCTTTGAAGGGATCTCCATATTGGATGGCACCAGAGGTAAAGTTTTTCACAATCTGTCATGAGTTTAGTTTGGTTCCTTGGTTTTGGATCATCCTCTGCCAACAGGGTTTCCTTCTTTTCCAGTTACTGCAGAAAGAAACTGGGCAGCACCTTGCCGTTGATATTTGGAGTTTGGGTTGTACTATCATTGAGATGATCACAGGGAAACCCCCATGGGGTGATTTACCGGGGGTAATCTCATGCAAAAATACGTGTGTATATGAATTTCACTGCATTATCATTCTTCTGAATAAAATTATGGGTGATATTAATTGTTACATGATTATGCAGTGATTCATTATGAGAAAAACTTTTGTATCAACCATAGTGCACATGAAGATTCTTATTAGTTGTGCTTTTTGCCACAATCACATTCTTTCAGCTGTCATCTCTTTGGAGAGGCCAGTAGCTGAGGCTGTGGACTAATTGTCGTCGAACTTTTTAATGAAACTAGCTTTGTTCTGTCTGCAGTTTTGGTTGTTTCCTTTGTGTTACTTGTATCAGAATACGAGTATTATGTTCATAAAGTTGATAATTAACAATAGTTGGATTCTTCCTTTATATCATTTCTGTTTCTATGTAGTGCTGAACAGCTGAACCTGTCAAATGTTACAATCTTATTTGTTCGTTTTCTTTCCTAACTACTTTACACCATTCAAGCCTTTGTCATACCTTCCTTGTCCTGGTTTGTTTAAAATGTTGGTCGTTTACCAATTATGACCATGCTAAACTTTCTCTGATGCGTTTATTGTACCCTTTCTTTTAGGATGTATTTATTTATATCTTTCTCCTTTAATCTTGACGTGCTTATGTTGGTACTTGCACTTGTTTTCCTTTTTAACTTTTTTCGACATTGTGGAGCATGGTAGGACATAAGTCTCATATTGCAGTCTTTAAAATTTTTATATAACGGGGAGCATCACTTATCACCAATAAACCACATTCCTAGTGATCTACCCTATCCTGCATAATTGTGATAAGATTGCCGTGGAAACTAAAGTTAGCTCACAATGCACACAGTTTTCCATTTTAATAAGTTTCTTTTCTGGTGGATACACATCTTTATGTGTTTATCTTCATTTCATCTGTGATAATCAAGAAAAAGCATCGTCAGAAGATTGAACAGCGTTAGAAGATTTAAGGTTCCTAAAGAATACAAGGTTCAGTAATAAAACTTTCTTCTGCAGTGTGTGCTAAAAGGATATAAGCTTCCGTAACAAAAGTTTCTTCAGTCTGTGTTTCTGCTTGTACTTTTATTTCATTTGTAACTGTTATCTTGTATCCTGTGCAGGCAGCAGCAATGTTCAATGTCATGAAAAGTAAAGTCCCACCTATTCCTGAAACTCTGAGTTCCAAAGGCAAGGATTTTCTTCGTTGTTGCCTGCAAATTAACCCAGAGGAAAGGGCAACAGCAATGGAGTTGCTTGAGCATCCATTTTTAGAAAACCCACTTCATCAGCAAATTTCCAGTTATCATCAGACGGTTTTAGACAACACAAAGCTGGTAAGTTCTTTGCTTTTTATGTTGCTTCCACTACTTACATGTATCCCTAAAGTATATTCATCACCCAACATTACAGGATATTGCAAGTAAATCAAGGGATAGAGCCAATCGAGCTACTAACAACAAAGCAACATTTCCGAGAATGTAGGGGGCAAAAACAGCAGACATCACAAAGGTGATGGTTTATGCAGTTCAACTTGCAAAAATCAATTTCCCTGTGCTATAACTTTTCTCAACCCTAATTATGATTTCTCAGTGAGCGTAACCTTGGTCATGTTGCACATTCCGGCAGCCAATCAACTCCATGTCGTTCTCCTCAGCATACCTTTGAGAATGTTTCTATTTTGTCTCCCCCAACAATTGGATGACACCATATAATCTTGACCTTACTGCAATTTTGTTGTGGAGAGAATCACGGAGGGCAAGAATAATGAGAATTGACAATGTGTGAGGATGGTTTGACAACTGAAGAAATCTAAATTCCACAGATCTGAAAAACAGAACGGAAGTTACAGTTAGCTGATACAGGCCCTGACTTGGAGCCTGATGCTACCATCTTTGAAAGGCATGTGGATGTGTGACTTGCATCTATTTTTTACTTATGCTGAAAAAGTGCAAGATCAGCCACTGCAGACGGTAAGGCTATGGAGGATTGGCAGTTTTTTGTGAGTCTAGTTTGTTCCCTAGTGTACAGTAACATCTCTCAGTCCTAATCCACATATCTGTGTTCTATTAGTTTTGGTGACGGCTATTGTATGTTGTAAGTAACAAGTTTGGAGGTCATTGAAAATAAGAGAGCTATTACCTGCTTCTTCTACCCTGCATTGTGAAACATGTAGATGTTGCCTAGCTAAACGTAAAAGTGTCACCATAGTCTCGAATTGCAGCTACCCTTCACGACTGCCTGAACCCCTAACTGTTCAACTAAATAAATCTGATACCTGGTTAAGAATTAAGAAACGCCCGTCATTTCATCCTAGCATTTCTTTTGACTGGGACTAAGAGAATATATAATGATTATCCCATTATCCATTGGGAGTGGGCTTAGCCGGGGCTTGCCGAGCCAAGCGGGTAGAGGCTTCATGTGGGATGCGACCTCCTAAAATTCTTCAGCTTTTCAAGTAACATGTCAAAAGATAAGTTCCCTATGCCTCACTCCGACAAGGTGTGTTTTTTAGTCAGTTCAGAATTCTCATGGTAATGTCAGCTTAAAATTGTTTATCTAAAACAAATTACGGGCAGCAAGCACAGATTTGGCGTGGTTAGATTAGGCGACGGGCACCACAAGCCTGGGGAAGAGGTGCTGCTGAGATGTCTAGAGATGATAATAAATGAGGACCAACATCAGGTTCGACTTCTCATCCTAACGAATGATGGTATTTGGGGAGGGGAGCTAACAAGCTTTATCAATCAAAATTTCCCGCAAATTTCTACTACGTGCGATGCACAGCTGGTTAGAAGCATTTCTGTAATCAAAAGGTAGCCCAGCAGCAGAAATCACCCATCTTTTAACAGTCAATCTGGAGAATCAGTCTTGTAAAGTGTGGCATGCCATTGAGGACTGTTACGCGTTTCAGGACTGTGCTGATTTAGGATCTTTGATCCCCATTGTTTATTGTGCATAATCTTCTATTTTTTTGGAAAAGGATGGGGGCTTAACCCCCGCACACGTTCTCTGGGAAAACAAATTAAGAGCAGAGAAGAACTAATAAGACTTCAAGTTCCCGGAATTCTTACAAGTTACTGAGTTCAGGACAAATCTGCACCGAGTATGAGTTTCTATAGGCTAGTGGGCATGAAGTCGGAGCTGAAGTTCAAGGAACATCAGAAAGTTGGAACATGAGACGGTGGACCTGGCATCCATTGCCACAGGGCCATGCAAACGCCCTCTAAAGTTTGATACAATGATCAACTTCAAAGTTGCTTAATACCGGCCCCTAAAAAACTGATGGAGTGCGAAACAGTGTGCAGAGGCGATAACGAAACCCTAGCTTCTCCACGCAGCCATCGTGAGGTGCTTACGAATCTGTCATTGGGTCGAAGCCAGTGGTCATGGGCAGATATCGTGGAGCACTGCGCATGACTAGATCATCCCTCTGTTCCGGACAGCTTCTCAGCAGGAAAACCTCCAGAAATGCATTTACATTCTCTCCACTCACAGGCCGAATACCAAAAGAATAATATCAGTTGTTCTTGTTGTTGGAGATGGGATGGATCCGTTGTGGATTTCTCATAAATCCTAACAACAATGGGTGGAGTAAGCCTTTTAAAAATATGTTGGAGGGCAGGAGACCCTACCTCCGAATGGAAATCTCTGGATGTGTTCACTACCTCCTGACTCAGACTATTGACTCAAAAAACAGATGAAGTTTTCACCCAACCAACCTCTTGCCTTTTTAAGAGACAGAGCTTGCCTTCGGTACAGTGACTGCAGCAATAGAAAGTCGGTGTATTATGTATAAGCAAATTGGCAGAAAAATCATGTTTTTGCACAATTAGTGATTATTTTTATATTTTTCATAGCTTATGAATTCGTGAAATTTCTAGGAAAAGACAAACTTTTTGTTTAGTACATGAAAAGAGCACCGGCAATAAAGTTTGGAAATGACATTTGCACCAATTTTATATATCGAGAGAGCAGAAAATTTCTCTAACATTACTACGAGCAACATAAAATGAGGGACGCCTTCACCAAGGCCTTAGATCCTACCCTAGGTTGGTAAATACCAAAGCATTTGTGTTAAGGAACAAAAAGCAGACCCTTAAGGTTGTGTCAAAAATAAATGTGTTTATTTGATATGAATCATGTTCTACTTTAACTTGTTTTTGTAAAAAAAAAAATTGATCTTTTTACTATCAAAAATTTTGATGTTATAAGAGTAGTTCATTTTTTTTATTATTAAAAAACATTATTAAAGTCAACAAATAACCAACTTAATATATGTTTCTCACCAAGTTACTCTTAATATCATTACTATAAGGCTAGTTTGCAAAAAAAAAAAAAAAAACTCTTAATAATTAATTTTATTGATGGAGTATTTACCTATATAGTTACTACATTGGATATCCATGAGTTCCTTTACTTTAGAAGATAAATATTGTTTTCGAAGATAAATGATATGAAAAGAATACGAGGATCCAAGAGGTAACCAGGATTGAGAGCAATAGCGGAGGGGAATGTGTATGTCCTCCAGTGGTAGGTATAAATCAGTTTACCTTCTTTTATTTGGAAAATTAAGTTCTTCCACGGGGTGGAAAAGTGCAAATCCACCCTTTTAACTTTGATGCAGATTCCGCTTCCGTTTAAGATTGTTCTTTACTCTTCGTTTGAATCCCAAGTTATTGAATTTATCTTCTTTGTAAGTTTGATTGAATAATAAACAGGTTTAGATGTTTATCTGATGTATCTTTTGAACATTGTGATCTTCAAATGTATTTCCCATTCACTTTTTTGCTGAGTTTTGACGTGAAAGAGAGGAAGAAGTATTAACTGCTTAGAATCTTCAGAAATCATTAAACGGAGAAAGCTTCACGGCTTTCAAACACTAACTGCACCTAATGTTCAAATTATAATTGGTCCGCATGTTGGAAAACGTATTTCCAGATAGGAAAAAGAAAAGGAAGGAAACGGAATCCGGCGAACGGCGGAAAAGAATCTCGCTCCTGTGGCCCCCACAGTTCATCCTCATCAGCCGTAGCTGTTTGGGTAATCCCGATCGTTGGATTTTCGAATCCGACAGCCAAGAATTGAAGATCTGCCCGGAGGTACTCATGTGATTAGAGCAGACGTTGTCGGAAGGAGCCCATCCCCTCCCCGTGAGCGTGATCAGGTGGCTCGGTTACTTCCGTTTCGTACCGACTCGCCCTAGATCGATACGTATTCATTCGTGCTGCTTACCGTGAATAAACCATAACAGAACCCAAACGATATTCTAGTGAAAACGGCAGAACGCATTTTTAAATGATATTATGATCCGAGTCGTACCGCTTGAAGCCGTCTCGTATTGACTGCGGATCGGAGATCACCAGCTCACGCGACAGCAGGGGCATTTGGGTCATATGCCAAACTCAAAGGGACGACAGCAGGGGGCCGCGATTCCCGCTCTCTCTCTTTCAGGGTCACAGGAGAAGTACGCCGGAGTCACATGACGAGTTGCGGTTGGTAGCGTGATGGTTCAGATCCACGCACCGGTAATTAAATCCTTCCTCCTCCATGTTCATCCCTGTTTTCTGATCGGTATGTTTGTTTTTTACTCCAATCTTCCTCCGATCAACGTGAAACGCCGCTTGTCTCGCTTCGACTGCGTGGGTGAACGTGCGGGTTGCACGAGGGGGAGGCGGGAGTGGGTGGGGCCTCCGGGAGAGCTGTTGCCTCTAAATAGTCGCGCGCGTTGATGGCGGAAATCTGCAGCTCGGAGAAGATGGATGTCCACCGAGGGGTTTGAAACAAGAAGAAGAGGTGAAGAAGGAAAAAGAAGAGAGAAATTTGGTTGGGTACCTGCTTAAGAAAGCGCGTGGGACCGTGTAACAGGAAGCGAGGAGCGCTAACCTGGCATCTGCTGTTGCCCTCTGAAGGCCTACTTCTTCCTTCCCGCCTCTTTTTAGAGGCAAGAGATTCTCGGTTCCCGTGTCTGGAAGCGGAACTGGAACCGGCTGGTTAGCTGTGGCCGTCTCTGACGTTTCCCTGTAGCCATTCCGGTAGGAGATACGGTGCTCTTCCTCTTTGACGTTCACTTCCTTTTTGCATCTTAAGCAAACTCTTTCGCTGCTTGATCTGGGATGATATTGATCGAGTGTGCTGTTTTCTTTCAAAACCGGCGGACTCTCTGTACTGTACTGCTTGAGAAGCTCCCTCCTCTAGTAAAAAGTAGTTTTCTTTTCCTTGATTTTGTTTGGATTTTTGAGACCCAGTGGGAGCTCGTTTGTTGGAGTTCATTTATTAGCTCCAGCGATTTTTCTGGTGCTCCCTGTTACGAGCTTTTTCCTTTCTTTCTTGCTTTTAAGTCCTTGGTGAACTCCTTACTTTTCCTCGCCCGATTTAAATAACTGATCCAGCGGTCTGACTTCCCAGTAAAAGAAAAAGGAAGCACTTCGTACTGCTTCGGCTCTTTTCATATTAATAAAAGCTAGATCTTTCTTTTTCTTTTCGACACATTTATGAGACTACCTGGCGATTCAGTTGTTGGAGAATCACCTATCCGATCTTCGAAAGCCTGCCGTTGCTGAGGGTCCTTTCTTGCCTAGATTTTACAGACTCGTCTTTTAGGCCTTAACCTTCGTGAGTAATTTATCTGCGTTGCTTGCGGCACTTTTCTTCAGAATGTACATCCGTAGAAGTTTCACTTGACGTTCAGTGTCGTTCTCTCTTCTCTGTTAAAATGAATTAAGAAAACATGAAATTCTATTTCATATTGATTCCAAATATTCTTTTTTTTTGTTTGACGTTAACTGGTGTCACAAACGATGCTCATTTTTCTGTGATACATACTTTAGCTGGATTTTTATGACTTGAAGTCATCCAAAAGCGCAAATGCTGTTTTGATCTTCGCTTCCTATCTTTTCTTCTTTATTCTGGATATGTGCGGCATGATATCTCTGTTTGGAAGTTCGCAGAGATGTTTTATATGCTTAGTAAATTGACATCTAGTTGATTATCACCCAAGTCTATAACTTTTCACTATGTGCTTGCAGGGACTTGAACACTTTGCTGAACTCTTTGCAACAAAATGAGCGGAAAAAGCTTCTCCAATCTCCTTTGCGGGGTTCTATATTCCCTTTTTTTCTGCCTTGTCAGAGCAGACAACCCTTATAGATTCTTGACATGGACTATTACCTATGGAAAAATTTACCCTCTTGGGTTCCCCCAGCAGGTTGGAGTCTATCATTCTCCTCTTTAATGTATTTGCTGTCTGAATGTCCCACGAGGTGTTCTTATGTTCTTCTTTTACTGATTACTAAACTATTGTTGGTTGTGAAGGGCATCCTCATCAATGGGCAGTTCCCCGGTCCTCGCCTACTCTGCATGACTAATGACAACATCATCCTGAACGTCGTTAACAAGCTAGATCAGCCTTTCCTTCTCACATGGTATGTGCATTTGGTGACATTTTTCCGTCAAATTGTTTCATTTGATTGGCCATATTCTTGAATTGATATGTTTCATCTGCTTTTTAAGAGAATGAGAAAAGAAATTGCAACATTCAAAATTGTTAGTGGTCACGCTATCAATCTTGCTATGGCGTACGGAGGCCTGGGGTGCCACTGGTTATCCAGAAGGACCTGCGCGAGATATAACCTATGACTTCTTTCGTTTTCCTTTGAAGCACATCAATGATTCGACGTTGATTGTTCAAAAATTGATTCCTCCAACCCATTCTGTGTGGAATCTGAATCTTTTGAAGTAAATTCCAGTCGCCTGCTTATGCGCTATGAGATACAAGCAGTTTCTGCTAGTCTAACATGGTTGATATAGCCAAATTAATGTTGGATTTAGCATTTCTGGATTAAATGGAGCCCATATAAGATTTCATTTATGCAGATTAATTAGAGCGAGAGTCTGTTCCATTATGTTTTTTTGGCAACTTGAGAGCGTTTATTTCATCCCCTTCAGTATGAACAAGAATAGATGTGCAATGTCCAAATAATAGATTCTGTTTCCCTGTTTTGGTCATTTAGAAAGAGGACCACATGACATTTTGGCATAGAACTATCCCATGGGAATGGGATGCCGATGGGGCGGTGTGCCGTGTGCGATGATTGAGTCCCAAGTTGATTAACAATTCTCTTTATATTTAGGTCTAGGCTGTTTACAACTCCGTCACGTTGACTTGCTTCGGGAGCTTGTTTTTTTTGAGGTTTCACCCTTGGTGTTGTCAGTATGCTGGCAAAAGGTTCTATCTGTATAATTGAAAGGAACAATAGGCCTCCTTTTTTCTTGAAGGATTAATCTTGCTGTACGTTGTACTAAATTTAGTTCTTATTTTTTACCATTTAGGTGTTTGTTGAGACTTTGCTTAGTAAAATTTTCTCTGTCTCACATGCTAGCATTTGCCATCTGTGGCATGTTCTTTACACTCATCACGCACGCTGCAACACTTAAGTTTGCTTGTGTTGGAAATCTACTAGGAATGGAATTAAGCAGCGGAAGAACTCATGGCAAGATGGAGTCCTCGGAACGAACTGTCCTATCCCTCCAGGAGGAAACTACACTTACAGATTCCAGCCTAAGGACCAGATAGGAACCTATAGTTACTTTCCCTCAACAGGCATGCACAAAGCTGCTGGAGGATTTGGCGGCATGATCGTTGTTAAAAGACCTTTTATACCTGTTCCTTATCCTCCTCCAGCTGGGGACAATACGGTCCTCATTGGTGACTGGTACAAGTATGGCCATAAGGTAAGTGGCTTGTAGATTTTATTAAACGCCTGGTTATAATGTGTTCATTTGTTGCTGAAATTTTCTTTTATTTGCGTGTCCGTATATTTCCCACTTTCTTTTACACAACAATAAATATCGTACCTATTCCTAAACTTGGGGTCCCAATTCATTTTTTTTTTTCACGTACATCCAGACATTGCAGCATTTTTTGGACGCCGGGCACGCCCTGCCTTTCCCTGATGGAGTTCTTATAAATGGTCAACAACATTCTTCCACCTTCAACGTGGATCAAGGTGACGGGACTGCCCTACTTGTTTTCACTTATCACTGTCTTACAAAATTTATAGCGTAGCACTGTATCTGGTTGGAGAAGCTTGACCCAGATCTCTGTTGGATCTGGATCATCTCTTCACAGCCCGGGCCAGAAATGAGTTTTTCCTTGTTGGGCCTGATCCTCACGGTCTATCTTTATTTGGGTACAGGCTTCACAGAGAGCGCATATAGACCTGGATCTTTTCTGGGCGACCAAGTCCCTATTTATAGGGTTGTTTAACAAAAATGCTTTTCTGGGACGGGTCGATCCGGCCTGAAAATGTTAATTTTTGTCATTGGTGCATCTGACCTGCTCCCTTTTGCTATTTGAAATCTTCAGCTTTCAACATTGAATGTTTTAAGGTTTTTTTTTTTTTCAATTTTTAGGATGTCCGAAGTAGAATTTTTGCAGGAAGTTGCCCTACTGGCCATGCATGCCACTAGTCATTCTTGGTATAACAACTTAATTTGGCATGCAACCAGCAGATTGCATGTGAACAGCTAACAATAAAGATGGCTTTGTTTTGACAGGTAAAACTTATCTATTTAGGATCTCCAACGTGGGTATGCAGACGTCGTTGAACTTTAGGATTCAAGGTCATAAGCTGAAGTTGGTGGAAATTGAAGGCGCACATCCAATTCAAAATGTCTACGATTCTCTGGACGTACATGTTGGACAATCAATTTCTGTTTTGGTCACATCTGATCAGCCACCTAAAGACTATTATATTGTTGCCTCTTCCCGTTTTACTCGACGTGTCCTGACCGCCACTGCTGTGCTACACTACACAAATTCCCATACCCGCGTGTCAGGACCCATTCCTGCCGGGCCTACCTATCAACTGGTTTGGTCCCTCAACCAAGCTAGATCCTTCAGGTAAATTTCTGAAACTGTACATTGTAAATGTGATTGCTTATCTTCTTTTCCATATATTGAGATTAGGAAAGACTTGACACATTATGCTCAAGAGAAACATTCTGCGGTTAATAAACTGGTTCCAACTTGACACATTATGCTCAAGAGAAACATTCTGCGGTTAATAAACTGGTTCCAACTCTCAAAAGTCTGCAGTCCAGCATCCGAGCTAGGTGGACGAAATTCGTGTTGGCAAAATTAGATGTTTGCAGGCCAATTCTTGAGCCTTGACCACTGGTTTTCACAAGAGCACGTTGTTGATTCCGTCTTTAACCCGCAGAATCGTCTGTTCTAATGATGTTTAAAAGTAAAACAAGAGGCCTGATTCCGACCGGAATTGGCTGTCTGAGTGGTTGCAGTTTCGTGATTCATCATTGTTCCCAAGCCCTCTGTAAATTTCCATGTCAATCTGACCTTGCCATCATTTGTGGGGTTCTTTTATGGCAATGAAAATGCTTTAAGTTCCTCAATTTGCTGATTTTCCTGATGTTTTTTCACAGATGGAACTTGACAGCCAGCGCAGCTAGGCCTAACCCTCAAGGATCATTCCACTATGGCCAGATTGTACCTTCAAGAACAATTGTCCTTTCCAACTCTGCACCTCGAATTAACGGCAAGCAACGTTATGCAGTCAATGGCATCTCCTACGTCAATCCGGACACACCATTGAAGCTCGCCGATCATTTTAAAATAGCTGGAGTGTTCAGTCTCAACAGTATTCAAGACTTCCCTTCAGGAAATACTGCCTACCTGGGAACTGCAGTTACATCTGCTGCTTATCACTCCTTTGTAGAAATAGTTTTCCAAAACAATGAAGATATTCTTCAATCATGGCACCTCGATGGCTACGATTTCTGGGTCGTCGGGTATGTCTAACTTGGTGGTCAAACCTTCGTCGTTTGGTCTCCAAATTTTGGTCCGCTAATTTGATACCATCACATGCTAGTTTCGTTTTTTTCTTCATTTAGTTGATCTCTTACTAAGCAGTTTATTCTTATGCAGGATGGGTTTGGGACAGTGGTCACGAGCTAGCAAAAGAACCTATAATCTGGTAGATGCTCCTACAAGATACACAGTCCAGGTATTAAAGCAACCCTCTTTGATTCAAAGGAAGCGCAGGATATGTGGACGCTCTTCTCTTCTTTCCACACTCACATGATTTTGTGCTTCTCTTGTCCCTTATATGCAGGTGTACCCCCACGCTTGGACAGCAATTTATGTGTCCTTTGATAATGAAGGGATGTGGAACTTGAGATCTGCGGCCTGGCCTAGGCAGTACCTTGGCCATCAACTCTACGTAAGGGTTTGGACACCCGAGAGGAGTTTACAAAATGAATACAACATACCCACAAATGCGCTTGTGTGTGGAAGAGCCAGAGGTCACCACATTTAGGAAGGGAGAAACAGCCGCGTTCCTTTTCTCGATATCTGGAGACCTCCTGTCACGAAGGGGTGACAGGTTTACGATGTATGTTCTAAGGACTCTAGGACCTGTAAAATTTCCTTCTCTTTGCAGATTTAGGTCGGTCTTTCTATCTGAAAATGTTTGAGAACGAAGGGGCAAAATAACGGAAGCATTTTTGTCCAGTCTTTTGAATGTCCCTACCCTCTTGTGGTCTTAATTTTTATTGATAAAGCTCCTTCTTTCTTATATGGTTCATGTCTTTCAAGTTCATTGAGATGCTATCGCCTTTTCAAAAATACAACTAGGACATCCTTTATTTATCTACGCTAGAGATTTATATAGGGAACGCTCGGTTAGCAAGGACTGACCTGTAGCGGGCGGACATAAATCCGCTCCGTAAAGTTTTAGTTTGTGCGATTCAAACACGCGCTCTCAAGGGCGAGAGCGCGGACATCGACAGAAATCGACGGACACAGAAATCGACGGACAGTTCTGTCTCGCGGTGAAGGCACGCAGAAGCCTTCTTCTTGCCCGCAGCAGGTCTCCTTCTTGTGGCAGATCGGAGTGGGGATCGTTCCCTCACCGGTGGTGAGGAGTACCACCTACGGCCTGCCTAGAGGGAAGGCGGAGTAGAGAGGAGGGAGGCGGAGTAGAGGAGGGGGGAGAGGACGCTGGTGTTGGCCTTAGCCCTGCGACGACTTGAGGGCAGGGGAATAGATGCCCAAGGCGTAGGATGAGCCGCTGGCTGCAATGAATCCATATGCTCCTATGCTCTCCACCAACCCACCCACCTTCAACCAGGGGCTGAGCCAAGGTAGGGGTCGCATAGGCCCTAGCTTCACCTTCACCAAAAAAACTTTAAAATTTTACATCTATATTTTAAAAAAATTCACTTTTTATATAAAAATTAAAAAAATGATATTTCAGCATTAATTAAAATTTAAGAACTTTTTTATTAAATTTCTGGCTCCACCCTACCTCCAACGGTTGTCGCTGTGACTGCTCCCTGATTGCTTCTGCAAAAAGGAAACCCATCTGAACTTCCCCCTTCTGCTTCCCAATTGAAATTCAGATCTTCCGCCTTCCCTTCCGATTGAAATCCAGAGACAATTTTCATCACTGAAACAATAATTGGCGAAGTTGTAGATGTATCTTAGATTTGTCCTTATAATTTTCTTTATTTCAAGGTAACGTCTTCACTCTCTAACAACCCATCTCCGCCACCAGGTTCATCCATGAGATCTGCTGGGACATGGTGCGGACCTCATTTGGCAGGGTAATGTCCTCTTTGTGATAGAATCAGAACCAGAAGTCTAATCTATTGTATGCAACAGAATGCTAATCCATGGATCTCTGTCTGCTGAAGACAAACGCCCCCCAAAATGAGTAGTGAAAATTATAGAATAAGTTCCAACACCTTTCATTTCTTATCATAAATTTTTTTCTTTGCTTAAGAGGTAATAGCAGGGTTTTACCCAAGATCTACCTCTTATAGAGCAAAGCCCTAACCGGCATGGTCCTTAATGGTGTGCTTCCCCTGTCCTCAAGAAACAAAAACAAGAAGCCAAGACCTTAATTACCTCGAAACACGCTTCCTTTTTTTACAATCTTCATCCTAGCATCAGGCCCTTTAGGGATGGAGCCAAGGTAGGGCATGCATGAATTCTTGCCCCACTTCAATTTTTTTTTAATTTACATGTAAATTTTTAAAAATTTCACTTGTTATATACAAAAAATTTAAAAAATAAAATTTTGGCTCTAGTCAAAATTAAAAAAATTTAATTTAAACGGTTTGATTAAAAATTTCTAGCTCTGCCCCTAGCCCCTAAACTACGTCTTTGCGTCACAATCGCTTTTTCTAGTGCAATAATGTCCAAAGCATTCATTTTCTTGCTTCTTCTACACGTATGAATCCTATTTGCTTATTCTAATGCATTCACTTCTGATTCTGCTCCACAAGCCTATTGCTTTGCTTTTCAATTACTGGTAATCATGGTGAAACCGCGGTGGGCCTTTGACCGGTGGGCAGCTTGCCGTGACCATGATTATGGAATTGAAGGTGCCCATTTACCTTCAAGGGGTTATTTAGAAGGAACAGCATTTTCACTGTGGCTCAGATCTATGAAATACTTTTTAAAGTGTTTAATGAATTTAATTAATTCGTATGTTAGATACATGGAACAGCAATATAAATATTACTGTTTCCAAACAGTCCCCAAGTTTCACATTGTTGGACAGGACATATTAGTCACAGCAGGTTGAGTTTACTCCAGAAAAAAAGAGAAACAAATATAAACGTATCTTGGTTGGACAGGACATATTATCCAGTAAGCATTCAAACTTGCTGTTCAGAAGGACAAGAAACCATGAAAACTATTTTGGTCATATAAATGATTTGTGATTCTAAGGACTTCTTTGGCAACAACAAGAAGTTATCACACTTTCAAGAATCTGACCCAAGAATTAGGATATATTCATGGAGCATTGTAACATAATGTCTTACCAATCTTTCTCCAATTTTTAAGGCAGATCCATGCAGCTATTGTTAAACGGACCCCAAGGGTCCAAAATTGACATGGGTATTTCACCTAATCAAAGAAATTGTCATGGATGACCTTTTTGAAGACCCACATTATACGCTGATCCAGATTACTTCTATATATTTCTCCTGTTTGTACCCTGTAAGGGTGGATCAGGTTGGAAAACGAGCCAGTCTGTGCCAAGTCCAATCTAATCAGATTCTAATTCAACTTTAGAACCAGATATTGATCCGACCACCGAATCTGGGTCTCACCAGCTTAGTACTTTTTGGTAGATGAGCACCCAATGGAAGAACAGTTTGAGATGAGCAGTCATATTTTTTTTACTGGACATTGAGCGGCATCTAAGCATCATAAGGGCATCCCTCACGGCACCGGTTTTTCTGGCATGAACTCAATTAACGTTCAATTCTGTGTCGCCAGGACTCTGCCAGATGAGAGTGCATACACATGGAAGAAGCACACATGGAATCACTTCTTCAGCCCCTCAAGTCGCGGCAACAATGGCCAATTCAGTCACACTTGTCTTATTTCTAGCGTGAGATATGCACTGTCACGTCGTTTAATATAATTGATACTTCGGTGATTCGATGAGAGGTCGAAATTGCTCCTTTTTCTTGAGGGCCAAGGCTGCTTCAAGATGTATGTGAAAAACGGAGCATCCATCAACTGATGTGCAATATATCAACCATTTGCAGCAGTCCAAAAGATTAACGTCCACAGAAATCAAATTGATAATTGAGCCTTTAACTGACCTATCAGCCTGACCAGTAAAACACTGGTAAAAAGAATACGAATCATCACGTAATAAGATTCATCACGTAAGATATTAGCGTGTGGTGGAATTTACCCATGCCATATAACAAAAGTTATTGTCGAAACAATAAGCGCCTACTTCGCGTGCTTTTCTCTTTTATGACAAGGAACCATTTAATATGCTGTGCATGTGTTGTCATAAACAAACATTCTGATAACAGGTACACACTAAGCAGATTCACTCTAACCGCAGCCATGAAATCAAATTTCACAAGGATCCGCGTATAAAGAAATCACAAAATTAAAATGTTGTATTATATTCTACATGAATCGTTGCGTAGTAGGGTAAGATCAGCGGATGGCACACGCCGAACAACGAATTTTTGCATGAAAAATGACGCTCAAAGGCATGCGGTGAAGGCTTGAAATGCCGCTCTGCTCCAAAGAACCCCCGATTCCCGTACAGAATAGAGGGAAATAGAGAGCTTCAATCGCACGGCTGTTTCATCTTTCTTTACAGGAAGCGACAACGAATGTCAGATGAGAGCCCCCCACACATCCCCCCAAAATTCACCTGTCTACTGCACCTATTATTGTGCCAGGGAGCGTGCCGCCCTCTCTCTCTTTCTCCACCTCTAATGCATCGAGTCCCACAAAGAATCTGATTCAGAAATAGTCTGAAGACAATCTCTCGCCACGATTCTTTCAAAGCATTCATGGAGAAGGGACGCCGAACTGTTTCGTTTCTCTATTCCTTCCCTTAACATTATCCGAAGAGAAGAAGAAGAAGAACCAGATTTAAAAGCGAAGCAGAAAAAACGAAAACAAAGCACACATAATCATACCACAATCACTAATCCACTGTAGTTGCTACTGCTTACATTTGCCGTCGGGTAAAGGAACCAAAAAAAAAAAAAAAAAAAGAGTGAGGCGGTGCCCCTAAAGGAGCTTCTTCAAGGAAAAGATGCGCCGGCGGCAGACTGCAAATCGGACCACGGCAAAGCAGCACCCCATAACCCAAGGTCTCCGACGGCCAACTGCGGGGTAGAGTCCACGCCCCAACTCCCGGTCAGCATCGGCTGAACGCGATGGTGCTGCTCTAAGCTGCCATAACTGCTGCTGTTCATGGCTCTCAGCCTGTGATACAACTCCTGAATCCCACCACCACTACTACCAAAGACTCCACTCTGATCTGTCACCAACCCCACCTGGTTCTGCTGCTGGTGGTGCTGGAAAAGCGGTGCCTGACGGTTCCCGTTCCTCCACATCCCGCCGCCATTGATTGCACTGACGGGTTCCAGATTCTGAGCCTCCGACACCGACTTTTGAAACACCATCGAGGAATTCATGCTCCCGGGCTTCAGAAACCCAAGATAGTTGTGAGTCGACTCGAAGAATTGCGGGTTCTGCAAGAAAGAGGAGATGCTCGAAGATGTTTGTGGCGTTAGAATGGATGGTGAGGTGGTCGCGGTAACGCTGGAAGAAGATGAGGTTGGCTCATGATCAGACAGGGCGGAGTTGGCGGCTGCTGCAGTAGCAGGGGTGGTGGTTGTCGTCGTCGACGTCGTCGTCGTTGTCATGGTCTTGGAATTTGTGGTGGTGTTGGTGGTGGAAGCAGCTTCAGGCTTGGACTTGGCGGAGCGGCCGAGTGAGGACTTGTTTTTGCGGCATCCGCCGCCGATGGGGACGTTGCGGAGGGCACCGCCCTGGGTCCAGTAGCGGCGGCAGGACTTGCAGAAGTGGCGGGGCTGGGTTAGGTTGTAGTTGTTGTAGTAGCAGAACTTGGTGTTGGTGGAGTCGCAGCGCGGGCACCTCAGTCCCGCCTGCTGCCCATCAGCAGCCACCAAGTCCGGCGACGCCTTCCTCTGCTCCCCCATTACCATACACTTCTCCACCATCCTTGCCCCTCCACCCCCTCCAACAAGTAACTCTTGCATCATTTTCTTCCCCTTCCTTTGTGTGTGTGTGTGTGTGTGAAAGAGAGAGAGAGAGATGAGTTTGTCTGGAACAAACAAGGAATTCGAAAGCAAGAGAGAGGCAGCTTGAGTGGTGTAGGCGAGGAAGGAAGAGACCCCGGAGGGTGTAAATAAATGGAAGAGAAACCGCCTCGTCGCTCTGCCGAACCATTGTCCGAATCGCCGGCGGCATTTTCTTTTTTCATGTTTCAATTTTTTAGAAGCTTTTATTCAGGGGACCACCTTTTGATTTTAACTTTTCAAAAAGGTGCCTCAAATTTTTGTGTTTTTCCGATGAGTGTTTTCCCTCTTCTTTACTTTTTTGTCGATAATCGTCGAGTAATAGCGTTATCAGTATCATGGCACGCTGTTTGTGACCTTCTAATTGGAATACTAACCAAAATTAAATGAACGACGTTTTGCTACAACAAAATAAAACGACTGTCAACTTCCGGGAAATTTCAGGCGAAGGGAGCAGTCGTGGTCAGCGCGAGCAAAATGATGATTAGGAAGACTTAAAAGGGTTGACGGACGAAGTGAAGTTGTCCAAATGCTGCCAAAGCCTACTGACACGAGCCAGGTGGGTCAGTTGTCTCGGTCTGGGCTAGTCAACCAGTACACACATTGCCCTGGACCTTCGGGCCCGAGCCGGCGTGGTTCGTCAATCCACATCGAGGTAAAAAATTTCATATTTTTATTTAAGTGATTTTAAGTTTTTGAAATTACAAAGATATGTATTTGTACTAAACTGAGTATAATCAAAATCAAGCTGTACATTTACAAACTGGAGCTATTAGTTAAGCTTGAACTTGACTCATTTAACTTACGAGTCGAGCTGATGTCAAGTTTAACTAAGTTAAAGACGGGCTGGGTTCATCCCTCTCCGAACTCCATCAAACCAACGACTGAAGAAGTTAAGTTTTCTAACATAGGACCCACTGACCATGTGAAAGGGGTCCGTCGGTGCCCCGTGGCCATTAACGGCCTTGTACTTCACTCACCATAAAATTTCAACCCATCGATCGATTTTTAGTTCATAAAAATAATGTTTTTCTTTTGGTGATGAAAGATATTTTGATTTAAATTTTGGTTTATTATTTGAATTTTTTTTTTTTCAAGGGAATGGACAGCTCAAAATTAAAAAGCCCATATGTCAGTTCTTAGAATTTGGGCTCTGATTAAAAAGTCGGTGTGTATAGATAAGGTGGAAACTTGAGCAAAAGGGACGTGGGACTGAGGCCCACAAGAGAAATAATTACCAGTTTATATGCTTGGCGTGTAAAGGGAAGGGTTCCAAAACATGTGGCTTGGCACCAAATTCATTTAACTATTCAATTCCCAGAAGCATTTGTTCTTTATGTTGTTGTTGTTGAGGTGCCAAAGAGGTAACAACAACAAACGCACTGTTCTTGACGTCTCAAGTGGGGAATGAAAGATGAAGGGCACCAACATCATGATTCACTCGCAGTCACGCCTCTCCTCTCCTTTCTTCTCATACACACCAAGCAAAAGCATCGATCGGAGCGCGCGACCCCTCCACCGACGCTCCAGTTTTTAAATTGATCTCAGGAAATTCTTTCCACCTTCACCCAAGTCCCAATTCTATTAGAATAACAAATACATCTTTTAGATAAGTATAATTATTCACAATGTATATATAACTACCAAAATAAGTTTCTCAACTTCGACCGCCCAAGTCGAGCGCCCTGGCTAGGATAAATACTTTTCTCATTCCTTGGCTTCTTTGAAATCTACCATCTTTGGTTTCTGGTCGATTAGCCATCTTGCACAGAGGAGATTTCGCTCTTCCCCTTCATCATAATTCACAAGGTTTCGGCTTTATATGTTCAACCATTTATTCTTAGATTCTTCTTTTGAAATCCTTCCCAGTTTCCAACATCATCGGCGTGGGGTAACGCGTAACGCTTTGTTCTACTGGACTGTTTCTTTCTTTTAAGTCAATTTAATAACCACATTGAGCGCCATGGTGGGTCTCTCTACGTGTCCCCATCGGGATGGAGGCAGGCTCTTTAGAAGACGACAGAGAGGAATTGATTAATTTATCTTCTCAAAAGATGGGAAAACGTGAAACTCATTCCGGTGGGGCACCTATCGTGTAAGCCTTAGGTTAGCGTGACATCACCTTGAGTGGAAGAAAACGAGAGCAAAAAAAAAAAATGTAAATATGTGTTCTCTCTGTGTTGCACCAAGCAAGTATTGTAACATGGATATAAACTGAAAATGTTTTACACGAAGGGAGTAGTACTTCCTTCTATGTCCAACACTAAAAGGGTTGTTGGGATCTAAACCCTCACCTACCCCGTTAGGTAACACACCTAAAACATGGTTTTCATGAAGATCCCAAAAACGTCAAGTTTTTCACTTCTTTTACAAAACCCAATTTTTTCAAAAGCGTGTTTTCCTTAAACCCAATTTTAAGGACACATAAACATTTTAAAAACCTGGTTTTCGGGTGTCATTCAGACGCCCTCTACAAGTTTTTTCTTTGACCAGCATCATGGTTTTCTTGTTGTTTTTGGCTTAAAAAGCTGTTTAAGCTTTTCCATCTTTATTTTCCTTACGTGCTCATTGTAGAGGCAAATCTTAACAACTAATCTTTCCTTCCCTGATTAAATGTAAATGATGTTGTAGGTAACTTTATTTTCCTTACATGCTCATTGTTGTTTTTGGCTCTTTCACTTGAAACGGCGTAACACTAAATTACATGTATAAAATGTACTGTAGTTAGTTAGAGAAATTGTGACAGCAGTCCGGATGGATCGCCGCACAAAGGCAACCGAGTTATTTTCCGGTCGGAGGGACGGGGACGCGAAGGAGCGTCCGCCCTTTACTGACGGTTTTCTCGGTTAATAAGAGTTCCAATTAAGTTCAAACCGTCGGGCCGTAAAGCTGGCACCGGGAAGAGCGAAGGGCGATGATTCCACTTTCCAGACTGACGAAAGCGACTGGAGACTGGCAGGTGCCCGGCGTACGGCCGCCGTGAAGCAGTCCGGCCAGGTCCGGTCGCCGTCCAGGGAAGGTGGGGCGCACCAAGATTCTCGGTGGGGGTTCCCGGCTCGGTTCGCTCAATCGACGGAGAGAGAACAGGACGCGCGTGCTGCTGCTTCTGTTGCCTCCTGTTTGCGGCGTTCCTCTCTCTCTCTCTCTCTTCCTTCTCCGCTGCCGCTGCTGCGAGCACAGGTACTCAGGACAACTCTGTCTCGCCCTACATTCTTTGCGGGACCTCCTCGTGTCCCCTTCTTAGGCAGCACAACCACCTTTTCTTGGGCCCCGCGCCCCGATTCCATCCTCCTTCCTCCCTCCTTCTCTCTCGCTTTCAGGTCTCCTTTCACGCGAGGCGGGTGTGAAGTTCCCTCTCTTTTTCTTTCTTCAGCAGAGCCGTGGAATCGGATTCCAAACAAATGCAGACCAGGGAGGTCTTGAGGAACCGAATGTCCATAGAAGAACGACACCATTGCAGCACAAAAAACTTTAGTTCCCAGCTCAACACCTTTCCACCATCAATTGTCACCTACATACATGTTTCCATTTAAGCTGAAGATGCGTAATCTTGTCGATCTTCTGCCTTCAAATCCCAAACACGCTCCTTGCGAATCCACCGGATAGTAAGAAAGAACAAGTTGTGCGAACCCACTTTTCCTTGTTTCTAGTTCCTAGGTTGTGCGTCACTCGACTTTCACCTTTTTTCCTTGCATTGAAGCCAATGGGCGAGCTCCTTTGAATTCAAAGTATGGGTGGGGACTGCGAGCGCCATGCATCTCGCCCTCCCTTTACTTTTTTCGCTTTGCTTTCTTTTTTCTTTATATACAGAATCACTGTAGATGTTGGCAAGGAAGAGGATTCAAGAAAGCTGTGCATATCTGAGCTTTATTGGCCTCCATCAAAAATTCTTCTCGGTTTGGGGTCGAAGGAATTGCTAGATATGTTTTGTCTATTATTATTATATATGTTTGTTGCATAAACTAAACTTGCTATGAAGATATGATGGGCCTTAGATAGTGCATGTCCCTTCTTTTGAGGGGTAAAAGCGCTGTTGAGGGGAAGGGCCGGCTTCTTCTGGCGTTGGGGCTTGGGAAAGCCAACACCCCCGTCTGGTCTCCCCTTGATGGGACCCACTCTAAGAAAGTGGGCCCAACTCCGGCAAAAGCTGAAGAATTGGGAAGAGCTTTTTTTGTCATCTTGACCTTGACCATATGACCTTGACCTGACTTCATGTTGAATGGATCAGATGAGAGAATCTGACCCGGAATTGGATTCACATTGCTTTCTCTTCTTCTTCCTCGAGCACAAAAGAAAACCATCTCAATTCAAGAGTCAAGACTTAATGGTGGTAAACTAGTGGCCAAAGCCAACTTATTTTCCTTTTGCCTCAAGGTTCAAAGCTGTTTTCCAACTTGGGTTGTCATACCAATAATGTGATTTGTTGATATTGCATTGCGGGGGCCCAGACTATTGAAGAATGTTCAATGTTTGAATCGAGGGTTCTTGTTTTAATGCACTACTTTGTGTCGTTCAACTTAAATATTGTGCATAGCACCATCTTCAGTCCGTCCAAAAAAATAGCACCCACAACAATCAAATCGAAAACACTTTGTTGACACGCCCCCTCAAACTAGGGGGCTATGCTACACCCCTTGAGAGAAATTCAAGTGCAAAAAACTCTGGTCGATGAAGCATTTTGAATACGACGATTCAACCAGACTTTTCAACGGCCCATCTTGATTACTGTTTAAGGACTAAACAATGAAACAAGGACAAAGAATTCGAGAGAAAACCAAAATGGAGGGCTTTCTTCCGCGATGATTACGATCGATGGCGAAATCTGAGTTAAAAAGGTTGTAGCATTCATGCAGCTACGTGCCCCACTCACTCGGTCACTCTATTCTATAACTTGACAATGAATGACCAACATAGATGTCATTCTCATAGCTTAACGTAGAGTGGTATCACATGTACCTACATCACATCTGCATTAATCAAATGGAAATGCCCTATTATTCTAAATGATGAGCCCTATACATAAGTTTATTCTGCTTAGCAGTTAGCATATTAAAAAAAAAAAAACAAATTTTGTGGATCTCAGGAACGATAAGAGGATGCCAAAATCGATGGTGGTGTAATATTTTAGTGAATCATGATCTTCGTGTGATTGGTTTTTTAACTTTTGTTGTTTAGAGACGCGATCGGCTCTCCTGCTTCCACGAATTACAGGAATTGGTTCGGACGGTAATGGTCGCCATGATTAGTTATTGGGTTTATAAAAGCCTCGTATCAAGCATCGGTCATTATTCCGAGGCAGTGCGTTGTGGATGTGCATGTGATGCTTGTGAAATAAATAACGATTTCTCTTCGGAGACAATTGTCTGTTCCTGTCTCGGGGAATCAAGATCGCCAACCTTTGGCACTTAGCCATCATTCTAGTGCACGTCTAACTAGAAGACCGCATATGACAAAGTTGTTTATTGATCAATCATGCCAAATTATACTGATTTTCTTTTTAAACAATTCGGACCAAAAAAGTGTATTCGAAGTTTAAAACGGCAAAAAATTTAAAAAAAGGGAAACAAAAGAATAATCGCTACCAGGAAACCCGGTTGCCATTTTTCACGCTGTTTCCTCAAATCCCACCACCGAATGCTCGATGTAATATTTTTTACGACATTGGCATCTTTATTTTCGCATCACCTCACTTCTCATGTGCTTTTTTTTCTTAAGTTATGAGAAGAAGAAGAATTCTTGTGGAAAATCAATCGTTTTCTTTCCCGTGTTTTCAAAAAAGCATACGACATTCTGCCATGATCCGGTCGAAATATCGATGTAAATGTCAATATAGCAATAGAAACAAGACAAGAGATATGGGCATTCTGTTGTTTAAAATTGGCCCCCAGTCTTTTTTCTTTTTTATTGGGAATCGTTTAGAAGCATCATTCATCCAACTGTGAAGGTTTAAAAGATTCACTGCAACACAGATACGCTTTTCTGAAGCAATGATCGAAGTGCTCGTTGTAGAGAAAACCTGAACCGGCGTAATAAGAAACGGATTGTCCTGGAACCTTAGAATATCTAGATATTTGGACCAGCATATCGTGGAGACACTCCGCATCTATTAAGCGCCGTACCTCCTGTCATATTTGTCTTAAGGTGAATTTAAATTAATGTTAAGTGGTTCTTAATTCAGGTTGTTCCATCAAGCAAGCCAACTCCTTCTCGATCACTTCGAGCAAATACGCCCGCCGCCTGAATGTGAACCTACTTACACGTCCTGCAGAGGTTTCAAAAACATTTCCTGTTGATGCAGAAAAGCTAACACTGGACTATTCAGCAAACCCATTAGATCTTACAGAACCAGAGACCGGTAAAAAATCTGCATATTTTTTGGCAAGAGAGAAAACGAATCCGCTGGTAAACTGTAAAAAGATGAACAAGTTACCATTTTGGGAGAGAGATGCTTGGCTTTGGTGCACAGCCTGTGTTACGTTAGGCTTGGAGATTTAGATTTGATTTCTCATCGTCTGGATTTTGCTTGGTTTAAGATATGATCGCATCTCCCTACCCCAGGAGCTTTTGCCCATCATAACAAGTATAAATTTTATTAGTTTAAAAGGCCTTCTGCATATTGACAAATCCATGATAGATCAGACCCTTTAAGTTCTCAGACTGATCGGAGACAGACTGAGGACAGGTCCCTCGGCCCTGACTTCATGTCGAATATGTAGACAGTGAGCCTGAGACATGTTCAACCGGACAAGAAACGGTACCCAGCATGACAGACCTGAGCCCAACCCAACATTATGCTTGGCAGATGCCGCCCTGTCAGGCCCTTACAGAGTCCAAGTCCCCTCGTATCAGTATGTGTGAAAGCCCTTTGGCCTTCTAGAGGGCGTCTTGATAACCCCAAATCAAATATATTTTTTCCTTTCATTTGCCACACAGCACCTCTGTGATAAATATTGGCATGAGAGAATTAAGAAGAACCCACAGAATGCATCATCAGAAGGAATCTGGCTTACGGATCAATAGCAATGTATGGTACTACAATGTACAGCGGCTGCTTGCTTCAATGCATGCACCTGAGGACGATGCACCTGAGGACGACACAGTAGACGTTAGGGATAATGGAGTTTTTTTCTTTTCTTTTCTTTTTCTTTCTGTTTGGTTTTTCTGCATATTGTGAATGGCAGTGTACTGCACACAGTTCGATGGTAAAGGTGCGAGGTCCAGTGCAATCACTTCACAATTTGAGAAACACGTCTGAAATTCTCTCGTCACCATTTGGATCGTGAAATGACCGACCCCAAGTGCAGCCATCACAATGTTTAATATTCTTTTCACGGACAACTTGACTGCAACAGACGAGACAAAGGCTCCTGCCATCTTGCACTTGCACATTTCACGGTCTTAAGATAGATGAAGCTCTAAGACATAAATTTGTCATTGATCGACAAAGGAAAACGATCAAGCTGCTTCTCTGGTCACCAAAACAGCCACAGATCAAACGTAATGGACTTGGGAAGGGAACCACACCTCCAACGCTTTCGCATTGGAGACAAAAAGTTGTTTGTGCACCCCCCCCCCCACCCTCGCTCTACTATTAGTCGATCTCCGATACACTGCTCATCAAGGCCAGTGGGCGATAATGAACTTCTCGTTAGGTTCCTCAACAGCCACCTTTACCAGGTTGAGTTGGTGAATTTTTGACCAGCTAATGAATGGAGGTGCAAGAAAATTTTCCATAAGAGCTACTTCAAAAGAAATCAAAGTGACTGGCGTTAAAACATGCAGAAAGTACTATAGACCACCGAATACATTTGAAAAGCATTCCTCTTTGCATTTCTTCCTTTCTTTTTTTTCTTTTTCAAGTCGATTTTTTTCATGGCTGAGGGTTTTATCCTTTACACTCTCTCACTTGTAGGATCAGACTAATTTCTAATTCGGACTTGGCATTAATAGATGCTCTAAGAAAATGGCAACAAGTCAACAAGAGGATTTTATTGAGAATAATTAATTACAAGCTATGGCATGTGAAAGAATGATTCAGATGCTTACCAACAAAAAAACAGATGGTGGCATTAGCATCTGCCTACATCTATCCTGTAAGATTACATACACAAAATTATACACCTGATTGTCAGCCAATAACTAACAATCACCAGAACAAAAAGAAAGATCGCACGGTTGCATCGTGGGGACCATTATGCAGCAGTCACAGATGGGCTACGAGGCAACTTCCTTGGTGTTGCAAGGCCCTCCATTTTCCTCACTTCTGAAGGTGAATCCTGCAGCCTGAGCTCGGATAACCGTATCTGCTCTTTGCATATTTTGTACTGCATAGAAACCAGCAATAACCAATATAGTTTTCCATTGGACAGTACTCAAAAGCTGATAACATAATTTTACAAGAAAAAAATCAATCAGAAAAGAAACTAAATAAAAAAGTCATTTGATTCTTTCAGATGCATCTCTTTAATATACAATGGTACCTTCAACTTCAAGTCTTGTAACTCCTTTTCAGCATAAGTAGCTCGATCCTTGAGTTGGACAAGTGCTTCCTCAGCGGCATCTGGACTTATATCACGGACTGGGCACGTTATGCCGGCAGCCTGCATTATGAACTCATCTTTTTACCAGGGGAAGAAAAAAGAGAAAATGAGGGTTGTTGGGTCGGGGAATTTTGTGGATAGGAGAACACCACCTTCAAAATGCTGGTGCACATACTTAATAACCTTTGTGCCAATTGAATCCTCTCTTCATCAATTTCCTATCATAATTTTCAAATTAGTCCAAAAGCTATTTTGTCCAAGAAATTTCAGGCTTACCATTGTAGCTCGGGAGACGAACCTTTAATTTATTTTTCAGAATTTGTTCCTCATCAACATCAATATAAGGCTTCTTTCCACTACAAGCACGGTAACGGGCAAGCTCATCATTCACACGAACGAGAAGTGTTTCAGTACTCCTGACCTTCACAGCCAGTTCCTCATTATGGACTTTCAATAGGTTATTTTCCTCCTGCCAAAATAAACGAACAAGTAGACATGTTATTAGAGCAAGGCAGGTAGATACAAGTCTGTCAAGTAGAGAGTGTCACCTTGATTTTTGCATGATGATGTATGCGTTGCTGCAGATTCTGCTGTCCAGACAGTTTCTTGACCTCCGTTTCTAGTTCCACAACCTTCTTCTTCTGTGTAGTATTTTCCATCTATATGTATGAAGTTTAGAGAAACAAGGTTAATAACACTAGCTGTTAGTGGATAGTTTGCATCAAATATGTTCTGTCAGTGTCACACCTTTAACATATCGTTTTCTATTGTAAGAAATTGCTCCTTTTGTCGAAGCTTTTCACATGAGATTTGTGCAGCCACCATCTCTGCGTGCCTTCGATTTATCTCGTCTATCCAGCTTAATCAAGGGGAGCAATTTTTCCAACAAAAATAATCAGCATTGAAAGTTTAACAAGAAAGAATTCCATGAAGGCTGAAGCAATGGTTATGTATAACCCACCCCCTCCTCTCCTCTATAAACTCATTAAGCTGTTGCCGTAGCTTCACAACTTCCTTCTCCTGCAAAGAAAATAATGCTCTTAAACATACAAACTATCAAATGCCAGTAACTTGATCAAACCAATAATCAGACCTTCTCTTGAAACTGTTCACTTTGATGCCTTGCTTTTTCTGTTAGTTCTTGCAACTTTTGTTGGTCTAGCAAAGACTGCAAACAGAAAGTGATTGTTAAAGAATGAAAAGACAAGGAAAGAATTGCTCTGGTCAGAGGATATGAGAATTGATGATTTACAGCATAGTTAGTAATATCCAATTTAACACCCAGAAGGTCCCTGATCACATCATGTGTCATGCTCTCAGCTGCAGCTAGTCTTGTGTTCAGCATGAATATCTGAGGGAAAAAGAGGGTACCTTCTTAAAAATCCGAAACACAATTCTCTGCATTTTCAATACAAAAATGGAGAGGGAAAGAAAGAAAAAGAGAGAACTTCTGAAGTTACCTCCTTCTGCCTGCTTGCAGCCAATGCTTCCAGCTCTTCCATTCGAAGCCTTACGACAGACAGCTCCTCATCCTTCTCTGAGTTTAACTGATGTGCCAGTCCTAGGCCTATACATTTGAAAGGGGAACCAGAGCCCCTAGCTTTTGCAGGAGCTTTTTCTGTTCTAATATTCCCCCCTGAAACGGCTTGAGAACAAGCAGGTTCAGGCTTAACTTGTTGCACCATGGCTTCTAGAGATTTGAACTGCATTATAATTCCATAAGGTTAGTCTATCACCTGTCATATTCCTGAAAACAACAAATTTGGTGCTCAGCTAGTTCAACAGGGTTCTACCTTTTGCTTGTACTCACTCGCTTGTGCCTCTGCATGCAAGGTCAGCTCAGAGATGTGAGACTTGCACTGTTCAATCTGTGAAACACAACACATAAAATAAGCAGATGAGCAAGCTCAGAGAAATTTAGGATCACTTGTGAACAATATGGAAAGCTACAAATGTCTGGCATCTTATAATACAAAAGTAGCTTCACATCCATAAATGATCACAAGCAGCACACAAGTTCTAATTAAATAAACAGAAAAAAGCAGGTTATGATCACCAGCTCATTGCAAGTTTGAAGCAATGTCAGTTGACACTTGTGGGGAATATTTCAGATGACTAGCATATCCAAGAAATTTTCAAGACTGAACAGTGCTATCAACCATAACCTGCTTACCATGGGCAAAATTCAGTTCCAGGCAGCCAAATACTACTCATTAAGCAGCTTTGCAGTTAAAGCCAATGCTTGATGTATTTTCCACAAGGATTGCAAGCTTGGTTGAACCAAGACCAGTAATTGGGACAAGACTTGATTATATCCATTGAATCCTTTCTTATCCTAGATATGAAATAATCAAGTTTTTTGAGGTTTGGTATATCACTGCTTTAACCCCCATTCTTCACATTACATGCAAACAAATCCAAGATGTTGGATCGGATAAGCAACCAGTGACCCACTAAACCATCAGAACATACAATTATCTACTTTTTATAAACAATCTCTCCTCAAGATCCTTCTCCATGAATTGAAGATATATCAGTTGACTCTTGTAGAAAATATTTCAAATGACTAGCTTATCCAAGAACTTTAGAAAACTGAACAGTGTAACAAACATAACCTGCTTATTATGAGCAAAATTCAGTTCCAGGCAGCCAAATACCATTCATTAAGTAGCTTCACAGTTAAAACCAATGCTTGATGTATTTGCCATCAGAGTTGCAAGCTTGGCAGATCCAAGATCAGAGTAATTGGGATAAGACTTGCTTATATCTATTGAATCCTTGTTTATCCTAGAATCTAGATATGAAATAATCAAGATTTCCAGGTTTGGTCTATCAGTGCTTTACGTTTGTTCTTCACATTACATGCAAACAATCCAATGTGTTGGAACAGATAAGCAGCCAGTGACCCACTAAAACATCAGAACATACAATTATCTACTTCTCACAAACAATCTCACCTCAAAATCCTTCTCCATTACTGTCTTCCTTAAAAACTCTATTTGTCTTTTTGCTTCCAATAGCTCACTTGTTTGTCCGTCTAAGAGCCTACAGAAAAGCCATCATTTAAGAATTTGCAAAACTAAGAAGCCAGCAAAAGGACAGCATATTGAAAATGTACTACCTTTGTAAATCATCTTCACTTTCCCTAGTAGTGACATCCATTTTGGTTTTCATACCATCAGTATGTAATGCTGACATTTGATGCCTCAAAGCTTGGAGCTCAATTTCCAGTTCTTCACTCTGCATACGCTGCCTTTCAGCTTCATCTTTGACAATTTCCACCTAATAACACAAACAGTCAGAGGAGCTTCAGAATGAAATGCAAGATCATGGTAATAATATGACAAGAATAATGCTAGTACAGGATCATGCACCTTGTTTTCCAAGACATTGATGGTACATTCAAGCTCTTCAATAGATCTCTCTAGAAGCTTCACCTCCTCTTCCTTGTCCTCAGCATAAGCCCTTCTTGCCTCAGCCATCTATCATACGCCCATGTTAAAATTATGCAACTCGAACAAGAAAACAAAATGGTCAGCCCAATAACATCATAGTGGTTGGGTACCTCTCGTTCTTCAGCAGCAACTGCTTCATTTTCTTCAGCTAATGCTTGTGTGACTGCTACTTTTTCTTTTAAGGAAATAACCTCGCCTTCCAGGAAATTCCTGTCTTTAGTAGTTTTTTCCAGATCAGACTTCAAGCTTGTGAGCGAAATATTTACACTCTCTAATGAAGACTTCAGTTCTACAGCTTCTTTAGTTAGCTCTTCAATTGACATGCTTTTGTTTTCTAGTTCATTATCAACAGAGTTCTTCAAGGACAAGAGTCCATCTAATTGACGTTTTAGCTCACAATTTTCATTTGATACTTCCTGCAACGATGTAAAAACAGTTGCATTTTCTAATTCCAGTGAGGCAATCTGAGCAATTTTTTCTTTAATATCAGCTTCAAGCACCTGGCTGTGCTGAATAGCACAGTCAAGCTGATTTGACTTTGTGTCCAGATCGCCTTCTAAAGCAACAAGTGTGGCTTTCATTTCTCTGAGTTCATCCTCTTGGTCCTTGGCCTTAGATGCTGTCTCCTGTAATAAACTCAAATCAAATGATAATCCTTTCAAGACCTCATCCTTTCGAGTAATCTCAAAGTTGATCATGAAATTTTCAGAGTACAATTCTTCAGCTAGACTCTCCAAATATTCATACTCTGACATAATCTTAAGCACCCTCATCTCACATTCAGAAATGCCGTCAGAAAGATCATCCAAAAAACTGTTTATTCTTTCACCAGTGACTTCACCAAGCATGAAAGAGAGTGATTTATCTACCCTCTGATACGTTCTGCTTACATCTATATCAAGCTGTTGAGTCAAATCCAAGCAACGATTGGCATTTGATCTAGTAGAAAACAACACACTGTCCTTTCTCTGAAGTGCAGAGGTAAGTTCCTTTTTTTCTATTTCAGTTGTAGACAAGCTCTGCATAGTTGCAACTCTCTGTTGATGCAGTACAGCCAACTCTTCTTCCCTTCTTTCTAGATTCGAAGTAACTAAAGCATGTTGACCTTTGAAATTTGATAACTCATATGATAATTTTTCTTTGGCATCATTGATCTCAACAGTTTTGTTTTTGAGCAGCTCATTGTCTTTGCTTAATTCTTTGATTGTCTCCATTAGTGTGTTTATTTGTTCGTTTTTCAGATCAAGCACTTCTTCCCTTCTTTCTAGATCTGATGTAACAAGAGCATGTTGACCCTTGAAATTCAATAACTCGTAAGACAATTTTTCCTTGGCGTCATTGATCTCATTAACTTTACGTCTCAAAAGCCCATTCTCTTTGCTTAGTGCATTAATTTTCTCCATTTGCAAGTTCATTTGTTCGGTTTTTAAATCAAGCTCATCGGCAATAATTGAATGAGAACAAATAGAAAGGTCCATCTCCAAATCCATATCAACCAAGAACTGATTTTCAAGTTCCTGGTCTACTTTCAAGAGAACTATTTCTTCTTTGAGTCTTTGAAGGACTGCAGACAAGTTATTTCGCTCTTTGCCCAACTCAATAGTTCTTAAAGTTCTCTTTGTCAACCCATTTAAAAACTCAGATTCCACATGTTGTAGAAATCTCACCGTGTCCCCCAAATCCACAGATGTATCTTCTGTTTCAGGGGCTGTTGATCCACTAAAGATCTTGCATAGCAGATTATCTTCAGTATCAGCTAATCTTGATGCAATTTCAAGCTCTTTCTCAAATTCAGAAACCTTGACTGCATATTTCTCTAATTGTGCAATCATTAACTCTTTTTCGGCTCGTAGCTGATCCAGCTCAATGCATAAGGACAGGTTAGCCACACTCTTCTGTGTTAACTCTGAAGAAAAGACAAGCAACTCAAAGTCCATACAGGACAATGTCATCAAGAGATACTCAGCATGTTGTTCCATGAGTTCCTGGATGTGCTCAATGCCTTCATTTTGTTCTATGCATGAGCTTCTATGTATAAAAATAGAAGGATCGACAAAAAGATGAAGATGTCTAAGGATTGACTCCTTCAATAAACCTTGCTGGATGCGCATACCTTTTTCCATTTTAGAAAATTCCTCCAGCTTATGACGGAATTGTTCTTGTTCTCTTAACAGATTTTCTTGGTTAAGTACAGCCATTAGAGAACTTTTGCTATTCTCATCTATTTCTTTCATCAGGAAACCAAGCTCAGAAAACATGTTATTTGACCTAGTCAACAGAAGTTCTTCCTGAGCCTGTAAATCTAGGATTTTCCCCTCAAAGTCATTCAGTTTTTCTCTAAATTGACCAGTTTCTTTTTCCTTCTTTATGATGCGGTCAAAGCTGCTCTTTATATCAGTTAGTAGCTTTCCCCTTAGATGGCTGCATGCTTCAAGTTCACCTTTTGCTCTGAGATTATTCTCTCTCAAGCTGGCTATGACAGTATTGGATTCAGACAGTCCATGATCAAGGAATCCTATCTCTGCATTCAAACCAGTTACGGCCTCCAAAAAGATTCCCATGTGGCAGAGGTGTAGTACAGATACAGCACAATCTTTTCCAATAATATCAGTCCACACATCTTCCAAACCCTTTTTTGCCAAACATGCTGATTCCAAAACTAGTGATTTCAAGTGGTAAATATCACATGCAATTGACTTTAGATCTTCCATGACAGAGAGTTGGATTACTCTAAAATGATCCTGAAGTGCTATAACCAGACTCCTTGTTTCAGTTAAGGACAAAAGGAAATCTTCTTCCAGATTATTGAATTCTTGGTTCATCAAATTGGCTGAAGAATTCAATCTCTGTATTTCGCCAAGCAAGAAATCCTGCTGGCTTATCAACTTGGCTTCCACCTTCTTAGCTTTTTCCATCTTAAGCTTTGATGATTCACTTGCTTTGACTAATTCATTTACCATAAATTCTGCTTCCCTCATAGTTGCTTGGGCCTCTTCAAAATTTTTAACCAACTGGGATGCTTCAACTGTTTTCTCCACTGCAGTTGCTTTTGCAGTTTCCAGCTCTTGAGCCATCGCCTGTTCAAAATCAACACCACTTACAACATGAACTACAAAAAGTGCCTTGAAGAACTATGTCCAAAGAAAAATATCAGCATAGAATAATATGTATTGTTGCCACAAAAATAATATTTTAAAACTTCAAATTATTGAAAATTAAAACAGAATTTCAAGTATTATCATATGATACCTTGTTGTGTTGGACGCAACTGTATTTAACCTCTTGAAATGCCACCATGACAGTATTCAGCCTATGACACATCTCCAGTAATGTAAGCTCAAACTCTTTTTCCCTTTGATTAATATGTTCCTGCAATTTAAGAACCTCAGCAGAAAGGGATTCAAGGTTTACCCTGCTCTGTTCCTCAAAGTCCTTCATCATCTTCTTCTCAGCGAGTAACCTGCTCAACTCAACATGTAATTCCCGAGCATGGGAAACTGCAGAGTGTATTTCCTTTCTTAGAATTGGCACAGTTGTGATGCCCTTACCATCAATCCTCTCATTTTCAGAAAGCAACATTAGAGAGGTCGAGCGTTTCAGTTCATTGTGATCATGGATGCAGTCACAAAGTGTGCAATGTCCATCATGTGCATGGTCAACATTAAATCTGCATAGAGTTCTCTTCCCACAATCATCCTGACAGGCATATTTATGGTCCTGAAGCATCCTATCCAGTTTTGGGTAGCCATCATACAGGGATTCTCTAGCCACAATCTGAAAAGGACACACAGTCCAGTTACAATTCAAACTCTAGCGTGAATTGCTAAATTTTTAAACAAATTCAAAGTATGCTCTCATGGGATGTGAAAAAAAAATAGTAAAATCATTATAAGTGCAGGCCAAGTATCCAACACTGAAAAGTTCAAAAGCTGAATTCCTTAGACGAGAAAAAAATATATATACAAAGAGAAAGAGAAAAACACAAGAACATGTGTGTACATGACATTATTTTTATGCATACCTCTTGGTTTGGCTTCACAGATGTAACCACATACTTTTCAATCGTCAAGCTCTTTTCATTACCATTTGGTGTTGACCTTAACCCATCCCCCTTGCAAACATCCCTAATACTTTCCAGGCAATTTTTCAAGCAGGAATTGAGGATGCTTATATCATTTCCCAATTCCATTGCTGTTTCTTCATCTAAATGACCAACTGATGTAGCACCCACAGCTAAGCATCTCTCAGAAAGTAATTCATCAGATGGATGGTTCGTTATAGCACCAAGAAGGACACACATAACAGCATCAGAAGTAAATGCCCATTGCCATGCACTCTCAACCTGTATTTCGATCTCCTCAATTGCAATTTCAAAATATTCAGATCCCTCCATTTTTGCAAGTTCAACCTTACTTTCCAAATCAATAATTTCTGACGCTTTTTCATCAAGCTGTGACTTCAAAAGAAGGATCATGTTTCCTTTCTCATTTATTTCCTGCTTCTGAGCTTCAGTTACAGCAACAGTTGCATCCTTTAAAGACTGCAATTTCCACTCTACATCATGCCCCGCTGCTTGTGCATCCATCAGGCATCTTTTTAGGTCTTCTATCTGTGCATCTTTTTCAAGAATGCAACTTATCATCTTCTCAACCTGGATACTTATCCAGGATCTCCGAGGAAAGGATTGTGCAATACTATTAACCTCATACAAGGCATTTTCCATCACCTCATTCCCATCAACAAGCACTTTGGCAATCTCGCAGGCTACCTTCTCCCACTCCTCTGTCAATGACTTCATTTCCTCATCTCTTTTCTGAACTTCCTCAACAAGTCTACTGTTTTCCTTCATCAGCAAAGACACTTTATCCTGCAAACCTTTTGACGAATCCTCCAAATGTTTAACCCTTTTGCCTGTTTCTAGATCTTTTTCAGTAATCATGTTAGCCTGTTGCTGAACCATGGCAAGCTCTTCCTGTAGGCAGATGATTGCTTGAGCAGTTTCTGCTTCAACCTGCTCTCTAACTTTATCCATTTCTTGTTCATATGTTGACTGGGATGCCTGATCAGATTGGTAGATCAAATTCAGTTTCCTGGCCTTCTCCAGAGAATGTTGCATTCTCTTCAGCTTTAACTGGAAGTGAGATTCATCATTCCCAGCATTCTTTAGGGATTCTTCAAGAGATTGCTCTTCACTGTACCAATGTGAAATACTTGTTTGTGTATTCCTTTTGTAATTTTCAAACTGCCCCTTAGAACATGAGATCTCATCTTCCTTTTTCTCCAGATGGTAAACAAGTTGATCATTCTGAACTTTCAGACTCTCCAGATCCTTTAATAAAAGGACATTTTGGGACTCAAGTTCCTCAATAATTGACCTTGTGTCATTCAACTCCTTCTCTGCATCTCTTAATTTTTCATTTGTCATCAGATACTGATTATTTTCCTTCTCAAACTCATTGCACAGATCAGAAAGCTGCTTCTCTGCCTCTAATCTACATGATCTTTCCTCTTCAAGCATGACTCTCACTAAATCTAACTCCAGCTGCAAATTGATGACATCAGTAGAATATTTCAGCACAATGTCATCCTCTAATCCTCCTCTTCTGGGAGTTCCATCAACTAACTTGCCCCAAGATTTCTGATCATCTGTTGAATGCAATATATCTTCTGTAAAAAGATCCTGTGGAACATGAGTTAACAAAACCTTATCAGTGATAGGACCATCAATTTTGATACTGCAAGGAATAATATCAGATACTTCTCAATTCTTCTCATCGTTTGAAAAGGAACACAGAGAAAATAACCTGATTATGCTTATTAATCACATCTGCCTGAGTATGAGTTGTTTTTGCTGCTGCAATAGGACTTAAAGGGACAACATGCTGCTTCTGCATAGAGACAATGATTAGTTAACTCAAAAGTTGCAAAAGACTCCTTCATGTCAAGCCCGAAAATGAAAACGCACCCTCAGCATTTCTTCTTGATCACGGCACAGTGATTTAGCAGCATCTAGTTGAATGTGTAAGTCATCTATCTCTCTGTAGAAAATAGAAGTCAAAGGCCACCAACAAAAGTTTGGGTGATATCACAAATGCAACCTTCTCAAGGATTTAGCATGCAGAATAATCACAAAAAAAGAAAAGTAATGTTACCAAATACCTGGTCAATTTTTCATTGTCTGCCATACAAGAACTTAGGTTATTCCTGCAACGCTCCAATTCTTTTTGGCAGTTGATCATCTGGAATTTGACAGAAAGTATCATCTTTTGCAAGGAACGAGAAGAACATTCTGTAAGATCGAACAGCAACAGTCAAAGAATTAAGAAAACCTTTAGACGCAAAGGCTTATCTTCACTAGGCACATCAGCTGCTCCAACTTTAGTTGCCATCTGCAGCTAACAAGAGCATATCAAAAATAAATAACGCCTTTCTCAAATAATGAGGAGAAATGAAATAAATGCAGTTAGATAAAACATGAAGTAATGTCACCTGAGGTGTGCAACCAATGTTCTGGATATTATCCAGTTTGAACTTTCCATCATAGAGTTGAATTAGCTGAAAACCAAGACACCCATAAGAATGCATGCACTTGATTATCAAAATAATGATGAAAAAAAATATATATGAGAACTGACAATGACAATGAAAGCCATCATGGGGATAAACCTGATTGCGCAGTGCGGAGACTTCACCCAATAGGATTTCTCGTTCACCCTCTTGGTAAAATTCCTGAAACCTGGATGCAGTGACAAAAGAAAGCAATTAATATCATCCACAGAAACAGAAAAGAAAATAATAAGGAGAAAAAGGAAGCATGTGTGAGTTTACTTTTTGAGTTGCTCAAGAAGTCTTATATTTTCCATAGCAAACCGAGTGACCTCAGGATTTCTATCCACACGATTTCTTAATAATTCTAGCTCTTCAGTTAGAGCATTTTTCTCCTGCAGCAGATAGACATCTGATGGCATCAAACTGTCGACAAGAGATTTCATCCTTTGAATCTTATCCTCCCGAAAACGCAGCATCATCTTCATCCCTCGAGTATCCTCCTCTCTTTGGCGGACCTAGGGACACATGATAAGTTATGGAATTGTTTCTTAATCACATTTATACATACAATGAGAATTAAAGAAAACCTAAGGGCATGACAACAACATGGACAAAAAACTCTACTAACTAAAAAAACTAATTAAAAATCCGCACTCTAAAAGTTACAGATGGCAATTACAAAGACATCAGCATAGCAATAATTCAATGATACCTCAAAGTGATTCAACTTTCAAGACCTAATAGCAAAATTGTGGCTTTCCAATTTCCAAATATCATCCATTTAATTGAAAATTTTTGGCAGCTTTATTGTTGAATTGGATGTTCAACGTCAACATCATCAAAAAACAACTTTCAGTAACCTGCTCTGAAGGACTATAACAAACATACATATATACATGTATATACACTCATACTCTCTTGTACACATGTTGTAAACGAGGTCTGTGCAGTGCTATTTCCAATCTAGAGATAATCTTTTACCAAGCGATTCAACTGTTCTATCTCTGCTTCGAGCTGCTTAGTCATAGACTCCTGCATTTGTTCCCTTCTCAATGAACCAACAAGTGTTGCCTCCAATGACTTTAACTGCAGCCAAAGATGAGAAATGCAATCAGGCATGGCTATATTTATTCTGATAAATAAGACACATTCAATTCCTAATAATGAAAAATGGCAAAAAATGGAGCACTATAAAATTCACCTTCTTACATGAGATCCTAGGGCTGCCAGAAATTGCCAACCCATTAACATCATCAAAGTTATTATTTTTGCACGCATCATCATTATGTACATCAGGATTGAATGAAAGTGACCTTGAAACGTTTTGGCGCTTCAATAGTGCAATTTCCTCCTGATTTTGCAACCAATTGTTAACGAATTCAATTGTCCATGAAATGAACAAACAGGACATTCATAAAATTAAAACTAATTGTTTTTACAACCTTCAAAATATGTATCTGATTTTGCAATGCAGTCACATCTCCTGAAGTATCCTCATTCACAACAGCCTGAAAAAAAAAATTAGCCTTTCAGGACAATTTAAACTGCACTAGCCTCTAGGTTTAAAAGGAATTTATCAAGAGCTACAATGTAAATGCCATGAAAGTAATGAAACCATTGAAGTGCTCTGTACATTATTTTGAATGAGTTTTGCACGTTGAGCAAACTTCAGAGTGCTTAGTGTCTCGCTTGAACAACTGAAAAAACAAAAGGAAGCAAAAAATAAAAATGTGACGAAAATAACAGAGAAAGATGGGAATCATATGTTTAACTAAGAAGACACACCAGAGTGAAGGGCTGACGTTAGCGATAATCATTGTTTTTGAGTTTCCACCAAGAGAATCCTGAACAGAGTAGATTAACTCATTAAAATGTCTGAGTGAAGATTACTCATGGTAAAGGCAACTCAAAAGTAATAGTTCATCATGTGCACACCTGGAGAAGGAATGTCAGCCTGGAGTCTCTATAAGGGATATGTCTCTGCTTTCCATGTGCAACATCAACCAAAACCATGATAACATGGCTGCAAAATGCCAAAATCATTTCCAAAGAAAATAAATGGAATGGAATTAAGAATAACAGGAACATTGAAATTCTCAAGCTAAAAGGAAAATGAATTTATAAAATTAATGTGAAATCAAGATTCCTCAAAGTGTCTAACATAAATAGGTAATAGCTTACCCTAGGGTTGAGAGCGACTTGTTGATATTTGCAGCTTCCTTCAGTCGGTCTCCTTCAGCGCCAGAACTTTTCTGCCTCTCAGAACCAGCAAGATCTACCAAATTAAGTCTCCCATATCTGAAGTTAGTTGTTGAATTCTTCTCCCAGCAACTTTCAATAACACATGTGAAAACACTATGAGAACGACTGCTTTCACGATTCATGTTTGTTGCTGCCACCTTCCTGTTGGAAGATCCCTGGATATAGAATGCATTGCAAGTGAGATTCCTTTCAGCTCAAGCTAGGAAGGAACTGCAATGCAAAAAAAAGTTACCTGAATAAGTAGCTTAAGGACATCAGACACTGAGTTCACCTCATATTCAGTAAGGTTCTCTACATATACACCTTTTTTTGTGTCTTCTCTGAGCTGCAGTGGTGGTCAGAATGGTTAAAATAGGAAGGATGTCAGAGCTAAGTTTTTGAAAGTGTGATGCATGACTATTACCATCAGATTCGTAGAAGAAGGATCTAAAAGATCTGTTATTTGTTCATTATAGATCTCAAGGAATGAACATTTGCAGCTAAAACGTACTTTTTCATCCATCCGGCTTTCTTCCTCCTGTGAACTCAACAAAATTTTAAAATACAAGATCAATTACTTTTGGATATAAAGTAATAAACTATATTATTGTTGGAAGATAAAGAACATCAGACATTACAGCTCTAATCCTTGCAAATAAGAACTCGAAAATGCGAGACATCATCCCTTGATCAGGACTAGGCTTCTTATCAATGTCGTCAATTTGACCAAGCATAGTATATGTTTTCCCACTTCCTGTCTGCAACAAGAATTAAATGTTTAAGAATGGGTTCTAAGTCTGTAATTGAAAAAAATAGATGTATAAGAAACATCACCTGGCCGTATGCAAATATACAACTATTGTAACCAGACATGCAATTTTCTACCATTGGTAAACCAGCGACTCTAAAAAGCACCTCCTGTGCATTTCAAACATCTCACTGGGAATTAACTTTGCAGAACCTTAGTGTAAACAAAAAAGAAAAATAATGAAAAATCATATATTTACCTGGGTGATAGTCTCACACGCTACATGATCAAATATAAATCGTGTCTCAGGCTGCCCAATCCAAGTAATACTCTGAGCACTTTCCTGCCTTAAACATCTACTGTGACCATATGAGTTCTTTTCCGTGTTGTTAAGTGGGCGTATACGAACCAAAACCTACACCATAGAAGTAAGGCATAATTAACTACAAAATATGTGTATGGAAGCAAGAAGGAACATCAGCCTAATTGAATTTTTGGCTTTTATCCTTGCCCCTAGACGCATAGGTACCTAGTCTTAATTAAGACTTAGGGTAGGCAAATTACAACACTTCCGGTATCAGTCGGATGATACTACGAATTTCTCTTTCACAAACTCCAGGATGTGACCAAGGATATATCCTCCTAAGATTCACACAGCATAATCAACGCAACAAACTACATAGTTAATGCAAACAACAGCAAGAAACTAATACTGACACACATAATATGCTTGTAAATTCATACGGCATACAGAATATGCTTGTAAACTCATACGGCATTCTACCGCCACTAAAGAAAACAAAGACTAGGAAACCTGATCCGACCCACCAGTGCAGAAATTATCTGCCGATTCCTTGATGTCCAAGTCGAATATCACTTATCATGATTGGTCCCAGCTAGATATTCTGACTGATCAGATTGTGCAAAGATTCAAACGGATAAAAAAGCATTGCAAAATGAGGACAACTTGGAACAACATCATAGCCTATTGTCCCGACATACAGTAGAAAACAGAAACCAGAGATGGATGAGTGAGTGTGTACCTGTACATTATGATCCATCCAAAACGATGGGTCCTCCCTAAGCTCGAAATGTGGCACTGCTACACTATCCACGACCAAAACTGGACCATAGACAGCCGAAGCACCCCTTGACAAGGTCCCGAAATTCACGCTACGTGGCTTCGACACGCTTTTTGTTGGCGTGCTCTGCGCCAAAGAGCTCTCCGAATTTGCGGACGAAGCCTTCCCGGCAGTCCGGTTGGCCCTAGGAGTCGTATATCCGCTGCCAGGACCTCTTGGAGCAGGGGGCAAGCTGTTCGTCCCAGTAACGGAACAAGATTCTCCCTTGCTATCTTCCCTCCCCTCTTCCCAATCCTGATCCATCCTCTGCCCCCATCCAAACCGGTTCCTCGCAATCCCTGGCTTGTCCGGGGTGCGAGGAGGTATGCCTCTGTTCCTCGAAGGAGTCCTTTCTAGCTTCCTCTTCTTGCACAATTCTTGCTCCGGAATCGATCCAGGGTTCTGGATCGTGCTCAAGGGTGGGCGATCGGGTTCTTTCTCCATTGAGGGTTCCACGGCATCGGCCGGATTCACCGGAACATTCTCACTCTCTTCGGATTGAATACCTTTTCCAGCATTTCGCCGGAAAAATCTCAAAGAAGACATATCTCTGAGCATACGAAGATCGGATCGGTGTCAAGATTTCAAGAACTAAAAAAGAAGCGACAAATCTAAAGCCATCGGAGACGGAAAGTGGAAAGGAGATAAATCCACTTTCTGATCTTTGGGTTTAGGGGTTTGGATGAGGAGTGGGGTTGGCGTCGGAGAGAAATCCTCTCCCTCTCTCTCTCTCTCTCTCTCTCTCTCTCACTCACTCTTGTGTGCCTTCTTGATTCTTGAACGAGTGAGTGTGAAGAGCCTTGACGGAGTTCGAATTCAAAAGCGGGGGAAGTCGACGATCGGACGGTTGGGCTTTCTTCTTGGGGGTGGGTGAAAAGTGGACAGTCACAATGTGATTGAGATCGGCGCGATAGCCGTTTGAATTCGAGGGAGGGGAGGGCGTGACCATGTGGGCCCTACTTTGTTCTCGTTCCCCTTAAATTTTACAGGAGAAGTCCTCAAGTTAATGACGACGTAATGCCTGTGATTTCGTAAATTCCTGTTTCACTACTCCTTTTGCTGGTAACTTTTCTTTTCGCCCCGTACTTACTTTCCTTAATTGATCATTTACCTAAAGAAAAAGATGGCTCATCTCTTCTTGTCAGCATTTATCATATGCATAAAACTATTAATACAAGCTCCACATTTTTTTTATTTCCTTGGTAAAATTAACCACCAATTAATCCTAGCCGATCACAGGCGTGACCAATCAAAGTTTTTGCTTTTCATTACCTGTGATGAAAAAAAACAAATTCGCATTACCATAAGATATTATTACCTGTGATGAAAAAACAAATTCGGCGTACGTTTCAGAAGAATTTTGAACATGATCACAAAAATGAGTTTGACATGCGAATATTCAAGTGTTTTTTTTTTTTTTCAGGAAACGCTACGGGCACACAATTTCTTCGAACTTTTAACAAGAACGGACCTCGCCTGTCTCCTAACTCAGGAGTTCATATTGGATATTGCCCTACTTGGTTTCACACTTTCATGGCGGAAGCAGGCATTGGGTCCATCAAGAATTGCATCATTAATGGACATAACAGCGTTCTTCTATTAATAAAATGTGTAGTGCAGGTTTTTAGATCTGCTTAAAATGTGATTTAGCACATTACAGTATGACCCTGCTCTAGAATGGATAGAATATTACTTTTGCAGGAATCTGGAACTCAGGCAACCTGCGCTTTTAAATTATATTTTTAAAGTTTATGACAAAAGGCACTATTTTCAATGTCAGCGGAGACATGATTCAAATTTAAGTAAGTAGTAAAACCAAGTAGAAGAAATTAGAAAGCAAATCAGACTTGCATGTACCAAGGCATACAAAGCAGCATCGGACTGCCTGCCCTGATGACTATCCAAAACCAGAGTTTTGGTCAGATCGAGTTCAAATTTAAAAAATATTTTTAATATAATATATATATATATATATATATATAATCATAAGAAAATATATATAATTTTCATATATCAATAAAATAATATTAAAAGTAAGTTATCGAGCCGGATCGAACCAGCCTACTAAGCCAACAACTTATCAAGCCAGCTGGTGCCCAATTTTCGAGCCTGGGCTTAGGCCCAGGCCACCGAGTAACCATGCCCAGCTTTCCTAACACATATACCTTTTGTTTTCTCCTCAAAAAGAATAGCAAAGAAAAAGCTCAGATTCAAAGTTACTTCTTTACTGTATCTTAAGACCCCATTCAAATTCACTTGTACAGTATGACTATTCCTCTTTCATCCATGAATTCACCACTTCAATATTTTACGTCTGACCCAATATTCAACTTTTAACGGTGAAATCATTAATTCAAATGAAAACGAAGGCGGTCAAGTCAGAACCAACTGAAGTAATGCGTTCGGTTTATTGAAAGCCATACATTTAAATGCCCGAAAACTGCCCTTACACATAAAGGTTGGAGAAAACTGCAGAAATTGAGCTATTACAGCCAGTACACTGCTTCATTTCTTCATGTGAAGGCATAACACGGCATTCTATTTTGCAAAGCAGACCCACTCATCTTACCGCATTTTAGTCACTTTGTATTATTAGTCGAAAAGTAAATCGCGAAGACAAGCTGCCAATATAAAACCTAAATTATCCTCTCCTTCTCATAGACATAATGATTTTGGCATTTTTTGCTTCGTCGGCGTAGTATTTTGCAAAGTCATCAGCACTGACCAATTCAAATTCGGACGAAAACCAAGATTCGAAAAAGAAAAAAAGTGGGGGAAAACGGCAAACGGATCTTTGGAGGCATCTGTGGGTCCACATACACATGAAAACAAACATTAAAGACATCAGTTCTTCGATAATGCGTGGCAGAAAATAACAAAAATATATAGTTTCCGAACAATAAAAAAATCAATAATGGTTCCCCAGGAACCGTTTCGCCTTTTCCACGATCTCTTTGCTTGCGTTAAAGCAAATTCAAATTTTAAAATTCCGGCGGCTCGTTATGCCTACTGCAAAACCGCACAGGGTACTCCCAACCAGCAGACAAGGAAGTTCAGCAACGCTATTAAGCTATTTAAGTATACAGTCGAAGGAACGCAGCGGGGCAGAACCGGTGTTTACGGCTCATAACCAAGTTGTAGAGACTCACAAAGCATCAGTGTGCGGATGGCCCTTCAACCTCAGTGGAGGCGGTGACACACATTTCCCTGTGCTCCTCTAGCAAGTCTGTAGAAACACACGCAGAGAGAGAGAGAGAGAGATGAACAAAGTCTCAAAAGGCATGTAAGAAAACACAATATATTCATTGAGTTAGCTGAATATACAATCATGTACAAGGGAACTTGAACCCAGAAGAAAATGTGCAAGTTTGGCGCTTTCTGGAATCCATTAGGTTCTACCCATCAGGAGTCCTGGACTTTCGAAAGCAACCAGAAGCTTCAAGTTTCTAGCATAAACAATCAGCTGAGCATGGTCGGGTGTCCCGTCTGAAGCATCCTCTTGATCATATCCATGCCAAACGAAGAGTCAGAAGCACTGATTATAAGGAAGACCAAGTGTCAGGATGCCCTCAAAAGCAAGCAAAAGGTTTTCACTTTTCACAGCATAAGAACAGACTTCAGGCTAGAATTCAGACACACACACACACAGAGAGAGAGAGAGAGAGAGGCTCATCCATTACATAACTGGACAGTTAGACACACGGAATCAGAGTTGGGCACATGTTTTATTAGGACAGCAAAATTTGTTTACACTGACCATCTGGAGCGATGTCTTATCGAACTAATAACTCATGAAATCGAAAACGTGAAAATATGAGATAATTTCAGGAAAAAAAAACAAAGAAAATAAAAAAGAGTCATAGAACAGTAAAACACGATAAAGAGAACCTGATGCATTAGAGTACAGACAAGTCTGCTCCAATCGTAACTAGATACACAAGCAAAATTATTTCTATGTTTATCGAGGAAGCAGGAAGAAAGGTGACTACTTGTGAGTTGTGAGGTGTAAACAGGAGGAAAGGCAAGTACTAGCGAGGTATAAACAGGAGGAAATGTAACTACTTGTGATTAAGACATGGCTGCTGAGCGCAAACTCACAAGTGTAAACCACAAAAGCGACCCTATAAAATTTGCCGGTCTCTAGAGTACCAACAGTCTTGCTTCGATCATGTGTGACCAGACAAGCAAGCAGAATCACTTTTATACATTTTTGAAGAAACAGGAAAAAAGAATAAACTAATGAGGTACCCAAGCATAGTTGCCATGTGCAAACAAAGCGGCATCAGTCACAATTTTGCTGAAAGTCGAGACAAAAGATAGATATAGCAATCATTCAGAAGGTAATAACTTTAAGGAATGAAATGGTTTAAAAATTAAAAGTCTAAAAATAGTTGAAACACCACGAGTGCAGACCTACCATGCAAATGGAGTTGCAACCATCACTATTAATAGACATAATCAGAGAAACATATTTGTCATACAAGGACCAGTTCACAAATATGCGAAACTTACAATCACGCAATTACCTTGGGAATGTAATTTCATAAGGAAATGAGACCCCCTCCAAACTGGGAACAGAAGGAATGTGATCTTTCTTTTCATCTACAAACCTTACAATTTGAAAAAGTACTTCACGAAGGGTAGTTTCTAAGGAAGCACGACGTGCAGTCCGTTCTTCAGCAACCTCTGTTGTCAAACAATGAATAATCAGTTCACTGAAGAACCATCCTTCGTTCTTTCGAAGCAAAAGGCATAGATAAGAGCCAGCACAGACCCAGTGAGTCTTTACGAGCTTTGGCATGGTGAGATTTTCCAGCATGTGATTTTGATGGCACTACATTCATATAAATATACCAATGCTCCCAGTACGAGCGCTCAATTTTATTACTAAACCATGTTGCTTGTTTGTTTTTAATCTCGAAGAAGGATAAACATATCTGCATCATTCAAGACAAGCTCATCAGAAAGGTCACCTACATATAAATTGTCAAGCACGATGAAGTCCAACAGCAATAAAACCAAAAGAATGGATATCACTGTCAATGTTACAAATAGAAAATGGCAAACAGCAAAAACATAGTTGTCCAACAGAACAGCACAACAAAAAGGAAAACCTCAAGAAACCAAAGAACTAATGAAAGAGAAGGTGCACCATAAAAATGCAACAAAACTGACCTGACTTTTTTTGTTTGGATGCTTCTCCACCCAGGCAATGAACTGATCAATTTTTTCCTCTATCTTTTTCTCCAGCTCAGCATCCCCACATTGTACCTTGACCAAACAAAATTTCCAATAGAATCACTGGAGTGTGCAGCAATACAAGCTACATGGCATCATGATGATCCATAACAAACCATATCAACACAAGATTTAAATTGCACAGATGCCTTAGAAAACTCATGGATAGGAAAACAGCTTTGGAAAATAGTTAAGTGCTCGTTTTCCCAAAAATCAAAAGTTACAGACAAGTTGAGACAGCTTTATAGTTTCATAATTATACCAAATGCTCCCATCAAATAAAGAAGATGGAATTACATCCAAGGTATACAAAATATGCTGGAACATAACTCTACAATCCATTCATATTAAAGATGCATACAGAAATAGGATTCATCAGCATATGAAAATAAAACTAGAAAACAAAATATTTGAGAATCAGCAATGAGTTTTGCTAATCAAGTATGCCTTTTCACATGAGAACATGACATAATTGTAAAAACTATCATAGTGATAATTTTGAAGAATATACACACACTTACTGGTTAGAGGATTTTTGTCCTTGGGAATGATTTTCATGGAGTACTGGATGAATTGTCAAAACCCAGAAATGTTCCAAAACTATATGCTCGTCAATTCAAATGCACTTTAATAGTCTATGCAAGCTCCTACACTTTCTCCAGCTCTATTACACAAATAAAATAAATGGTAAAAGGACACAGATTGTTTCTAAATCATGGTATGTTAATGTGAGCTACATGTCTAATAGATCAAAACCAACACAAAGAAAACTAAATTGCACTATATCTTTCCTCTTGCATATCATACAAGATCATACAAGAAGTTTTAATCACATAAAGGTTCCAATATTTGGGTGCAAACAATCATGTTGAAAGGCTAACGTCAGAGGCAGAAAAGGGCCACATTAACTTACATAAGTAATATCAAAGAGTTCAGAATCAACATCTTTTGGCCGAACAAGCCCTAGGGCTCGATGAAACACAATTGTGTGAAGTATACCTGTAACCACAAAACAAAAAAAAAAACTCACTTTCAGAACATGTGTGTTCCCATGACATGGTTTCTGTTGGAAAACTAAAATTTCAAAAGTCATAAGAACAGAAAATATTGTGTTAATCTTCATCAAGCTCTTAATCTCATACTAAAACTGCTCTGAGATAAGTTGATCGTGAAGCTAATTGTTGTTTTATAAATCCTAAAAGAAAACAGAGTATGCACGCCTGTGAAACATAGATAGTGCTTACATCTTAAAACTTCTGGGATCTCAATGGCCTCCACCTCCTAAAAGCACAAAACACCGGCCAAAAGGTAATTCAACATATATAAAAAATATGAACTATTTCTATAATCTATATGACGAGACAAAAGATGAATAAAAAATTGAGGAAGGTTAGAAACCCATCATGTGTTATGCTCTGTAAGAGCCCATAAGCCATCAAGGAACTTACTTGGCTTTTCCATCATAAGAGACAAAGGATAAACAGATGTTCATTCTTAAAGACCTTAATCTCCTTGACTGACTCTTCTTCTTGAACCTTTTTGTTTCATTCTTTATGTTTAGCACAACGGTTACATTCACAAAATCATCACAACATTTTCATTCTACACACGCTTCAGTTTCAACTTCAGGACATCTAATGAACAAGAGGGGGAAGCCAGTTAAAAATCCATCGCTGCTATTATTTTAAGATTATAAGCATCTCCTAACAGAGCTCAAAAGTCCAAGATAAGACAGTGCAATTAGAAATTCAATTCCCACATTTTTTCGACTAGGTTGACATTAACAACGGTAAGTGTAACAACCATGCACTTACTAATACGCGTACGGCACATTGAAAAGTTCAACAAGAAATATGACATCCAGATTCCGTATGCATGTAAGAATCACTAAAATGAAAGCTAGTCCTTCGATATGTAAGTTTCGCTTGCATCAAGGGCATCTGTATAACTGTATTCCACAAAAAGAAGACGAGAATCCTTAGCTGACACAAATTCCCACTTCGCATACTGTGGAACATTGATTCCGGATTCGCATATATTTACAACAAAAAATTCTCAACTACTTTCTGATTGTAGGAATTAAACACGGTATATCTTGCAGTTTAGGGATAACTACGTTCTCTAGTGTTCTTCATGAAACCCTAACCATCGGCTCCCCAGTGACGAAGTTGACGATTTGGGTTCAAGTTTCAAATTGGACAACCAAGAATAACTGGCGAACAGAATCGCCAACACATGCACAAGCTTAAACGACAAATCCCCAAGAAGAATCAAAGGGGAAAAATGATTTTCGATGGGCACGTACCAGTTCTTTAAGATGGCAAACTTCACAGTTCATGATTCTCCCCCTCCTGTCTACATCAGAAAAGAGAAAGAATCCAAACAAGTATGAGAAAGACGATTCAACTGGGAGAAATCTTCTGCGAGCATGGCGCGAATTTAAACAGCCGGTGGATATACAAAGCGAGAAAAAGTAGTTGCAGCAAAAAGTTTCACAAAATTTACCCAGGAAATAGCAAGTAATTGAGAAGATATTCCCGACAAAAACAAGCGCGATACCAAGGAAGAGCAGAGGGAGAAGAGAGAGGTAATTTGTCAGTTCTTATCGATTGAGAGAAAAGGCCGTTACCCGCCAAGGCTCCGAAGGCTTTATCTATCTCCGCAGTGTCTCGTGGAAAATTTTTTATTTCCGTCCATGCTTTCTTCTTAATTAAAAAAGTCACCACGCTTTTGTAATTGTTTCAATAAACAAACACATTTTCACGTAGCTGTATTCCAAAGTTCTATATCGTACATATTGAAATATAAATATAATGCGCACAAACACATAAGTTTATATGTTTATATATGCGATATTTCTTTTGTTCGCTCAACTATTTTCACTTTTTTAGCTGACACTTTTTTGTTTCTCAAGTTAACAGAATGCTTTTATTTTACAAATATTCAGTCCATAATTCAGGCGTTTAATTTTGAATTTATCTGGCTTGTCGGCAATGAAGAAGTCGATCGGCTTGGATATTATATAATCTAATATGGATTTGAAAAGGAATCGAAATCCGGCTGGATGGCCAATTCAAGCATCGTGTTTTGGTTATGGATCTTAACATTACAACGAATTTTTGTCCCCGGATGCAGCAACGTACCAAATGTTGTGTAATTGTCGTCGGATCCCATTCTTGTACGTGAGCTTACTGGACGGAATACCTCCACTTTGTTGATAGTGTTGGAAATGGATACGATCTGGTTTTGATATTTTTGGATGAGCCTGATCTCAATTTCAGCATGCATAGCTATCATGTGTCCTCTTTGTTGGGCTTGGAAGATGTTTTTGGTTCGATCTTCATAGGTTTGATCGGCACCAAGTAAAACCAAATGACGATGCATTGATCCGTACACACTATAATCAATCTGCCTTAACATGATCCAGATTATCTTTACTACTTTACCTTATAAGGATCCAAATCTAGAATGACATTTTAAATTCAGATCAATTGTCTGGCTATCCAATGTATTCACATCCCCACCTGGGTCTGAAAATTAAATCAAGCATATCATGGCTTGAATTAGGCAAGTTTGCATCAGCAGGCTGATGAGCTATATATTGAGCGAGCTTCGTTGGTCTAATGAGTCGAAATCTTTTGCTGACTTCAGTCAGCTTGTAAACCAAATGAGCTACACACACAAAGTTACTGGACGACAAATGGTGTTGAATGGTTAAAAATTAAAAAATCTAATACTAAAAAGCAGACGACAAATGGTGTTGAATGGTTAAAAATTAAAGAATCTATTACTAAAAAGCAGTCGGTCTAGGAACATCAGAATTTGTAGTGCAACAATGATTCATGATACTTTTGGCAGCAGTTTGTGAAAGTTTAATTTTTAACTATCCGGCAACTACTAACATCAGCCAGCATATGAGAGTGTGTAAGATAAAAAAAAGTTGAAAAAACCAGTCCTAAAATAAATTTAAATATTTGATTTCTTAGCATTATTGCTTTTGGCATAGTGGGTCTGCTAATTGGATTACATGAAGGCAATTAAAAGTAGGGGTGGGCGACCGGCCCGGTAAAACCCGGTTCGGGTCGGTCCGTCAAGCCTGAAGCCTGTGTTCGAACCGTTCAAAGAAAAATAGTTTTAAAATTATAAAATATTTTTAAAAATATAAAACATATTTTTAATAATAAAATACACATTATTAAATTTTTAAAATAATAAAAAAATATTTTTTATTATTGCCGGATCAGGCCCGAGCACGAGCCCGGTTTTCTTGGCTCAAACCGCATACCCGGTCTGCGGCCCAAGCCTAATTAAAAGCCAAAGTAGTCTTTGAAAGTGAGGGTAGGGTAGAGTTAATAACTTTTCATAGAATTATAGTTTCAAAATTTTAACATGAATGAAAATATAAATTTTTAAAAAGTTTATATAGAATAATTGAAATCTTTTAAAATTTACATGTAAATTTTAATATTTCTTTTTTTGAGAGGAAGCCAAGGCCCCTCTGGCTCCATCCTAAGTGATAAATGAGGGTATTAACCACGAAGTTTTAAGCGGCCGGCAAACAACAAAATCTATTGCACCTGGGTGTGGTTTGGCTTCTTAATATTTACAAGTAGAAAATAAGAAAAGCATTGCCCATGAACTTGAGTGGAATAATGCAAAGTAACCCATAGGCCAAATTATTTACGATACGAACTCAAGACCCTACAAACAAACAGATACCTTTCTAAGCTTACGTCGAGCTTAAGCATGAATTATTAAATCAATTGAACAGTTCACGAGAAAAGCATAAAACGAACTATTTTCCTTACTTTAAACACCTCAAACTGATCTGAATAACGAACATGAATGGAGATGACTTCATGTATTTAAAAGATATAGGCACATGAAAAACATGCTTTATTTACTAACTTAAACCATACAAAAACATCAACCAAGTGTAATATTCAAAACATAAGATATTATAATGAAGAAACAAGATTCCACAAATGATCCAAAAAAGCAAGGGAAAAAGTCCAGGAGACCTTCAATATTAGGAGCAGATCTTAGCTATATTTTTTCACAGACTAACGCAACTTATTCAGGTCAAACTGGTATGGTCCAAGTTGTTCTACCACTCCACAAATCCATCACACAACAGTATGTTCTTTAACCTAGCTTAAAGTGATATACTTGAATGTTTTCAACATCCAATTTCTTGAAATCGCTCAGCTTCCTGGTCTTGAAAAACTTGCCCCAGTTGTACTCTTTGTATTTAGGAGGGTTCTGCTTATTCACCATCTCCTCCAATGGCTTCACTGTCACATAGTGGGCAGGGTTGAAAAAGAAAGGGATAGAAAACCTCTCCCTCTCTGAGTTCACCACGACCCTGTGCTCCACGCTCTCATATTTGTCATTGCTCCACACCTGAGAAAAGCAACACATGAATCTAAAGTGGTTTGATGCATCAGGAGGTTAAGAACTGCGTTTTCTGTTACCTGAACTATATCCCCAACATTAATGATGTAAGAATCCGGCACAGGCTTCACACCGACCCACTCCCCATCTGTCTTTCTTTTAACTTGGAGACCCCCAACATCGTCTTGAGCTAGGATGGTAAGGGCGCCGGAGTCCTTGTGGCGGCCGACGCCGAGAGCATGGTCGGGAGTTGGGCAGGGAGGATAGTGATTGAATCGGATGAAAGAGGTCTGTTCTTGGAAGTAGCTGTTTAAGCGGGTTGCAGGTAAGCCCAAGCTCAGCGACATTAACTCCAGAAGCTTGAATGCCAACTTTTCCATTTCTTGGCCATACTCCTCGCAGGCTTCCCTGGTTGTGGGGAGGAAAGGGAAAAGGATTAAAGGCAAAATATGGTTTTAGCAGATAATACATCACCTCGCTACTCAAGATGGGTGAGAGTTCTGCTGCTTAAATTAGAACCAGTGACGGCTTGTGCAATAGGAAAACGAAAATGTCAAGCTAACAACGAGTGAATAGAATTGCGGTGAGGATTTGGCACATCTAGTTGCATGTGGGGAGAGAAAACAAAACAAACCAAAATCAACCTTTTTGACCAGAGGATTTCAAATTATTGCCAGTTTTCATTCCTTTGTTTTCTCTTGCTGCAGGCTGAGTACTGTGATCAAAATTGCCTCACCTGAATCCAGGTGGCTGTCGGGGCCATTGGCTGCTGAGGGACTGCAAGCCATGGTCGCCGTCGAGGTGGGAGGAAGGGAGGAGGGTGGGTTCGCGGACGACGAAGTCGAACACCTCCTTCCAATCCCTGACGTTCTTGGTGTGCTCGGCCTCGTAGTAGCCCAGCGGGTTCGCCTCGTCCCTTCGCACCAGCTGCTTCTCCTCGGGCGGGAGCCGGAAGAACCCTGCGGAGGCGGCCTCTGCCTTCTGCCGGACCTCCAAGGGGACGCCGTGGTTGAGCACCTGGAAGAATCCCCACTCCTCGCAGGCCCTGCCCACCCTCTCCACCAACGAGTCGTGGAAGGGGTGATGGGGGGAGAGGTCTATGACGGGGATGTCATCGGCCGACTGCTGCACGCCGTTGGCCCGCCGGATCGGCCTGTGCTCTTCCCCCTGCAAGAATGCAGAGTCCAACTCCAGTCCCTCACCCATCTCTCTCTCTCTCTCTCTCTCTCTCTCTCTCTCTCTCTCTCTCTCTGGGCGTACGATCGGACAAAAATTTGGCAAGTTTGCCCGATGTCTGTAGTAAACAGAAATCTAAACATGAGAGCATTTACCTGCCCGCATCTCGCCCACACATCACGGCCCACGGATAAACATCTGTGATTTTCAATAAAAATTATGACTCATTTTTTCGTTGCTGTTTCTACTTGGCTCGCATTACTAGCTAACAAAGTTTACTGAAGTTTCACAATTTGCATTTATAGTTGAAGGCAGCCGCCATTGAATATGTGCAACCATTTTCATCAAGGATGTTCAAGGAAATAAATTTTTTTCTTTAATTACAGACGTACGTCACAATTATCAATATGTTAATAACAGTATCCCATATTTTAGTTTGACAATAATTTGCAAGAGGCATTATTGTCCATCAAGATATAACCACATTTAACAAGTTCGTAGGCAAAAAACCATTCTCTTAGTCCCCATGTGGAAAGAGCAACCAAAGAAAAGAACCATTTTATCTTGAGATCTTACTCATTTACCTCCCCAACAAAGACATCAATGTCACTATCATGTTTTAAAATACTAACATCTGCTTTACCTTTCATTTCTTCCTTTTGGATTGGAAATTTCATGCTCCTTCTTATGACAATAATTGCAAAACAATTTTTACCTATTTATTTGGATTTGAATTTGACTCTTTCCTCTTTTGCATATCATTCTTTTGTTCTTTGGATCTTTGTTATCATTAATAGTCAATTCCTCATCAATCATTTCTTTGCTCATAAGCATTATTTTGGCTTTTTATTAGTATAATGCTAGGTAGTATATGTGTATGAAAAATGATTAACAAAAATTGAATACGGTTTATCTGGCATGTCGGCAACGAAGAAAGTCGATCGTCTTGGATAATATATCTAATATGGATCTGAAAAGGAATCGAGATCCGGCTGCATGGGCAATTCAAGCATCGTGTTTTGGATATGGACCTTAAGATTACAACGAATTTTCGTCTTCGGATGCAGCAACGTACCAAATGTTGTGTAATCGTCATCGGATACCATTCTTGTATGTGAGCTTCCTGGACGGAATATCTCCACTTTGTTGATAGTGTTGGAAATCGACCGGATCTGGTTTTGATATTTTTGGTTGAGCCCGATATCAATTTTCCGCATGCATAGCTATCATGTGTCCTCTTTGTTGGGATTGGAAGATGTATTTGGCTCGATCTTCAAAGGTTTGATAGGCACCAAATAAAATCAAATGTTGATGCATTGATCCGGACACACTATAATCAATCTGCCTTAACAAGATCGAGATTATCTTTACATTTTTCTGACACCCAAAAAATTTAGTCCGGTATTGAAAATTGTGAGGGATTTTTAAAGACTTATAAAGGGGGTTATTAAATAAATGGTTGTTCTGGTTCTTAGTTTTTTTGGGGTTCAAATTGAAATGCTAGGGAGTAGGTTGAGATCCGCCAAACCAAAAACCCGAGCCCATAAGTGGGTCAGATTGTAACAACTTTACCTTATAAGGATTCAAATCTAGAATGACATTTTAAATTCAGATCAATTATCTTACTATCCAATGTATTCATATCCCCACCTAGGTCTGAAAATTAAATGAAGCATGTCATGCTTGAAGTAGGCGAGTTTGCATGAGTAGGCTGATGAGCTATATATTGAGCTAGCTTGGTTGGTCTAATCAGTCAAAATCTTTTGCTGACTTCAGTCACCTTGTTAACCAAATGAGCTATACACACACACACAAAGTTACTTGACGACTAATGGTGTTGAATGGTTAAAATTAAAAATCTATTACTAGAAAGCAGCCGGTCTAGGAACATCTGAATTTGTAGTGCAACAATGATTCATGATACTTTTGGCAACAGTCTATGGTATTTTTAGTGACATAAATTTTAATTTTTAACTATCCGGCAACTATAGACATCAACCAGCATATGAGAATGTGTAAGATAAAAAAAAGTTGAAAAAACCAGTCCTAAAATGAAATTTAAATATTCGATTCCTTAGCATTATTGCTTTTATTGTATACCAGACAAAATTTACTTTTTCAAATTTCAAGTCAAATTTTATTTGTTTACAAACTTGCCCCAAGGGGCGTGGCGTAGTGGGTCTGCTAATTGGAATACAGCCCATGGCAATTAAAATCCAATGTAGTATGGTCCTTGAGAGTGAGGGTAGGGGTAGAGTCAATATTTTTTCATGAAATAACTTGAATTATAGTTTCAAAATTTTAACAAGAATTAAAATATAATTTTTCAAAAAGTTTATATAGATTAAATTAAATGAAATCTTTTAAAATTAACATGTAAATTTTATTTTTATTTTTTATTTTTTGAGAGGAAGCCAAGGCCCCTCTGGCTCCACTCTAAGTGATAAAGTGAGGGCACTAACCTCGGAGTTTAAAGCCGCCGGGCAAACAGCAAAATCTATTGCACATGGGTGCGGTTTGTCTTCTTCGATTTACAATTTACATGTAGAAAATAAGAAAAGCGTTGCCCATGAACTTGAGCGGAATAATGCAAAGTAACCCATAGGCCAAATTATTTACGATACGAACTCAAGACCCTACAAACAAACAGATACCTTTCTAAGCTTACGTCGAGCTTAAGCATGAATTATTAAATCAATTGAACAGTTCACGAGCAAAGCATAAAACGAACTATTTTCCTTACTTTAAACACCTCAAACTGATCTGAATAACGAACATGAATGGAGATGACTTCATGTATTTAAAAGATATAGGCACATGAAAAACATGCTTTATTTACTAACTTAAACCATACAAAAACATCAACCAAGTGTAATATTCAAAATATAAGATATTATCATGAAGAAACAAGTTTCCACAAATGATCCAAAAAATGAAGGGAAAAAGTCCACGAGACCTTCAATATTAGGAGCAGATCTTAGCTATATTATTTCACAGATTAACGCAACTTATTCAGATCAAACTAGTATGGTTCAAGCTGTCCTATCACTCCATAAATCCATCACACAACAGTATGTTCTTTAACCTAGCTTAAAGTGATATACTTGGATGTTTTCAACATCCAATTTCTTGAAATTGCTCAGCAGCCTGGTCTTGAAAAACTTGCCCCAGTTGTACTCCTTGTATTTAGGAGGGTTCTGCTGATTCACCATCTCCTCCAATGGCTTCACTATCACATAGTGGGCAGGGTGGAAAAAGAAAGGGATAGAAAACCTCTCCCTCTCTGAGTTCACCACGACCCTGTGCTCCACGCTCTCATATTTGTCATTGCTCCACACCTGAGAAAAGCAACACATGATACATAGCTCGGATGAATCATTATAACTCTATTAATCTAAAGTGGTTTGATGCACCAGGAGGTTAAGAACTGCGTTTTCTGTTACCTGAACTATATCCCCAACATTAATGATATAAGAATCCGGCACAGGCTTCACACCGACCCACTCCCCATCTGTCTTTCTTTTAACTTGGAGACCCCCAACATCGTCTTGAGCTAGGATGGTAAGGGCGCCGGAGTCCTTGTGGCGGCCGACGCCGAGAGCAAGGTCGGGAGTTGGGCAGGGAGGGTGATTGAATCGGATGAAAGAGGTCTGTTCTTGGAAGTAGCTGTTTAAGCGGGTTGCAGGTAAGCCCAAACTCAGCGACATTAACTCCAGAAGCTTGAATGCCAACTTTTCCATTTCTTGGCCATACTCCTCGCAGGCTTCCCTGGTTGTGGGGAGCAAAGGGAAAAGGATTAAAGGCAAAATTTGGTTTTAGCAGAAAATATATCACCTCGCTACTTAAGAGTGGTTAGAGTTCTGCTGCTTAAATTAGAACCGGTGATGGCTTGTGCAATAGGAAAACGAAAATGTCAAGCTAACAACGAGTGAATAGAATTGCGGTGAGGATTTGGCCCATCTAGTTGCATGTGGGGAAAGAAAACAAAACAAACCAAAATAAACCTTTTTGATCAGAGGATTTCAAATTATTGCCAGTTTCATTCCTTCGTTTTCTCTTGCTGCAGTCTGAGTACTGTGATCAAAATTGCCTCACCTGAACCCAGGTGGCTGTCGGGGCCATTGGGTGCTGAGGGACTGCAAGCCATGGTCGCTGTCGAGGTGGGAGGAAGGGAGGAGGGCGGGTTCGCGGACGACGAAGTCGAACACCTCCTTCCAATCCCTGACGTTCTTGGTGTGCTCGGCCTCGTAGTAGCCCAGCGGGTTCGCTTCGTCCCTTCGCACCAGCTGCTTCTCCTCGGGCGGGAGCCGGAAGAACCCTGCGGAGGAGGCCTCTGCCTTCTGCCGGACCTCCAGGGGGACGCCGTGGTTGACGACCTGGAAGAATCCCCACTCCTCGCAGGCCCTGCCCACCCTCTCCACCAACGAGTCGTGGAAAGGGTGATGGGGGGAGAGGTCTATGACGGGGATGTCATCGGCCGCCTGGTGCACGCCGTTCGCCCGCCGGTTCGGCCTGTGCTCTTCCCCCTGCAAGAATGCAGAGTCCAACTCCAGTTCCACACCCATCTCTCTCTCTCTCTCTCTCTCTCTCTGTGTGTGTGCGTGGGCATACGGTTGGACAAAGTTTGGCAAGTCTGTCCGAGGTCCGTCGCAAACAGAGATCTAAACATGAGAGCATTATTACCTGCTCGCATCTCGCCCACACGCCACGGATAAACATATGTGGTTTTCAATAAAAATTATAACGTTCGTTTTTTTCGTTGCTGTTTCCACTTGGCTAGCATTACTAGCTAACATGACTAATATAAAATATAACTGAAGAAGACAAATTTTTTCGTCCAAAATTTACTGAAGTTTCACAATTTGCATTTATAGTTGAAGGCAGCCTCCACTGGTTCAAAGGATATTGTTTTGAACACGTGCCCCGGTTTTACTTTTACCTTACTGGCTGTGTCTGGGGCAAAGGTATTCAAGAACATTGTTGCAGACCGGATCCACACTGCAACTTCAGAACTCAATCTGAAATGCAAATCTGAAATGCAAAGATGGACGCAAAGATGGACGCAAATCCGGTAACTATTAAATAGCCAACAAAGTAGATATGTTAAATTCAATAAAACAAAGAGAGAGGGAGCCGATAAAATGAAAATATATAGCAAAATTTGAGGACAAAAAGTTCCTTAACTACATAAGCAAACCGTAGAAACGAAATATAATAAGAGAATATACAAGTTAATATCACAATAAAACGTAATAAGAGAGGTGGAGAGAGTGGACAAACGGAATAGCAGAGTCACCCAGCAGTAGACGAAGGACGGTGCCGTAGCCGAATAACAAAGTGAACATCTCCCTGCACAAGGAGTGCCACAGACTCCGACGATGAGAATGTGTCTCTCAATACCCTGTTGCTGCGCTCTTCTCAAATGCGCCATCAAGAAGAAATGAGCCACAACTTCCAAACACGACCCCAGGTAAAAGACAGGTGAGAAGAAGGACAAAAGAGAAAAAAAAGGCGAATGGATGGTGGGTTTGAGAGGTTGTTAACGAAGGAAGACCATGCAGAGGTAAGAACACTATAGAAGAAAGGACAAGAAGTAAAGAGGTGAACCCGAGACTCAACCGCGGCGAGATAGAGAGAGAGAGAAATAATAAGAACAAGAAGACCATTATATCTACAAAAGCGACAAAAGACTTTCTAATGTTGAAAATGGTAAATGACCAACTCCAGAAAGCCGCTCTATCTACAAATTCGATGGATAACAACACATTTACTAGATAAATGGTTTTGATCATAGTCATTTTGGGTGAAAATCAGGTTAACAATTCACTGCTAGAAAAAAGAGGTTTGAAGCCCTTCCCCCAAAATTTTTTTTACCTCTAGACTCTTTGGTTCTATCAATATTAACAATGATAGTAATTCACCCACCATACCCAAGATACACAAATAACGCTTACAAGGATCGAATTAGGATCTCAATCACAGCCATTTGATCAAATTATTAAACGAGTAAAAGTAACAAAAACCTGAATAAACCATAGGCTTCGACCACTCTACAACAGTTGTGGCTCCTGATTTATTCTTGTAATTCTTGCATAAGGAAATTAATTCATCAGAGTTGAGTAGGCACTGCATGCAGCTGGTGCGATCTACACCTTTATACTTCTCGCCTGCTTAAGAGGAGGTCGTGGGTGATGGAACCTTGTTTCCGTTGGTCTAATTAATCTTCGGGTGTTTTTACCTGATATAACGCTTCCACGCAATCCCTAGGCAGGGCTAGATCTGATCCTCTGGATGCAGAGAAGAGATCTTCATATGAATAGCTGAAAACACGAAAAAGGCTGCCTATGGACTCATCTTTGTCAGTAAGTCAAGGATGAGGGACAACAGGGAGTTTGGACATGGGATAACAGCTTCAACGCTGCTGAAAAAATGTGGTCAATACATTGGCTTGTCTAGAAAATTGGTGGTCCACCATTAAAATCTATCTTGTGCACTCCTACACTTCGTGGCCTGGCAGAATTTTCGGCAACAGAGAAGAAGAAAGGCGAGGCAGTAATATCAGTTCATACATTACTTGAACAGAAGCGAAACAGTCACTGTTGTGAAGAGCTTCTTTGCATCATCTGAGTTAAGCTGAGCCACTGAGGGAGCCAACCACGCCGACTCCGGCTCTCCCGAAGTTCGGCCAACTTGTTCATCGACTCCGATTTCTCCGCCAAGACCCCACTATCTTCTTTAGCAATACCACTCTCTGTTTTACGCATATCGTCCGCTCAGAACCCTGAAAGAATTCGTTGCAGGGAAGCCGCTTCGAGCTCTGGAAGAACGGAATGATCGAGGCCGAATTCAACCCCGACGATACCCCCGAACACGCCCATCCCAGCCGATCCCGAGCAAGAAGCCCCGGAGATCTTCATGGCGGAGGCCAACCCAGCCAAAACAGGAGCTCTACATTTCTCTGGGAGAAGATTTTCCAGCGAGGGACCCGTAACTCCGATGCGCCTTTACTCGGTAGGTACTATCAGCGGTGGAATAATTGATCGGCAACTGATCGAGATCGGCACTATGTTTATAGAGTGGAAAACTCGCAACCAGCAGCAGTCCTGGAAAAGCCTACAGTTGCCGCACCTGATTCCAATTGCAAGCGATTGTGCGATGTAGCCCGGATAAACAGCCGTGATCCTGATCGCCATCTCGGGAATTCTAGGGTCTGCCGGAACAAGTGATGCAACGGCGATTCCAAGAATGGAGGAGAGGCAGAGAAGGTGGAGTTCTGGACGCCGTCGACGGAAACCCCGGAGGCGGCGGCAGGGGATTGGAGAACAACCGACGGATTACGGTGAAGTTCTTCGGGAGGGGAAAAGTTGGGAAATTTCCGGCAGCGGCACGGCAGAAGATGCGGCCAGGTGGAGAGGGCGAGAAAAACATTTTTCAGCCAAACAAACTGGAAGGATGAGTTTTTCATGGTCAAAGGCAAAGTTTTATTTGGATAAATTTGTAGGGAAATGAACAATTTTTTAAAAATTAAAAATTTGGTCTGTCGATGTTCTTTGCCAGTGGAAAGACCTTCAGATCTAGCCTTCACGATGAAAAATTTTGATTTGAGATCCATTTTATGGACGTTTACAATCCTGAAGATAAAGTTTTATGCAGCTAACTGACCTCCGAAAAGATTTTCAATGGATCAACAGGGCTATAAACTTGGCAACTTTAGACATAGAAAGAAAGCAGATTCTTCATGATGGTCCGTCTTCATGGTTATCATGCTGCAGGACCTCATACTAGAAACCATGCTCATAAGGTTTGGCTCTGTGTCGGACGCTGCATGCTATGAGATAGAAGCGTTCATCATGCCAGCATTGGAGAGGAGGACAAATGCATTACCAAGATCTCCAACAGTGGAGGAATTATCTGCCCAGCATTGTATGCACGATCTGAGGAGCAGACCACATGGCTACGGTGTCAAAACCCACCGAACTCAGCACACACCTGACAGATATTGCGTGGTTTGCAGTTCAGCAAGACTTTCTGCGGTAGCAAGGTATCACTCAAGAGTGAACTTTTCATGCTAGTGCAGAGTCAGATTTCCACGTGGCGCCATTCAATAGTGAACTATTCATAGTAGTGCGGTTAGGAAACAAGCTTCATGTACTTGGCATCAGCGAATGCTACAGAGTTGAAGCATTTTTCTGTTCAAATATGTTAATATCATGTTGAAGCGAAACATGTTCAAAGTATTTTTAACAGGAGGAGGAAACACACAGGTTTTGCAGAAGAGCCATTTACCTTTTCATGAAATTCCAATAAAGACCTTTTCTCCAATATTTTTCTGTACTAACTATAGTCACAACAAATTTTCTCGCATTTTAAACGGTAAACGTAACGTTTTTTGCAGTATAATACACCAAGGTTAAATACGGTAAATTTTAAAAAATAAAAAGGACTAAAAATTAAAAAAATGAAATTAAGAGAAACTAATAACACAAACATAATGTGCAACAAATAAAAATTAAAAATGAAAACAAGCAGTTTGACATTAAAAAACATGAAGAAAAGGAAAAAAAGGAAAAACATGTCCTTTTCGCCTTTTTGTTTTTGGTGTTTTTTTTCCAAAAAGGTGTTTTTTTCTTAGTTTCAAACAGCTGACTTGTTTATCATGTTTTATGCACTTTTTTCGAAAAACTTATTCGTTTTTTGGTGACTATGATACTAACATTTATGTCTTTAAAATCAGATGTCTATTTCGATTTTTCAGATTTATCTGACTGACAAGCAATTTGCTATATCCATCCTTCATTTATTGTGATTGGCAAAAGTGCAGAAGTTTAGATCCTGGTAACTCGTTGAGACAATTGTGACTTTCCTCTTTATTTCCTTATCCAGTATTCATTGTCAAACAGTTCTCTCCATTTCCTTATCCAGTATTCATTATCAAACAGTCAAGTTCACATTTTCTAATGTTTCTCATTGTTTCACATTTAATAAGAGTGATAGAAACTAAAGACAAAGTTGTTAGTAATTGTAATGTCTGTTTTTCTTCTAGCAAGCACTTCGTGACATGCACTTTTACTAAAAACTGATCTTTTTGTTACAAAACATGGTTGGCGGTGACAGCCGTGTACTTAGCAGTCACTAGAAAGTAGAAACATACTTATACACCAATGAATTAACCCAACTTTTTTTTCATCTAGAACCTCAGGCATTTTACGAAATATAAATTATTGATAAGAAATCCACCTGTGATGCAATTTTAGACAACGGCCAATAAACGGTAACCACAATGCCTCTAATTTAAAGCTATCTGTCGAAGTAATCACAATAAGTTGACAAAAAATAATACGGAGAGATCCTCCCGCTTCACACTTCCCTAACTCTCATCACCTATGCTGATAGAAAATATTCATTTGTCCTCGTCTGCTCCACACATTGATTCTGGTTCCCTTTCCGTTTACTGGTAACTATGCCTTAAATATCTTTTCATACACAAATTTAACAAACAGATATCCATTGGTTTTTTAATAACTCGTTTTTATTTTTGTGGCATATCTACAAGTTACCTTCAGAAATTGAAATTTATTTGCCCCAACCACAGAAAACTTCACATGCACAAGGGTGGGAAATTTCACCTAAAGACCACCTTCATCATCCCAAAAATTATTTTAAGAGCACCCCCAGCAGACGCCTATTCACCGGTGACCTGTTTCCTGGCAACGAAACAACAACTTAAACTTCAAAGTCATGGTGGGCAGTAATTCAGAAAAAGACAAAGAAAGAACGGGGGGAATAATTGAGATAGCGGATCCAAAGGTTAAATGAAAATGAAAGGTAATTAATTACTAAATTTCTGTGGAATTTTGAGAAGGAAGATATGTTTATTTAAACATAAAACGATCTAATTATGAAATTTTTGGTCCTTTGAAGTAACATTCTTGAAATGGTTTGCCGGCAGGTACACGCTCATTGATCAACAACATCGGCCAAGAGTCCAATTTCCCTGCAGCCTTTGCATATTCTTCACACATTTCTGATAGTAAAAAACAAAAACTATTGCAGCGTATGCTCCAAGTAAAAGCCATCCTTAAATGTGAGAGCTGACCGACGCACCAACTACCTCAGTCAACAGAATTCAGCCATTGGTTCTTCACAAAAATCTAGACCAGCATCTCTTCACTAGATTCTGCAGTATAATCGTTTGGGCTCATCAGAACAAAGTCAAATACCTTCTTTCCCAATCTCAGATGTACTTTGTGCACTCAGTCAAAATTCTGTCGAGCAATATCGGGTAATATATACTCCTACTAACTTTTCGCTTCTCTGATGTTGGGTGGCCAAAAAACCTATGGTACTACATCATCCACTATGAAGCTAGAAAGGTGGACCATAATTGATAACCAGAAATAAAACCCCATTTGCAACTGTTTCTTACCTGACTAAACTGCCGGAATCAAAGGAACTTGCAGTCATATCAATGCAGTCTGACAATCCAGCGAAGGGCACTTAAAGGGACACCAGAAGCAGGGAGGGAGGATCGTGATCCAGGGACAGTCTTCTTGGGGCTGGAAAAATGCTGGCTTCACGTTCCAACGCATAACCCACAGAACACCTAAGAAGCAAACATGGAGAAAAATAAATATAGACTTTTAAAAATGAAGCAGCAGCATCTGGTTTTTCAATGAATCTGACAATCATCAACTTTCACATTCTGAGATAGTGCCCAGATCACATGACAGGAAAAATCACATAGCCACACAGGTTATTCCCAAACCAAATCAGTCACACTGCTTACAACACTGATTTGATTACTAGAAATTACGTACACAAACATGGTTGTGAGAAAACTGCCTGGAAAAAGAGTTGCCACAACTCTGTTAACTGCAAATTAATTGCTGCTTTTCTTAAAGACTTCCACTTGTGCTCTTTATAATCCCCCAATATTTTTGCAGTTCACACACACACACACAGAGAACTTTTGCCTTTCCAAGCAAGCTAATACTTGAGCCTAACCCCATAAAAGCCTAGCTCAACTGAAGCTTAAACCAGTGTCAAGTTTCATCATTGCATTTTCCTAATGATCTCGGCTGTTCCAGCTAAATTTAAACGTAAGTCAGAAGGAAAATAAAGCTGAACCTCGATTTTGGTTACCTAGTGTATTTCCTACTTAAGTTCAAGATGCATGTCAGCTCAAGCTAAACATACATGTGTCCGTTATACCAAAAACAAAAAGACAGCTAAAAGGCATTGTTTGACACCAGAAAACAGGTTCCAGAAATCACATGCCTGACTTCAATCTCAAGCAAAGCCGAACAAATCGAAGCCTGTATCAGAACTCCAAACTGATTCCAATCCATTGGCAGGGAAGTCCGCATGCCTACTTTTTGAGCTGCCATTTCCAGATACTTGTCATAGCTACTCTTTTACAAGATTAAATGAGAATCATATCCCATTCTTCACATCAAATTTCGCCAGCTACCTGTCTTTTCAATAGCTCTTCAAATTTTACAAAGCTGCAAACGAACATTTCTGTGGTGAGTGAATTTGATGAGAGCAATATTAATAACAAGAATATCCATCCAAATTCATACTCAAACTATACAAAATGACACATACATTCCTGCCCTATGAGAGACTAATCCAACCGTGACGTTCCTTTTCTCTGCTTTTCAAGGATACTTGGTTAATTTTGTTGGAAGAAAAAAAATAGCTATGCAAAAATAGTTATGAATGACAAATTTAAAAGGGCTGACATGAAACACTTGAGGCAGAGATGGATTTTCCAGTAGCAATAAAGCAGACATTAATTTCTCAATTACCTATAAGTCAGGGACAAAATCTAAAAAGAAATCTTGAGAACATATAAGAGAAAGATAAGAAAAAACGTGCCAACAACTACAAAAGGAGACATGGTTGATAATAGCAGTTTCAAATACGAGCTAAGGTCAATTATTGAAGATAAATATATTTGGTAACCATTCAGCAGGTAAAGCATTAAACACATGTTGAGATGCTCCGAAATTTATTCAGATAAAGTATCACCAATACTGTTTCAGTGCTTTGAAGCAACTAGTGATCCTGATCCACTTCTTGTAATTGAAAAAAAAAATCTAAATTCTACTTTCCCGTGAACCCATATACTTTTAAGTTTTGGTGAACAAAAAGTCTTGCAGATAGTTGACTGAATACCTTCATCATCTTATACAACCTGTAAGCTCTCAAATCGAGCTAATGCAGGCTTAAGATAGTTCAATAATGACCATCATAAAAAAAAATGACATGATTCAGATTTCGTGAAGTATAAGCAATCTCATTCAAGTAGAACCTACCAAAAGTCATAAAGGTGAAGTACATATGTTCCCACATTCATAATCCAATCAAAGAAGAAGCATATGGTTTTAGGCATGAGATAAATATTAACTGGATCAGGCTAGGTTGCTGGTTTCTAACATTACTCAATCTTGACTCAAATATGAACTAGGTTTCTCAAGCTTGACCTGGTAAAAAAGGTATCTGGCTATAGCTTATTCCTACACATATAAGGGAAAAAGAATCAACCTTCCAATTTCCTGCAAATGCTCCATAACATGATTGTTACAGCAAAAAAAGCTCATTTTGTTCAGACACTGCAAACAGATCTTGAAGTTTTTAGTGAATGCTTAATGCACTTTAAATTCTTTAATGGCTCCAAGTTTAGGTTTTACTTCAGCTTGTATAACCATGATACTCCTTATACTATGGTCAGGATTGCCTGTTCATAAAAAATAGATGCTCAGGCTGAAAAAGTGCCTCTTGTAAGAGGTTTGACATGTTACCATTCCTCTAAGTCACACTGACACTTCTAGAAGGCAGAAGTATCCATATCGACATGACCCAACACAGATTCGGGTATGGCCCAGAATTCCAACTGGAAACAAAAATTGCAGGTACTGATGAGGCAACATTGTAATATTCCCCATTTATGCACATGCTAACATAAAGTCTTCAAAATTCACCTTCTCAGCAATGCAGTTGGATTATAAGGAAACAAGTTTTTCTTGTGAAGGCTTTCTATCGACTTCTTCAAACATAACAAGCATTTGCTCGCACTTTCAAAGGCACCTATTGCAGGTAACTGTGTGATCATTGCCTTACTCTTTGCAGGTCTCCTGACAAGATAATTACTACCTGACGTTGATGATCCTGCCTTCTTCAGAGAATCATTATCATCAAGACAGACTTTCCTCTTTTTGCAGAGTGACAGGCTTGTATCAAATTCAGGCATCACAAACTTTACAAATAAGTCCCATGAACCAACAACTATGCGCAAGCACCTACAGCAGAAAAGAAAATGTTGAGAAACCAAAATCAATGCAACTAACAAAAAGCAAGGACAGATACTTCCAAGGTCAAAGCTTCCATTTGGCATGAAGCATTCTCTAGAATGAGCTGATCAATGCTACATGAAACATTTCAATCATATCCCCTATTTTCAGTTCAAACACAAGGAAGGTCAGCTCAGTATGATGGAAGAATTTCACATTAACCAAATTGTCATGGTGGCGGAAAATTTGATGGTTCGAGCTCTAGCTTGAAAACCATCTCCTGAAAGGTTCGAGGACAATGAAATATGCAGTCTAAATCTTCTAGTCAAATAAATGACAGTTTCTTTCCTCCTCTATGCATATAGATACCACCCATTCAAGAACACAAGTAATATGGGCTAGTTACAAACATATTATTTATTACATGAAGGTTATATGAAATGAATAAAGAGGAAATGGAGGGAAATACCTTAGCAAATAACGTACACACAGAACGCCGCTGTCTTTTGAAATAAGGCAGTCAAGAAGCATAGAGTGGTCGTAGTGTATCTGCAGAAGAGTCATGACGAGAATTTTGATAATAAATATACAAATTCGACGTAAACATAGTTGACTGTTAGAAACTTAGAAGGTATGACCAAATTAATAAAAAAGATAAGAAGTTAAAAGAAAATGCACCAAAAGAATGAAAACTGCAGATGATCCAAAGGGCAAGATGACCAGCTAAAAATAAAATCAACGGAAAAAGGCTGTACAATAATCATGCTTCAAACAAATGCATGAGACACAAGATTCCACAAGGAGTAGCAAAAGGCAATTCAACCATGTCAATAATAAAAGATGCCATTGATGGCTGACAGAATTCATGAAGGGAAGAGTAGTTATCAGACCAAGATATGTGCAATTCAAGCAGCAGCTTCCAAAAGAAAGAAAGCATGAGAAGGCAGTCACTATAAGAAAAGTTCTTGGAAGAACCTACCATACCTCGTCATGACATAGACGGAATTTGCATTGACCAACTATGAGGAAAAACTAGCGCCAATCCGCTCAAGATAAATGGAAAACTTAGTTCTAAGGTGGATTACCCTAAGTGCAAAAGAAGGTGAAATATTGAATAACTAATGATGATTGGTCAACTGTTGTTCTTCAGAGATTGAGCCTCGAAAATGCAAAAGAACATGGAAGATCTAGAACAAAAGATGATTTAATGGATCATGTTTTCCAACAGTAAGGTGTTTTGCAGACCTAACTTTCATATCATACTTCTAATTTTCCATCACTCGAAAAAATGGCTTCAGATCAGAATATGAGAACTTATGAAATATGATAATTCATGATAACCACTGTAAGTCAGCAATGACCTGCAGGCTGCAGCCTGCTGCATCAAAGAATGACATGCAAAAGGAAAGTTAATGTTGTTGTTTGATGTGGCAAGTCACAAGGCATAGAATCAGACAGCTGATAGTGGCTCTCATATTCTTAAGGTTTTTATCGCTTACCAGCCCTAATATAAAGATGAGTGTTTGCACGTATGCCTGTGTATGTATAAGGACATTAGAAAAATCAACAGCCAATAGCACTTATTTATTAATGTTTTACAAATATTAAGCAATGGACCCTTTTACGTTTCAAAAAGCATAAATTAATGAAAGTGAAGATGTTTCAACCTAATGATAACCCAGTCTTAGTTAAGACAATACTGAAATAGCTTAATCAGTATAAGTTCCAATAATGGCACCAGTGTACATAAAAACCTATGAAGTATCACCACCAGTATCATCATTCACGGTATGCCTGGAGAAAATAGTCACATTTAACATCCTCAAAAATGCGTATGTATATATAAGCTGCCGGATGTAGATGTTGGCAGATGGCTAATAACTAAAAATTTGTCACCAAAAAGCAGCCACCCTGTGTGCATTAACTACGAGTCTACGAGTGTATAATGCAGCAACAGCTCATAGTACTTTAGCAATTATTTATGGTGCTTCTAGTAAAAGATTTTTAATTTTTAGTCATTCGGCAACATCCAGCATCCAACAAAATATAAATCCTCCACATATATATATATATATATATATATATATATATATATATATATATATATGGGAAACAATCAAATATTGGTAGTCCTAGAGCCTCCTCACCAATAGGGTTTTCTCGGGTCTTTACATCCAAAATCTTTCAATTGTTCTTTAACTGCCAATACTCATTAACTACAGCAACTCTTTGGTCATAAGCAACACATTATAATGTTAAAATTACAAACTAGAAATCAAGGAATATGTTGCTCCAACACTAAAGTTCACACGACATATCAGTTTTTTTCATGTGCATGATAGCACTTTAAAGTTGAGGTTCGGCCTTAGATGAAAACTTGCGAAAATAGCAGGGAGTATCAATTAGCTGCAGTACAGTCAAACATGCATAACAAGCATTAGAACTTTACAATTTTGTTATCGATGCACAATAGCGCAGTAGTACCACTGGATCTTAGAGCATGTAAGCACAAAATCATACAAATAACCGATAAATCTGGAGGGAGAGAGAGAGTGTTAGTGAAACACAGAAATCGCAAAATAGAAGGGAATTCATAAGCTCAAGCATACAATAGAGATGGTACAAACTTGTATTGACCAGATAATGTTATATCTCATAATAAATTGTCCCTGATAATCATATTCATATAATGAGAGGCTCAGAAAATACAGAACACATGGATCTTAGAACTTGTACTGATTAAATACAATATATAAACAATTAACACTGTCTGTTGAACTTAAGGCTCACCCCAAAAAGAAACAAATGGAAAACATGTACAGGATCGAATATGCTTGTGATATGGAAGAGTGTGTTCCCTTTATCCTCTTCAAGGAAGGTTACATGATCTTTGCTGCCCCTGCATATATTCCAGTAAGTGTATCAACTCAGTACAAGCTGCAACAAGCAAGAGAATTGCTCAAATAATATAAGAACCTATGTCACACGAGTACTCCTCTTAAGGAGGAGTACCCGCACTGTACGGGTACAGTACGGATACGGGTACCGGTACGGCCGTGGGTGCGCCTCCAGTGCGGTCAACATGGTACCAGGTACGGTCAACGTACTTGTTTAACATGTTCTGTTTACCTGTTTAGCATTTCCTCTTTAACCATGGCGTGAGTCGTGAATTGTTTATCTTGTTATGTGTTTTTCATATAAGTTGTAATGGCTCATATATATATATATATATATATATATATATATATGGCCGCGTGTGTGTACGGTCATACCCCCGCACCCAAATTTTTTGAAAATGGTCCGTACCCGTACCCGTACTTATGTGACATAGATAAGAACTTTTGGGGAAGAAAAGAAAAGAGAGATGAAAGCTTCCTCACAGTGTCTGGAGTAGATGCGAAAAATCCAACAGGAGCAGAAGCATTTCAAACAGAAAGTCATCCTATACACAGCAGAATCAATCAGAAAAAAAGAATGTACAATATAGAAGCAGGAAGAAATTTTGGGAAACTAGGATAGTTTAAAGTTTAAACGAAGGTTTAGAAATAAAATAAAGCAAAATAAAGATGTTTTTAATCATCACCACATTAGGACCTCATAAAAGCCTAACTGGTGAGATGTTTGAAATTTGACAATTGATAAAATTCAAGCACTTGTTGAAGTTTAAGAACTGGAACATCTTATGGCACTAAAAGAAGTTGGCTGTTATTCATGATTAGTATAGAAAAGCATAACCACAGGCACATATGGTATCGGTACAATTCAACAAATCAGAATGAAAGACATGCTATCTAAACAACAAAGGAATAGTAACTTACAAGATTTTATGCTACATTGAAAGATTTGTCAATCAAGTAAACTCTATTATTGAATATATCATGAAATTCAAAACGTTCTGCTTACTTAAGGTCTTCATAGATCAGTATTTTTCTGCTGGCCAATTAATTCTTTTCTAATTTTTCTCAAGATATTTCTGCATCTTTCCCAAGAGAAAAAACAAAACAACTGCTTGGAAATCCAGAAAAAGCAATTACCTCAGTTCAAAACTGAGAATATAGTTATCATACTTATAATTAACTTTGTATTTGACATAAGCTTGTAATGTCTGGTGCATATTTTAATTGCAGGAAATTCTACTACCCACATTCCCCTAGGGCATGAATCTATCCTGAAATAAGAACTATTTAAGGCATTTGTTCCAAGATGGACTTTTCATCTAGACAAGAATAGTTCCATGACCATAAGCATCAAAACAATAACAAGGAAAATTGTGCAGATCCGACGGCTCAACCTGATGGCATTTTATCAAAATCTAGATGCACTTCCACCATTCTAGTCAACAGTAAGATACAAGCTAAATGAAGAGGAGAAACTGAAGAATGAAAACTTTTTGGCACGAAGGATCTCCAGAAGTCATCTAATTTTTCATGAGCCAAGATGAACATGTAGAAGTGATACCTCATCTAGAAAGCATTTCAAGAATGAAAATGCAAATCTTCTGCATTCTTCCAAATAAGACTCCTGATTAATAGACATGGCACCTGGAAAATGCCTCTCCAGCCAGTTACTGAGTTCAAAAATCTTCACAGAAGTATCTTTATTCAGATTGATAACATTGAAGGTGCATTTGAAAAGAAGAAAGGTAGCTTGTCTTTGTAAATGATGATAACACATGTCGCTACCAACCATAGTTGCAAAAAATGGGGAACCTTCAAGATGAGCATAGCAACTAGAAGCTATTTCACAAAGAGGATAGTTTAGTACGTGTCCAAAACTGTTCCAGAGTAGTTGAAGCCACAAAGCAAGTGTGGCACGTTCTTGATGGATACAATCACTCAACCTAATCATCAACATCTGCAGCGAATTCATTCAAAATTAGATACAAGAATCAAGTACCCAAATGACAAATTAGTTCCATGATAATCTTATGATACCTTTCAAGATTCAATGAGGGCATACTCTCTTAAAAAAAAATCCAATGAAAGATTTGATTTCAACCTGCACGTGCTATATGCAGGAAAGCATGTAGAATCACAATAAAATCAAGTGTCAAGCAAACATTTGAAAGCAAAGTATGAGGTTAACGACTGATCGTGGAAGCTGGTCATGGATCATCTCAAGTAAAATAAAAGAGGGTTGGCAATGTAAAGGAGACAGACTCTGTCCTCAAGGACTTCAAACCGGTCTTGAAAACAAGAAAGCAAATGAACCAGATTCAACTTGAGGCATTTGCAAATTTTGGCTGTATGGAGCCCAACCTTATTCTGACACTCTAATACTTGGAAGATTCAATATCTGAACCAGTTGGATGCAGACTGGCGAACTGTCAGCATGTTCTTTTACACAAAATGTTGTGGCCCACATACATAAAATATTTTTGAAACATATTTGGTATTGTCATGACAACTAAATATGTATCTGTAATTGCCTGAACAAGCAGAAAGGGTAGAATATCAAATTTAGGGAAATTCCAAAGCTGAAATACTTGAGGATTGAGTAAGTATGATGAAAAGATTCATGAAATGAAAGCTTGAACGCAAGCAAGCACTGTGGCAGGACAATACGGATCTGATGTGCATTTCCTATCTATAGGGTTATAATTATCAAATGCAGCGGTTTTCTGCAAGGAAAACATTTTAAAGCTTTTGTCCTCCCTCTAGGGAGGAATCTTTAGCATGTCTGGTGTCCTTAAGAAAGGAGAATACTTAGTGGAGTACACAGGTCTAACCTGTGCCAGTAGAACAAAACAATTAATCATAAGTGCGCTGTATTTATTTACTTTCTTCATATAGTCTCTTTCAGGAGGCATGATCAGATTTAACACAGAACCCATTTGCTAGGTGGCATTAGGGAAGTGTTGTTAATGACAACTTAGTGGTTCATTTGGTGGAAATGAATGATCAAAATTTCCATGGCAGTCCTGTAGGGAACGTTGCCTTATGTTTGCCGACCAAAATGAGGTCCACATGTGCAATACAGAGATGAACAACCTGATGGACTGCCAAATCTAGAATTAGCAATTCTAATTTTGTCTGTTCCCATTTCAGGCCAGTCCTTCAAGCCAACTGGTTTTTCTCCTAAGAAAATTTTTAAAGCTTCAAAATACAAGCAATGAAGACAATGTTGCCGCAAAACAGCAATCTGCCGAAAACAAAATTCTCCACCTATATCTTAAGATTCAAAGGGAGTATGTTCATAAACTTAGAAGAGCAAAAGCAAAAAGATGCACAAGCAGATAGATACACACCATCATTTTGTGTCTCAAAAATTGGGATACTGAATCAACAGCACCACTTCTATCTTCCAATAGTCCCCAATAAAAAAACTTCGGAACAAGTTCAATGATCTGAGAGGTGGCCGTATGCTCCCCTTCATTGGCTTCATCAGGAGCACATCTCTTAGACAAAGAACAAAGTAGTTGTAGCAACACTCCCAAAATGACAGTGTTACTTTGGTCAATGATGATTTGACCAGAAGAACTGGAACATGATTCATCAGATTTACAAGCCTTAATTCCATCAAGTATATTCGATGTTGCAACTGAGAGAGAAGCAATCACAGCATTCGTGTAGAATTTCACATCCACACCAGATTTATCATCCAAAGATTTAAATATATTGCGTAAAATCTGAAGAAGTTCAGCCACTGTGAACCATTTTGCTTTCACCAGTCTTAATCTGAACAAGACAGCAACATGATCATCCTCTAAAACCAGATTGGGCTTTGGTGCTGGCAATGATGAATCTGGCACATAAACATAGAAAACTGTCGTTTCTAAACTGAGGCATAATAGATGCATGAGTTCTTTCCATAAATCTTCCTGCAGAATAGGCAGAAATAAGAGGTAGACCAAGCACTTCAAGGAAAGAATGCCACCAAAAGATCCAATGAACTTACATTTTTCAGAAGAAAACTAGAGAGCTCCAAAAAGATTCTTCCAGCTGAATGCCGAACAAATTGACTCTCAAGCAACAACAATGCAACCTGCAAGATGACACAATTTGCAAAAGAATAACGGGAGCGAGTTATTTATCATCACATGAGAATTAGAAACTAGTTGTAGCATTAAACTGAACACAAGATGCATCAACTATACCATTAAGTGATTAACAAAAAAACTACACTCAACCAATATATATCTAAAAAGTAAATGTCCTGGGTAGTTGGAAACTTGGAAGTAGTTCACCACCGAAGATGCAGAACAGGAAGTATGTATTGATTGACACCGATCCCTTCAGTTTGTTGGCTGACATAAATGCAACTTTTGACACTATATATAAAGAAATGTTCCTCTATCCCTCCATTAGATGTTTTTCCTAGTATATAATAATTTGTATTTTAATCCTTTTGAAAAGAAATTGATGTATGGCCTCGAATCCTAGATCTCCATATTTTATCATAATAAGCAACTCCTCGAATTTTGCGAAACAAACTTAATCATAATGTCACTGAAGTGCTTTATGGATTGAAAGGTTTAAATTGTCATTAGGAATGCTAAAATTATAAACAATTAGTTCTTAAGAGGCAATGAGGAGTGTAATAATTGTCACATAGATACCTATTTAATTGTGTAACGTTGTACAGGATTCCAGAGCCATTAATGGAAGGGTTAAATATGGAATCTGGAAGTACCTTTGGGATCATCAAGCATTTTTGAAAAAATTCCACTTCAGTTGGCAAAAGTTCCTAAGAACTTGAGATATCCTCTTCCTTCTACAAAGTCCAAGAACTAAAGAACCTTGTAACGTTTCATACTCATTGGAACGGACATGTAAGGGCGCAAAAAAGGTTCCTGGATGTAAGAATCTTCACAAAGTACTCGTCTCTCCGTATGCAAAACAGATATGTTGAGAAGAGAGGATGAAAGAAGACGATGGAGGAAAGGGAGCAGCCGGCTTAACTTAGCCCTGCGTTCCTTAATCTTTAATTAAAGAATAACCCTAATAGGGTACAACAGATTTGTACATAAAAAGATAAAAAATTACAAGAGAGCCACCGCCTAGTAGCTTTAGGCGTGTGGATATAAGGAGAATGGATCGGGTCTGTTCAGACCCGATCCCCATACGCTAACAGCTCCCCTCAAGTTGGGCATGAGATTTGATCATGCACAACTTGTTCTTCAAATCCCAAAAATGCTGCCCTGTGAGACCTTTGGTAAAAAGATCAGCTATCTGTTCATTGGTAGATATATAAGTAGGCAAGATCTCGGCTTCTTCAACCTTCTGTCGAATGAAATGTTGATCAATCTCTATATGTTTGGTGCGATTATGCAAAATGGGATTGAAAGCAATTTTTATCGCACTTTGATTGTCACATAGTAATGATGACCGAACAATAGGAAGATTGAGCTCTCCAAGTAAATGACGTAACCATGACGCTTCAGCCGTCCCTGCAGCCATTGCTCTATATTCTGCCTCAGTGCTAGATCGTGCAACAGCACGCTGCTTCTTACTGCTCCAACAAATGAGATTAGAATCAAGAAAGAGACAGAAACCTGAAACTGATCGTCGGTCATCGGGATCGCCTGCCCAGTCGGCATCAGTATATGTATATATGCTATGTCCAAGAGAAACATTGGAACATTTGGTGTAGACTAGTCCATCTCCAAGAGTAGCTTTGAGATACCGTAGGATCCGCTTAGCAGCATCCATATGTCCTTCAGTGGGTGCATGCATGAACTGAGAAATCTGATTTACAGCATATACTATGTCTGGGCGAGTAAAGGTAAGGTATTGTAACATACCAACAATGCTGCGATAGAATGTGGGAGTGGAATATGCAGCAGTTCCATCAGATGCAGTCAACTTAGTATTCAGAACACTGGGGGTAGTGATGGGTTTGCAATTAGTCATACCTGCCCTATCCAAAACATCAAGGGTATACTTGTGCTGTGTAAGAGTCAAACTATCATTTGTCCTGTCAAGTTCGACACCCAAAAAATATCGTAATTCTCCCAGATCCTTCATCTTGAACTCTTGCTTCAACATACCTTTAACATAAGATATATGTGAAGAAGAATTCTCAGTTATAACAATATCATCAACATAGATAAGTAACTAGGTGGTAGCTTCTCCAGTGCGATAGATAAACAAAGAGTGATCGAGAGAGCTTCGGAGAAAACCAATTTGTTGTATGTGATGAGAAAAACGATCAAACCATGACCTAGAAGCTTGCTTCAACCCATATAGAGACTTGTGTAATTTGCAAACCCATTTTTGAGAATCATGAGTAGTGTAGCCGGGAGGTTGCTCCATGTATACCTCTTCCTTAAGAATTCCATGAAGAAAAGCATTTTTGACATCTAACTGATAGAGAGGCCATCCATACGAGACTGCAAGAGAAATAATGACACGGATTGTTCCCATCTTGATGACTGGACTGAATGTCTCATCATAATCTTCCCCATATTGCTGAGTGAAACCGCGCGCCACAAGTCGTGCTTTATACCGATCAATGCTACCATCTGGTTTATATTTCAGTTTATAAACCCATTTGGATCCCACAACATTCTTATCAGCTGGACGAGGGACAATCTGCCAAGTCTGACATTCATGCAAGGCTGCCATTTCCTCATTCATAGCTTCAACCCAACATTTTTCCTTACTCGCATTGTGATAAGATGTTGGTTCCACCTTTTTGCTGACTTCTGTCATAAACAGCTGAAAATCCAAAGAAAAACTGTTATAGCTCACCCATCTATCAATAGGATGTCGCACGCGTTGTGATTGGCGTGGAACTGCAGTAGGAACTGATCGCCTAGAATACACCAGGCCTGAGAACCGATTATGCATAGGTGGCTCACTGGGCTGAGAAGATGAAGGCATGCTGTCCAAGGAAGTAGTGCTGCTCAAGGAACTACTTACAGATGTCTCGGGCTCATTAACAACTTGCTCATTGTGCTCAGTCAACATTGATGCCCCTTGTCTTAAGATTTCAGCATGAAGCCAAGTATCATAAACTTCATTTTTGTCCTTGAGTGTCACAGAAGTAGCCTTGGGATCCTGTAACCTGTTCTCATCAAATACAACATGCCGTGAAATATGTACACGCCCAGTTTTAGGATTGTAACACCTATAACCCTTGTAATTTTCTGCATACCCTATAAATCTACATAAAACAGCACGATCTTGAAATTTGTTTCGCAAGGAAACATCAACATGCACATAGCACACACATCCAAAAACGCGCAACTCCTCATAACGTGGCTGCTCTTGGTGTAAAAGAAAAAATGGTGATTTTCCATCAAGCAAAGCCAATGGCAATCGATTTATAACATGTACAGCCGTATGGAAAGCCTCGGTCCACAATGTCATAGGTAAGTCTGTTTCATGCATCATGCTAAGTGCACTTTCAACAATATGCCTATGTTTCCTTTCAGCAATTCCGTTTTGCTGAGGTGTATGCGGACATGAAATTTGTCTAGTGATCCCATTATCTAGTAAGTACTCAGTAAATTCATTAGAAATAAATTCACCACCACCATCACATTGAAAATGCACAATATTACTGGAATATTTATTTTGAACTAAGGCATGAAATTGAGTGAATAGGCGAAAAACTTCTGATTTGTGTTTCATGAAATGGATCCAAGTATATCGGGAATATGAGTCAACAAAAATGACATAGTATCTACTCCCAGAAGAAGAAGGAACTGGAGCAGGCCCCCAAACATCAGAATATATGGTGTCAAAAACCTTTGGAGCTCTTTTATTTATTAATTGAAAAGGAAGGGCATGGCTCTTACAGATATGACAACTCGAGCACATGCTGGACTCACTGACAGAACTCAGACTGGACTTATCTAAGAGCCCGTCTGCAACAAGACTTCGAACAAAAGATTGACTACAATGAGCTAACCGACCATGCCAAATGGATGGTTTATTATACTCTGTGACATTGACTTCACTATGACTTGGAGAACATGAATCGGAAGGGTGAGATTTTGACATCTGTGGAGCTCCTTCAAGGACATACATATCTCCTTTGCGAGTGCCCTCAGCGAATGTCTTCTTGGTTCGAGCATCCTTGACATAAACAGAAGAGGGTGTGAATTCAACAGAGGATTGAGTATCATCAATAAGCTTGGACACTGAAATAATATTTTTCTGGACACTTGGAACAACAAGAACATTCTTTAATGGAATCGAAGAAGAGCCCATAGAAATTTGTACATTTCCAATGTGTGATATTGTGTGATGGGAACCATCTCCCGTGACAACTGAGCCTTTATCTAAATAAGGGAGAGCACTAGAGAGATTACCTGCGTCACCAGTAACATGGGCTGCTGCTCTAGAGTCCACATACCATTCTCCTTGCTCGTTTTGTTTCAAATGAAGCTTAGACAGGGCTGTCATGAGGAGTTGTTGTACGTCTGCTGAAACATTAGATCCAGATGATGATGAAGCTGACCCTGCTGCTGCCTTGTTCTCACGTCTAATCTGATTATTTTTGTTCTGTGGGTTGTGCCAACATTCTGACTTTACATGCCCCCTCTTGTTGCAATAGAAACAAGTCGGAACCCTTCTAGATGTGGCAGATGTAGTATTCATGCCCTGTGGTGTTGGGAGAATCCCTCTTCCCATTCCTGCCTGAGGAATCCAAGTACGAGTGCGATTCCCTTGCAATGCATGTGTCCCTGTGATCAGTACATTGTGACTGTTGGAAGGAATCAAATTCTGTCGCTGAACACGACTAGCTTCGTGTTGGAATAACTTAGCCTTGAGATCTTCGAAAGATGGAAGAATAGGTAGGACTTCCAAGGCTGTGCAAAAAATATCAAAATCTGTTCCCAGTCCACTCAAGGCTTGTTGCACTTTGTCCTTGTCGCTGACGGGATGTCCAATGGCAGCAAGTTGATCACTTACACTTTTAATTTCATTCAAATATTCCAAAACAGTACGCGTCCCACGCTTGATGTCCTGAAATTGTCTTCTTAACTGCAGAAAACGTGCTTCGGATACTTGAGAATACGTGGTGGCAAGGGTAGACCACAACTCTAGGGCTGTTAAATCATCATCAATACCTCCTAATACTTCCTCTGACAAAGTAGAAGTAATATAGGCAACAAGAGACTGGTCGTGAGCCAGCCAAGCTTCATACTCAGGATTATTTTCAGTAATGGTTTCATATTCAAATCTGATTTCACTCATAGCCGCAGCCCCAGCAGCTTGATCTCCCACTACGCTTTTCTTCACTTCACGGTCAATATACATAGGAGGTGCTGGAGTGGTCCCATCGATATGCCCGTAGAGTCTATGACTTTTGATAAAAGGGACTATTTGACGTTTCCAAGTCAAATAGTTACTATGATTCAGCTTTTGTGAAATAAGTTGGGAGAGAAAGCTGGAAGATAGAAGAGAGGGGGTCGGCTGATCCATAATTGATTTAGGGCAACGACAGAAATTAGGGCAAAACGATGAGAAGATTAGGGCACAACGATTAGGGCAAATCAATTAGGGCAAATCACGCAAGATTTAGGGCAGAAACTGAAAAGAGGGATGATCACGCCAGAAAAGAAAGAATTTAGGGCAGATTAGGGCTAATCACATCAAACTGAAATCACTCACCGGAGGACGATGCAACCTGTCTCTGATACCATGTAAGAATCTTCACAAAGTACTCGTCTCTCCGTATGCAAAACAGATATGTTGAGAAGAGAGGATGAAAGAAGACGATGGAGGAAAGGGAGCAGCCGGCTTAACTTAGCCCTGCGTTCCTTAATCTTTAATTAAAGAATAACCCTAATAGGGTACAACAGATTTGTACATAAAAAGATAAAAAATTACAAGAGAGCCACCGCCTAGTAGCTTTAGGCGTGTGGATATAAGGAGAATGGATCGGGTCTGTTCAGACCCGATCCCCATACGCTAACACTGGAATTACCATCACTAGAAAGAGACACCAAGATTCCAAAAAAAAAAAAAAAGGAATTAATCAGTTGATGACTTGATCAATGTACACTTCATCTATGATAAACTTACTGTGATAGCTGTAATGGTTTTCAAACAACCATGACGAGCTGAAGAATGTAATTTGGAGAACCAAGCACCGCTGTGGTCACAGATAGCTTCTGCTGCAACCACCTATACAATAAAAATGAAACATATCAATCAAGATCAAAGTCTTCAATCATGTTACGCAATTTCACATAAGAAAGAGAGGAAGACGCCAATGACATCAAGGACCAGAGCTGCAAGCATATGTTAACAACTTAACACCTAACCACTTGATTTGCACGATAGGAAAAGGTGAAGACTAAATTTGCTATTTTGTTACCTGTAATTCATTTTATTCTCACCCATTCCTCACTTTTCTATGCTAATATGCTTACCTAGCTGTCATTCAGTTTCGTGGTCTTATTGCAAAACCAGGAATGGCAGGCAATTCATACTCTCATGTTTTAAGCCTTCAGCAAATGGTTAATAGAAGATCTTGGTTGAAATTGATGGCAGCTAAATGCAAGATGATTTGAGCACATGACTTACAATAACTATTGGACCTTTTTTCTGTACACCAGCAGATCTTGGACCACGTAATCAAGAAATGACTCTGTTAAAACAATGTGAACACAAAACCAAAAATCGCAATTTCAAATTTTTAGCAAGCAAAAGTTTAGGAAAAGGTTGTATTTAGAAGTTATAGAAACATGGACAACACAAACGAACTCACCTGCACGAGGCAATAGCTTTCGTGTATCAAGAGATTAAAGTCCTATTCTGCCAAAAAAAAGTTGGTTGTTGCGAATACAAAAATTATAAAAGTTTTTGGTTAGGAAATCATAAATTATTATTAAAAATCACGTGTTTATCCTTCTAATCTTAGTCTTGCTCGTTAAGATTAAAATAACTCAAGTAAGGTGGTCATAAGAATGTGAATTGTTCCCGTTAGTCGCCAACCATGTAAGGGAATCCCAATATACGAAAAACTCAAAAACTTTAGCAATCGCTTCCTGCAAAAGACATCTAAGACGCTCCCATAGAGGTTCAATAGCATCTGTTGCTTTACCGTTCAGCTCGTACCCAAGCACATGGTTTCAATTTCAAATGACAAACACCGCAACCATTTAACAAGGAATAACTAATATTATTATCAGAGCTCCATCTGAAACATAAAAGAGGGGAGACGGATATCGATATAAAAGAAAAGAATGATAAGCTTCCGAATATCCAGATCCCTTACTCGCGCACAATGTGGAGGAGGTTCATCGCCCGCCTGACGAATGCGCCTGGAGACCTAGGGCTCCAAAACAAGCGAAAAAGTTCATCAGAAACAGGAAACCGCAAAATTGTTTGCGTCCCTAAAGAAACAAAAACTAGGATAGGGCAGAAAAGGAAACCTGTGAGAGGGAAATCAGGAGACTTCTCTCCTCCTCCGTCGTCAGAGAAACCAAGCCAGCGTCCTGCAACCAGAATAACTAAGGATCAGGCTAAAACGACTTTAGGGCTTCAATGAGAGAGAGGGCGGGAGAAAGAACTATACAATGTAGCGAGAAAAAGAGGAGTGGAGGAGCCGGCAAAGCCAATGAAGATCGGGAAATGCCATGAACGACGCGGGGACGACGCGGGGAACTATATCAAGAAAACGTTTTAAGGCGATTGAGAACCCGTTCCCGCCAGTTGGCCTAGGACGAGGCGCGCCGGACTAGATCGGATAAGATCCGGGTTTATGAGATCCGAATCCGAATTCAAATATTCACGTTCCAGCGATATCCGATTCAAAACGGAAACAGAGATACGACTAATTTGAGTTTCGTCGGGGTCCGGACGATACGTTGTACAAATGGATGAAAGCTATGTCACTGAGTGCGGGTGCGGGTGTCGGTCTCAAAAAATTTAAGTGTGGTGGTGCGGTGAGAGTATTTTATTATTTTATTAAAATAATAAAATATCCTATTCGACTACGTATTGGATCATTCATTTCAAGAAATTATAAGCGACAAGAGAGATTGCTACTTACCTCGAATGGAGGTCACCCTGCACGGCAGGCTGTAATCGACGACTTCGTCGGCTCCACTGACCACCAAATGTGACGTATAGAAGAGGGATTCAAAAGAAAAAGAGACGAAGAGGATGAAGGTCGAGGAAGAGAGATTCAGAAGAAGAAGGGATGAAGGTCGAGGAAGAGGGATTCAGAAGAAGAAGGGACAAAGACGTCGAAGAGGGATGAAGCCTCAGGAAGAGGGAAGAAGAAAGAGGGAAGAAGAGGGAAAATCGGAAAGGTCGAGTTAAAAACTTAAAAAAAAAAAAAAGTTGGACCAAATTATATTTTCTCGCCTTTGACCGCACCCGACTCGGGTCAAACGCGAGTCGGGTGCGAGTTTGAAAAAGACGATTTTAGTCGGGTGCGGCTGACCGCACCCGACTCTTGTTTGACCCATTTGGGTGCGCACCGGGAGCGCACCCGCACCCGCACCACGTCGACGCGGGTGCGAGACAAAAAAAAATGCACCCAGGTGACACAGATGAGAAGACTTTTTAAAGGGATTTTATTAGTTACGATAATCACATTAAAATCGGATTTTTGTCGGGTTCAAAATATATTTTATTTATGACATTCTTCTTAATCTGATTTGAGTATGAATAATATTTGATTTTTAAATGAAAATGTAATTAGAGCACATTGTATAATATAACTAAAATCAGGGAGTGCAATTTGAACCGCATGTAAAGTAATATTAAATTGCCTATGTAGTATAAAATACAATGACAGCTCAACCAAGGGCGGAGCACTTTGAAAAAATAAACGTTTATATCTTAGAAAAATTTTAACTTGGTATGTGTAAAAATTCTGAAAAACATTGTTCGGCCATTTTATAAATTTTAAATATTTGGCCAACCTAAAAAAAGGTTTATGGTTCCGCGAATCCGCCCCGTACATTACAAAATCAACAAGTCGGCACCAAATAGTGTTCCGAAAATGTGTTTAAATTCTTATGAGACATTCATTGAAAAGAATATTGTACTTTTTCAAACATCAATGCTAACGAAACGCCACGTTTTTTTATTAAGGACACAATGTGATTATGCCTTATGTTTCATTGTTAAATTTATGAACAATATCCATTATAATTACACTATATTTCCTAAAACAAGAGCATAGTGATTTTGAAACATGTTTTCAGTAACACAACGTTCTTATTACAAAAACAAGATGCGACTTTACTCGAATATAGTGAATTTGCATGTATTCAATAACACAATACTCATATTACATAAAACGGGATGTGATTGTACTGAACATTTAACTATTAAATTTTAAGACAATTTTTTGTACTTTGTTTTTTGAAACAATTGCATGGTGTTCTTATAACATGTACTGTAAAAACGTGTTCAAAATGACGCTGTTTCTTCTTATTAAATGTCTTTAAGTAGGGATATGAACATCCCGTCTACTTATATCTCACAATATCGACAGAAACTATCTGCGGCAAAGTGCGATATGGAATAAGAAGCTTTTGAGAACCTTTAACTCCTTTAAAACCCTAAGCAATAGCGTTAAAAGTCTTTAGTTAACGAAATTCTAAAGAAAGATCTCGCTAGAACCTTACTAAAATCTTTCTGATCAACGATAAGCATAAAGCGTTTGAAGGAATAGGCCAAAATCAGGAGTTCCCAAGCAACAAAGCGTTTTCCTTCTAACCACAGTCAACTACCATGTCATGGCATTCAGAAAATCGTTCAAGCTCCAAAACGTAAACGCCTCGTCCACGCTAATCAATGGTTAGATGATGCTTTCAACAATTTACAAATGTGAATTTCCTTTCGATTAAACACTACAATGAATACGAAATACGTCTTGTTGTTTTGTGTCTGAAATTGAAAAAAAATACAGAATTCGAAATTTCCAGTATTTACACAAGCTAACCAAAATCGTAGTACACAAAATGGAATGAAAAAACTGCTAGACAAAAAAAATATATATAGAAACGAAGTTTCTGCAGCAGCTTAAATGGAACTTCGTCAATCAGCTGAGCGCAGGTACAATTTGTTCCGACCGTGGCTCGTAAATAGTGTTGGATATTCTAGAGGGAGGCCAATAACGAAGTATGGACCTGCCCACAATATTTTTTATAGGAAGTGGACCCCTGAAACACAAACTCCAGAAGATTAGTGCAGGGGATGAAAGAAAACATGTAAAATAAAGGTAACTCTATTTGTGCAAACAGGATAACAAAGACCAGCAAAGAATCCAAGGACTCTCCATCCATCCACTTGTTACGCCAGATATATTGGAGAACAGCAGTTAATTAGATTAAAATTAATGAAAATCAGGAAAGCATGTACCAGTTATGGGAATCAAAACTGTTGTTGCGGTTATCCCCCAGCACGAATACGCAGCCTTTAGGCACCCGCTGCAGAAATCATGGTACATATACGTCAGAAGAAATTCAGATGGAGGACAAGGCTCACAGTTCGCAACAAGTAATAGCGCCGGTTACGATGTTATAGTCGTCTGAATCACTTATCAACACAACATCATCAGCTACCAAGTTTGAAGAAACTGATCGTAAAGTTTGGATTTCAAAGGTGACTTAGCAAGAAAACTGGGGAGAAAAGAAAGAGTAAACGCTAGGAAGAAGCTGATCATTTTCCTGCTCCCACACCATCAATTCAGAGCAAGACTACAACTATAGTCTATAGGCACTAACGACTTTCTTGAACTCGCGTACCAACCACTGACTCCAACTTTCAGACAATAGCCCTGTTCCTTGTCGGTGTGGAAAGCTACAAATTACAACCGTCTCCTCTTCTAGCCTAGCCTGAACTGGAATGTTCATGACAGTTCCCATTTCTGCAGTATGGGAACCATACGTTCTAGGGATAAATGAGCCTGGGCCATAATGTATGTAGCCAAAACTGTGCAAAGCAGATGCTACAAACGGAAAAGAAACTAGGAGAGGAATAATACCACTGCTTCCATCTTATACACAAGCGGCTCTAAGACGAAGTCTTCATCTTGAACAATGCCATTTACCACCAAGTTTCCATCTCGTACCTGCATCAAGGGGAAGATAAAGAAAGGACAGAAAAATCGTAATTATTTTCTTCGTCACAACTCACAAGCAACAAAAAAGACCACAGGAACATGTTGAGTGCTCACCTGCACAATGTCCCCTTCAGTAGCGACAACTCGTTTGACAAATTCATCTCTTGGACTGTAACCCTTGGCCTAACAGAGAAAAACTTATCAAGCTGTGCAACAAAATGCACAAACGAAGTTGAGAAAACAAAGATTCACCAGCAATGCAGGTGGAGCCCTGAATATCACTATGTCTTGAATTTCTGGTCTTCTGAAGAAGTACGACACCTGAGATATTGCCACCGAAATCGGGTCAACTTATAACAGTATGGGTTTCATGTAATTTGCACATAACATCAATTCATTACTCCATGATGAATCAGGAATTCAGCATGTGATGGTGGGAACAATAACTGCACATTAACATGATGAACCGAAAGACAAAGGAGAAACAGCGCAATCATCAATTTTAGTCACATCCAGGTTTACAGGAGCTGCACAAATTATAAAACGATTGAGTTTCTTCTCGAAGCACCATTCTCAATCACATTACCAGCTAAAGACCTAGTCCAGCGCAGCACGGAAAGATGAACTTTTTTTGAATAAAACAAGTTCTTGTTCCAAACGAAAAATGTCAACCAAACTTAAAAGAATACCTTTTCTGCTAATATCCGGTCGCCCACATCAAACGTGGGGTACATTGAGAACGAGGGTATGGACCTCGGCTCCGCCATACATGACTTGAACAGAAGCGAAACAGTCACTGTTGTAAAGAGCATCTTTGCATCATCTGAGTTGAAGCTGATCCACTGAGGGAGCCAACTACGCCGACTCTGGCTCTCCCGAAGTTCGGCCAACTTGTTCATCGACTCCTCCGATTTCTCCGCCAAAACCCCACTATCTTCTTTAGCAAAACCACTCTCTTTTACGCATATCGTTCGCTCAGAACCCTGAAAGAATTCGTTGCAGGGAAGCCACTTCGAGCTCTGGAAGAAGGGAATGATCGAGGCCGAACTCAACCCCGACGATACCCCGAACACGCCCATCCCAGCCGATCCCGAGCAAGAAACCCCGGAGATCTTCATGGCGGAGGCCAACCCAGCCAAAACCGGAGCTCTACATTTTTCTGGGAGAAGATTGCCAGCCAAGGACCCGCAACTCCGATGAGCCCTTACTCGGTAAGGACTACTAGCGGTGGAAGAATTGATCGGCGACTGATCGAGATCGGCCCTATGTTTAGAGAGGAAAACTCGGGACCAGCAGCAGTCCTGGAAGAGCCTACAGTTGCCGGACCTGATTCCAGTTGCAAGCGATTGTGCGATGTAGCCCGAATAAACAGCCGTGATCCTGATCGCCATCTCGGAAATTCTAGGGTGTGCCGGAACAAGTGATGCAACGGGGATTCCACGAATGGAGGAGAGGCAGAGAGGGAGAAGTTCAGAACGCCGTCGCCGGGGATAGACGGAAATCCCACAGGCGGCGGAAGGGAACTGGAGAAGAAGCGCCGGATTAAGGAGAAGGTACTTCGGGAGGCGAAAAGTTGGGAAATTTCCGGCCGCGTCGTGGCAGAAGATGCGGCCAGGAGGAGAGGGCGAGGAATAAAGCGGGTAGGTGCGAGATACGCGGGGACGATCTTATATGGGCCGTAGGAGGTTGGGAAGGTTCTTAAATTAATATGCCCAAAATTTTGCACAAGACCTCCGTTGCACCACTGAGGACTGAAGAGGCAGTAGGCTGTAGGCGTGCCGATGTAAACTTCAAAAAATATCTGTTGTTGTTTATAAAGAAATATGATGTGATTATATTTAGCGTTTGATTGTTGGATATAAAAACTAAAAAAGATATTCATAGACACATTATATTTTTTATAACAAGAACATTGTATTATATATATATAATATGAGTGATTGGTAGAAACCATACGAGTATGTGAGGGACAAAAATCTAGATCTTTTAGATATGATATTGAATGTGTTTTTTTTTAATCCAACCTTACCAATATGATCTTAAGGATATGTGGATGCAAAATATAACAAAATAGCAACATTTTTCATGAAAGCAACTTGATTCATATCATGCTTTATAACAAAATAGTTTTATAAATAGATTAGTATTTTTATATTTTATTTGAATTATTTTTTAGTAAAAAATTGAAGGATATGGTTTTTACTCTTGACCTAAATATTTGGTTTATATATATATATATATATATATATATATATATATATATATATATATATATATATATATATATATATATATATTGAAACAGCTAAGTCAAGTTTGTAAGGTTGGTAAGGACTCTATGATAGTCTTGATGGACCAAACATTTAAAACATAAAAAAGTAGCACCTCAAATCTTATGGATATTTTATCTCATTTTTGGCAGGCGCCAAGGCGGCTGGACATGGGCAAATGCATGCATACATGCAAATACATATATAGAAAATAATTGGTATCTAACTTGCATCTCAAAGTACAGATCCAAAAAAGTTTGATCAACATCGTTTTGTATTAATGGAGCATATCAGATGGTATGTACTCCACCAACCTTTTGGGATCGATACAGGTTTTGTTTTTCTATTTTTTTCCTTTTAAAATCAATTTAAATATTCTAAACTAGTCAGTAAATTCAAAGTCAAAAAAAGAAAAAAATGATAAGATGATTGATACATGCCAACGATGCCAGTACCGATGTTTAACATCGGTTCAAACACCTTCAGAATCGTGCTTTGACGTCTTCTTCGCTTAAACTAAAGACGATGTTTGCAAGAAAAAGTGCTGATTTCTTTACAATCAAGCTTTTCAAAATTGCAAGGGTCGTTGAATTTGTTTGCTCACCACGTGTGAACGTAAAAAGTACCAAAGAAAGTATGGCTCATAAATGTAAGAAGAGGCAAAATAACACAAGTATTAAAGCCTCTTGGTATTCCTAAGTTATAATAGGCTTGTGATTATGTATAAATAATCACATCGTTCAACTCACTGTCATCATAAGCCGCTTAATTTGGTTCCCTTCAAAGGCGTTTTATAAGATGAACATTATTATATTTTTGCATCACATGTTTATAAAATAAATCATCAAAATTTTGGTTTAGAGAAGATGGTGCGATTATAAAGGTTGTTTTGAAATTGAACAATCAAACATTTGGTACAATTATGTCATGCAGTTTCGGTTATCAAACATTCGCACCACAATGAGTCGTGAGCAAGGACTCTTGCTCATAGCACCGGGTTGCTAGATGCTTTACACGATCTTTACTGGTCAGTTCTCTTGACTCTTGAACAATGGGCTGGGCGCAGTTGGATCTGATACTTGACTTGCTTAGGCTTTGCTTACAGTTGAGTTGAACCATCTTAGAGTTTGATTACGTTTCACCTTCTCTGCTTCTAGATTTTTCTTGTCACTGGGACCATGCGTGGACTTCATAGCCAAATAAATGGGAAAGTTGTGACGCATGCACATGCGTAACTCCCAAGCACCAATTATTCAGTATTATAATCGCTATGACGGTTGATGTAATAAAAAATTATTAGAAAGAGAAAAATAGAGAGACACATGTAGTTCGTTACAAGAAGGCCTCAGGTTAGTCGGACGACACTTTCAACATAACTCTGGATCCCAAAGGCAATGGAAAAATGGGTGCATGGGAGTTTCGGCCTCTCACTAGGGTGTTACAATCCACTCCTTTTAAGGTACAAGTGTTCGCAAGTATGAGATTCGAGGTTCGAGTGTTGAACCGATTCTGATACATTAGTTTAACAACCCGATCCATTTCTAAAAACGGACCCTTAGTTTGGCGGGGTCCCAACCCACCGCTTAGCAGTTTCAGTTCTAACCTCTAAAAGGTTAGAAACCAAGACTATAATCTAATTGATAACATCTTTTATAAGCCCTTAAAAACTCCTTACAATCTTCAATACAAAACTAAATTTTTATGGTTTTACACAGGAACTGGTGTGCCAAAGACAACTAAATTTTTATGGTTTTACACAGGAACTGGTGTGCCAAAGGCTTCTTTCACAAAGAAAACTTAAAACGTACCATATATTATAACTAATAATGTTTGGAGGAAAATCCTATCAGTTTAGTGTTGTATTTGCTCTTCAAATAGGAGACACTGATCGCAACAACTAGCTACTGCCAACAATTCACCAGAGACACCAACAATCTACATCAATGTATTTGGTCATCTGTTGACAGTAACGGCGGCCAAATCACTTAAGATATCCACAGAACAGCGCTTTTCAATGAAAATGATGATTACATAGGCGCTTCCCTCATGTTTTTTGGATTAATCCACTCAGTCAGGGAATATGGGGTCCTCAACGATTTCATGTTTCTCTTAATTACAGGAGCCTTCACATGTGGAATGAGCACAACAATCACCCAAAACTTTGAATCTTGACTGCCCCAAGAAGATAGGATTCTGTGACTATTTCGAAGAGCTCAGAGTCGCATATAGGTGGGGTTAGACTCAAGACCTTCAAACTGAAGAAAATGGTAGAACTCTACCTACATCAACTCACCTTTTTGAGACAACAAAAGGATCATCAATCATCATCCATGTTGAATTCTAACATAGACCATCTTTTCTAAGCATCCTATCGAAAAGCCCAAGTGCATAAGATGGAAATTTCCAATGAAAAGCTCTAGTCACCAGCATGTACACCTGTTCCTTCAAGATTAAGGCATGAAGGGGACACTTGTCCTCTGGTGATCCATTTGCCCCCAACGTTTGGAACTTTGCTCGAGGCGGTGTCTGGTCGTGGTTCAATTCAAAGATAGACTTGTCTCTGTCCAATAATTTTATATTGGCCTCTCAATTATGCAGAGTCAGGAAGACAGAAAACAGTAGGAAAGTTGATGGTTCAGATTTGGGTAGATTCAATCACTGTCAAGCTCAACTTATGGACTTCACCTACCTGGATTCCGATTCAAATCCTCATTTCCAAACTGGTTTTAGCTGCGACCATCATAAGATCTGTTACATAGCAACATAGATTACTTCAAATATTTATCAAGACCTAGTCCAACATCAAACTCATACTCAGGCTTTGTTATGAAACTGTATGCCAAACTCGAATCCAACCAGCAATCAAATGTGGATATCTTTACATGGTATCACCAATCACATACATCTGATTCATTTACTTGGCTATGTTGGCTTACCTCGAATCTGAACTTGGATGTGTGGTCTTTGCAACTTAACATTGATCAGTGGATCCCACAGGATCTGAGGCTATGAAACGACATGTCAAAGACAGGATACGGTGCAAATCCATGGTCAAGGTTAAGGCGGCTTGTGGAAAAGCAAGGGCTGGAAGAATGAAGAGCTGACGACCCTCACAAGTCAAGCAGGAAGAACTATGTCCAGGTTCAGAGAATGGGGAAGCTGCGACTCTCATGACCGTTGGGTCCACAAGATGAAGAAGCTTCATCGAAGTTGCACTTCCATTTTACAATTTTAGCCCTATTAAATCCAATCTCGATCCAATCTTTGGTGTTTTATCTAAAAGAATATAATATCCCACAAAGAATGATTTTTCAAAAAATAAAGAATCCAGACATCTAATCAAATTTTTTTGGTAGGTTATTGCTTTAATCCTCAGGGTTCACAAAGTAAGTTTTAGGACCTTTTTATGGTTCAAGACAGTATCACATTGGGTCGTCACAGCAATCGATCTCTTTTAGAGTAGACCACCTTGCCGCCCAGTTACACTACATGCTTCGTAAAAACTTCAAAGTCAATTTTTTTCTTTGTTTGTTTTTTACGTGAAATTTCACCCTGTTTGATTTTCAGATGTGCTGAATTCCCGCTTGTTTCAGTAGACCTTGAAGCAAAGAGTTAAGCCCCAGACCTTTATTGAAACAAAAATGAATATATGCATCAAAAAATGGAAATGTTTGCTGGGGTTAGGCCCTCAACTTTTATTGAAATGTTGTCATCAAACCTCCCTCTAATATATATTGGGAAATACGAAACTGACGGCCTGAAAATAAAATGGAGGAAATTTTTCCAACAATATTTCAGTATTTTGAAATTGTTCGGCTTGCAAACCGTATAAAGCACGATTATCTCATTTTAGAGATTCCTAATATTGGTGTCGCACTTATTCGCTATGATGGAAACACATCCTATAATGAGATTCATCCACACTGTACACTCTTTCTCAATACTGGAAAAATATTTTAATGTGTATTGAACAGGTGAAATTTCACTAGAAAATACATTAAGATAAGCGGTAGAGCCACAAATTTAAGTGAAGGGACACGAGCATATATAATTGACGATACAGATAAATTTCATGTTGAGGAAGCAGGAAAAATCGCTGACGGAAGAACGCGCGCATATACGAAAACCAGCACCCTGAATTTGCATTTGCAGGGTTCGAGAACCAGGCACAAGCCACCAGAAATCGTTTGGAACGCATCTCTTTTACAGAAGGAGAATGCGCAATGGCGGTGAGCTTAAGGATCTGCAGACCACATTGGAGTGGGAAAAATGAAATGCATAATATATCTCTAAATCCGTGTCTTTACTTAATTCGAACAAAAATGAGGGTATTTTCATAATTGACTTAATGATTTCCTATGTCTGCCTCGCAATTGTCCTCAGACGAGATGGATGTGGAAAGCAACGGAGGAAGCGGAAGCGGAGAAGCTTATGAAAATTTCCAAACGAGATGTTTTTGTCCCGGAGCAGGTTATATGTTATGATGCATAACATGTTATGGGCAAAAAGTTACCAACATGCCTCTGTTGGCTAAATAAAAGGCCCCTTCCCTATAAGAGCAAAAAGTAGCATGGGTCAAAAAAATATTCCTTCAAAATGATGAAAACGCCTCTCAAATTATACCGTGGGAACATGGTTTTTGTGTTATTGCATAATATTTAGAGAACCTTTGCTTCGCTCGTCCATGTCTCCTTGCAATTCCACCAAATTGGCACAATACGTTCCATCTGCGAGGCATGCAGATAGCCTTGAATCTGAGATCTGAGGCTAATGTCAGATTTGCATTAGGTGAAATTTACTGCTGAAACAAACAGCACAACGGCAGATTTGAGATCTGCATGAAGTTATAGAAAGCATGCATACATAGATGGAGTGAAAAAAATATCCCCGTGAATCTGTAATAGCCTCCTAAGCTCATAGCCCAGGTTATCAACCAGACAACCACAGGCTAAAAGCGTGCACATTGCACTATCACAAGCATGCTGCGTAAGCTGCAGAGTGTTAGGAAGCTCCGGCCTAAGAGGCAGGCACGGCACACAGTTGTGACGCTCAGGAACCTATATATTCTCTCCTTAGAGATAAACACTGAATATATTTTAATGGAATAAGTTGCTTCCACCTAAAAAGTGATATTCTATGGCAGAGATCCGCACGGGGGCTCCAGATTTGCAGTTCCACTCATGGACTAATGAACTGACACCACTGTCCCAGTACCTTCCCACTTTCTTCTCAAAGAAAGCTGCACTCACACATTTCTTTCGCCAACCTTCTGTAAGCCCACCTGATGAGAAATAGCAGAGCACCAACCACGCACATGCACACACCCATCCGGAAATGCTCCTTTTGGGGCATGGAATGGGATCCAACATAAGAGCACATAGACACCAATGCCCAAAAAATTCCTGTTCCAGCACTGTGCCAGAAATGGCAGAAAGCTCATACACCCGAGTCCAGAAACGTTCACCTTTCTACCATTTTAGGGGACATAACAGAGAAAAAAAAAACAGATCTTGCTATTTTGCAGGCTCTTGATTGGAAAAGACAGGAAGGCACAGCAGCCAATGTTCATAGATTTTTTTTTTTCTTGTTTACCTTACTGTGGATGGGAAACAACATAGTAGCTCACATGCTCGTGGTGAAATGCTTATTTCACGGAAGATGTCCCATCCCCATGGTACCTTAGTTAATGTAACAAGCTATAATATCATAATGTCACAAGCTATAATATCATGCAAGATGGATAATGATGTTCCGCTGGGTCGCGTTTAAGATTTCAAGTTGGGGAATACTGAAGGATGGATAGTAGTTTCAGCTTTACTTTTGAAAAGATATCCACTTTGAGAAACAACTTCTGCGATGAAAAGTAGAGAAAAGGGAGACAGCTCTACACAAGTCACAAAAAAACAATAAAACTACCCTTTAATCCAAGGAAAAGCATCTCAGAGAAAGGTGTGAATTGAGATTGGAATAATCCACGAACCACATTGAATATCCCAAGGAAATTTTGCAGCAATGCTGAAGACAGAATTGCTCCCTTAATGGGTGTTCAGTCACCATCAGCTGTGACGTACGTGTCAGCCAGCATTTGCTTTCCATTCCACTCCGAAAAAAATTTTGTTTTAAAAGTTCACCAGGTACCAAACGATAACATGCTTCTGACTACAAGCATCACCACCTGTATCCTAATTGTCCTAAAGCAAAGCCAAAAGCCACAATTGATTGCTGGAATCAAAATAACCAATGGAGAAAAGAGTATATTTTAATTGTTGCCCAAACACATCAGGCCAAAAAAAAAACTATAAATACCCAACAGAGATGTGGAAAACAAAGAAGGGCCATTTCTGCAGCCTAAACCCCCGCCGTGTAGAAGCCTGGTCACTCAGTGTCATAGGCAACAGACATCACCATACAAATTTCTCACCGAAATCTGACCCCATGACTCAGTGCAGTAATATCTTCCAGCGTACAGTAGCACATGGCTTTGTGGTTTATTCCATCTCTTGCACACTGGAACTGCAACATAGGAGCAGATTGGTGTGCAAGGGATGGAATATATCATCGATCCATGAAATTAAACCAGCACGATTGGCACCCCGAGAGATAAGTGGAGCTTTTATCGACCCAGGTATTCTGCTTCTGCATTTTGTGCTGAAAATAATGCACATATCTGAACATCTTGTTGTAGAAAATAACCTGCAAATCTGAAAATAGAAACCCATCAGGAGTAGCAATGCATGCACATTCACTTATGATGCATATATATTTGTGTGAAAAACCTCTTCCTTTTGCCAGACAAGCTGCGGATAATGGTGACCTGAGCATGCATGTGAAAACCTCTTCTAATTAGTTTAAGGATGGTGCAAGCAAAAAAGACCACCGAGTCTCCTGCTAAAGTGCCATCCTTGGACGACTTGTGACTCATCCCCTGAGACTTGAGTGTACAACTCCTCTCAACCAAAAAAAAATGAAGAGAAAAAAGAGTAAAAGACAGACAAAAACAGAAACATTGGAAAAACTAAGATCCTTGAGGCACAACAAAAACCTGCAGACTTGACAGAAATTGCAGATATCCACAAAAACAATTATCAAACTCGGTCAGAAATCCTCCTTTAAGGGCGCATTCCTGCGTACAGCCAAATTGCAGTTATTGAAAGCTGCACTAGGTAAATTAGAAGCATATTGCAAGCATTGCATATGAACAGAATGCAATTAGATTAGAAGCCCATCTCGAAGAATGCTTTTAGTTGTAGGACAAGTGGAGTCATGCCAAGAAAATATAGTTATAAAACACATGACAGGCAGAGAAAGAGAGAGAGGTATGCATCACATGACTCCCAGTCATGCGCCAAAGTCCTGTCCGTAAAGAAGGCTAAGCATTAATAGTCATCCTTTTTTATGTAGTTACAACACTAAGACCTGAAGTGAAAGGCGCCTTTTATTTACAAAAGGGAACCACCCAACCTCTTCCCTCAATGGACATGAAAGGGACCGCCACCTAGCCTTTCTGTGAGCCACAACTAAAACCCAAAGAAATCACTGACAACTTCTGATATAGTGATCTTTTGAAAATATCATGCTTTACGTCCAAGTGATGCTTCCCATTCTTTTCAAATATTTTCAAAAGATCTTCATTATGTGTTTCTATTTTTTCAAAAGTGCTTCTTCTTTCAAAATACTTCCTCAAGATGTTTATCTTTTTCACTTTTCTTTCAATGTTCTTATCTCAACTTTATACTCCATGCACTTGGCAAGGAACTGCAAGAGAAGTCCTCACATGTAACACTTTGACTTGCAAAAATGAAAGCACAGGTTAGAGAGGAGGAGGAGCACGGCAGTGAAGTGAACCACAAAAAACTGCCATCCTGTATAGAGAGAGAAGCCACAAAGCAGCAAAAGGGTTTTTATTATTATTTCACTAAAGACAAATAAGTGCATAACAGAGATGCCGTTAAAGTCCCTTTGTTCTTCCCCTTGAAATTTCAATCGCTCCTCCATGCCTCACCTTGTCATGTTAAGTTACGTTGCTTGCTCTCATACTTACTAGCTATAAGTGCCTTTGGTGCATGATATGTTGAGATGGTCAAAACAACATAATCAAGTACTTCTACTACTAACAGGTCATAAGCACATGAAAACTTGAGCAATCATTAGAAAGGAAAAATCTCACAAATCTTTGAGACACATCACATCACAGTAAAAACCTCATACAGGCACAAACCAATGTGAAATCTTTGACTGAAAACAGACCAATTCATAAGGCAGTGAGACGTTTAGCTCATACAATATTTAGGAAACATCCACTATTTCCTGATTGTCAGGAGTTCCACTCAACTCAAGGAGTTTTCATATAACTGCATTGCAATACGTACTTGTTAGAATTATATATGTGAAAGAGCCTCATCAATGACCCATTCAGGAGAATTTGAAAAGGAGACTTTACCACATTTTAACAGGAAATATCTCTAGAAAATGAGGCAACAGAAAGTTTAATCACATTAATATTAAGTACTGAAAAAGTTCAAATTTAGTCCAACTGACTGATGGTGAAGTGACGCAAGTCAATTGAAAGCATCCAAACAAGCCATTGCTTAAACAAAGGGGATCAGAACTAATTTAAAGCTCGTACAAGGAATCCACAAACACCATGGTCTGCTGATTAGGTAAATTTACAACTAAAGCCTACACCTGGTAAGCTATTATGCAATCCAACACTGACATCCAACTTGAGAGAAAAAAGCAAATAAATTGCAAACAAAATCAAACATGTTTGGAGTAACAATGTGCTAAGGAACCAGAACCAGCATTTCATTACTCTAAAATCATCGAGAGATTATGATTATTCATTTCATAAGAATGTTTGTCCTCTCAAGATGAGTACACAAATTTTCCTCAGGTACAACTCTGTGCCTAAAATACAACCAAAACCATTTCGACAGAACCTATTGTTTTGATTTGCTACTGGGTATAAGACCAAGAAAAATGGTAGAAGACGTAAGAATTGCCTCAAATATTCCAAGCTTCAGATCATCTAACTTTCTAGGCTGCGGTCAGGGCTACATCTCCATCCATCTGCAAGAAATAAACAGATGCTCACTTGATATTCTGCCAGAGCAAAACAGAAACTATGAGAGAAAGGAAGGCCCGGTTCTTACAGATGCAGCAAGCTCTTCTGCTTTCTTATCATCAAAACCAAGAAGAGCCATAATCTTGTGACCAGCTGAGTCCTTTTCTGACCAGATTCCAAGCAGCAAATGGGTCACAGTGACCTCCCCACTTTTTCCTGTGAATGAAACTTTTCTTAGGGATAGTTGGAGGCAGAAGGTAGGGAAATCATCGGACGCCCCCTTCAATTTTTTTTTTTAAAAAAGGAAAAAGAAAGAAAACATACATATGCTGCCATGTCATGGGCTTCAGCATCCATGAAACACAATGAAACAAACTATTTGATTGAGCATCTCATTTTTCAAGACACAGCACATATATACAAAGTTGCATACATATGTACATCTATATATATATATATTATATATATATGATCATGCCCACATATTAAGTTCTGGTTTTTTCTGAAAAATCCTTCAGCAGATCGGGCATAAATTCACACTGATGACTGGCAACCATTAGATGGAAACATAAACGCATTTCTGGGAGATGGTACATAGGAGGAGTTTCAAGTACCTGACTTAATTTTTTCATCCACTGCCCAATCGAGTGCTCTCTGTGCTGGATCAGTCAATGGTGGATGCTCCGGACTGAAGAAATACATATCAGATTTCCCAAGCAATTTTATGGTTTCCTCCCGGACTTTAAAAAGTGTAATGCCATTATTGCGCAAGAATTTGGATGCAAAGCTGGTCCCTAGCAACACACAAATAGGAACAAAGAAAGGACAGCAGCAAAAGTAAAAAAGATGATCAAACATTTCAAGACTCAGAAAAATAGAAACTGTTGGCAAAATTTAAAATTAATATGGTCATGGACATGGATTTAAGTCGCCTGAAACAAAGAAGATAACGGGATCCTGCTGCTAAAAAGCAGAACATATTACACATAGAATGTCGATAAACAGATAAACATAGCAACTTCTACCAACAAGGAGGGGGGAGGGGGGGGGGGAGAGGAAAGAAGGCTTATGTAACTAAAACAAATTTCTGTGGCCAACAAATTCAAAAACTGTCATTTTACTAACACAAACTATCTAACCTTCGACAAGTATTCCCATAAGAAGGGCCTCCGTCCCAGTATTAGGATATTTCAGCTTTCGAGCTTCCAACTCGGCCATGGTAAAAGATTTAATAGCCCTTGCAGACCACCTGCATTTCATGGAATCAAATACACATCAAGACCATGATAAACAATAAACAAGCAAAATTCTCTAGAAAACAAGTCATGATGCAAATATAACAGCCCATGTAGGACTTGAGACTAGTCCTATGCTGACAGATTTAACAAATCCTCAAGGTAATACTGTAAAATGCATAAAGTGGCCAATGGTTAAATGAGTAACATAACGTAACATAAAAAAATCACAATTTTTAATATAAAAATCATGAAAAATATTTGAAAATCTGAAAGATAGGAAAAAACTTCTATAAAAATATGAATTACGTAAGCACAAGTCATATAAAAAAGACTCCAATAACAAAAGGAACAACTCATTGTTACAATTTCGTTTTCAGATATAGAACGGTTTGGATTTTCTCGGGTATAATACAACAAACTTGAAAAATCTCAAGAAAATGTCAGCAAAATTTTAAAAAGGTAAAAAACTAAAAATAAAATGTAAAAAATGTTACAACAAAAATCTGGTAATTAAAAAATGTAAACAATGTGAAAAAAGTGGAAAAAAAAAAGAAAAAAAAAAGAGCAATACGTGTTTTTGGCTTTTTTTTTTTCCAAAAAACGTGTTGTTTCCCTATCTTCAGCTGACTCGTTTTTAACATTTTTTTGTGTGTTTTTTTTAATAAAACCCATGTTCTGTGACAATGCAACAATTTAACAGAAACATAATAAACAAAGATTCACATTTCACATAAACAAAATACATCCATTAAATCAACTTAAACATAAAATCCCTAATTCATAAGTCAATAGCAAAATGTCAAGTATAAGATTTTGAACTCAAATCCCTCATAAGTCATAACAAAAATCTCATAGGCATAGACCAATCAAAGTAGGAGAATACATACATACATGCATACATACGTATATATATATATATATATATATATATATATATATATATATATATATATATATATATATATATATATATATATATATATATATATATATATATATATATATATATATATACATATATATATATATATATAGGCAATAAAAACTTGATAGTTTCACTAGGTCATTTTTATTTACTAGGTTATCATATTTCACTAAGTTATTCTGCTCCACTAAGTGCCGTTTTGAATCTTTCATGTGTTTGCTATACTACTGATGCAGATGCTAATGCAGCTGGTGTGACATCCTCATCTTTGATTAGTCTAAGCCTCGTAATCAAAGATCATTAAATCAACTAGTGTATCATCTTCATCTTCAGAGTCATAACACCATATATATGACATTGGCTATCAATTGCAAGCCTTCTGCCTCTTTGGGAGAACAATGTGAATTCTATGACTCGTTCATTTACATCAGGATAAATTATCATGTAAATGCATGGTGACATAAAATATGAACCATTATCTTATTGTTATAAGCCAACCACATATGCATCTTAAACCTATGGAGTCCACCTTTTAGATGTCCGCCAAAAAATAACATATTACAGTTCTTTTCAACATGTACAGTTGACAACATCAAACTTCAAATGCTTACCAACAAATCCAGCCACTTCAGATCTAAGACAAAAATTGAAAAATCTATAAACTATATATCTGAAAAGAAATAATAAAAATTCATAGCAAAAAATGCAAATCTTATACTTTCACAGTGAAAATAAGGTGTAACGAACAAAAAGTGCGTAAGCCTATTTTCATTGCAAATTCAACATCTCGCACAAATCTACCTTCAGATCAACATTTTCTCGATCAAAACGGCAAGAGATATGCCAAATGCAACTGCAAAATAGTGTCCAAGAGTCACGTGCAAAGGGGTTGGGTCCCCTTAAATTTCTGTAGATTGCAGACACCATATAGACAGGTCTTATTGCATTGTATCATAAATGCAACACTATTACATACGAGTACGTTAAACTCCTATCACTAGTTACAAGGACATACAGTAGCACGTTTCCCAGATGTTGTCCTGCATATGCTAGAGACATTGTTTTAAAAGTTCATACATCCTATCATACTAGAAAGACTACAAACCACCGGGAGCCCAACTACGAGGTGGGTGAGGATCTACCTAACTATGCACTTAAGTTAATTTTTGTCCGAGTTGTTATAATTGTTTTAGAGGCATGTTTAACATTCAGACTTAGGGTCTCGCACGCATTGACGTGTGGCCACATGTGAGGACATGATAATGATCCTATATTGATAGTTTTAACTTTTAAGAAAGGGATCTACATACCCCTGTATCATACTACACTCTTTTTAATGTGAAAACCAACTCCAGCTGCACGGTGGGTGGGGGGATTCGCCAAATAGGATCTCGGTCAGTTTTGGACTAGATCGTCACACAAACTATTGCAATCAATGACGTCATTAATTATACAACAAAGACAGTGAGAAACCAAAATAACACTAAATAAGAAAATGTACTAACATCAGCAATTCCCACAAATAAACCAAACTTCTAATAAGCCAATTAAGAATCTCGTAAACAAAAATGCCTCTCTAACCAAAAGAACACCCCCGCATCAATGAAGTCCAAACGGTCCCGATATAAGAAATTAGGGCAGGAAATTTGTATTTCAGACAATCACATCAAAGAAGGAAAGGAAACCTTACTTCGGAATGCTATTTGTCGGGTCTCTCTCTGGCTTCCTGCAACCAAAGTGCAAACAGAAAACGTTCACACAGTCAAACAAAAAGAGCGATAGACCCTTTCTTCCCATCAATGCACTAATCATCCCAATGCAACCAACACAAATTCACAAACAAAATATCAAAAGGAAAAGTGAACCGGGCGAGAAATCTCACGCTGTAGGGAGCATGAAATACACGGTCGTCGATGGACGCCTCTTTCGGACACAAACAAGCCGATTCTCCGCTCCAGCCACACATTTACCCAGAATCTCATTGTTCAGCTCGAAACGCAAAAACGGAACAGAGCAGCATTCCTTCCGGGAACCCAATTTTGAGAGCGGCAAATAAGAAAACGGTATCAGAGACACCGAACGAGCAGCCATTGTAAACCCTAGTTTCACTCAATGCCAAGAAATGGCTTGCCCAATTTCCGCAAGAGATGAACCGGATAAAAGAGGTTAGGGAAACACCAGCTTCTGATTATTTAGCTGCCGGCGGTATCAATTGCCTTCCAGCAGGCTGAGATTAGCGGAAAACAGCCGAGTATGATCGGCGTTTCGTTATCTTGGCATTGTCTTCCTCACTCCTGCTGCCTTGCTCCCACTTCTCGGATAGCGTAAGTTTACAAAACTCCGGGGGTTTATCCCCGGCAGAAGGGATAGAGTAGGATCCAGTCCATGACCCGGACAGAACCGGTAATATACTGCCCGGATCTATCCAGGGCACCATATCGGTCCGGGCTCAAAGGCGGAATTTGGATCAGAACAAAGTCAGTTGATCCCACAATAAAAATGTATAAAAACGTACCCTTGTTCTTGTTCTAATAAACATTGTGTAATTATAGATATCATTTTAGATTCGAAAAATTAAGTGTTAGACATAATCAAACTATGTTATCTAAAACAAAAACTATAGTATTTTTTTATGAACATGTGTTTCAAATAAATACAGTATTTTTCTTACCAAACACCTTCAATTTGTAGTTTCAATTAGTTGGGCAGTCCGACCGTATTCACGAGGAAGCCAAGCACCAACACTACTTGTCTAAGCTTATCAATTAACAATCAATGCATAGCTTGAACTGTATTATATCATACAATATTTTGATAACAAGAGCATTATTACTGAATAATGTATATGCCTGGCGTTTCAATTTGTTGTGAAAGGTTCTATCTAAAGCTCGACTCAATAACATATGAATTTTAGTTTTGGTAGTTTTATTTTATCAAACAATTCATTCCACATAACCTTTTACCTTTAAGTACGTATGAGTTTGAAGATGCATGGGTTACAATTCATGCAATCTTCAATCTAGGTGAATAAGAAGAGTATTTCATTCTATCACCAATCAATCGAGAATCAAGACCCGAAGCCTCGATCTCTTTCCAATTGGGTAGGACCATATATTTGAGATGCATCTGAAATCAGATAAGAATTTCAGATCCCAAATCTGGGGTATTCAAATGCCTTGTTAATTAAATCTGTGGTGCTTCTAATTCTCTTACACCAAACAAGCAAAGCCTTCTATGTGTATGATGTCCCCGAATGTGTTGTATGCGTTTGTTCATGTTATGGTAATAAGAAGCTAACACGACTGCACATATGATAAGCATGGCTCGGGGCTACTGAGTGAACTACCAGTGAAGCTAAAAACCCTACCTACTTTTACAGCTACCCAACTTTCAAAAAACTTATAATCTCCATTCAGGCTTAACTTATAATCTCTATTCAGGCTTAAAGGGCCCAGCAACTACCAGGCTGAAGACCCTTTTTAAGTTCTACAGTTTCCTTTAGTTTTACTCTTTGGCAAATAAATCAAGTGAAAAAACAACAACCATATGTCAGTCAAATCCTACTAACAGAATAACAAAATCTATTTCTATCTAACTGATACGTATTCCTATATTGGAATCTGTTTACGAACTTTTTATGTTGTGCAGGCCAATCTTTCACGGAAAGAAAATCCCAAAACTTGAAACACTTGCAAGATTTACTGCTCCTCCCATCAATAAAACTTGCGAGTGTCTCGAAGTCCGCGGCGTGGCTTATTTAGTTAGTCTAACACACGTTCTTGGTTACTTTTTGGACCTTAAGATCCTGATAGTTTGAGAAGATGGAACCTTCTGGTGGTGAAAAGATCAACAAATTTGGATTTCAAGCGTGGATGTTTGATCTCTGGTATGATCGGAGATCTTTCATTTGATGAACGATGGATTTTATCGAAGCCATGTTGCCAAATCAGATTCACAGATTTAAGACATTTGTCTGTCGACCCTCCTTAAAGATGACTTAAGTTGGATCTCATGTAGAGTCGATGGTTGCACGAGACTGGTGAAAAAGGTGCTGTCAGATTCGGATAAGCTAAACGCATTGAAAACCAGGATTTGATCGTGGCCGGTAACGGCGCCATAAAATAAAAACGGCCGGCGGCTCACCAACCAAGAACCCGACCTTCGGCCCTTCCAAATGGTGGCAGGTCGCCCGTGTTCTCCGGCCATTGGTTTACCCGATGCCCCCAGATCAGGTGGCGCATGATAATTCATATTCGAATCCACCTTTACTTAATCAGTTGGATTTGCCAATACAGACCAAAATCAGTAGGTAACTTTGGAGAAAAAGTCGAGAAATTGAAAAAATGTCAAGATCGCGGGATGGATCTCTATCGGATGCCAACTTGAGCTTGCTAACAGAGCATGCACTAAGAAAGTGGAATCAAACTTCAATGCTGAAGATGCTTTGCATCTTCCTGCCTTTTTCCTGTAATTGCTTCTTCCAAGTCGTAGCCTAAGCTATGACTGCTAACTTTTGCCTCTCAATTTATTTGGAGCTTTTATTGGCTGTGAATGTGATTACTCCGGGCGGAAGACGCCGCTTGCTTTGAGTAAGAGGTAAAGGATCCTTCTGGCGGGCTATCAGGGTGATTGTTTTAAGACATACATTTCTAATCTATGCTTCCTTTTCCTTGTAAGCAAAGGAAAACAAAAAAAAAAAATCATCACAAAGAAGCAAACGCTGGACGTTTGCCAGTTTATTAATTATTAACAGCTAAGCTATTGAAGGAGGCTGATGAGATACACTTTTACCATGGATTCTTGAGCGTAATCGTTCATTTAATTACTATAGTACAGTTATTTATAATGGGCTGCGTCATTCATCCTATTCATGATAAACCAGAACCCTCGTTCATGGTTGCCAGCATCACACCCATTACCGAAATCACATAATTTTGTGACCCACTTGGTGTAATGCTTCATAAACGTTTCATCATCCGTCTTATCACCGTTGTTATTGGAGAAGAAATCGAAGCCAGATATGGTCGTCCCGTACCTTTAGCATCTAAATCAACCGAGAGCTCATACGGGAAGATTTATTTCAATCAAAACATAACACATCGATCATCACGTCACACTCCATTTTGAAAAAAAAAGAAAGAAAAAGTCAAAACATTTTCACCAAAAAAGCTCAATTTTCTATGGCATCCACTTAAGTTTGCTTGGTTTACTCACTTGCTCGAGTTGCTTAGGCGGTGTAAGAGAAACCCGAAATGCCGGCTTAGCTGACAAACTTGCTTTCCCTTTCTCATGAGCCAATCTTTAAGTAATATATAAAAAAAAAATTTTTTTTTTCAAATAACTTACAGTAACGGTCCTTTTTTATATTTATTGAGGACGCGATATATTATGGTGGTCTTGTCCATCAACATGAATATTGATGGGACCATAAAAACGCATGGTATGGTTGATGGTTGACCTGATTCCAAGTGTATAGTAAGCACTTTGTTTTGAACGACAGTGGTATGAGAATTTATGGATGCAACTCTAATACTATGGTACTTGAGTCGAGAAATATCTTGGAGTGAGAAAATGACCCCGCTGCTTGATTTTTATTTTTCCTTGGAAGAAGGGGATAAGCTTTACATTCATTCAAGAAATAGCAAACGGACGTAGCTTAGCTGGTTGAGTAAGTGGTCATGTAGAAGGTACATTCCTTGTTCGATTCTTGTGGAAGTTGCTTCCTTGAACGAACGAACGACTAAAAGTAAGGCCACTACTTAATAAGGTGAATCATGTGTCAACCTCAGAGGCAAAGGAATTCCTCCCCTCTATGAGCATTCCCCTATCTTGAAACTTGCCTTCGTAATCCCATGTACGTCTATCTTTCCTGATAAGATGTACCGATTTAGATAAGCAAAGTGAAAGAATAAATTTATTTTGGTTGGCCGTGTGTGAACCAGGGACGGTGAAATAATTGATGGAAAGTTTCAGACGGTGGTTGGTTGTGCAGGTCACATGCACAAGGGGGCATCAACGCTATAAAACTAATTGCTGCCGCATGCTTCCCCACCATGAGTCCATTTTTAATACATATAGATACAAGTTCACATGCCACTGCCAATGGAGTGAGTTTAGAAGCCGTTTATTCCTACAAATTGCATTATTATAAGACTTATACCCTTTGGAGCATACTTCACAAGTGATGGGCTTTAAAAAAATGATATTGGCCTTTGAAAAATGGAATGAAAATAAAGAGAACAAGAAAGCACTCGGATAAATGATGACGAGCCAGCCAGCTAGTATCAACCAGCTCAGCTGAAATTGTCATCGGTAGTGTCCATCACACATCGATTTTAACGTGAAATTCATTATTGGAAACGACAATCAATGGCCTCTCTCTGTAACGCGATCCGCTATCTGTGACCTCCCCCTCTCTCTTAACGAGGAGGCTGGTCGCGTACAAGGAACAAGAAACAGAGAAAAGTGGGCCTCCCGAGTAACATGATGGCACATAACGCGTGCTGACAATGATCTGTTAGAACTGAGCATCAGGGCCCATTTGATTGATACGGCTAAAGTTAAAAACATTAACCCAGCGCCTGTATGAAGCGGAGGATTGCGTCCTCCTGTATCTGATCATCTCTCCCCAAATCCGATCTGTTCCAAATGTTACGGCTGCACAATATGTTGATCGAATTCACAGAGATGAAGTATAAAAACCTCCACCATCATAGTGACTGTCAATGTTCAGATCACCAGAACACCTGTAGTTCCAAGATGGAAGACGGATCTGAGGCTTTCTGGGTCATCAGCCACGCCGAGTCAAAACTAATGAAGACGGGTAGTTGATGGTAAGTCTATAAATGGGAGGAGGAAGGCGGTCCATGTTTGTGTTGCGCACTCACAGTACAGTAAACACGGGAGTAATTGCTTCAGGCGACCAGTCCAAAGGGTTGGCCGAGGTAATCCCGGAGCAGCAGGGCCTCTGGTGCAGAGCACGCCGGCAGTATCGGCACGCCGGTAGCAGAAATGGGGCCCAACCACCTGCCTAATAATGAGTGACCCCTACCTAAGCTAACCAACCAAGTCAAACCGTTTGAATTGCAATGACCCACTGGCTGATATGGAGCACGTGGCCGGAGAACAGACTACCGGCGCACATTTTGCAGGGTGGACCAACATGGCCGCCGAGATATGGACGCATGCTCTCGCCAACCAACCAAGCCATGTTGGCGGCTTGCTTGCTCGTGCCAGCCAGGCTATCATGGCCCATCAGGCAAGCACCACCCATTTCTCAAATTGATCTGAAAAAACAATAAGAAAATGAAGGAGCTAGAACAGAAGAGGAGAATCGATTGGAAGAGATGACTCATGCACCAGATTTCCAAATGGTCTGAGAAATTCTACAAGGAACAAGGAGAAAAGAACAGAAGAAGAAGATTTTTACAGTATGGTTAAAATTCAAAAAGAATAAGTGCAACCCTAAGAACAGTAGAAAAGTTGTTTTTTTTTTTTTTTTTCCTTTTCTTTCCTATACCCCAAAATCCAACACGCCATCAGAACAAATCCCTGCACAATCTTCCTCACGTAAATCTCTCTCTACATAGAAAGCCCGAATCATTATAGTCTAGAGAAGAAAGAGCGTGAAAAGGAAGTCACCAAAGTGGTAGTTGAAGAGTTTTCTCTGCAAATCCACCGGAGTTACCTCACCGGAAGCTCTTTCCGGGAGCCGGAATAGCCAAATCTGACATGCCGCTCATACCCCAGCACTCTTCGTCAAGGTTCTCCTCTTTCAGCCCTTGCCACAGCGCTCCATCGCCGGATTCCGGCAACCCCCATGACGATTTGCCCATACCCAGATCATCAAACCCAAAAGAGCACACGCCGCCCAGGCCGGAAGGCCACCCGATCCCGCCCAACGGCTCGCCGAAACACCCCCCGGAAGCAAGCAGCGAGCTGAAGGTGCCGGTGGCGTCGAGAAGGTTGTCGCCGGCTAGATCGTCGGAAACTGCCCGTCCCATTGCCGGTACCTCGCGTTCTGGGGCCACCTCCTCGACCGGCTCGGGTTTGGCCTGCAGGAGAGGCTGCCTCTTCGACCCCTTCGGCTCATGGGCTCTCGCGGAGGTCTTGTGCTTCGCCTTCCCCGAGCTTTTCCGGGTGCCACCGCCGACAGGGATGTTCCTGAGGGAGCCGCCGACGGTCCAATACCGGCGGCAGGACTTGCAGAAGTGCCGCGGCTGCGAAAGATTGTAGTTGTTGTAGTAGGAGAACTTGGTGTCCGTGGAGTCGCATCGTGGGCACCTCTGGATTTCCTCATCCTGCGGCGGCTGGGGCTTCGCGGCCCGCCGGTCCCCGCTCCCTCTGTGCATCTTCTCGCCGCCGCCGCCGTCGTCGTCGTCCGTCCTCAACAGAGGCAGCGCCGCATGCGTTTCTAACTCACCCATCTCCCGAACCCAACGCCGGCGCAGTATCAATGCGTGTGAAGCAGATGTTGTTTTCTCTCTCTAGAGTTGGTGGTGGTCGTGGTGGTTCAAAATTTAAAGAGTGGGGAGGCTTGGGCGAGCGAGTCAAGAGTGGAGTGGAGTGGAGGAGAGATTCGGTGTGTGTGCATCGTAGATCTGGGTGGAGAGGAGAATGAGAATATGTCAATGGGGAATTTGCTCGAACAATTTGCAGGGGAGAGGGAGAAGTGGTGTTATGATTGGAATAGGAAACAAAATGATGGGGGTGGTGTCATCGACATTCCTCAATCAATGCAACCTGGCTACAGTGAGTGCCCACTGCCCCGACCCACCCCCACCCCACCGACTCGTGGGAGCACGGGGGCGCTACCACTACCTGCCAGGAACCCAAACCCGTAGCCCCGTGCTGCTCCACTTCACCACCACCCTAAGCAAAACGACAGCCCCCTTTTTTTTTTTTTTTCTTTTTTTTCTTTTTTTTCTTTTAAAAGAAAAAAGAAATCACTGACACGAGCCTCCCTCGAGAACCGAGACGCATGGACGACTCGTTGGACAACAACATTCATTCACTTGGGAGTTCATTAGTTTACAGTCGGAAGAGAAGACGCTTGCCTTGCTTGCATTTCTAGAACAGTAACGTTCCGTCAACAAATAGATAAAATAAGTAGGTAGGTCCCTATCCCTTTTAAAACCAAAGGGAATTGGTGTGCGCGCGAAGGGGCCCGGGGCACCGGAAGAAGAGGAAAAAAAAAACAAGAAAAAAGTGAAGCGAACCCGGCCGGCGATCAATCATCTTGCCCGGGGGAACGCACCGGCACGATCATTATGTCGGCGGGCGGACAGAGGGTCGCCCATGTGAGCGCGACGCGTCGAGCCCCGCATCAGATTCTCTCTCCTTAGAAAACCATTCCCTCTCTCCTCAACCTTCCGTCCTTTCACATGAGTAGCGAGTGAAGGATAATTCTATTTATCTAAATCATTCGGGTGATTCGTGGTTGAAAATATATATATATATATAAACTGATATCAAATAACAAAAATATCTGTTACATTTTTCTCTTAAACATTTGACAATGTCTTAATACAATAGCTGAGTAACTCTAAAAAAACCATACACCAGACCAAAAATTAGATTGATGTGAGTTCTAACATTTAGGACGGGATTTAATTAAAACCATTATCAAACAAGATTCGATTGGGTACGGTTGGATCTGGATTGCAACGAGGCGATGAGATATTGTTTTGCATGTCGACGAATGCGGTTGGATCACATCCTGATCTCGATCCAACTATGTACCGGTCAATATATTGATCAGAACGGAGCAACAAAAATATGACTTTCCCTGAAAAATTGTGCGTTACAATCGAGACGTAGAATGAACTTTGGTACGCAGATCTCACAAATCTTCTTCGACGATCCATCGACTCGATTTGATATATAACAATGCCTTCTTTTCTCCCCTCAGAATCCATCAATTTCAATGTCGGTGGAGACCCAACCCCTTGAGGGCGCACGGCCAGGGGATGATGCCCAAGCATGCTTCATAATACCAATATATTAATGCACACGCCAATGATGAAGGGTTCACCTTCATTCTCATTGCCATCTTCATTTATATATATATATATATATAACATTCTATTTATTTCTTTAATTCTCAATAACTTCACCTTTTTTTTTGCAATTAACTATCACAAGTGGTTTAATTCTTTTTTCTCGTTAAATGTTATGAAATAAGAAAAAAACTCGTTGGAAAAAACAGACAAATGGGTCAAGTTGCGTGGATCGTGATAAGTCAGTGAGATATATTATATCGTTCTATTTGTATCTATAAGCGTGCATGTAACTAGAAAAGTACCATATCTAAAATCAATAATGTGCATGAGCAACATTAATATTCTTGTCCGACTTTCTTGTTTCTTCCTCTGATCATATGCAATTCGCTTTCCACAGTGATCTAAAAATACAAAATTTGTTACATCACGGTGCTTCTATAATTGACTTTTCCAGAACTTGAACATGAAAGTAGCTTAAGGCAATATTTCAATTGGTTGGCAGGGACGAGTCTTACCTACTAGATTTATGCCAAGCGCTCCGCCGTTCATATTTGACATTTGATCTTCTTTCTTACCCAGAAGGGAAAATATTATAACAAAACTCCTTGGTTATCAAAAACAGGTCTGATTTCAATAATTTTAGTAGCGTTCAAGACCAATAAAAGAAATTCAAAAGTCGTTGATAAACAAGACACAGAATATGCATCACCAAAACGAAACAAACTTTGTTTTCTTGCATTCAGATCGTTCCGATAATTTTTTGTCTTTTTTTTTTTTCCTTGGAATGAATCACGTCGTCTCTTGCAGCTACCGTGGTCGCCGGAAAATCAGGACGTCTTGGAAAATATGCCAAACTTGACAACCCCGTGCTCGGAAATAGTTGTCCTCTTCTCTCACGTCATGCTATAAGCCTACAACGACTTCCACCGAAGAAACGCGTCTCGGCCGAACTTTTCCGGATATTTCTGTATATCACATTTCTAAATAGAAAATTTATATATATTTGAAATGTGTGTCCCATTTATCTCCACTATAATATTCTCCTACTGCGCCTGCCTCGGTAAGACTGGTCTCCAGTTAAGCAGACTTGCGACAAACTATCTTGTACGATAAATTCATTTAAGAAACAACCAAAATCTGGAGCTGGAAATAATTTTAGTTTTTCAGATGGGAATTTTTTGTCTGACTTTTTTTGTGAAGAGTCAAACACAGTGCCGGGACTATTTTCTGACCGAGCCATTAAGGGCACAAATATTTTACTTATGTTTATGAATTATCGTTATATTTCGTCTAAAAAAAGCAACAGTTAGCTCCGCTACTATTTTCGAGAAAAAGAAAAGTTGGGTCATACATCAGCATTTTATGAACGGTCCAATCACCTGCCCAAGTTGATTAGCTAGCTGTTTCCGAAACGGACCCACATCCATTTAAGAGTATATATATATATATATATATATATATATATATAAAACGAGTTTCTTCTTTTTTCTCGAAGAAGAAGGAACAGAACATAAAAGCAATTCAGAATTTCAGAATTCAAATTTTGAAGTGAGTAACGGCTACTTACACCGCCACTGCCATTTAAAATTTCAAAAGACAACATAAATTCGCCGCATTTGATGTGATAAGAATGTTGGTTTATCTTCCTTGCTCATTCAAGGCAGATTTTGAATTTCAAAGCGCTTAACATATCTGAAGTTCATCTTTTTTTACTTTTTTTTTTTTTTCCCTGGAAATGGTCGGTGGGCAATTTACCTTTCCATTACAGAAAAATTGCTCTCATGTTTTGTTGACCATTGACCACAGGTCAGCAGATTTCTCTGCAGCCAAAATTTTGAAATTTGAAACAATTCAGTCACCTGTTTGAAATTTTCAAAAAGCTGACGCCTGACAGGCACCATTTTGGAATGGGGGAACCGCTCGATCGGTAGTCGGTAGCAGCATTGTCGGCCTCGCATGCAGTTCTGGAAAGGGACAGGCCGACGCCATTAACGTTGCTAATTTATTTTATTAGCTTAAACGAGTGTATAGTTATTTTTAAACAAATAAAAACAGATTAGGCTAATTCTCCTCGAAGCGCGATTCCTAACGTAGCCACGGTACTGATCATACTGACAAGTTTGTGTGGAAAACTGTTCAATTAGAAACCTGCAGATCGTGTCGACAAAGTCTGACCATATAGCCGGCGGCAGCAGAGGCAGATAAAAGTAAACCGTGATGGGGACCAGTCACCCGACCTAAATCCTCAGGCATGGCGGAATGTACTCAGTTTTTCTTCTTCATCCTTCTTCCTTTTTTTTTTTCCTTTTTTTTTTTTTGCCGGGGACTGCACCGGTGGAGTCAGGGTCATGGAGGTGGCGCGCGGAAGTGCCTCAGGGTTGCATATGGTTTGAAACTTTAAATATGATATCAAGATTTTTGTTTACTTATAAGGTGTATTGAACATGGTTCATGTATTAACTCGAAGATTCGGATTCGAATCATTTTGATTCTCGAGTTCTTCAAGATCCCTGCTGGCCACCGGAATGGCAGTTGAGAGTTTTCATCTAGAAATCGATAAGGTAATGAATAAATAACACGAAAACAATTTTTTTTTATTAAAATTAAGTTTGATCCAGACACCGTACTCGAAACTCGAAGTACAAAATGTATATAGCACACAGAGGGTGAGTGACGATAAATCGAGGTAGAACTCCACTGCGGTAAGATTGTCGCAGATCACAAGTTTGGCCCTCGGATCCATGCACGTCTGCCATCACCGAACTCGAAACAAGGAAGTAATCGCCTTAGTTACCAGCGAAGTGAAACAAACAACATCATGAGGAGGCAAGAAGCTGCAAGTCGATCTCAAGAACGGGCGGCAGCCAGTCAGCAGTACATACAACGACGACGACGTCCATCGTGATCAAAGGTGTCTGAGAGTGTAGAGGTTCATGGGGGAGATGTATTTGTCGCCATGGACGAGTTCCCTGGCGAGGATAATGTTGGCGGCCTCGCTGGGGTGGTAAGGGTCCCAGAACACGTGCTTGGAATGATCTTCACAGAGGGAAGTTGCTGGTCCACAGGGGATGAGGCCTCGGTACTGCCCACCAGAGCCGCAGCAAGCCTGACTGGCCGTGTCGAACCCTGCATTATGGATAAATCCGCAGCCGCAGAGCTTCAGATTCAGAAGGTGAGAAGACACAGAGAGGGAGACAAGGGTAAGGGATGACCATATTTGGGGTAGTTGGAGATGAGCTCCATGACGAGGTCGTAGACGTTGGCGAGGCAGAAGCTGGCGCCGGGCAGGTTGTCGTTGAGCTCCGCCAGTAAGTCCTTGAGCTTGCCGTTGTATTGAGTGACCACCTGGTTCGGAAGCTCGGCGCACTCTTTCTCATCCAATCCGCTCAGCGACTTTTGGTAAGGGATGCACCCAAGTGGACCCACGTTCGCGACCACAAACTTCCTCGCATCCAATGTGTACAGCCTCTGCACAGGGTGCCAGTTAAATTAAACCGATGCCAGTCCGGCCATCTTTCCGGCCAGCAACAAGCCAAAAACGGCCGGAAAGAAAAGCCAATTCTTTTGTTGTCTTTTTCTTTTTGTCACAGATGAGGGTCTTGTCATTCGAAGAAGTTCGAAGCAAGTTCTAGGCAAAAGCCTGGTTTCGTATAATGTACCGTCAGGTTTTGCCCCCTGTAATTCAAACAGCGCCGATCGACGTGTCCTGTTAGCTCTGTTTGTTTACTAGCTTTACCTACTTTCTGCCCGTTCAAATGCTGTTCAGATTCATTTTGGAAACTTCGTTTAACATGAAAACCAAGACTTGAATAAGATTTAAAAGCTGTTTTAAATAAGATGAGAGAGCGGGTTAGAGAGAGGATTACGGTAAGTTGGGATCTGAGATTGGTGATCATGCTGTCGGTGAACTGGTTGGGGGTGTAGACAAGGCGCTCGGCGACGGAGACAACTGGCAGCAGGTAGTTGTTGAGGAAGTCGTTGGAGCCGATGGTGACGGAGAAGATGGAGTCCTTCATTATGTAGTTCTTGGCCTTCGCCGGCCCGAGTAGCTGGTCCACCTGCTTCCTCGTCACGTTGAAGAAGTCCACCTGCACATCCATTCCTATCCGCCCCACCTGCATTCATTCATTTTTCTCATCGACTTATATACTTCTTCCTCTTGTTAATTACATGTGCACTAACCAACCAGCATACACGGCCAATGAAATAAATATACCAACACATATGCAGTCGGCAAATTCAGTGTCAATCAATCTTTGGTAAGTGAAATACTCTTGTGAGTAGGGCAGGGTTTGTTTCCTGATCAATACACATGGAAATCCCGTTAATTAAGCAGTATCAGAGGCTAGTTGTCGTTTCAGTGCTCAAATTTCTGTCAATCAAGGTTACCTACCACCATAAGTCAAGGTGGTATACTTTTATATATACATGGCATCACTATAATCAATATATATATTCAATTTCATACGAGATCCTGTTGCATGAACTTGTTGTGTTAGGTAACCAGAATCATATCCACCCATGTTGACACAATAGTCAATCCGCGGATCATAACAGATTCACGGATACCTCGTGTCCTTTTTCTGATTAATCAAAAAAATATTTCACCGATTCTTGATCAAATCACAGCTGCTTTATGAAATGGATGGTATTGAAATTTCAGGCCTGATTTTTCAGAACCCTGTTCGATCTAATTTATAAAAGTGAAATCTACCAGGCATGTTCATTAGAAACATGTGATGTGGGACATCTAAAAGCGACTATCCCACGGATCAAGACTTCACTGAGCTGATAAGACGATCCTGACGATTTGCAACATTACTTGACTTAGTTGCCTAATGGAAAACATCGTGCATACTAGCTAATCCTTACTAACTCATTCAAATAAAGAGGAGCGAAGGGTGTCAAGTTCTGCCAACTTACGAAGAGTCTACCGGTCTGATTCAAGATCCCGCCCCCTCCGGATGCGTAGTTAACCCCGTTTAAGATGACTGGCCCCGTTGCATTTGGTGAAAGAAATGGCAGCGCATAGTTTGGCTGCCCTAGCTGCTCCCCTGCACACATCATCCATCCCACAAGAATCGCATATAACAATCAGCAATATGCTATCAGAGGGCAGAGGATTTTTTCATCCAAACCCATACAGAGAAATGCACAAATCCTATAATACGTATATGTTAGGCTTTTATTTTTGAAGTTATAATCAGCAACAAATTGTTGTTTTCATGGTTTCAAATTGCATTTGTGTAATAAGAAAACATGCATACAAAGTGCACACATCCGTGGACACACACGCACACAGACACAGAATGCAGCATTTAGAGTTAGATACTAAGCCATACCGATAATGTCACCAATGGTCCTGCCATTGGTGAAACGTCCAGTGGGTTGCCCTCCAGAAGGCTTGAAATCGATCCCGTTTGGCGGAAGATTGGCCCTCGACAGGGTTGTCAGATAGTTGTTGTTGCCAGCGTCGACGAGGGAGTCACCAAAGAGAAAGGAGGCACCAAGAAGGCCATCTCCATCTTCTAAACCAGCGGCACAGGCCAAGAGGCTCAGAACAAGCAGTATCATCGTGAATGGAGTGCGGGAATCCATTGCCACGATCAGCGGAGCGAGCTCTTCTTGCAGCGAGAACGAAGGGAGAAGACCGTGAATTTGTAAGGAGATAACTTGTCGATGGCGATTGTTTGGTTGGACTCGTGTGGCTGGGGAGGTACTGCCTTCGTTGAACGGATTTCCTTGGTGGTTCATCTACATATCGTGCTCGAACACTCTTTGGGCACCGTTGAAGTTACGTCTGCTGCATGAAGATTTTGTGCATTTAAACAAATCAGGCTGCCAGAACACATGAATCCGGACGTCCCATGTTATATGCTAGCCTATTTTCAGGCAGTCTGTTTCCACAGTATGATGGGGTCATTGGGATTTGGACGCTGTGGATCCAGCATATGTGCAGGAACCCCAGAGTGCAGCCTTACCTAGACCAAGCTTCTCGACCACAAGCTTAGTTGTTAGTTGAAGGTTAGGTGTGGGTTGGCGGGCTGCCTTGAACAGAAATAGAGGAGGAAAACAAAAGTAACATGGGACGCGAAAGCACCAAAGCGTTGGCCGACCAATAAACTGCTGCAAATTGATGAAGCTGGTTCGAGCTTCAGCGCTGTGATGTGATGTTTTTCTCTGAATGTGTTTAGTATCTGTGAAGTCTCATGACAAAGCACTTTTCAGGTTCACATGACACAAAGGATCGAACACAAGCAGAAAATCTCATCGAGTCCTGTCCAAGTAGTTCTCTGGTCTCTGCAATGTTCCCTTCTCTAAAGAGACCCTCCCTTTTTTCTAGTTGAATGGTTAAAAACTAAAATTTTTTATCCATTTTCCGCCCAATGGATGAGAGTGATTTTAGTATTTTCTTAAACTTGCATAAAATTTGGACAAAATCAGCAAGTTTGAAGAAAAATTCGAAACTTTTATACAATAAGGTAAAAATGTAAGCAGAGAAAATATTATTGTAGAAATCAAAGACGTAATTTACGGGCCATTTCATATGTACCTCAGGTGGAACTTCAACTGGACCTTCCAACAGAGCAGATGTTACCAAAGAATCTGTTCACGAAGATGGCTCAGACTTAACTTCTTAAAGGCCAATTGATTGTCCGAATGCCACCCATTAACCCGTGGACTGGAATGCACTTCTTCCTGAGGAGCACCTTTGACTTTGTCCTCCTCTTCAGATGCACTGTGAGATTGTTCCATCTGACTATAGCTTAAATGTTGAGTTTGTTCCTCTTCATTCATTCCTGAACTTCCCTTTCTTAGTGACGAAGAACTATCTGGCGAACCAATGACTTTTCTACAGAGTCCATCTGAAACCCCCTTCAACCGACGAGCTATAACCAAAAGGGTTTCAGATGGACTCTAGAAAAGTCATTGGTTCACCAGTTCGGGAATGAATGAAGAGGAACAAACTCAACATTTAAGCTACAGTGAGAGAGAACAATCTCACAGTGCATCTGAAGATGAGGACAGGGTCAGAGGTGCTCCTCAGGAGGAAGTGCATTCAAGTGCACGGTTTAATGGGTGGCATTCGGACTCAGTTTCCACCACGAGTAACCAAACGTTATGATAACTTGAGGAGCATGGAATCTAGGAGTAGTCAACAGTCAGAAGTTAAGTCTGAGTCATCTTCGGGAACAGATTCTTTGGTAACATCTGCTCTGTTGGAAGATGCAGTTGAAGTTCCACCTGAGGTACATACGAAATGACCCATAAATTATGTCTTTGATTTGTACAATAATATTTTCTCTGTTCACAACTTCGTTTTACTGTACAAAAGTATCGAATTTTCCTCCAGAACCTGCTGATTTTGTCAGAATTTTATAGCTATATCTTATCAAATCCAATTGGGTAGACTTAGTTGTCATTTCGGCAGGTATCCAATGGATATGGCAGTCTAACAAGAATAAGGACACTTTGTTAATATTTTTTGTGTCACTTATCTTTTTAATAAAGATGGCATTAATGCTTTCTACGTGGATTGTTTGCTCTATATGCATCAACTACGATATTACCTTGAATATTTTAAGATTGATAGGTCGTGTTATAAAGTTCATACATTCTTGGATCTGTATATGATATGGACTCAGATCCAGTTGCACTTTACAAGGGCTTTTTGTCTTTTGGATCTCTAATACGTACGTAAGCATTAGTAAGAGAGATGCTCGATCTATGGAGAACAGTTCTGTTTGCTCTCTTTCTTAGATCCTGGGTATGCCCAGATGTGATTAGTTTGGTCTGCCATTTACTTCTTAGCATGCACTTATTTCTTGAGTGTTGATTCTCAAATTTATTTCATTATCATCAATCTTCTTACCCTTATGGAATTGTTTCTCTGGTCCTGAATCCATTGAGTCCGCCTGAGTCTGGTTTCATTATACTCTTTCCTGTCCTTTTTATTTGTGTTGAGTTCTGTAAGGCTGTTTGAGCTTTCTTCTCTCCTGATGTCCTTTCTACTTTTGTTGTTAACCTGTTTCCAATGTTTGGGCTTTGGGTTGTGGTGTTGTTTATAATTTTTCAGACACTGATCTGATATACTTTGTACTTGCTACAATTAGTGATGGAGGACGCTCTTGATGATTGGTTGTTGAGGCAAATCCATTGGCTTCGAAGGGAGGATGTTGTTGCAGAAGGGATAAAATGGCTTCAAGATGTGAGTCTTAGCTATTAGATACTAGATATTGGTTTTATCTGATATTTGTAAGCTGTAATCTTCATTGTCACAAATATCTTCTTCAGGTATTATGAGCAACGTTTCTCTCAGGTATTAATCGGAAAGTTTCCTTGGTAAACTCGAAAAAAATTCAGAAACTGCAGTTTTACAAAAAATAATAGAAACGTTACAAGATCATGAATTTTATGCTATTTCTGTTTCAAAAACATTATAAAAGTTCAAATATTAAACGTGTCTTCTTTAACTCGTGAAATTTTGCAATAAAAACATGATGTATGTTTAGAATGAGATTCTTCAGTTCAGTTCAGGGAATATTAAACGTGTTGGAAGGGGTTCGCTTTCTAACCACATTTGTATATGCAATTATTGGAGAAAGCGATGATGCGGTGAATTTTCCTGACAAGGGACCTAAACGAAGATTAATGCCACAAGACTCGATTGGCTGCTCGAAGATCCTGCAGTAATATTTTTGAAAGAGTATTTTATTCTTCCCTATATCTGCATGTAGATGTAGCGGCATGCCTCGAGAACCTTTTTCTTATATAGTGCTAAAAGTCCCTTGTGATATATAGAATTTTCTTTCTGTTGTTCTTGTATGTAGACCACTTTGCATCTCAGTTCGAGTTCTACTTGTGGATTTTGTTAAAATATGAAGCAGTATTCACATTCTCTGCTGTCACCAACTCTGAAGAACCCCAATAAATGTACTCACATGGCTATGTGAACCCTGATCTACTAGCACTTGGATGAATCTGCAGTCAATGAAGGTGCCATTGAGCATGACTGCATTGTTACTGGACTCGATCTTGCTTATCATTAGCTTTTTCATTCCTCCATTATTTCTTTGTGCTTATAGAACTGGCTTAAGAGAATTTTGCTTCTTCCAGAACAGGCAAAATGTTGGAAGGCTTATTTCATATTCTAAATGTGTCAGCCGGAACTACGGAGTCATTAGGCCAATGGAACGCTGGCTACTTTGCTTTTCCCAGTGTTGATCTCCACTGCAGTTACCTGAAAGAAGGTTCTACAGGTCCAACGAGAATTTCTTCCTGGAATTTTACATTGTCATGCAAGCAACCATAGCTGCGTCAAGTAAAACCACCATGGTTCAAATCTTGCATCCCGCCACGGGATTCTCCATCATTTGGACGAAAAAATAATATCTTAATTCTTGATGTCTGCATAGATTTAAGAGACTCCAGACGTGCAGGAGGTGTATTTCATTATGTTTGGTATGACTTGAAATTCATAACGAAAATTGGTGGGAGGAGAAACATGTCAAAAGATCTTGCAATTTCAATGCATTTCTTCTCCCATTAGTTTGTGTCTGTTATAAACAATTGGAAAGAAATTACCTTCTTTTCTTTAATGAGAACCACGTAATTGCCTTACTTGTTTCATGGCGAAGAGGCTCACTGTAAGCCAGGCCACTGATTGTCCTGTGAGGTAAACCCCCGGCGAGCCTTGACAACTTTCTTGGCAGTTAAAGGTTCTTGGTGCCTTTCGTGGCTAAGCCGCCCACCTAAGATCATCAATCAACGCATCATGAAAATTCAATACAAATTGCGAAAATCTGATAGTTTTCCAGAGAAAGGAAATAAGCGACGACTAGCTTTTCAACATGTAAAAAGTCTGTCAATTCATGTAATGAACCAAGAAAGATTTTCTTCTACAAGCGCACCTCGTCCTGACACCTTTTCGTGATACGTTACGAGAAAGTCCGCTTTCAGAGGAATAAGAAACAAAATCTTCTCAAATGAGTCGCACCACTGGATAAAATCTCTTGCCAACTTGTGAAACACGAAGAAAGTGCAAGCCTGGCCCCAACGGCCTCCGTGCTACCAACTGAACTAGAAAGAAAGGATCAATAGTCACATATTTTTTTTCTTTTAGGAGAGGAGTTTTACTCTTTCTTTCCATCTTCTATCACACTTGCTTTTTTTTTCCTTCTAGGAGAAGAGTTTTACTCTTTCTTTCCATCTTCTATCACACTTGTTTTCCTGTTCTTTTTTTCGCATCGATTTTGTACCACTGCAACAGACGCTGCCGCATGTTAAAAATAAAGATTTTCTTTCTTTCCATGACCTTTTTGCTTTTGTTAGACACGTTTCCCCCCAAGACTTCAAATCCCCGTAAAAGAGGCTAACTAAATAATTAATTACCGCCTTTTCTCTCCTTGCACTCAAATTCTCGACCGTTGGAGAGGGAGGGAGGCGGAGGAGCAGGAGGGGGAAGAAGAAGAAAGGATGGTGACGCTGAGGTCAGGAACCCTGCAAGACGCCTCTGAGGAAACAAAACAAGACTCCAACGCCTCCGCCGTGAAGTATGAAGACTACAGGAAGCGGAGAATCCAAGAGAACATGCAGAAGATGCATGAGATGGGGATCACCAACCTCTCCATCGGCGCCCCGGCCACAAAATCGCCCAGGAGAACCCCGACTAAGGCGTCCCATTTATCCCCAATAAGCCAGAATAGTTTGCCTTCTAGGCGGTCTTCAAGGTACGTCTAAAAACCCGAGTCGTTTTGTAGGTATATGGTTTTCTGTTGTTTCCCTCCTTCTCCAACGGGAAGGAAGGCTTGGGCTTCCTCTTCCTTGTTGGAGGCGGCAGTCTTATATTCCATCGTCCGCCAATAGGTTGCAGAAGATTTCGCCAGTGAATTATTCAGAGATCCATCCCCCGAAGGAAAAGAAGTCTACGGGTGAACGAATTCTGATTGGTGAAGGCCTGGTGCCAGAGGTGTACACCGAGGAGCACGAGAAATTGCTCGGGTCTTGCCGGAACGTTTGGGTTCTCTTTCAGGATGGGTATGGAAGAGACGGGAAGCGCATTTATGATCCCTTCGATGGGAAAACTTGTCACCAATGCCGGTTAGGGTCTCTTTTTGTTCTTTCGAATTTGTGGATCATATCCGTATGCATAACTTTAATTGCTTGACGTGTTCTACTTCAAGTTGGTTGGAACTTGAAATTTGTTTTACTTGTGGTTGGTGAAAGTTGATTTCTGATTCTTTTCGCGTAAGAGAGAGGTGAACCAAATACCCTGAGTGCAGTGGAACTTTTTTCAATGTTTTTTTATGGTATTGAACTATGACTCTCTTAAATCTTCCCTGGCCATGTCCATCATCAGTAGCAGTAGCCTTCTCTTAAATGTCCTTTTTGTCAAATGTGCTTCTGTTCGCTGCTTGACATAGAGTCAGAAGCCAAATGGTTGGTTAAGAGGTAAATTATTTCTCGTAGACGAGAAGGAAGTTGGCATCTGAAGATAGTAGTCAAAATTTTAACTTTTACGGACGTATTTTAACCCCTCACGTTAAAGGCTTATCACCACATGTAGAACCGAGAACGCAAGTCAAGATTAAAAGAAAGAGAATTATTCCTTCAATTTAAAACAGTACCATCTGTAAGCTTACACTGCTATATGAAACCGGCGTTTTATCACTGTTTGCAATGTAGACAAAGTTGTGAATTTTTTTCGTCCCGAGCAATTCTCCTTAACAGTAATGATCTTATCATCAAGAGGACTAAAAGAAAGACTGAGACTTCATATTTACTTTCCTCTAGAAGCTTGTAACTGGACCCAAAGGAAAAAAAAATAAATCAGGACAAACATCGTTTACAGCTGTTGTCATAGAACATGGTGATTAGATGATTAAACAATAAATAAATGTTAAGAAAACATACTATCTTATTTTATTTTGGTAGATGCGAGGTGACATTAATTCTGACGTACATGTATATCTGGGTGTTCCAATTTATTAGACTGTTTCAAGAAGTGCCAGCGTGTGAGTAATTTATTCATTAGTTTATTGCTATATGAGTAATTTTTGAATGTTACTTCTTGAATTTTTGTATAGGTAGCATAAAATATTTTGATTTTCAATCAAGCGCTACTGCTGCATTATGCAATGTTCATTTGCTTCTTTATGATGAATCAGATCCACTGTTTCATGGGTTATCTCAAGCTCAAATATTATGCAGAAAGCACCATATTTTAGTGCATGAACGCTATCATTTTAGCAGTTCTAGCTAGGTGCACTGCATCATAATTTTTCTTACAGGCATGCAAACTAATCCAATTAATCTATGTCTGCCTTATAACCTGTAATTCAGAAAAAAGGATATCTTGCATTAAGGCATGCATACACATGTTTGCATGCTTGTATTGATACAGATTCGTAACATTAACCAGTTTTTAAGAATTTGGCTAAGATTGTTGATTGGTCGTCATCCAGTTTCTGCCTTTTCCCAGCATAATTTTTTTCTGAAGGGCCTAAAGTGATAATAGATTGTGTTAGTTCTTCCCGAAGAAAAAGATATGAGAACTTGATTGTCATGATGTAACTGTACAGTCTTTCTCCATGAATGATAACATAGAGATGTTATTTAAACTTTAGTGACCATTTTGATTCCTGGTTTGTATCTGCTATTATATTCCAGGCAAAAAACTCTTGGACACCGTACATCCTGTCCCAAATGCAATCTAGTACAAGGCCAGTTTTGTGGTGATTGTCTGTATATGAGGTAAACTCTGGTCACAAAGCCTCTTTCATTTTTCCTTGTGCCTGATGATATTCATGTACGAATCATGAAGGTAATTATTATTCGTAGAGTTTTCATTAAATCAATTTACTCCCTCACTCTCAGGGTATTTGTTATTGATCTTAGGTCAACTAGGGAGATGCTTTATTATCAGCGACGTCATGAATTTCCCTAAACAAGATGAATAAGTCATATAGATTACATCCAATTTTGCAACTTGGAATGACACAACATTTTAATCTTCTGAGATATGGTACGTAAATGCACTCTTGATTAAAAACTACAGGAATACCATCTGTTATATGTAAGTTAATCCAAGCAGTTTCGACTTAAATCACTGACACTATTTTCAGCTTTTAGGATTTTAGAACTGCAGTGCAACATATAACAGTTCTCCACCTCTCACCATGTGACTCCTGATACTTCCAGTCAATTTTGCACAAGCTTGATTTTGGCAGTCTGTTATTTATCCTACTCAGCTCAAACATTCCAAATTCATCATGACTCATCCTTGAACGTGACTTTTTTGTCACAATTGAGTACCTTCACATGTTAGTTTTAAATGGTCATTGCGCCCATTTAAACATTGTCCTTACACACTGACCTCTTAAATGTAAATTACTTTCCGGATGGCAAAATGTGCAACCACAACAACCAACAAGGACATGTACAGGAAATAAGAACCTAGTCCATGTATTTTGTTCAATGTCGTGAAATTTGCTATTTTCATGATCTGATCTCTAGTAAACAAGGAAGCTTCCAATAGCAAGAGCAACTTTCTATAGAACGGAATGGTAATAGCTGCAAAATTTTTTCAAACATGCATATTCATTATTCCATTAGCAAATTGTTTTACATGATCATCACTTGGACTTTGACACAACCTTATGGTAGATTTCTGACTCATTCAGAACCAGGAGACTTTGAGATAGGCCTGCAACAAAATCAGGGAATCCAGCGACGTCAGCTCTGTTGCACATCCTTATAAACACATTGCTATGATTAGGGTGCAGAAATGCTATGATATAATTTAAATAAATTTTCAAGGTGCCTTAATGAGTCACCAGCTGACATATAGCACATGGAATCTGATCAAACGGATCCAGCCCAATCTGTATACCAGAACGACCCCTTCTTTTCACTTTACTTCCATCTAAAATCGATATACCTCCTCTCCTCTGGTTTAATGATCAGGCTATGTGGATAGTTGTTTATGTTAGAGTCTGCCTTCAGAATGACCTAAGTTCATTAGTCAACAGCTATGTACATGTGGTTCCCTTCATTGCAAGTTCCTTTATGACTGAATTAATTCTCAGATTTGACTTTGTGTTGTCAGATATGGTGAAAATGTTCTAGAGGTGAACAGGACACCTGGATGGATTTGCCCTGTCTGCCGTGGAATTTGCAACTGTAGCTTGTGCCGGATCAAGAAAGGCTGGCTGCCCACTGGGCCTCTTTACAAGAAGGTATGCCTCTTCCATCCTTTGCAGAAAACTGGCTGCTATCTCCTCTGCTGCATTTTGGATTTTATCTATAGTTTCTTCTTTTTCTACGCTGTTGACAAAGTATCTCTTCACGACTTTCTAGATTACAAGGCTTGGATACAAATCTGTTGCTCATTATCTCATCCAAACTCATCGAATTGATGCAAAGAAAGGCGACGATGAGAAAGTAGATGAATCTACTCCTGAAGGACCCCTAAATTTCTCGGATGCTGACCAAGCTGATATGCAAAACAAGCTCTCCAGTGCAATGCCTGATAGTTGCCAAGACCCAGAGGATTTGATCGGTCAACAAAAGGAACCATCTGATGTAGAGGCACAAGCTGATAAAAACTCTCCTGCAGCCACTAAGGGTCTCATCAATCAGCAACATGAAGCTTCTATGACTGCAATTACGGATACTGATCATCATAGTGAGAAGAAATATGCCTCGGATCTGATATCACTAGGTAACGGTGGCCCTCATCAGAATGCCGTTGTGGAGAGCTTGCAGAGTGGTCGTGAAATTGCTAGAGTAGTTAATTGCAATTTAAATAGCAGCACAAAGGGTCACACGGAGGAAGTGGAAGTAAATGCGTTAGATGCATTTAGTCCAACAACCCCAGAAAATGTCAGAAAACCTAAGGAGATCTGCAACAAAAATGATTCAGAATGTACAACTGTGATCTCAGACAGCATCGCTGGAAGGATAAAAAGGAGGCGTGTTGGCATGATACAATTTTGTAGGTAAGAAAGATTCTTAGAAGACACTGCCTGACACCAATTTAAAAATTAATTTTTCATTTCTATAGGAGCTGATGACCCATTTATTGATTCTGTGACAAATTATCTCTTCGTCTTCTGGTTACAGGGCATAAACTATAGCCTCAGAGAGCATTTTTGGAAGAACGAAAAAGGATGCATATGGTGCAGTACAGTCTTGTATTTGAAAACAACAAAACGTGCGGGGTATCCCAGAATCTTGAATTAGCATTTTTGCTTAAAGAAACTGATGACCTCTTTTGTAGCCATACCAGTCATCTGGCGTCAACGGATTCATCATGTCCATATGTTTCTTGAGATGCGAAGTTGTTTTCTTGAATTCCTGTAAGAATGGCTTTTCATGTATGAAAATATGCAAAGATGAGATGCTTACGGTAGGCATGTTTGATGTAGCGCTAACCCCTGAAGGTTATCATGTAGTGGGTGTGATTCCCAAGTTGATAGGATGCAGTTCATTGGAGGCTCGCAGTAGCATGTCTATTGCTTTGGTCAAATATAAATTTTTTATCTGGTGGAAGAAGTGCTTTTCCCCCGTTATCCCCATAACAAATGCCACTTACGATATTTTTTTGCAGATTGGCTTTTTGAACCTTTGCTTCTTTTTAGTTCAAGGTCTTACAGGTTCAATCCTCTGGCAAATAGCAGAAGGGTAAATATCAACAGACTGGGTGCTTCTTTGGACTGTTTAAATTGAGATATAGTTTGCAGTGATGTATGCGTCTGGTATAACTGTTAACGACGGGGTTGGCCTTTGAAGGTAATAACCATCTGGTATAACAAGAGAAGGCCCACTTGGCTTAGGGGTTGCACTACCTTGAAGTTGAAGGACGTCGAGCTGATGCAGCGTCTAATATTGACACAAATTATGCTTACTTTCAACTTATCTATTATTACAGAAAGAAAAAAAGATGGCCCTTTCATAGACATCGTATGTTACTAACCTGATGGATTAAGAAAATATCCCACTCACTGCAACTAGGCCTAAATTTGAGGGATCTTTCCTGAGCATCCAATACCGCTGCGGCTAACGGTGAAATGGAGTTGTCCAGGAATTACATAGTCTGAAAATGCTACCCTACGTGCAACCTTGTTGCTAAACTTTTTCATTCTTTCACGTTTCTCTGGTTAAATTTGAATTCCATTAAGTAGGCTACGGGATTCCACATTCCTCTTTAATTAGAGATAACCTGTTTAAATCGCCTAAATCACGTGCGTCAGAGCTGCTGTTCTGCGAGACAAAAATCTGACATCCAGGCGTCCTTCCTTCCACTCTCAACTTCCTTTATCAGAGAGAGAGAGAGAGAGAGAGAGAGCATCCATGAACAATGACATGGGGTTTATTCCGAGAAATGCCATTTCCGTGGTTGTGGGTTGAGGTGCTAATATCAACATCCTGCATGTGTTTCTTTCTCTATTAATGACAAGAAAGGCTGTTGGCCCTTCCCTTCCATGAGATCACCTAAAAAGAAGAGACGAACTTCAGTAGCATGTTGGTTATATGTATAACCTACTGTAATCGTCTCTGTGTTTAAAGGAATAACTGGTATGTATCTGTATTAGAGTAATAGGTTGACTTTGCATTTTCGTTGATTTGTCGATAAGTTTCCTTTTGTTACTCCACCATGTTCATTATTTTTCCAAGTTTACCTAAAATTTTCAAATTCGTACCTTGCTTTTCTAACGGATAGATCTGTCTTCTAGCTAGATTATAGATTATTAAGAGGTTACAGACCATTAAGATGTTTGATACAGTTTTAATTTTAGTGAAAACACCCATGTTCTCATCAAAGAATCATTTCGAGCACAAAGAGAAGGATAACGATGACACTATGAACTAACCACAGAACGGATAAGCTGGCCTTATGCAGAAGCCTACCTGTATATTGAATCAAAATATACGACTCTGCATATATCGAATGCACAGTCAAACTTTTTCCTCCTTGCTTCGAATTTTGGAGGCTTGTCCTTTCAGCTGAACTCCTCTGACGCTAGGGCATGAAAGAGAGAGAAATTTCCAGATCACTTGGAAAGCAAACGTATATCTTGATTTGAGATTTGGCAATGGTACAAATATCGATCCCCAAGAACGCAAGATAGATGCTTCTGAATCGCTTGGAAAGCAAAGTGAGGACCTTGACTTGGGACTTTGGGCATGTACAAATGCTTTGCCCTAAGAATTAACGTCAATCCCGGAACTTGCAGATTCTATAGTAAAAAATGAGGATCCGGAGAGTTTGATCTTTTAGTTAATTTAGTTAACAGAAAGAAAAAACAAGTCCATCCTATTTGCCAGAGGACGTAATGTAATAAATGCCCAAATGACTATTTCTAGTTGTACTTTTCCACCTATTTTCCAATGTATTATAATGATATCTCTTGTTGCGCCATAAGCTCCTAAGAGCTTCCAAGAATACCCAAACAGGAAAGAAGAAAGTGTTCAAAGTGATTGAATGCACACAATCTCATGATCTATTTTGCTTTCGATTTGAGTTTCAAAAATACCCATTAATGTCAAGTCTGGTTCACCCGTTGCTAATGAATAACACAAATTTTAGTTTGATATCATATGAAAGCGGATTGTCAAGCTAACAAGAGCAGAAAGTTCCAAATCAGGTGATGTTAGATCCAATTAGGTATAATTGTCGTCTGAGATCGTTACTTTTTGATCGACGAAAGTATATACAACATATCATTGAGTTACTGGATAGAAGGCCCATCTACCCACTTCTAGATACCAAATTCTCGACATTTAGAACAAAATGATAAAAGAGTAAAGAAGCCCAATGATCCCATTTAAAGTTCATAATAATTTGTCAAAGCTTTTCACTGTTGCATCTTTGGACTTTGGAATCCAATGTAAATTAGACCCCTCCTTTTGGTAATGCTTCGAGGTTATCGGAAAAGAAAAAAAAAAAAAGAATGAATGAACAATGACAACACGTCCGGATAAGTGCTTAACTCATTTTCCGCCACCTGTGAGTTCGCAAATGATTGATCTTAAAAGACATTTTGGGTGCTATTCCTTGTCATTTACCACTGAAGAATTTTTCTAGTGGTTAGGCCTTGTTTGAAGGCGCCTTTTCTACAGTTGGGTGTCCTTTGATGTCAAAAAGTGGCCCAAGCAAATGTCGTTTCCTTGGAAAGAGACTGAGAAGTCTGCAAGGACCTCCCTTACATCTCAAGAAAATCAAATCCAAAGTGTGAAAACGAACAATCAAATGATAATCAGAGGACACTATCAGTGGACATGGACATGGTTGCATCACCCATGAGGACAAAAGCAACGTGGTAGGTTTGCCTTTAGCCAACTGCTACAGACAGTCCACTTATGTTCTCATTTGTCTCTCACAACTATTAGGAAGAATCTTATAGAAGGTCGGTCTCTCGTGTCCATGTGATATTGTCTCTAACCGTTTGGGAACAGTAGCATTATGTTACTGTTCCATGCATCTTTCTAACCCAAACAATTTCTTGGATACTTTAAAAAGTGTTCCATGAATCTGCTCCACTTGTTGGGGCAGATGCATGAAATGGTAACATACTGTTTCCACACAGCTTCTAAGAGGATTTTAGTTCAAGAGTTGAAGTGGAATACTCCAGTCTCTCAGCCACGATGAAGCTGAACACTTGCTAAACGTATGGTCTGGCATTTGCTTTTTGGGGAACAAAGAAAGGAGTTGGTTTGCCTCCGATGCGCCGGTGCATCGATTGCAGTAGCAACCATCACCATTTTGTATAGCAATATAGAACCAAAGAGTGGTGTTATCATTCTGTATATAATTGCTGTTCAGTTACATAAGAAAATTAACAATTTCTTTAGCATCTGCAGCAGTAATCGAGAAGCTCACGTTATACATCTGGTCTCGCAAGTTCACTTGCCACGAAACTTAATTTATATTAGATCAAGTTTCATGTGAAGTTAACAATATTTACATGATTCATCAAACACCGGACGACTTCAGTAGTATGATATGTAAGATATTACAGAACAAAGCACTGCGCTTATTCGTGCGAGCATGTATGTCTGTACGTGTGTCGACCACATTCAAGTATCACTTCCCTCTTTGCTCCTTTTCTTTGTGGACGAGCTCCCCGAATCACAGATCGATCTCGATACTCAATGCTGTAAAGGTCATCAAGTTGATCAGAGATCAGCAGATTAATCAATTTGATCTGTGCTCCGGTCCAAGAGTTCTGTAACTTGACCTAACTTCATTAAAATTTCAAAAGACATGCTGATCAATATAATAGTACTACAACTAGGAAATATTTTTGTGTCATTATTGCATGAATCTTTTTTTTAGAGGAATGTAGGTCCTTGAAAGCCTGTCATGGCAGCAAAGCTTTTGGTTTGTGGATGTGTGGTAGCTCCGTACTCTGACCATTGTATGCCATGGTCTAGGCACATCGTGGTACATCTAATATTGCGTATGATCTGATATTATACTACTCGAACACGTAATATACAAGTGAATCCAATGAAAATTAATGCTGTGGGGTTCGCCCAAGAGTGCTTAAGTTCATGGGAAGAGGGTACTCGATTATTATGATCAATCCCTCCCTCGTTGAAGAAAAAGATGGACTCTAGCCCTTCCAATGTGTTGATTGACTTTGTACAAAACATTAGTTGACAGGTCGATTCTTATTAATCCAATATGCCGCCTTCATTCTGTAAATTCTGCAAACTTCACCCAAGTTTTGATCAAGCTTACAGGTGGGATGTTGTGTTGCCAGAGTTCTTCATTGACTATATTTTGAATGCTTCTTCAGGAAATGGTTATATGGGTGGAAACAGCAAAATATGCACTCAAACCAAAGAGATTAGTTTCTGCCATGGACGGCCATCCCACTCACATTCTAGGCATGATTCCAGAAACTGGCATTGCTGGAAATGGCTGGCCATGGTGGTTACCCACCCAACCTCTCTCTCTCTCTCTCTCTCTCTCTCTCTACCCAATCACTACTTCCTCTCCTTCCCACCTCATATCATAAGCATCTCCTTTGGAGGAAGGGCCCTCCGCCTATGGCTAAGCTGCATCACAAGCCAAGTAAAGCACTTACCGTCTTCTTTGGGCCTGCAGGGAAGTGCAAGGACTATATCATGATTTTTGGCACTACCCATCTCTGCTCGTCACATAAGCATCATCTGCTCGTTATCTTCAATTTGGTGTTACAGCCAGAAGGTGGTCTAAGAGACAGTGGTTCCTTCGGACAGGGGCACAACCCCTAATTTTTTTTATTAAGGGGGTTCTCAAAATTTTTAATATAGGTAAAATTATTTTTACATAGATTAATGAAATTTTTTTAATATTATACAAGGTGATCTCTCTGTCTCTCTTTCGCTGCATTGCTAACTTTTAAATTTTAGGCATTATGTTACTTTTTCTGTTTTGCATTATCATAACCAACATTTTGTTTGTCACAGCGGCACCGTTATAATGTACTCATTTTTACTCTCTCTCTCTCTCTCTCTCTCTCTTAACCCTTTATGATACTATAATTGGCATGCACCGTATAGAACCTGAGACAAGATATCACCTTCATATTTGGTGATAAAAGTTAATCAGATCGTTCCCTGTATCGCATTGAGTAGCTACAAGGAAAGTTAGCTTCTTGTTGGTGTCTCCTTCAATTTTATCACGCCACATGCGGGTGTAAGTAACCAATATGGCTAACATGTTTGCGGCATAAATGCACATTAAATGTGGGGGGGATTTTACTCTTCCCTTCAAGCGTCGTCTTGAATACGGACCAGCCAGCACTGCTGGCCTTGCCACCGACCTGATCACTCTTCATCGGCATCATTGCCCCGCTCCATCGTCCCCACCTTCCACCAGGTCATGGCCCTTTTTTTATTTTTTTATTTTTTCTTTCTTTGAAGTGAATTGAACGGAACGGAAGATCTGAATAATATCACTCAATAGAAACAGTAATAAAACCTCTTCGATATATACTTCATTCAATCGAAGGACTCATGAAAGTTACAGTGGAGAGCCCAATGACCTCCTAAAGTCTAGATATGTGCTTTTTTAAGCGGGGCTCCAAAGGGTATGCGTCAATTTTTATCTTTAGTGGCATGACATGACTTGACAGGAACATGTGACACGCCCATGAACATGTTGACGTCTCTTTAAAAATTTTATTACTACTGCCCCTTAGACCTTCACCGACTTACTTATCAGCTTCCCTTTCAGATTCCGTTGATCGAGAAGAATTCTGTAGTATCGATCCAATCTCTTATCCGTGTAACAGACAAGACCAAATGAATAAATCACTGCCCAAGTATATTGGATGAAAGAGATGCAATCACAACATTCATGTAGAGTTTCACATCTTATCGTCCAGATTAAGATCTAAACATATTTGGGCAGCGATTTATTCATTTGATCTGCAATATATCCTAGTTTGTTTCATGAGTTTCTTGCCATAATCTGCAGACATTTTTAATTGTTTCTGAATAAAGAGGGGAAAATCCCCAGCGTGCTTGGATCGGAATAAATCACGCTTTATTAAATCATGTTTCCGAAAATATAAGTTTGCCAAAGGGCTTCTTGTTAACCTCAAACCCTAGGTTGTGCAGAGCAACCAAGTTGATGAAGTTGATTTGGACACAACAAAATCTTGCTTAAGAAGAAGACTTTTTTTTGTCGAGCCGCCAAGTTTCTTGGTATGATGAAGTTCTTAGTGGACTGACCATATACGGCGCTGACCATGGTGACGGCGTCGGCCGGACTTCCTTTTCTTCACGGCGCCTTTGGAAAATATGATTTTAAAATAGTTGAGGCCGATAAAATGAAGTCAAAAACCATTAGAAAACTAGAAAAATAAAAGGGTATTTTTGGGTAGGGCCAAAAACCTTGGGCAACGTAAAATTGGGACTGCGTATTTGACCAAACACGGAGGCGGTGTACTCTGTTTGACGGCCCGTCTATTTTTTAAATGCAGCTTTATTTTATTCGAGGGAGGGAAGGAATCTGGGTCCAAAGGCTTGTCGATTTTGTGCTCTTAGTTGAATTTTTATTTGGTGTATTGTGTCCCTTCCGATTCAAAATGGCGTCACTGATGGTGTTTGTGTTTCTTAATTTGATGATGGGTTCGGATTTTGCCGAGCCCATTGAGTTATGAATTTAAATCCATAGATTTGATGGAACGAACATGTTTTTTGTTTGTTGATGTGGCAAAAGATCGATGGTAGAACTTACAACTCATTAATAATGCTTCTTGAGATCTTTATTCATTTTGAAAAGATTTAAGATCAGAAGGAAGGAAGATGATTTGATCTTAAATTCATGGTTCTCAAATCCTGACTATTTAAGATTAGGGACATTAAGACAAACTTTTCTTCTATGAGGATTAATGTTTCAGAGTGTACATCTTCATTTTTGGTAGTCCAACTATGCGGTATACTTCGTTTGTCAACATGCGAAGTATAGGTCTAGATAACTTGTGTACATTGAAAATCAAATTTGGTGCAACGGAGAAGACCAAAAAGCTGAAATCCCACTAACATTTTAAATAACATATGTACATGGAAAATCAACTTCGTGCAATGAAAGAGACTTTAAAACTACAGCCTAATAATTTTCTGATCGCTTTGGCATAGTCTTGGCGATTGAGTTGGGTCCTCCTGCCGGTTTAGTCAAGCTAAGAGAGCACGACTTGTTGAGGCTCGGCCCCCCAGCAAACTTGGAACTTCATTCAAGCTTGCGCTTGCTTGTCATATATAAGGTTTTGAAAGTCAATGTTTGATGTTCTATCACTTATAAAATTCATATGCACATTAAAAAAGTTGAACTTTTGCTTTAAAGAGTCTTGATTATGAAGATCACATACTAAAGATTGATTTACAAAAAAAAAAATAGATAGCGAATATGATAAAATACTTCTTCTAGTCATCCCAGTACAAAGTTGAAGAGTCTTGGACAACTCCAAGCTATTGAACAAAAGAAAAATTGGTAGTTCAATTTGGTCGAGTTTAATACAAAACCATATTCCAACCATTTTTAACCCCAATCTCATAAAATATAATCTATCCTTTGGGGCAAAATGCTCATAATTAGATTGATATTTATTTGATAGATATACAATTGTACCTCTCCATTTTTAGAGGATTATTTTCACCCTGAAAATAGCAACAAGTTACTCACCTGCCATCAAAACCACCATAAATGAAACAAGTTTAGGCAAAACACGTCCTGTTTGATCATGCAAATTTGTTGTCATCAACCGTGGGGGTTGGCGGATGGCATGATGGTTATTTCGGAAGGAAGTGGGGACATGGAGGACTTCTAGCATGGGCTTTGATTAACAATGCATATTACCAGCTAAAGCCTAATCAAGGTTGCCAAAGCAAGCAGAATAACTAGCTATTAATTGACTAACTGTAACGTCCGATACACAAAGTTAGAACCCAACGGCGCAAAATGGAAGTAAACACAGGTTAGCGTCATGGATATAGTAAAATCGAGAAACTCAGAAACTGCTTCTGGTTTACACTTGACTCTAATTGAGATCAGCAGAACCAACCGGCTGAACATTGTTGGCGAATAATAAAGAGACGCCGCATTGAATCAATTGAACCTGTTATTATCTTTTTCTTAGTTGAGGGAAGCAAGCAGAGAGAGGACAGAGAATAGCTTTCTGAGTGCTGGAGAGTATGGAGTGTGATTTTGACTTCTTTAATAAGGCAAAACCGTGACGGAGACACCAGGGTGGGGGGGAGGCAGGTAATTTTTATTTAAGAAATGCTGATTATAATATAAAAATATTTATAGTTACGGTGGCAGGTCAATGGATATTGAATTGTTTTTTCCTGCATAATTTGTAACCAACGGGGTGGACAAAAGAAAAAGAAAAGAGAAAATTGGGCGTATTTCACAGTGGGGAGTAAATGCGAGAGCAGGGCATTCAATGTAGGCATGTATGAATTGACCATGGGAGTAAATGAAAGGGGATTGGAGGGAAGGAAGGAGGGTTGTGCTAATTAAGACGCAGAAAGTAGTTGGTGGTGTTCGGACAGGCTGAAAAAGAAACACACGCAAAGAGGAGGAAAAAACAGGGAGGGAGAGCCCACGAAGAAGGCCCTTCTTTTTCCCTTCTTCCATTCATTTTTCTTCAGGGCTTTTTTCATGAGTTCTGCACTTCTTTTCTGAAGGGCGTTGATTTGGGTTGTTCCTTTTTTTTCCCATGAATCGAGGGTTCTCCTCCTCATTTGGGTACGTCGGATTTGCTGGTTGCTATCTTGCCGCTTAGGGTTTTTTCGTTCCTTGAGGTTTTTGGTGGGTGGGGGTTTTTGGAGGTAGGTCTTCTTTTGGGTTTTCTTGGTGCTTTCTTTTATGGGTAGTTTATATTCTTAGCATTGGGAGTGTCTAGCTTTTCCTTTTCCTTCGGATGAAATACCATCATCCATTATGTTGTTTGGTGGACAGAGGGTAGGGCTCGAATTTGCGAAAGGTAAGGGATTTGGGATGGAGGTTCCGTCTTTCCGAACCCCCTGTGTCTCTCTCACCCCTCTCTTTAGTTTCAAATGAGTATAAAGCAAGGTCTTCTTTTGTAAAAGTTTGGGAATAAGGTTTGAATTTTTTGCCACCTTTGAATGGGCTAAAGATTTTGTTCCTGGTATCTTGGCTGGGGTTGTTTCCGAGGGTTAGCCTTCATGCATCTCTCACTATGGAAGCCCATATCCCACTGTGCTGCCCTCATCCTGGAGAAGAAAAGCAAGAAGAAAGATGGATCTGGTTTGACAGAGGAAGACAGAAGGAAGCCTTCAATCCTAAGGCAGTTGCAGGAGAACAAGCTCAGAGAGGCCCTGGAGGAAGCTTCTGAAGATGGGTCACTGGTCAAGTCCCAGGACATGGACCCTGAGAGCCTTGGCATCAGCCAGGACGGAAACTTCGGCAGGTCAAGGTCCCTGGCCAGGCTGCGTGCCCAGAGGGATTTCCTGAGGGCAACCTCCCTTGCTGCTGAGAGGACATATTACAGTGAGGATTCCATCCCTGATCTCACTGAGGCCTTCAACAAGTTCCTCATCATGTACCCCAAGTTCCAGATTACGGAAAAGATTGACCAACTTAGATCTGATGAGTATGGGCACCTGTCTGATAAGTTTGCTAAGGTATGTTTGGATTACTGCGGTTTTGGTCTTTTCTCTCAAACCCAACAACTGCAATATTGGGAGTCTTCTGCATTTAGCCTGTCTGAGATTACTGCCAACCTGAGTAATCATGCACTCTATGGTGGTGCTGAGAAAGGCACCTGTGAGCATGATGTCAAGGCTAGGATCATGGACTACCTGAACATACCTGAAAATGAGTATGGTCTTGTCTTCACTGTTAGTAGGGGGTCGGCTTTTAAATTGCTTGCGGAGTCCTACCCATTCCAATCGAACAAAAAACTCCTCACCATGTTTGATTATGAGAGTCAATCCGTCAATTGGATGGCTCAGAGCGCCAAGGAGAAGGGTGCCAAGATCTACAGCGCTTGGTTCAAATGGCCGACACTGAGACTCTGCACTTCGGAGCTCCGAAAGCAGATATCTGCCGGTAAGAAAAAGAGAAAGAAGGATTCGGCTGTCGGCCTGTTTGTGTTTCCCGTGCAATCGAGGGTGACTGGTGCCAAGTACTCGTATCAGTGGATGGCATTAGCGCAGCAGAACAATTGGCACGTTTTGCTCGATGCCGGATCTCTGGGTCCTAAAGACATGGATTCCCTTGGGTTGTCTCTCTTCCGGCCTGATTTTATCATCACTTCATTTTATCGTGTTTTTGGGTCCGACCCCACAGGCTTTGGATGCCTGTTGATCAAGAAATCAGTCATGGGGAGCTTGCAGAACCAATGTGGAACTGCTGGCACTGGGATGGTGAAGATCACCCCTGTCTTCCCTCAATATCTCAGTGATTCTTTTGATGGTTTGGACGGTTTGGCTGGAACAGAAGACGAAAATGGTGATGGAAATGAAGAAACAACACCTGAAAATGTTAAAGGAATGCAGTTGCCTGCGTTTTCAGGTGCATTTACTTCTGCACAGGTTAGAGATGTGTTTGAGACAGAGTTGGAGCATGAGAACAGCTCTGACAGGGACGGGGCTAGTACAATTTTTGAAGAGACGGAGGAGAGTGTTTCGGTTGGAGAGGTTATGAGGAGTCCTGTGTTCAGTGAGGATGAGTCTTCGGACAACTCTTTTTGGATTGATCTGGGTCAGAGTCCTTTGGGGTCGGATAACTCTGGCCAGTTGAACAAACCAAAGTTGGGATCACCACTGCCTCCTTCGTGGTTTTCCAGCAGAAAAAACCAGAAGAGGCTTTCTCCAAAGCAGAACTCAAAGATATCTAGGAGCCCCCTTTATGATGACAGACGCTTGAATCCAGGATCACATAATGTACTGTCGTTTGATGCAGCAGTCCTGTCTGTTTCCCAGGAGTTGGACCGTGTAAAGGAGGTTCCTGAAGAGGAGCAATCTATAGAGATGGATGTTGTGCCAGAAAATGGCCTAAAAGATTCTGAACCAGATGCTTCTGGCACGATGGCAATCTCTGAAGACCATGTACGTGACACAGAGATGCATGAGGAGGAGCAGCACGGTGCAGAAACGAGCTTTTCATCAGATGAAATCAGAGGGGAAATGGCGGACAATGGACATAGCTTGGACCACATGGCAAAAAGGTCATCAGTTGACAAGCCAGATGCTGATTTAACCCATGGTAATGGTTCCATGCTCAAGATGCATCTGGAAGGCATGGAGCCTAAAGAAAGTGCTATTAGGAGGGAAACTGAAGGAGAATTCAGGCTGCTAGGAGGAAGAGAAGGAGGTAGGTTTGCTGGAGGTAGGTTTTTCGGCGTGGAGGACACTGAACGAATTACTAGCATGGGGAGGAGGGTTTCATTTACTATGGAGGACGACCACAAGCCAAGTCTGAGTCATTCCGAAGGTGGGGAGGTCTGTGCAACCACAATAGGTGATGATGACACTTTTAGTGATGGAGAAGTAGAAGCAGATGATTGGAGCCGAAGAGAGCCTGAGATTATATGCAGGCATCTTGATCATGTTAACATGATGGGTTTAAATAAAACTACTCTTAGACTGCGTTATCTGATCAATTGGCTTGTTACGTCATTGCTGCAACTGCGTTTTCCAGATTCAGACGGTGGAACTGGAGCACCTCTTGTTCACATTTATGGGCCGAAGATCAAGTATGAAAGGGGTGCAGCTGTAGCCTTTAACATATTCGACAGAAGTGGAAGTATAATCAATCCTGAAGCTGTTCAAAAGCTGGCAGATAAGAATGGCATATCCCTTGGTATTGGGTTCCTTACTCATCTCCGGATTATGGAGAACCAGAAACAGCTTCCTCGAGAGCTTGATGCTGATAACACTTCTTTATGTAGGCCTATTTCAAATGGCCGTCATGACATGAAGAATCCCATGATCAGAGTAGAGGTCGTCACTGCTTCCCTTGGTTTCTTGACAAATTTCGAAGATGTATACAAGATGTGGGCGTTTGTGGCCAAGTTTCTTAATCCATCTTTTGTTGAGGTTGATGGATTATCCACCATACCTGAATCTGGAGAAGGGTGAAGCTCGCTCATCTGACTGATGCTTTTTCTTGTGCCAGCTTGATGGGAGTTATAGGTCCATTGCATCCAAAGAGATGAATTACTTGCCTGCCTTTGCTGACCATATTATTTTGGGAAACGGTTGGCTGCATGATATAGCCAAGAATAGATGCATCGGAAGGCTTTGCTGTGTGCTCATTGTTCTTTTGCATCTTTGTTGGAATGAAATCTCTTCAAGGAAGTGGTGTTTGAGTTGTCAATGAAAACAAATGAGTGGTGCAGAATTTGTTGATTGTGGGTAAAATTTGTTTATTCTTGTTCTTTTATATTTTTTTCCACTTCGGTTTATGTAGATTTCTCTAGAATGATGTATCACTCAGTCCACCCTTAGGGTCCTCTTCAGTTTAATGGAGTCTGTAAAGGCAATACTTTGAGGATGAGCAAACAAATGCTGTCATATGAAAGGACCTCGGTTAGTTCATGCAAGTTACTCTGAGATGCTTCGTGTTCGCCAATAGTTGATATTATAACCTAAATACTGGTTGAAGCTTCCCTTCCGTGCTCTTTCAACTTGTGCAATCATATACTTCGGTTGCTTTTTGACAATATTATAAGCTGGTTATTTGATATTTATCATTGTGAGCCATATTGATGTGGCTTATATGATATATCATTGCTATCTGGCATCTGCATATGAATATGTAACTTGCACGGTTACACCTGATACTACGTGTTAAGCAGCGGAATGGAACATTTCCTTTTTCTTTCTTTTCTGTTTGGAGTTGTTGAGCTAGTCCCCTTTCCCAGTCCGTAATCTTTGTCGCACTGTTTTGATGCCATACACTTTAGTGTTTTTCTGCCATATGGGAATGATCTTATTGCAATGGTTAGCTCGATGGAATATTAGTATCTCACAAGCCAAAATCTTTCGTAATTATCTATTTTCTGCATCTGTTGTGAATTCCTAGGTGCCTCATTGGCTTCATTATGTTGACGGCAAAAATTCTATTGGCCCCTGGGATAGAGAAACTTGGGGATTGTAAGTCACGCCGCAGTTCATTTCATTTTCCAGTGGCTAAATTTTTCTATTAACCTAGGTATCTAGATACTTCTGGAAAGCCTGAGGACAGTTGTTTCCAACATGAACTTCATGTTCGAAACTTGGGTTGAGGCTTGCCTTCACACTAGACCTTTTGTTTGAACTAACATCCACAGCGGTGAAGTTAATGTTTATTTGATTTTAATATCTCTCGGTTCCAACCTGTAGTTCTAAATTGTCAGCCCTGCTGTTTTAATTCCTGAGTTGATGTCTGATGTTTAAATTCAGGTACTAGGGAGTTTTAATTAAGGTGTGTGAAAAATGATGGCACCATTATCAATTCCAAAAGCAACTCAATTTAGGACTGTCATGATACTAGAGTTCTGTATCTGTTTTTTAGGATGTATGCGTCCACTTTTATGCTGTGTAAGCCTTTTTTGTTATTGCCATATCATGCTAGAACTTGTAATGATGCTCCACCAGGCCAAATAATATATATACTAAAAAATGACTGATTACTGCAGTTTGGAGCCACATACTCGAACTTGTGTAGAAAGTGGGTAGGTACCTCTGTCTTGCATTGCATGGCTCCAAATTGAGGTCGTTGCAATGTGGGGTGGAGCTTTTGGCTTTTTCTGAATAGTTGTTGCATGTTAGTTATTTCTGGGCTCATAACTAAGGCTATTCTATGAGATACCCCTGTTTTTGAATTGGAATTTTGGATTTCTTCTAATATTTGATTAATCGATATTGACTTGTGCTTGAAACAGTTTTGCATTAATTGGTTGCACGATGTGTGCGGTCGGATACCTGCTCTTTTTCCATGGACCACAACCAATGACAGGAGTCCGACTTTTCGCTTTGGGCTTCGGTTTCAGACTAGATATCCAGTGTTTATTGTCATATTTTCATTTTTTTTCTTCTTTTTTGAATTTGCTCTTTAAAAATAAACTTTTGTGCATTCGACATCAACTAACTTGTTCACTGTATCTTGTTAGACTCATGTAATGAAGAACTTAGTCATGTCAATTATGTGTTTATTCTGCTTTTGGTCACAATCTGTCAAAGCATGTACTTAATGGTGTAAAATGACCTTTTTCTGAATCCTATGAAATAAACAGAAGGTCAACGATCAACAACCTCTCTCTCTCTCGTTCTCTCTAATGACAACTCACATGAGCAAATACGAGAAAATTAATGGGCGGCCAACGTACTTAAATGCCTAATTGCAGTTGCGGTTGCAGCTGCATCTACTCACTAAAACAGTGGCGAATACGGAATACGAAATATATAAATAAAATTTTCAACCACATGGGCCAGTGTCTTCCTTTTATCTTTTGCGCATTGGAACGTGATAAGTTGATGTTCTACTATGGTTCAGTAAGACATAAGTAGATTTTCTACTACGGTTCGGTAAGACGTGCTAACTTCGAGGGGTGATAGTTTGGGCGGTAAGGTTCACTTTTTATAAAAATTCGATTCTAAAATAGTTACTGTTATGTCGTAGTGTGTTTTTCGTTTGATCTTAAAAAGTTTCAAAGCATGTTTTTTGAATCCAAGAGAAGAGTACAAAAGAGTCGTGGTAGAATGAACCATTCACCTTTAAATAACTACTCACCTTTAAATAAAAATTAAAAGAAAAAAAAGATGGTTCTCGGATTTCATCACCATCCTACTAAAATCATTGCCAACAGCTAAAGGTGAGAACATTAAAAAGCACATTGAACGTGAGTGATTATGTCTGCTTGCTTTTCTTGTCCACTGGATTGCGCCAACTCTTCTCGGTGACGATTTCATGTTTCTGTATCAGTGGTCAAAAGGACGATGACAAAAGAGCTTTTGTTATTTTCTGTACAAGGACTCTTGTTTTCTGTGCATAAAGCTCTCTCTCTCTCTTTCTCCCTCTCCCTCTGGTTTTGTCGCGACCATGATGATGTGACAGAAGCCATGAAAATGTCAAATTATACGAATGGAAATTTCCAAGGTTTTACTGGAGCAAGCCCATACATTGACGTTCTGGCCTTCACACCGACCGTGATCTCCCGCACTACAAGAGAAAAAAAACAGAATCAAAGGTAGGAGGGAGGAGTTGGTCTATCTGCTCTGTCAACCAATTGCTGCTATCGGGCCTGACCTCGAGACAAATGTTTGAACTTAGTGATTATTTTATTAGAATAAAAAAATATGGTCATAATACATTTTATAAAATCTCTCTCTATTGGCTGACCTCTCTTCAGTGATCAGCCACCTTCCATGAAATGTCGCTTGATTCAACAGGTCATGCTTCCTTTGAAAGAAAAAAACAAGCATTCTATATGGTTTATTGGAGGTCATGGCGACGGGGCAGCCTAGCATTTGAAGTGACATGCTGGAGTTTGACTGCCCACAAAAAATTTTCTCACGTTTTTTTCTTCTTTTTCAGCCTAACAAATGCCACTTAACATGCCAAAATAATTCCTCCTTGCAAATGACCCAGATTTGGGTGATGGAAATGCCTGTCGTTTGCTCATTAGCAGAGTCAATATTGAAGAAAAAAACGAGAGAGAGAGAAACAAAGTCAAAACAGAACAATAGAACCAAAAGAGAAGCCAAGGTATGGTCGTCAAAGGGGGAAGTAGAAGGGGCCACAGGGAGCCACCATGGACCGTCGTCCCCAAGCTCACCTACCAAGGCATGGAAAAGGCTGAACATGCCGTCATCATCAAAAACCCTTCGGCGTTGGGACCTTCAGTGCAACATATGGTCTCAACGGGCTTTTAATGCCAACTGATTCAAACCTCAGGACTTTTGTTCCTATGTTCAAATTCCTGAAAAGATTGCCAAATGCCGCATTTGGGGGCCACTCCGAAGTTCTCTTTTCTCTTGTTTCTTCTTCTTCTTCTGTTGTTTTTCCTTCCAGTGCCTCAGAAAAAAACCAAGTGGTCATACTTCAACAAATTAACTTCCCACTGGTCTAGATCCAGCTGCTCGTCCAAAAAGGGCTTCGAAGAGCTAAAAATCAACTCCAACGACCGTTCTTTGATGTTCTCGCCCTCATAATAAGACATTAGGAGAAGGAAAAATTCAATGTTGTCACGTGCCATATAGTTAGTCAAAATTAAAAATTTTATCGTTAAAGTATACCAGCTAAAGTCATTATAAACTGTCATTGCGTCATAAACTGTGACTAATGCTAATTTAACTGCTTTTAGTTGACAAATTTTTATGGCAACATCCCAGAGAATTATCGTCTTTTAGATGTCATTTTGCATGTTTTTAAGTCTCTCAACAGAACCCCAGAAAGAAATACTAAAAATAAGAAAAGTTTTACAAATTATTGCCCAACGTTTAGTAAATTTACACACGATCACTGAACTTTTTCAAATTGCAAATAATCACCTGTGGCTAGAAAATAAATTCACATACACACTTCAAATTGCATCATAAAGAGATAACTTACCATCCATAAGATCAGGACTTCAGAAAAGAAACCGATCGTTCCATAATTTTGCTCGCACCTCCCCCTCTCCGTCTGTGTGTGCCTTTTTATGCCTACAATCAGATACAGAAAAAGGGCAAATTCGTGGAGAAAATTGCCTCCAAAAATATGGATCCGCTCTTTCCCACTATAATCAGACATGGTAAATAGCAGGCTAAATCGCACTTTGAGCCACGTTGGCGCCTCACAGAGTTTGTTTAATTTTATGTTGATGCTTTGATATATTTGATTGTTTATATATATATACATGTCCCTAAAATAATTAAAAATGTTGAATGAGTGTCTCCCCAGCCATAATTTTTTGCTGTCACTGAAGATTTATAATTTAAATATTAAGATACAGTAGTCTTATATACACTTATAATATTTTAATCCACAAAGCATGTGGATGTAAATTGGGTGACGATGTACTTATAACGTTATTTAGAAATTGCCAAGCATCCAGCAGTTCTTTCTAAAACACACAAAAAGATGGAACTAAAAATTTCTCGAAAAAAAAGATTCCCTCACAAGTCGAACAGATGGTAGCTTCATGCAAGTCAAAACAGCACTGATAAAACAAGACAATGTTCGGTAACCCACTCGAAACAATTCCAGCATTGGGACATCATGATTCTGGAGAAATTTTCCAATTAAAATGATTCAGAGGTCCCGCGGCCTAGGACGATGGAAAGGGGCAGATCGGAAACGTCCATATCCCACATGGAAGGCTCCAGCTAGCTACCTCTCGCAGGGAATCAAGCAATGGTCGTCGAAAATGATGCCGAACCATGCATTACGAACACAAAATCCTCCTCACTCTTACGTCGCCTGTAAACTGACAATAAAACCTCCACCCTGCACCTGCACCATCACCAAAGTACCTACAGTCTATTTTGCAGAATGATCATTGTTTACGACCGTATTCTCTCTGTGTTTCTTCATACGTGTACTCATTGAGGCTTTAGAGAGTTACATCGGCCACATGATATCACTGCCTGATAAGAGCAATGTAGCATAATCACAATATATGATCATTATAAGTTACCGGATTACGCTGGACATACATAGACCATCTTTTTTGCCTAGTGGATGCACCAAACGATATAATGACGAAAGGAAACAGAGGAGCAACCCTCAGCTTGTGATTCTTGGCCACGAAGAAATACGAACAGACAGCCAATAGGAAGACCCTATCCTTCCATCATTTTGATCAGAAAGGATGTCTCTAGTGCAGTCTCCTTGCATTGTAAGTACCTGTTCTCCTCCACTATGTCCGTTGTCAAATTGAGCAGTATTGGGCGTGCCGGATCTGGAACAGTAAGCTCACGAACCCTAGCAACCCATTTTGCAGCTTCCCACACACCAAATCTGTCAAAAAAAAAAAAAGGCAGATATAAGAACTAATAGGACAGAACTGAAGGTGATGAAGGACAGTCTTCGTCAGGATATTATTTTGAACAGAAAAGGACAAGAAAAGCACAGAACTAAAAGCAAGAAACCAAAGAGAGAAAAGGACGAAATTTTTGAAAAAGGAACAAAGATACAAGGAGAAAGCAGTTCCCTCAGAAAAGAAAGACAATACAATCTGTTCAAGCGATTCACATTTACAAGTTTTTGAAAATATTATGAGCTCACACCTACTCTTCAATAATTTGCCCATTCAAAATACAAATCAAACAGCTGTACAGCCAGAAAGTTCCCACTTGAAAGGAGAGCGATAGGGTTCAACACAACAGCAACAACAATAAAGTTCAGCTAATTAGCTAGTTATTTGACATTAAAAAAAGACAAAATTAAAATAAAAAGACAATCATACAAATAAACAAAAAAGTTCTTGCCTGGTGTTTAACGATGATGTCACGAGGACTGCTGGATAAAGCACGTCCTTTTTAATATTATCATATGGTGAATACTGCCGTATTGCTTGAAATTCTTCAAAATTTCCAGGATATCCAAATTCCTCATAGTCAGCAGGTGAAAGTGGCAATACCGGGTGCAAAAGGGTGTTGCACACATCTAAAAACGGAACCTACAAAGGTCATATAGAAAAATGTTAATGATGTATATAAGATGGTGATAAAGAAAATATTAGTAGAATGGCAGAAGGCAGGAGAACCTTAAAGTTCAAACAAAAAAGACAAGTTGCACGTAGATAATCACCAAACATAAAGTATTGAAACACATAAATGTTCTTTGAAGGATGTTCACTATTCAATCATGTAGTGTCCAATTTCGACATCTAAAGCATATCTGTCCTCTGATGCTTAAAGTTCATTGTGACCATTCTCTAAGATACAAAGTGACTTGAGCTTGGAATTATGCTGAAGATATAAACTGGAATGAAGTTTAGGAATAAAATACCAAGTGCTGTAAAACTCAAGCCTCATACGTGCAGGCATTCTGGAATTACATCATCAATTTTGCTCAGAATTGCTCCCAAAAGTACAGTTTTATGAACCTAAGCATTCACTAAAAAATGTTTTAGTTTCCATTTAGATGAGTTGAAAGTTAAAACTAACCATCACCTAGACTAAGGAATTTTTTAGCATGAACCGCAATCATCACTAGACAAAGTGATACATTTTAACATTTTATTTGTTATCAACCAACCTATGACCTAAAAGAAAAAAGTTGTCAAGACAAAATTAGAAACTAACAAAACCTTCAAGACTGCCGCACGAAGGAGATCTGGTTGGATGTTGATGGCAGATGCAATAAGAAGCCCACCTGCACTGTAACCCCAGCCAGCAAGTTTATTTGGATGCACAATTTCCTTGTCCATCAGAAATGTAGCACAAGCAATATAATCGTGCACAGAGTTGAGTTTCTTCAATCGCCTTCCATCATGGTGCCATCTTTTGCCTTTACCACCCCCTCCCCTATGAAGAAATAATTCAAATCAGTATTTCACATGTCAGCTAAAAGGCATTTTCAATATGCATTTTTCACTCAACAAGCATAGAACAAAAGGTTCGAAGAAAAACAAAGTTAATTCAGACCATTCATATTGGTGACCAGGTCAAAGGTAAGATCACAAGTTGAATGAAGATCCGATGGAGGTTCCTCATTCCCTAGCTAAAATACTTCAAATTCAAGTTTTTCTGGCTCCAGGACTATTATCGTGGCAAGTATTGATTGACATATTACAAAGAGAATTTAAAAAATATTCAGTACAACTATGGAAGTACATCAAAGTTAAAATATTAATGTTAAAAAAAGAAAAAAATAGAAACCACTGAATCAAATCTTGATGACATCTTTTGGCTACTTTATACAGACACTGATCCCTCAAAAATAAGATCCTGGATGGTATTCTAAGCACTGACTTGCAATCATTGAAAGAAAGGAAAACAAACCTGACATCAGCATAAGCAACAACCCAACCACGATCAAGCAAACTTTTCAATTCAGTGCGCCACCGCTTGTCTAATAGTTCACCATATGCTCCATGCCCATGCAGCAAGCCAGGGCCTCCTTGTTTTCTTTTATGTGAGTATAAAACAGTAAGAGGAACAACTGCACCATCTTTTGACAGAACATCATAATATTCACAAGCATAATATTGAGAGAGATCGTTCCAAGTGACATTGTCATCATCAGTTTCCACTGCAATTTCAAACTTCTGTGAGGATTCCAGTTTCTCCAGGCTAGTACTAGAAACAGATGTCCCATACAGAATACGAGTTCGTTCATGAAGTACGTTCTGCTGCTGGACAATGTGCCATTTACAGGTTAACAAATCATAATCCACCACTGCATCAGGCATCTGTCGTACAATAAGGCTTTGTTAACAATTCAACACACCAGAAATTATATCAAGCATGTTTCATCTCAGGTCATACAGACACATATATCTGCACATATCGCTTTAGAAGAGCTAGTTTAAAAAAAAAATAAAAGGACATTTTGGACCGGGGACTGCTCAAAATATGACATTCACTTTCTAATAAATGAAATAAATCAGATTACACCATATTCCATAGAACTAAATAACCAAATCGATAGCCGTTTCTTTTCTAAGTTTCTAGGATAGAAAAGGAACAACCTGCAATACTTCCTGGCTCCTCCACAGAAAACTTTTTCATTACAATAAACCAGGTTTCTACATTGAAGCGACGCAATTTCATAAAACAACTTTCAAGCCTAAAGGAACATAAAGACAAATGCTAATTTACAAAAGAGAAGGACCACCATTTAAAGAGTCATAAATTCACCACATCTCATGTAGATCACATGTACATGCATGAGTTGTCCGAGCTTCGCTTTTCTGGTGCATATGTGTAAACATGCTTCAGTTCCAGCCTTCCGGGAGAGGCACCAAATCAGATAAAGAAAGGACTTTTCAGGCAACACCCTGATTTGACTAGATTTAGGCCCAGAATTTTAGTCAATCCCTCAGTGACGTCTAGAGTTTAATCAATCAGGTCAGGCAAAACATACACATATAATAATTACCAAAACTATCTGGATACTAAAAGACCTTAATTAAATAGGTGGAAAGAGAAAAAACTTGATCCAGTCTCAATCTTCTACAGCAAAAGGAAGGAAAAGCCATGGAGCAACCCCTTTCACCGCAGCTCTCGCATCTCAACACCGCGAACCAAGTTGTCTTTTGGATAGCAGGTAATTAACATAACAATCAACTTACGAACAAGGAAGCACAAGCAAATAGTAGTTATGTGAGACTTTAAGAGAGCTCTGCCATACCACAGGTGATGATACAATGAACCCCATAGTTGATGAATAGAAGTCATAATTAGGTCCAGGCGAGACGTGGCAGACATGCGGTGGAAGAGGCAAAAAACATAGGCCAAGAGCATCTAAATGTGTAGGTACCTGGCAAGAGGAGATTTCTTAATAAATAAAGCATCAATCGAACTTCAATGTTACAGGGCAAGGCATGGAAGAACTAAATTAAACAAAGAAAAAAATAGCTAAAAGGCATTCGTCTAGAACTGCCTATCCATGCAGAAACAATGGCAAATGGAATTGTATTATTCATATAATTAACAGGTTTAAATTTTGGGTGCAGTGCGTCATGCAGTGCATTGCACCATAACCCAAAAAAGTGAAGATTCACAGGGACGTCCAATCAAAAAGATGGATGGCCCTGGTTTGATGTCCCCTGATGTCCTGGGGTCTAGAGTTGTGGTTCTATTTTCCTATATATATATATGTATACACCAAGCTATTTCGAGGAACATAATGGTGAACACTGAAATATTGCTTAAATCCACCGATTTAGTCTATCAAAACCAGCATTAGGAACACTCCGCAACAAAAGTCATGTCATTCATTCAATATTCAGACAAAAGCAGAATGCAACTAGAAAACCAGTCAACTATAGTTATCATCTACATACCATTTTATCACCAATAGATAGCGGCAGTGAAATAGAACATATCTTGGGACTTTTTCCTTCCCTTAATATAAGCACCATATGTGTCGCGCAAAAATCAACATCCTCAAGGATAACATGAGGCTCGTTAAGGAAAATAACCTGCAACACGATAGGCATGGAAAGATATGACCTATTGTCCACCATACAGCACTCAAATGATCTACCTCTACATGTTTCAGAAAGAAAAATGAGGTAGCGCCGAACCACCAAACATATGCAAAATGAACCTGAGACAGAAAAAGGACTGTGGGGACAATTTGCACAAAAGCATCTGGACGTATATAAGCATAAAGAAGAAGACTTCTTCATTCAGGAAAATTAATCAATGCTTACATTCAAGAAAACAATGAGGATAACCATTATTCTGAACCTGCCGAGCGAACTCAAGAATCTCAAATAGAAATCAGAAATAATCATGATCATATATCACAATCACATATATTATGAGGAAACCAAGCCATACTGATAGATGTGAGGTCTGCACATATTTTGGATCCCACATCACATTTTCAAAAAGGTCACCGTCATACAATTTAAGGAACAAATAAAACAATTACAAACTTTCAGAAATGATAAATGCACAAAGATTAAAAAGACAACTTGTCACTTTGAGTGTGTCTCTGGCTAAAGTGACACTCATGGATCTTGTTTCTCTTTTCCAAGCCAGGCACACTGCATACCTGATCTGAATCCACAGCTTCAATTTTAGTAGACCATTCACCTAAACAGGTAATATTTGTTCTTTAGAGTCTAGACGCCTATGATCTTGATGAAGTATAAGGTATCTCCTACACATGTATTGCCACATGGCTACTGTTTTCTGTCCAAGTGCTGATAGTGGCCTACATCTCCCTAATTCAAACGATGGTTAGCAACCTAGCTGAATGCACAGGCAAGTTCTGCAGAAGCTTGAGCATATGGGCAAGGCACACTGCAAAACTGTTTGACGGCCGACCTTTGTTTCTTCTGTTCAAGTTTGTATAACAGTGGTTCCTGCACACTCCTTAAGAGTCTGGCTGGTAGCTGCATAAAGCTCTCAAAGTAACATGATTGGACTTGGACATTTTACAAGTGTATAACAAAGCAACATGCGAATTCACAATCCATTCCACTTCGCACTTCAAATTCCCATGTTGCCCCACCCCAACGTCTTATCCTCTAAAAGGATTCAGGTCTCCAACATATCTGCAAGCCAAGCACACAAGTTTGCGGTGCCAATCCTGCAATCCCTCTTGCTTGATCTCCTGCTGTAGGTCACTTATTGTTTCCTACATGTCAGCCAGCATTGGCTGCAGCATCAATTCATGCATGGACTTGGTCTCTTTTTTGGCCTCTCAACCTCTAACTTCACCTTGCTCAGCTTTATTTGCATGCCTACAACTTTGCCAAGGTTGAGGACCAGACTCCACATCTTGCTGCCTAGATATCCCAGAACAAGCCTTAGCCATACATGCCACCTCTCATATCCAAAGCTCGTCCATGTATGTGACCACCCCATCACTAACCATGCGTCCAACCATCAGATCCCACAAGCTGCCTCCTCTAGCCACCCCGCTAAAGCAAAGTTGGGTAATATTTTCATCATTTATCCATGCACACTTCGTCATTAATTCAAAGTTTGCACATTTGGCCTTGGAGCAAGCAACCAAGTATCTCATCGCCTTCGGAATCCGGTCAAGTCCCTATCCGTGTTACATATATCCAGTAGCATAGCACTCGTATCTTTCTCCTTGGCTTGTTGCAATTTTTCTCTACAAACGATAGCAGCTCAATGAGCATTTATGCACTACTCAAGATCAACATACAGTTGTTTCTCCAGTTTTTCATTGCATTCAAATGGAAGGAAAATTCATTCTATCCAATAAAGCAGTTTTATATATTCCAAATGTATCAGAGGCTTCCATAGGGGAAAAGTACAAGAAAGACTTGATCAAAGTGAAAAAAAGAAAAGAAAAGATAAATCGATAAGGAATCTCCCTTCCTTAAGATAATGAGTATGCCATCATTTAGATTGTTACTATTCATCTCCAAATAGACAATGACGGCAGGAAGAACAATACTTGCAACTTGACTCAATGTTCTAGAACAGAGAAATACACAACCTGGAGCTACCTAACCTTGAAAACATAGTTTCTACTTGAGTTACCTAGAGCACTTAAAATCATGTTTGTTGATGCGTTTTGCATATCAATGTTCAAGAATCGGCCCACATTTTTTCAGAGACTGCTTATCTCCCAGTCAATTTTGTGCACATACAAATGCATCAGCCTAAGTGCCTAAATATTGTTGTATACCACCAAATACTGAGACTGTTCAAGGAACCGCCATTCGGAACTGTTCTTGCAAATTTGCAATTAATGATTCTAGATGAATTACCCCGTTGTTCACAGTAAATACCTCAAATTTTCTATAAGAAACATGTCCAGTGAAATGTAACATACAAGATTCCCTATTTACAAACCTCCCAATTTCTCAAAGCTGATCTAAGAGGAGCACGAAGCAAATAGTGGGAGTCAGCAGTCATCCCATCTCTGGAAGCATCTGTGAATAAATACAGGAAACCTTGATGGTGTTCAACTATGCAATGAACATGCGGCTCACCCTCCCACACCAGTTCCATTTCAGATGAAGGACAGGCTGAGTTTATCAAGTATACCTGGGACAGTAATTCACTTCAGCAATATCAGGACCATGACCAAGCATCCACTATCTAGCTTTTGGAAGAAAAAAAAAGAGTGATACCTTTGAGAAAGCGTTTGAGAAAGAGTTCACAGTCACAAATTGGAAGTCCTTGGTATTTCTGATATTAATGTACACAGAATCATCTAACTCTTCCATAAGTAAAATATCATCTTTGCCAGATCCCATCATGCTGCAGAACAGCCTAACATTTAGCAGTAAAATTAAATTAAGTAACGCAAAAAAAGTTAAACAGAAAAAAGCAACTTCAGAGACCATGCTTCAGACCTATACGGTCTCCTGTTGGTATCTGTCACAGTGTACAGTAATGCTTTACCACCCATGGCCCATGCTAAATTTGCAACTCGATCAACTTTTGGACTATTGCATAAAGATCCAGTTGACAAATCCTTGACAGATAAGCTAAAAGAATCAATTTCCTTGTTATACATGGTATAAGCAAGAAAACAGTGATCTGGAGAGACTTCAGATAACTCTTCATATGCATAACCTGCAGATGAGATACAAAAATTAGAAATTTGCAAGAACCATGTCATTTATTATTTAAATGAAAGGTTGAATCCACTTTCTATATCATAGTGCTCAGGTGCACAGGAAGGAAAAGACCAGAAAAGTAAGAACTATATCATAATATACTGTATGGATACGGTATTAGCCTTTTCTGAGGTGCAAAATGAAAATGCAAAAGGTTACAAGAGCTGTGTCAAAATTTCATTTAAGGGTTAAGAGTGATTATCAAAAGTTTCAGGCAAATACCAGAAAATCAGGCATTGCCTAGTCTCATACAGGACCCTTTGAGAGACATCCATTTGTGCCAATTCCATTCATCAGTCAAAAGACTTCAAGGTAGGTAAGAAGGGGTAAAAGGAATTTGCCTGTCACAGTGCCAACACAGAACTCCAAGACTAGACCTGCTTGAAGCATTAGCATCAGCATTTCTTACATAGTCATCTACAATTACCATAAGTTCTCACAATCATCTAGTCATGCACCAAAAGAATATCACCATCATCTATTCATGTCATTTATAATTATTTTGGAATAATGATGAACGTAAAAAAGTTTTATTAACGCCAGTGTAACCACCATTATCAATTCCATTGGATCAAAATCCAAAATTTCAATGCATTGCAAAAACAAGGATCCAGAAAAGATACAGTACAAAGTAGAAGATATGTACGTCGGTCAAGTGATAATTCCTAAGGAAAATGTGACATACTGCAAGAGGCTTTAGTTTTACAAGCAGGGTGGACAATTGAATAGTTCTAGCATTTACGTATAAAGGCACGAGTATATACTTGATCTTCTAACAACACGTCTGTCCATTGGAGTGTTAGATCGAGTATTAAAAGCATGAGATGATATGATGAATCTTATGGAACTATAGCATTTTAACACCAATATTGCTGCTTTTTGCATGTCAATTATGGTAGACGTGTTACATGTGAAATAGATAGACAACATGGCAACAACTTTTTTCTTTTTTATTATTTTCCTGTTTCCAATACAATAAATACAAGTCCATCATAGGAAAGAATCAAAGATAATGAGTAAGTTAAATTTCTCCTCAAATTCCAGTTCCATGTTTTACTCAAATGTTTAGCATGTTACGGAAAACAATGTGATAGATGACATGTTAGCCATCATGTTGCTCTTACTTTTAGCATCATGAAAATTTATTTAACGTACATTTGCAAATCTGCAAAAAAGAAAATGTAAAAAATGAAAGCATAACAAAAGTTAAAATTCAAATATAATGAATCAGCAGAAACTTACAGGACATTCAAACGCAAAAGTGAGAAGCAAAACAAAACCACCAATTCTTCCAGAAAATTTATGCCCTTAATGACTCTAGTTTAGAAGACAGCAACTCCAGGAAAGAAAAAAAAATATTACCTCCAAATCTCTCAGCCTCTTCATTGTAATCCAATAACTTCTGCTCAATCTTTTTTCCAGACATAAAATCAAATCCAGCTGAGGGAGACTTATAAGACATAATCTCTTCATTCAGGCTAGCTAATCGCCGACAAAGAACAGGGTATTGCTTTCCTTGTTCAACACGCCTATAATATAACCTGTAGCAAACACCTTGACATAAAACCGGAACTATTCAGCCCTGCAATATCAAGACATGATACCAATTTGACACACGCATTGGTGCATGCACACACACACACATTGATCGTATTGAGAAAACAACAAAGGAAAACTGTGGATTAAGTACTTCCTAAAAACCAGCATAACATTTAAAAAGGGTCAAGCTGAAAACGTATTACATAGATGTTTGCTTGCATAGTTGAGCAAGCAGAAAAATTATGATTTAGATGTTTCTTTGCATTATGCACAATTAGGAGGGAATCACAACCCAATAGCAACCATATTGCCTGAAATTAAGCAAGTATTCAATAAAGCCAGATTGCTCATACAAGGCATCGGTGTCCAGCAATAGGGAGACACTGATACAAAAAGCATAAGACAGCACCACAACTAAAAAATTTTAACCATGAAACAACATAGGCATACAACCATACACATTTCTTTTTCCCACACTTACAGAAAGCTGCTTTCTTCCAATAAAAGCATCCTAATCCTTCAGCTTTCAAAGCAAGGACAAGTCCAGCATGAAATAATAGAAAGCCCAATATCAATAAACAAATAGGATCCAAATAATAGTCAAAATAGTATAAATTCTCAATAACCACTTGTGTGAGACAACGTGAATATAATATAATCTCAACAATGATCATGAAACACACTGGCAGCGCCAGACAGAATGTATCAAATTCCCATTACATACAAAAGACTACATAAGTTAAAACTGATGATACCAGTGGAGAACTGATCATAAAGATGAACAGATCTAGGCACTTTTTGAACCATGAACAAACATATAATTTTTGTGCATGTGTAACTCGTCATCCATGCGAGATAAGCAACTCAAAATCCTTCTAGCTCTGGTATGCAAGCTCTAGGACACAAATGTGAAGCATATAGTTATTACATCCATTCCTACAATATGACTTATGGCTGCATCCCTTCACGAGAATTATTTAAAAATGATCGACATAAAGCTCCTAAGAATCTTTATTTCAAGCAATTCATTCGAGTTTATTATAAACTCAACAGGTGCTTTGGCCTTTGAGAGTGAACGTTTCATCTACCTATACTTTTCTTATTCAGCTTCACCCACAAACAGCATAGGTTGGTCACCCTTGCACTACAAGTAAACTACTTTCAAGGCATTGCTGTTTCTCATGTTTCTGGTACTGCCTCTCAACAATTTTTGCACAAATTTGACCTCCATCTGTTGCACCAATCAAGCCATTTCCTAAAGCACGATGTATTTTTTCCTTTTTTATGCTGACCAAATGTCTCGCATGCTCAGCTTATTTCAGACCCTATGATCATGAGGATAGCATGTCATATAAAGTTATAAACATAACAGTGTTACGTACTACAAATCTAATGTTACATAACGAGAGGTCATTTGAACCGCTGTGGCAAGGACTAGATCTGCCGGGAAGCCTATCAGCATAAGGGAACAAATGTAATTGGCTTTATAACTTTGAAGAATTTTGTGAACCTAATACTTCAATGTGTTGGAAAACACAATACATGATAAACTAGATTAAAACCTCAATTAAGGAGATCAAACCACATTTGCTTTCAAGTCCGTGACCACTTTTATGTATTGCGATTTACATAATGGTGGTTGATGCCGATTCTGTGGTGAGATGCATCTAGGATAGAGAATAATAGCTAGACTATGAATACTTCAACAACCGGAGTTGCGCCAAGAAAATTCAGAAGGCGGGTTTCGAATACTCCGTACACAATTCTCTTACACATATGTACGTGGAAGACGATTGAAGGTGCATGGACGCATCAAAGCACCAAGATAAGTATAATTGTACGGGCACACAAATGCAAATGCAAGTATAGCTATAATCAAATCTCGACCCAACGATCACGCTCCAATACCAACAGTTCGCATTTAGAAGAAATCTGCCATCGTTCCCACAAAAGAAGGCATATAGTTGCAACGGTCTTCAATTAATTTCTTCCCACGGAATTAACCAAAATAAACATAGAGCTGGAACCAAGATTGACATTAACTGTTCAGGGAAATTCTGGAGATACAGCAACTCACCAAGGACCAAAGCGCACAGGCGGGGTAGACAGTTCGGCACCCATACGGCTTCCCATCTCCCTCTGCAGCTTCCTCTGAAGCTGACCGGTTTCCGACATCACCGCCTCCGTATACTTCTCCTCCTGCTCCATGTAGACGTCCATGTGCCGCATCGCCACTTTGTCCTGCAGATCAGACATCCAGCTGTAGGGATCGTGCCAGGTCTCGCCGTGAAACGTGAAGCCCACGGGCTTCTGCGGCGGCCGGGGAGGCATCGGAGGAGTCGGAGGCTTGGACGGCCGTGCGTGGACATGACGAACGGGAAGAAATCCACGAAGGACTTCAAGATCCCGGACTCGGATACTCCGTCTTCGGAGGAAATGGGAGACGATCATCGCGAAGATGGATCTCCAGACAGAGAAGAAGAAGGACCGAAGCCCTGGATTGCGAATCCTGAAGCGTTTTCCTTCCCGCGGAGTTCTTTCCTTCCGACGTAGCCGTTAGGGAGGGCGGCAGTAAAACCCTAGTCAAGGGTTTAACTGAGGGCGTGTTGCTTAGATCTGTGGTCGGGTTTTATGGAGAGATCCAAAATAAAAACAAAAGACAGATCTCTATTTCATGGATTTCAAATCCACAATGAAGGTTTACAAAAACTTGAAAAAAAAAAAAAAACAGTCGAGTTCCACACAGATAAGATAAATGAAGATGTGAGACAAAAAAGAATGTGTTGTTGACCATCAAACTACCGTTTACAAAACTTGGTTTTTGAGATATGAGGATCTGAGATCCTTGGATCTTAAATCAACCCCGGATCTAAGATCACATGAGGAGGGAATGGGAGACCCTATCATATTGACGGGGGATCGTTGAGCCGTGAGAAGCGCGGGCGGGAAATATTTTTGCGCTGTTTTTAAACGACTAGCTCAGCCGCCGCCTCTCTCTCTGGCAGCGTTTTGCACCACTCTACATATCGTTTCCTCGCATTATTGTTTGGTTTTCATGGTTCTCTTTTTGCTGCGTTTAAAATGACTGTGCTCCGTGCCTCCTATAAATCCTCTCTCCAGCACGATCCTCCCCTCTTGACTAACAAGAGAATCGCCCTCCTCCAAACTTATGATATTATTTTTATTTTGGTGTAATAAAACTCGTCTTAAAACATTTTTTTGTTTACTGAAGACGAGCTAAGAATTTCTTGAAGCCAAGACGGGCTAAGAATTTCTTGAAGTGTTTACTGTGTGGCGCCTAAAAAGGGATTTCGGTTCTGGCGCGAGAATACTGCGGTACTTTTGTCGACGCAGGAGTTGGAGCTTCGACGGTTGTTGGGGCAAGAATCGGGAAGCCTGACCTCCGATTTCCTGTCTGGCCTGCCGCCGTCCTCCCGTACGTCGGGGCGTAACCACCGACCAGATTCTTCCCCTTCCTCCACATTGCTGCAAGCATGATTGCCACATTCTTTGCTGTTTTCTGTGAGCGGTCCTCCGCCCGTACACCGGGGCGTAACTTCAATTATGATTGCCACATTCTTTGCTTTCTTTTTGAACTGTTCTCTGTGAGTGGTCCTCTGTTAAAAAGGGTCTCAGAAACTTTCAGAAGTTCACACCAATCCGCGTCCTCTTCCCCTCTTATTTTGCCCTAACCCCTTTTCTTCTTCTTCTCAGTCTCATTGCCGGGCAGCTGGAGTGTTTCCGTCGCCCTCTCGTCCATCACCCGTCGAGCGTTGCAGGTAACTAAGCTCTATCTCTCTAAGTCATTCAATCTGTTGGGGAGATACACGCAAACTTTTGGGCCTTTAGCTAAAAGATTATTTTGTTTTGGGTGCTGAGAAAATAAATTAGATTCAATGATTTAACTTTCAAATAACTGAAGCAGCGAAGTGTTGTAACTCATGCAGTTCTTCATCGTTCTCCCCCTCTCTCTCAAACTACTAATGCATGGTGGATGTGTGTTTTCCCGTGGACAGTGTTTTTATCAGCATTTAGAAGTTGCTATGTTCGGTAATTGTTATCATTATTTTCTTTCATGACTACAAAATCTGAGAAGGCATTGCAATATTTACAAAGCATGAAAGACACGTTAATTGAAATGTTATGAGGAACAACCTATATTTTAGGTTTGGTCAATAAGTGTAGCGACTTTATTCACTTTTTAGTCTGTCACATGTTTGGATGCAATTATAAACAGGGTTCAGTTTCAGGTACAAATTTCTAGAATCTAACTAATCATTTGGCTCATGTATAAGACCAGGTCAGGCTAAAGGCTAATTACATATTTCTACACAAAGAAACAACCCATATATTCCTCCAATAGCGTTGTATCTTAGAAAGCTATTCATTGGACACCTTTGTTGCCGCTCGGATACACAGCATTGTAGTTTCTTCCTTTAGCATCTGTTCAACTTCTTCTTATCATGATGCCAGCATAGGCCCAATGCTATCAGTATCATTCCAATATTTAGTTGAGTTTGTTATTTCTTAGGTGCTTAGAAGGTGCCTAGGAATTAGGCTCATGTCAGTCGCATCTTATTCATGCTGCACTTCATCTTTTAACAGCACAGTCCTGTAGGTTGTTCTCTTATAAACTTTACTGACGATTTTGGGCCACAATAAAGTTGTATCTGAAGTTATTCCACCAATTCTTGGACCATATTCTGAGTCTGAACCCAAGTTATGTAACTTTAAACGAAAATACTTTTTTGACACATTTTTATATTTTTGAAGTGTAACTTATGTTACACCGTATATCCACCGTAACATATATTATTTTGTTTTTTGTTTTTTTATTATCAAATATCCGGATTGCCCTTCCCGAAATCTCAATTCTCAACTCCATTGAGGGCGTTTGATTGCTGGAATGCTTGCTAACCTGTGTTTTCTAGCAAAGGTGACGTTCATGCAAATAATGGATGGAACGAAAGATGAATGATGACCCACTCTCATTTCGTATCCTTTGGTTGATCTTACTCGGGACCCAGAAAAGAAACAAACGTTTCGATGGGTAAAGGATCAAGAGCATGAGTCCCAGACACTGACGAAGAAAGTCGAAGCACCGGTTCTGCCCCTGCCAGGCTGCCAGACGTTCAGAAGCCGTTCGAAATCGATAGGGATCTTCTGCTCATGCTTTGGGGCAAGACGGCCGAGTGGTCGTGTACCACAGTGAGACGTTCAAAAAAGCCGGAAGCCTTGGTGGAACACTGCTTGAATCCGATTGCATTGAAAGCCCAAACGACTATGGTGGATATACGTATAATATGTTATATAACTGAGTTTACTTCCTGTCAACAAGCGATTTCCTGCAACTAAAAATGCAAATAGACAAAAGAAAATTTGAAGGCTCATTTTTATATGAGCCGGTCAAGTTTAGAGGGGCATTAGACCAATGAAGGAGGCACTCCATATACTTATCCACCAGATCTAATTATCGCTTTGTTTATGCCACCCAAACTACAGAACCAGAGGCATTTGGACAGGTCTCATGGGTCAACAACATGATTTTGTCAAAACCAAAGGACATTTCCACCGTTTGCATGGAATGCCTTCAACCCTCCGAATCTGCGCTTCTTCTGCAGCAAGATATATAGTACAGTAACTCACATACAGTGTGAAGTCATGCAAGGCCGAGATGTTAAAAGTTTTTGCCGCATCTTCCTCAAACACTGTTCTTCCGCAATTGAAATTAGATGCAAAAATATGGTATCCCTCATATAACTTCAAAACAGTGAAATCCTATATATTTCACCATAACCGATTACATGTTTCAACAAACACTATGTATCGATTAGCCGGTGCCTCAATGTTTTACTTTTTCTGTTTCTTCGTCCGTTCGGGTAAAATCATCAATATTTGGATCACTTTGTATTTCATGGTAAGACGAAGGAAAAAATCAATTCAGAAAAAAACAGGGCGTTTCCGTGGCGCACAAAGAAAATTTACAGGAATATATTTGTGCAAAGTATTGACTCTGAAACAAGGTCTGGACATTTGGGTGGGAGTTCTATTCTTGCAGGGCGTAACCTGGGAGACAGATTTTTTCTCAAAATGTTTCTTGTGGCTTGTATCTTTGGTGATCTTCTTTTATGCTGCACGACTAACATCATGGCTCCATTTTTTGCCTGCAGGTGCACTATTGAAGCAATGCAACCAAGTCAGAAATCTGCAGGGGTCATGTGTTTGCTGCTGAATTAACGACTGGATTTTCACCGGCCCACCCGTCCATCCAGCCAATTGAATAGATCACACTTGAAACATGCACCGAGTTATAGATAATCGGTTCCTTCACTAGTAGTAAGTCTGTCTGAATTTATAAAATAAAACTGAAATTAAAATCAATCTATTTATTATCTCAAATATAAGAAATAAAAACAAAAATGCCACGCAATTTAACCCAAAAATCACAATAGATGAAATATGATCGAATAGAAATTTTAAAAATAATTGACTTAGTTACGTATTCTTAAAAAGACAAAAATATAAATCTTTTTAATGTGTTCTTCTTGTCCTTTGATTTAAGTGTTGTTGAAAGCCAACAGTAGTGTTGTATTCGACTTGAAGGGGAGAGGAATCGAGTTAGAGTGCCATGAGTTTCATGCTATTTGGTATTTTTATCTATTCTTTAGGTAATTTAAGAGTTCTGTTTTAATTATTTTTCTAATTTTATATATTTTAAAATAAGTATATTGGTTATTTACCAAATGGACGAGGAGTGGGACCTCTTACTGCTCTTGCTTGTATCTGGGAAGTGGTGGATCGTGGGTTCAGCCTCACGGGTGGGCGCTCAGTCTCGCGGCGGCGAGCAGGGCATCTCTCGGCCCCTTCCTCTCTCTCTCTCTCTCTCTCTCTCTCCTTCCCCCCTCCCAAAACCAGCATCACCCAAGACCCATTCGTTTCGCAAAGATCAGAAATGGAGTGGAGATGCGATAACTGCAGGAGGAAGAAGCGGCACTTCTTCAAAGTCTTATTCGGCGACTTCTCTGACGAACTGGTTTGCCCCCATACTCTCTCTCTCTCTCGTATGTCCTGTCTGAAATTTGTTTTCTTAGAGGTATGCTGGCGATTCCCTGTTACCTTTCTTGAAGTGGTTGCCTGGAATCTTTTGGCTATCTCAAGTTAGTGGTTGTTTTTGTCTTCGTGGTTCTCAACCATACAGTGGGGAGACTCTAAAACAATCTGTTTGATGTGGAACGAAACTTCCCCTAGAATCATAATGTTCTCCGGCACCAAGTGCGTCCGTAATTCAAGTGAGAAATCGATGTTTGCTTCTCATGTTATTCCTAAACTTTCATATATTTTTTTATCTCAATTGCACGAAAATGAAAATGCCGCTGTGCCATTCTTCACTGCCTTGCTTTGATGCCCTTAAAGCCTGTGACCATCATTATTGATCGAAGGCCTGAGCCCTAGTACAAAAACATAGGCAAGGTTCCCTCCATGGGACATTGTATTAATCCACGTTCTGTAACATATGATCGAAGCAGATGCAGTGAATCAGATCTTTTTTTGGTGCATGTTGTCAGTATTACTCGAAAATGGGGAATGCCGCTTTGCAACCTGTAAGCTTTCCTCTATTTCCTGAGGTATGGTTGGTTGGTAGATTCTTTTTCAGTTTTTCTACATGGAGCCACAGTAAAAAATCCCTGTGCGCAAGATATGGGAAGGATTTTGCTCTTTGTTCGTTCTCCTATATTTTTTTCCCCCGTCCTATTCGAGAAGTGCAATTCCTCTGCTGGAAAAAAATAGTTCTGTTCTTGGCACGGTGTTTAAGGTTTGCATGTGATTTAATGCAGCGGCTCCCGCCTGCTTTTACAAAGCATATCGAAGTCAAAGAAGAATCTGCGAATGCTTCATTGAGAGTCTGTGGAGGTAGGTCCTGGCAAGTTGAGCTGAGGAAGGTGGATAATCGCCTTGTATTCCGAAAGGGGTGGAGCAACTTTGTGGTCGCTAATGGCTTAAGGACAGGGGACTTTTTGGTTTTCAAACATGACAGAGTTTTGCATTTCATTGTGCGGATTTTTGATGCAAGTGCATGTGAGAAAAGGCGGTTGCCTGCTGGTGACACTTGCAGAAATGCTGAAAGGAGTAATGTGTCTACGTCAGAAGGATCTCTTGACTGTAGCTCCTTTAAACACAGCAGAGGAAGAGTAACAGGGCCTCAGAAAGATGCATGGAATGCAGCATGCTCTTTTAAGACTAAGAATCCATGTTTCAGAAAGTATTTTACAGACAAAACGATGTGTTGTAGAGCCTACTATTTGGTAAGATTTAGCTTTCACCATTCAAATTGATGTGTACTGATTGAAACCTGTACATGGATACTTTGTGTTTCTAACCATGTTGCTTATTGTGTTATTGTGAACGCTCAGTTATGTTACCTTGCAGGGGGTGACAAGAGTTCACCTTTGAATGGTCGACATATTTTGGACAAGTCATGAAGCTAATTGTCCTTTGATTCTGGCATCGTGTTTTTCCTTTAAGCATGCCATCTTTAGGATACTACTTCCTATGTTGGCTTGCTCCTTTGAAACATGCAATATCATTTTCCATGTTTTTGATTGTAGCAAGTGCAAGTCTCATTTTTGAAACGTTTGCTAGATAACTTGCTCGATAAATTTTCTGAATTAAATGAATATCGTCAAGGTTTAGCTACAGTATAAGCATTGAAAGTCCTGCCCTTGCTGTTAGGCTGAAGTTGCTTCTCTAAATGCCTCACCTATTTTACTTTTTCATGTATTTCCTGATAATAAAAGTTTTATTGGCTTATTGCACGTTAGAGGCCCTCTGTACTAGTAGTTATAATTCTTACAATTTGGTTGTTCATTAACACACAATTTTGTTGTATCAATACCTCTTACAGTTCAACACTGAATACATGAGCCCATTTATTTTCAAGCAAGTGTGTTCACGATGTTTCAAAGAACCTAGTTTTAAAGCAATGCCTTCGCGATTATTTCTGCAATGAACTAGATAAAACGTATAGCCACATTTACACCTCTGATTGGAAGCTAATTCACAAGGTTTTCAAGGGCCTTGGAATTGCATGACATCATGAATCTGAGTTGGTCTTGCAAACATCTGAATCTCAATTAAATGAAGTTACTAATTGAATTGACAAAGATATCTTCTGATAAACTAATCATGTGTTAGAACTTGGAAGAATCACGTGACCACATTCCGAATTATATATTAATGTCCAGCAGCTCTGTTTTTTTGAATCAGCATAAACTGAAGGAAACTTTCCTTGGCACAGCAGCGGTAGTACTAAAATGAAGGGAGCATTGATCAATTTAGACCAAGTTCATAGTGATGTTGGTTTTTTATTTCCAGGTGATTTTATGTGTCTGCCCTATGCATTGGTTACAAGCTTCACCTCTTGCTTAGGAAACTGTTAATGGGTGTTTTACCCTTTTGTGGTTGAGCAGGACAAATGCTTTGTCATGTTTTAGGCATTTTTTGCTTTTAGCTATTTTCTGTCAGGCACGATAGAAAAGCTGATTCGTCTGTGACTTATCTTTTTGGCAGTCTAGATGGATACTGATTTAGCAAGATGTTTGGACTTTGGATATGGTAGTAAACGCTTTCCGTGTTGCCCTTTTTCAGTTTTTTGTTACTGGTAAACTCGAAATTTACCTTTCTCACATGCTCCCCATCTCCTTCAAAATATCCACATGTCTGAACTTCTGATTCCTATATCTTCACTTTATTGATGATTCGATGGCACCTTGTTTCGTCTGTCCCATAGCTTAATGGCGTAGTCTCTTTTTGTCCTTCAGTCTATTTATTTGAAATACTCTTTCCCTTTATCTATGCATTTGAAGTTTCTGTGCTGGAGGAGTTGCGACACATTTCGGTTCAAACATCCATCTAAAATTGGAAATTTCCAATTAATTCTTTCTATCCTTGCAGCTTTAGCCAATGCATGGAATACATACACAATATGTATTGATCCATTTATTTTTGAAGTGTAGTCATGCTTTGGTTGAAGTTTGTGCAGGCTGTGAGAGCAGCCATTTCCCTGATGTTATTTTTGTTTGTTCTTGCAGAACGTCCCTTCGGCCTTTGTAAGACAACATCTGGCATTTGAATCTTGTATGTTGACGCTTGCTGATCCAGAAGGTCGGCGTTACCCTGTTAGATACCTCAACACATCAGAATCTGGTGGCATTGGTGGGTTCAGCTCAGGATGGAGGAAATTTGCGGATGAAAATCACTTGAGGGAGGGAGATGCATGCGTGTTTGAGTTCATCAAGGTGCCTAAAGGATTCAACGTGCATATTTTTCGTGGTGATAAGGATGACGCTGAAGGCGAGAGATGAATATCCAGAAGCAATTCTGATTGTCGAAAGTTTGGTTAGATAGATGGAAACACAACGTGATTGCTTATAGTTAAGTAGCTTGTTCACATGTACCTCCTTTAAGATTTGCCTGAATCTCCTTCATCTGCAAAAGGTGCTGTCACTCTGATCAGTTCAATCCAACTGGATCATTTCAGAGCTGACGCAACTCAATGTCAACTGTCGAGGTTGATTGCATGAATTGAGCCGGGAGAGAGAACACACACACACACACACAGAGAGAGAGAGAGAGAGGGAGATTGTTTACAGTAAGAGAAAAATAATAAGCTTGGGAATGAGGAAAAATCTAAAAAGGACTAAGAAAAGACAGAAATGGGAGTGCCGATGGTTATTAACGTAGATGATGTTTATATTTTGGTTGCCGTTTTGAAATTCTTGTGTATGTCCTTTTTTTCCACAGTTTATCCAGTAATTGTTTTTGTATTTTGCCGTATTGCAAGATTTTCAACAATGCCTAGTTGAATAGTGCAGTTGAGCTCTATGTTAGTAAAATTGCCAAAGCGAGGCTGCAAAGAGGTCAGCATAGTGGGACGGCCTTTGGCTGTTGTATGCGCAGCCGTGGCTCAAGTTCGAAACTCGTGTGGTTCTTGTTTGTTCTGTGGTCATGCCAAAGTTGGTGGTGTACAATCTATGAGCTTTACTGCTGCTCTCCATACTCAAGACGGTTCAGTTCTGAATTTCCCATCCAATTCGTTTATAGAGGATGCTTGGAATTTTTTAATTGGTTTGAATTCGGTACCAATCGGTATCATCCCCTCCTAACAACATTCTCTTTCATACCTTTTAACTAATCAATACTACCTGGGAGAGCGACTTTGTCTAAAACTCTATCGGTTTAACTTTTGATATGAAACTTTGGGTATTCAGATATGATCTTGTTGGCTCAATAACATGGCTCTGGAGCAAGTAGCCTCCTCCAAAGCACGACCTGAAAAGCATTAGAGATTGCATCTTTTAAAACCAACATTTTCTGATGTTATTTATTGTACAATAGTCTCCGTATGCTTATTATGAATCTATATGCATTGGAAGTGCTTAGGTCCAGTTCGTTTCAGTTCGAAAAGAAAAGGCTACGGTGCGGTTAATTTGAACCCGCACCCGTGTCGATGCGGTGCGGGTGCAACCTTGATGCGCACTCAAGACCGTCAACTACGGTGCGGTTAATTGAAGCCGCACCCGTGTCGATGCGGTGCGGGTGCAACCCTCATGCGCACTCAAGACCGTCGAGACTGAGTCAACGCACCCGACTCGCGTTTTGACGGGAGTCGGGTGCGGTCAAAAACGAGTCTGGCCATTTTTGTCCGTTTTTTTTCGGGTTTTTAAAGATTTTCAAATTTAAAGACGAGTCGGGCATGAGTCCACGATTTTTTTTCCCCCTTTGAAGCCTTCTTCGTTCTCCGGCGAGCGGCGGTAGTTTCCTCTCTTTCCGGTGGCAGCGATCATCTCTTCCGGCGGCATCCAGGTATTTCGTTTTCTCCAGCCGTCTGTCTCCCTCAATTGTTTTCCCCATTTCGTTTTCTTCCTCAACCTTAACCCTCTTTCAAATTTCAATGCCCCTGTTTTCTCTCGTTTTCTCCAGCCATCTTTCTCCTCCTCCTCCTCCTTCTTCTTCTTCTTCTTCTTCTTCTTCTGCTTTCTTTCTTTCTTTCTTTCGTTCTGTTTTTATTGTCTTCACTGTGCCGCTTTAGGTTCTTGCCGACCTTTCTTGCGGTCACTTTCTTGCGGCTGACTTTCATGTTCTTGTTTCTCCTTTTTCTCTTGTTCCAGGCTTTGCTCCTCCTGATTTGACGATGAGTTTTACGTTTCCTTTTTCATTAATTCATGAATGAGCCTCGTTGCATGAGTGATTTAAGTGGCGCCACATTCCAGAATCCAGGCAAGTGAATCGTTTTTCTTGAATCCTTGATACCTGGATTAAAATGGTGGAAAATTTCTCATGAACTGAGTGGTTTAAAATCTAATATTTTCAAAATTCTGCAAGTCACATTCGCAGAGAAAAAACCTGATTTTGTATATATTTGTGACCTTGTTCTTAGGACATGGTATTTCCGTAATGGCTATTGCCTATTGCAGACTTTCTTTCTCGATTACTGTTACAGGGTAGTATAGGTTACTGGTTAGCATCATATATGATATAACTTCTTAAGCATGCTTGATTGCTTTCTCCTTCTTCGCAAGTTTCATACGCCATGACTGCTCTGAAATCACATTTGCAAAGATGGTGGGGTTAGCAGTACTGCTCTGAAATTTTATTAGCTGCTCTTTGCCGTTAATGAAAGCAAAGAATGAATGCAAATTTTTTAGCCGCACCATGGTATATTGGTATCATAGTTTATTTGCTGACATTATTTATTTGCTTTTGTTCACAATTTTTTTTTTTTACATTCTATCGTTTGGTTTATCATATATCAAAATCAAATAGTTTGAAAGATTGCTTTGTCAAATAGTTTCATCCATGGATCTTAAAGTAATTTTTTTTTTATTTGAAATAGTGAAAGATTGATCTCAAAGCCAATAGACAGCAATGAATTCATTGTTGGCACTCTGATGTGAACAATGGTTCAGTGAATCGGCTGAATCAAATTGGAATCGTTTATGAGTTGTGTCGAAGTTAAAATGATCTCTCTTTTATGTGAAAAAATCAGAGAGCAACAAAATGAATAAACTTGAAAATATAAAGTGTTAGAAACTTGGAACCATGATTATGCTCCGTCCTCGAATTGAACCATGTGTTAATTGTTAAATGCTGAAGAGGTCTGTTTCCATTTGAATAGGCTAATTTTGTGGTTTATGACAATTTTTTGTCATATATATACTATATACATATTATTATTATTACAATAAATTAATGATAATAATAATAATAAATACTCTCACAGCACCGTCGCACCTAAATTTTTTGAAATGTACCGCACTGGCACCAGCACCTGCACCCCGTACCTTGGTGACATAGCTCTTTATAAGTATTTGCCGGCGATGCATATTACGCCGCGCTTCACGTGTGTGGCGTGCGCCAGGCACAGCCCCCTCCCTTTATTTTTATTTTTATTTTCATAAAATTGTTTAATTAAGTCACTCGACGTCTAAACTAAAAAGGAAAAACCCAATTCGAAGACCCCCTTTTCGCGTCTACACGAGAAGGCAGAAACGTAAAAACCCAATTCGTAAACCCTCCCTTCCTCCCTTTCTCGCGTCTACGCCCACTTCTCTCCCTCTCTCTTCGATACCAGAAACATCTCGTCAGCGAGAGGTCATAACAGACGCTGGACAGGTAAGGTATGATCCCTCTCTCTCTCTCTCTCTCTCTCTCTCTCTCTCTCTCTCTGTATGTGCATGTTCTGGGTTTCAGACCTTTTTGCATCTCCATAGCTATTTCTCACCCACAATCATTTTTCTTTTTAGTTTATAATTGATCCTCTTATACTGTTGGCATTGGAACTTTTGACCTACTTCATGTGTATCGAGTAACAAATTTTGTTTCTTCTAGAAAACGGATTATCTATCTGTGATATTGGCATAATTGTATCTATAATAATGACTTCTCCTTGCAATTTATAGTGCATACTAGACCCGTTAATATGTGTGTGAAAATTTGTATGAGAAGCGTCTCAATGTGGGAGTTTCAAAGAAATTTTTAATTCTATTCCAACAACTTGTGATAAAGATGCTTGGAGAAAAACTTGTGACAAACTTTGGTTGCCACTGTGCGTTTTTTGATGTATGGTACGTGTTTATGATTAAGAAATTTTGCCTTTTCAGAAGAAAATTGTGCTTGTATGGTATATTAATTTGTGACCTAATGGAAGTAAGCAAAAAGTAACAATTTTCGTGTACATTGTATTTTATTTGCCAAATGCAAAAGCAATTTTTTTTATATAAAAAATTGGCGAATATGAAATCCCCAGTTTATTATTAACTTATGCGATAAACAATAACCTTGTTAAAAACTTATTCATATTCATATTGATTTTTTCATTAACGTTATATATTTCACCAATTTGCCTTTGATGCTTACCCTTTCAACGCGTCGGGGCTTATGCCTTGCCTCTTGATAGGTTCAACACCTCTGCCTCCCCTCATCGCCTTTAGCAAGATTTTGGGTTGAGTTGCACGACATTGGAAGGCAGCGTGTTCCAGTTGGCGCTTTGAGCTCTCTAGGCCTCTCTACCAGATTCACTTTTCTCCATGCAGCAAAGGCGCAGGACAAATCCAGGAAGTCGGGATGAAGGGTAGAAGGAAGAATCCTCTTTAGGTCTCTGCCTGATTCGCTTGTCTCAACCTAGCAAAGTTGTGTGAAAACCCAGAAAGTGGGGATGAAGGGTGGAAGGAAGAATTTGAAAAGGTCCATGGGGGATGACCTCCCATCCCTTCAAGAGGGGCAGTCCATAATGAAAGTGGCCTCTCTCCGAGGCTCCAATATCATCGAGGTAGCCATGCTTCAATCTTCGCACCTTCTTTCCGATTCATAATTTTTTTCATCTTCGGTTTCGTATCTCAAAGAATGTCCTCTTTTTTTTTTTTTTTTCAAATCTCAGGAGTATACATGATTTCTTATAGAATTGGTCATGGTAGCTGTATGTTTGTATCTGAAGATGATCTTATTTTTCTACTTGTGTTTTTATCTTCAGGTGATTGATGCCAAAGGAGATAAATCACTGGCATTGTTTCCTGCAAAGTTCCAGAAGAGCATTTGGATTAAACAAGGTATCGTTTTCTATGGCAGTACATATTAGTCTTAAATAAGATGACAAGTCAAAGAACGCTAATATTTTCCTTGACATACTCAAGCTTGGAGCTTCATTCCATGCTACATAATAGTTTTGTAAGGTTATGAGGGTTCATGTCCTATGTTTTATTCATAACTTGATAGTAGGTCTTAGCATGGTCGTTAAACCTTCAATCACAGGTAGCTTTGTAATTGTTGATGGAAGCGGAATGGACAAGGCACTCGAATTTGGACATAAGGTCACGTGTATTGTCTCACAAGTCCTGTTCTACGAGCAAGTTCGAGCTCTTCAAAGATCACCAGAATGGTAATCCTAAATTATTGTGTTTGATTTTATTGCCTTGTTCGTTTGTACTGGTATATGACATTTGTTTCATGTTCTCCATGGAAATAAGCGAGGAAGTGCCTTATATTTACATGTACCTCTTCATAATAAATTTGTTGCTTGAATAGGCAATTATCTTGTTCATGTTGCCTTAGATTTACATGTACCTCTTCATACTAAATTTGTTGATTGAGTAGGCAGTTATCATGTTCATGTTTAATCAAGCCAGATCAGTGATATTTGATTCTCCAATCACTCATTTATTTAATTGTGACTACAGATTCCTGATGGGAATGACTTTTTTTTTTGTTTTTCAAGATGGCCGAATTTGCTTTAGTCGGTTCTACGTTCCAATTGGGTCTTATTTGATGCTTGAGTTGAACATTAATTGGTCGGCAAGATATGGTGCTGATATTGGACCTTTTCACCATATGTAGCTGTAAAGTGAAAGAAAAATGCAAAAAATAGTATTAACGTAAAGATAAAAGCAGTCGCTTATGCACATTCAGTTTAGCTCTTCGTTTTTGTACCACTATAGGACTTGGCTATCCTTCTGTAGGAACTATACCCACCAATTTCGTACCCAACCCTTTTGCTTCGCTTTTTATTTGAAGCTTATTTTGCTGCAATAAAGGGTTCCCCGTATAGTTTAGATGGTTGAAGTTGAACTGCTCATGCAACTGGACCCAAGGAAAAGTTGAACTTCAAGTGATGCTAGTGGACCATGATGTTGTCAGGTTGGGTTCGCGCCTCTTAAAAGTTTTGGTGCTTGTTGTGAATTTGCAATTCTCTTGTTCATTGAGGATCCAGGCGTTATGTGTTGCTAAGAGGCTTTGACTTTCAGGGGAAGTCTGAATCCATGTTGTTCAGATGTAGACACAACTCGTGGGAGAAGAAAATGGCTACTCTGGAAGCTTTCCTTTTTTAAATGAAAGTACACAAGTTCAACTTTTTTATGTTTCGATGGTCACAATCAGGAAACTTCTATTAGGATCTTGAGCTTGCTTAAGTGTTAATTACAAGAGCAACTTCTCGATGGTTGTAATTTTTCCTGCTTTATGCTGGTTGCAGAACAGTCTTCTTATTTGTGAACTTTGTAGGAACGATTCTTTGCCTTCGTTTAGGCTGGCTTTGCAAAAAAATGACTATATTGTCATAAAACATCTTTATGTGGGTGTCTTTCATTCTCTTCTGCACTATTTCGTTACTTTCAATCCCTATGTCCATTCTCACTTGTCTTAATGCCCATGCAGGCCAGAAGTATTTTGCAGTGAGAGGAGTGAGCATGGACCAACAGAGAATGCTCATCCCACAGAAAGACAATGTTCAAGTGATGAGGATGATGACCTTCCTCCACTTGAAGCCAACTTAAACAGAATCCGGCCATCACATTTATATGTGGAGTCTGATGCTGATTCGGACGCATCTTCAGATTAATTGAACAAAGTGACCTTCTTAAGCTTTATCAAATTGGCTGCTGTTGAAGTTATACTAGCGCAGCTTTCAGGAGTTCAGTGCTGATGTTAACTTAAGATTAGGAGCTTCTCAAGTCTACTGATCTGCTTCAATTGTTGTTGGTTTTGAACAATGTGATTGATTAATGCTTAACATGTCAACGCTTGATTGAGCCCTAAAGAAGGGCAATTTTCTGTTAGAAGAAGGTGTCTTTCTTTCAAAACAACGCCTCGCATTTTGATCATTCTCTACTGGCCTTTTTCACACCTCTTTCGAAGATCAATAGGTATTCCTTGTCACTGCTTTTCGAGCTAAAAGGCCAGCCCTAGGTTTCTTGACGCAGGGATAATGTTGGACCATTGCAGAGAGTTGTGTGAAGACATTGAAATGTTCAGCAATTACTTAAAGTTTAGATAATCCGGTTGCTGCTTAGCCCAGTATTTTGCATATTTTTATGCATAATTGTGTATTTATACAAGTACTCCACTAAAAAAACACGAGCTGTCCATGAGATAAAAAAAAAGGGTGAAGTCAATTTAAGTGTAATCTATTTATTTAAATTTTTAGTACCAAATCTAATTATTGTGAGAAAAGCAAGAGCATAGACCATGTTCTTGTAGCTCACAAAGGTTAGAATTTCTTCTTCTTTCCTTCTACATGAAAAATCAAAATTTGTGTCCATTTACCAGATAGATTCACTTCTTTTATTGGTTTTCAACGCTATCTTACCTAAGTGGCCTTTGTCGATATGGCCTTTTACACATACCAACTCCGAAAACTCGATAGCAAAAAGACCCGAACTGTTTTACGAATTTTTTCCAAATACATTCTTATTAGTACCAAAATTCGTCAACAATGTAAAACGACAAGTTTCACCTTTCCGGTAAATTTCTTTGAAACTACAGTAAGGCAAGCAACGTAATAATTACCCTTCTTGACATAGGCTATCATTTGATTACAAGTACACGTCAATTGGATGCACTGACCGCTTCTTCATTAACTTGCTTTACTACTACTCTCTCTTCCTCTCCCTTTCTCCATATATATTATATATATCTGTAGACTCTGTGAAACCAGACAATGTGCTATGATGATGAAGCCGCAGGCTGAATTTGAGTCACTTCGTCAACTTAACGATTATATGAGAATCATTTGCATTTCGCGGAAAAAAAAAATTGATCGAAATCCATATATCATGGATGCAGAAAGGAAAATGGTTCTACAGTCGAATCCATCAACCACTCCTACCATTGTTCATTCATCCTTACTGACGCAAACTTGCCTCCACTGAGGTACCGTTAAGCAAAATACATTTTTTCTAATTGAACATATAACCAGCAAACCCAGTTCAACACTTTCTCATAGTTACCTACTTGGCATTTATATTTTTCTGATAGCTAAAAGTGCGCAGTTTGGACACACAGACTTTGGTGGCAGAACGATGCAATTTCAGCAACTTCCAGAAACCATTATATCAGATTCACATATTTCTTGCTTTCAAACAAATATTATGTGTATCTCAGAGCAATACTCTAAAAGTGTTGGACATCAATCTTGTCTATGTCAATATCTTCTTCCTTTCTGAAGTCATATTCAACCACAAGACCAAGATTGTCAACGAATTTATGGTACTGTTGGCATCCTGCACACTGTTGAACACTTTTACCATCAGAAAGCATTTTGAGAATGAAAAAGATAAAGAAGATATTCTGAAACTGCAATATACAAGTTATAAAATAAAACCAACCAATTTCATTGAGAGGCTAGATACCCCCACCAAAAAAAAAAGGAAAAAAGAAAGAGAGAGAGAGAGCAAAGCATACTCTGGCAACTAAGGAAACAACTAAATATGAGGCCAACTTCAAGATACACTTTATAGTGTTAATTCCAACAATATAGCTAACTAATGCCAGTTTTAGATTTTCTTAAGTGCCACTGCCCAGGCTGATAAATGAACTGATAATAGCCAAAAGTTTTCCTACTTGTTTGAGGGGCATGCTACAGCTACCCCAGCAAGCTAAAGAAAAAAAAAAATTACAATCTTAGATGCTAGACAGTTACAGACAATTCATTTCACACCACCTTGTATGTAATATCTGACCCTCGTCCTCCTAAATAAGCAGAATTCAAAGAGAAGGTGGTTGCAGTGAAAGGCATCGAGGCTTCTGATAGCACTTTGTGATGAGAAATTGGCTAGTCTTGTTTCTCATGTGAGGGAACTAGACGCATAAAGCTGAATGATGAATGAAATCAGAAAGGATATATATCATCATATGGAGGTCATGCATGAGAAACCTTGCCTTGAGTTAACTTTCTGTACGATGAACTGTGTGCATAAGCATGACCCTGGTACATGATTTCCCCATTCTCCGTCTAAATATAACTTTAAAAAATTTGCATCTACCATAGGGTTCACATGTTTTACTGACAGAGACCTCAAACAACAGTGACTGTGTCATTTATATAAGCAAATTTCTCAGCATCAATAGTTAGAAGCCGAAAGTATATTGTTATCCATCTAAATATGAACATTTAAAACGTGGAACGATAAGAAGGCCTTAAGGCCAAATTGTGTTATTATAATCACAAAGCTACAGTTAAGCATGTTGCATAAAGTTTTTAAAGGACCAAAAGCTGATTAATGCACAAATGGACATTGGTTACTCCTCTTGACTTTATATATCCAACATAGAATAGATGAGTGAAGTCATTCCAGGAATGATGCTAACTGTTTCAAAGTTCAAACTAACAAATGGGCGACTGAAGCATTTCCAGTGTTGCATTGAAGACAAACTTAGCCACCAAAAGAAATAACTAAAAGAGCGTCCAATTTTGCAGCAATTACCTGCAAAAAAATAGTGCCCCTTTCATAAGCCACTCTATTTACAAATCGTCGTGTCCTGTCACCACATGCGTTACAAGTAAATTGTACAAGAAGGCTCCTCCTTGGCAGTTTCAAGTCCAAAGTTGCACCCTGGAGAAATTAAGCGGAAGAACAAGAATGAGAAACTTCAAACAGACTAGCTCTTTTTCTTTTCCTAACCCGTAGAAACATTGCAAGGAAAATCAGAACAAATAAGAAAAAAGGGATAATGGTCTAGTTGTACACCTCAGCAGCCGGCCTAGTTGGCTCGTTTCCATCTACAGATGGCTGCTCTGAATCTGAAAGTAGTTCAGCATTTCCATCGCTGGACCCCCCAGCTCTGGGAAGTGGACAATGGTGCAAGTGCCTTGCTTGTGAAATACGTCTAGAAGCATTTACATGCCTGCAATTGTGTAGAGTAGAAACAAAATTCACCTCCACACATCCGGAAGTGACAAATCCACCACCCACCAGATTGAATGTTGGCACTGATGCATACCTTAACAACGGATTCTTTAACAGAGATTTAAAACTGACGCGATGATCTTTTGAAGTGGAACTGCATCGAGCCAGATGCAATGCTTTGGGATGCGAGCAAAAGGTATTAGAAAGAGATGAAAACATAAGAATCGACGACATTGCAGCAGTTGTTAGGAATTAGCAACCCCAGATGGTCCCGGAACAGTTCGCACGAGATCCTGTCAACCATGGAGCAATTTGTTATTAAAATTCAAACGTCTGCCTATTCTATCTCTGTAAAGACTTGACATTTTCAAGTATACAGCTAGCCGTTGCTTTGGTTAATCAAACGCCCAAACTCAATTGGAAGCATACACAATCAGTATCATATGCACCCACAAAGTTGCAAAGTAGGAACAGAATCTGATTTTTTAACAGCACTCATGCGAGATATTCAACACCAAAAGCAAGATCCCCCCAAATGAAATGGGAATGAAAGTCTCTACACTCTTGAGTGCCCCACAAATGAAAGTAGACTTAACTATACATATCAAAAGCAATTACCGTGTCCTAGTCCTCTTTAGGTGAAACGCTTTTGATAGTGGACGCTCCTTCCTTCCCCCACTAGAAAATCTTCTCTTGTTTCTGCCCTGTACTGAAAGATTTATAGGCTCAAGATTGACCTCGAAACCTCTTTCATTCGAGACCCTCTTTCATTTTGAGAAGCCAAACCACCTAGACGGTCACGTAGATTTATCATAGGCTCAAGATTGACCTCGAAACCTCCTTCATTCGAGACTCTCCTTCATTTTGAGAAGCCAAACCACCTAGGCGGTCACGTAGATCTATCATAGGCACTGGTGATTTCATTCACCATTGCGAAGAAGAGAAAAACAGGAAAAGCTCACAACAAAAGCAGAGCGTAAAACGGTGGACCATTTCAAGGTACCTGGTGGCGGCAACAGATGTGGAGAAAGAAGGCTGCCAGATGATATGGAAAAAAGGATGGCTTCTTGAATTTCCGCCTCGTCACCGTTTCTGAGAGAGACCTTATCTGCTCTCTCAAAGTCCGCCTCCCTTTACTCCACTCCTCCTCTCTATAGTATCAGTCCAACATCAAATTGAGCGAAACTGCAAATCTTCTGCCCGATACAAGCCTTTCACCTCGCTCAATCTTCTGCCTGGTACAACACCGATAAAACAACCGTGTTGCTGCTGCTATCTCACATAAGACAGGGGTAGAAACGAACTCTTTTCTTGGAGGCGCTTCCGTTCAGCGTTTAACCGGGAGAAAATCGACCAAAGGTTGTTCTGCAGATGGTGGATGGCTCCCAAAAATTAATGCTGAAACCAAAGTATCTTATATACCGACAATTTCCATCTGCCTGAACTTTTTCATTTTGGGGTTGCTTGATGGGCAGTGCAACGCAAAGAATGTGTGATCTTTGATGCGCCCCATCAAGCCCATCCTACCTCCGTCCTTTTTCCAGGATATTGGCCAATATTTCAACTTGCTGATTCTGTTTTCTCTTTTCGCAGAACAAGAACAAGAAGTTGATGCCTCATAAACCCAAAACAGAAATTGGCAGCCTACTAATTCTCATCCCATCCTTTTTTTCCTTGTATATGTTGGAGAAGTACTTTAGCATAAGTGCATTGCTAAACAGATCGAATTTGGTAAGTTATTTCATAATCAAACATGAACCCAAATTCTACATCAGCCAATAGTTCGATAAATATCTAACTCAATTTTATGTAAATGACGGATATAAAGCTAGCCAGACTCGAACTCAGTTTAATTTGACGATATAGTTTGCATATGAATTTGGATCTGTTTACATACGGATCGATGAAATTGAATGTGGTAAAGAGTGGACCAATCCAAATCTAAAACATTTACATCCTCAATTAGACAGACCTCTATGCATAGAAATATGAATGAGAACAAATCGAAACGTTCTTTTCACGCAGGCGTGCATGCGCATAATTGGTTGCTTGATCACCAATTAACTCCATCCTTGTTTAACTATGAAAATTGAAACGATTGAATGCGATAGAAGTCAGGTTCGAACTAAATTCGCCCTTACCGAGATTACAAAAATCCTCAAACAAAATCCAACTCAATTTAGAAGGACCAAATTCCGAGAGAGATAACATTATTAGTTTGGAGGCGAAACGTTAAGTAATTGCAGCCAAAGTTTCAAATTATAATATATTTACTAATATAATAATTGTTTGACGTAAAAAAAAAAAAACTTTCTTTAATAAATAGAAAAGTTTTGCCTACATAGATAAGGCAATGTTGTAAATATCGGTTACTGACTTTGATTAACGATAGGTATTGGTGATATGCCTCGTTTCTCATCGGTTTTAAAAATAACTTAAAATGTTTTTAATTATTTTTTTAAAATAACGCGCCTGTATTTACCCATAGGATCCGATTTAACGGAGACCATATTGGCTTTCATCTTGCACCAGCAAACTAATTAATAAAACGTGGTGCAAATACAGGGAGCACGGAACGGATGATTCATGTTAACGTTGAGTGTCCGTTCTGTTCGAGCAAACAGGCAAACACGGTCCCCGGAACAAAACATCCTGCTCCTAGCATTTTATGCATGAAACATCAAACACCCTCTAATATTATTAGAAGATACTGACATTTTCATTCCAAAATTGTTGGAGTTCTTTTGATTTGTTTCAGAGACGCATGAGTTCCATGATTTTTGAACGTCAAATCTTAATGCCAAAGTAATCAAGATTCCCTTAAACACACATTTATATTTGTTTAATCTTGATTTTGCAATACATATTTTATTTCAAAAAGTTTCGTGCATGAGGGGCTGCCTCTGACGTTAGAGTTCCTGGGCTTAAACATTTAGTAGGCGTCAGCGGTAGCAACTCTGTGAGTCGTTCGCCAGAGAGCGAGACAGTGAGAGAGATTAAGAAAGAGCTGGTGCATTTCTTTTACAGATTGTTGGCTCCTTCTTTTTGAAGAAAGAAAAAGCATGGTGAGGAAAAGGTGCCGGACCGGTGATGGTCAGTCGGAATGTCGCAAGGCGGTGGGAATGTACTTTTTCAAAGTTCTTATAGGAGATTTCCACACGAAGCTTGTAATCTCCCCTTTGCTCTTCCTTATCTCTTTTTTTTTTTCCCTTTCTTTATGCACTATACTTCTCCGTTCTTTCTTCCCGTTTTTCTTGTGAGTTTATGCGTTTCGTTTTACTAAGGATGGAAGAGGGTTTTCAAAGCATTCGTCCCATCATCGTTTTTATCATGAAAGCCTTTGTTTCTTTTCTTTATGTTTTCTTTCCTAATAGGTCCAGTCGTCGATGGTGTCCTTTTTCTTTCCTTCGAGTGGCTTTCTTTTTTGAGTGCTGATGAAAGTGGAAGACGAAATGGCCTGCTTGGAGTGGTTTTGTGTGTTCTACTATACCGACAGTTTGAGTCATGTACGTTGCAAAAGCTGCGAGGGGAACTGTTTAACCACGCCGTTGCACCTCTGTCGCACCTTCACCAGATGTTGGCGCACTCCGACCCACCAAATCCTATCGCTTGTTATGTCAAGTGCGTTCGACTGCCCTTATATGCACATCATATTGATTGGGTGCTTATCAAATGAGTCGAGAACTCGCGGAGTCATTAGCTTATTCATAAACAGTATGCTGATGTTCTGTCTTTTTCTGTTTACAATTTGTAGACTTTGTGTGTCGTTTTTGCTTTTGGTTTAAAAAGTTCGCGCATCCCCACCCTTAGTTTCTTGCTTACTACGGAGATGATAACATCGTTACCAAGATTTACGTGGATGCATGAGTCATGTGGATCAGATCTCCTTTATTCTCTCACGTTAGTTTTTTGCGTTATGTGTCTTTGTATTCTCTGCTATATGTATCTTTATTTTTCCTTCGTTGTACTTTTGTAACTTACCACTGTCGGCGCCACTCCTATACGATACATGTACTCATAGAGAAATTGGATGACGGTGGTAGGACAGAGAATTGAAGTAAAATACTGGACAGAGTGATACTTCTTTACGGACTTCTATTAAATCTTGAAACTGAGAACTCCATAGTTTCGTTGGATTTCCTCCTCATGTTCTTGATCTATGCGTGTATAGGTAGGGACGGGATGTGACTAAATAAGCTGATTTTTTTATGAAAAAATGCTACTTCTTGTTGATTGAGTGAGTCAATTCACGTGAACAACAGCCTGGTTATGTAAGAATTTTTATGGCATAGTTGATTTGGTTTTGTTATTTTAATATGGTTATGTTGTATATGGGGACAGCTTGTCCATAAAAACCCCTATGAACTTTAGACAAGTTTTACAAATGACTGGATGATCTTATATTGTTTGTTTCTTTTCTTTTTTCAGGTGAAAAATTCAAATAAAGTGATTTATTTTTATTTTTATGCCAACCCTCTAATTGGATGTAGTAATGGCAGAGTGCTGTTGTGTTTGCAACTTTGCACAAGTGAAGTGCACTTCATGTATTTTATGTACCAAGAATATCAGCTGGACTTTACTTTCTTTTTATTCTAAACTTCTTTTGATTCCTTCATGGGCATTGACATTGTTCTCTCTTTATTTTTTGTAGTACATACCTCCCGCTTTTGCAAGATTAATTGTGGATGACGCTTCTGATGGTGCTTCTTTGAACACTTCAGTTGGTTGTTACCAGAATATAGAAGTTCTTAAAGACAGTTATAGCATGTTTTTTCACAATGGTTGGCGTGCATTTGTTGAGCATCATTCATTACAAATCGAGGAGTTTCTTGTTTTCCGGTATGATGGTGATATGCAATTTGATGTTAAAATATTTGATAGAAGTGGATGTGAGAAAATTTGTTTCAAACCAGTTCAAATGGATGATAAGAAATCCATCTCGTGTAATCTAATGAAGAGTGTCTCTCGGTCGGATGGTTATATGTGTGACCTTGAGGTATCAAGAAATGAATGTCATGGGGAGGTTTCTCAGGACAGTTGTCGAAGGTCGAGGAAAAAATGTAATTCTTCCAAGAATTTTGTAGTTAAGGTATAAGTTTAAAGTAATTGAAAGCTGTCGAACTTTTGCTTCATCTATATCTGTAATTTGAAACCTTATGTTATTATATCAACAATATTGTGAATATTAAGATGTTGAGTATGCATACTCTCGTATTTGTGTTGGGATGACAGTAATGGCCAACATTTGTATCTTATTGTAAGCTTGATTTTAGCAGGGTACAGATGTTCTTGATATGATTTGTAGAGATCCGTTGAAGTCAAAGATGCATTCTGTAACTGCGATAAATGGATCAAGCACGTCTCAGGAGGCTATTTCCTTAGAAATAACTCCTCCTGGTTTTATGATTACAATGTCAACTTCAAGCGTCAATAAATGCTGGGTTGTAAGTCTCTCTCTTGATCATGTGCAGCTTATGAGTTTAGTTTGAATGAAAGAATTCCTGTTTCATATCATTGACATTCTAATTTTCTAATTTTGATCATGCTGTTAGGATGTCCTTTTCTGTGGTCTATTTGGAAATGACCAAAATGCACATGATAGAATTCACTAAAGCATACCAATATTTGCATCTTATGTGTTAATAATGTGATTCCTAAATGGTAGTTCCTAAGTTTTTGTACTTGGCCCATTTATTGCATTTGACCTGCGAACAAAAGTTGAGGTGCCTTGACATGAAGACCAAATCAAGATACAGATGCCCAGGCCGTGTCATATTCATCTTAAGAATGAAGCTCCCATGTTTGAATGGCGCACTATAAGCTGTTGATTTTAGTTCTCTGATGTTCGTATAAATCATGCACAACATCACAAAAAAAAAAGGGTGGGTGCATTCACAGTGATGTGTCACCTCATCTTCAGATCAGCAGTGCTATGGCCTCTCTGATTGTAAGACTAACGTTAACCCCAGCCTGATTTATCCTCCTACTCAAGGGTCTTGCTTGCCCTTTTGCTGAGGTTAAGAGAACAGATGTCTTGAACTTGTGTTGCAATATTGAAGCGTCATCTCTGTTCTCCAATGTCACCTCTCTGCTTTTTGGCAGATCAACCAACTGCCTCGTGCATGTAAAAGTAAAATCAGGAAATTTTAATTGCAGGAATGGTCTATAATTGAATTTCTGAACCATAATACTGGATTCCATTTTCTATCCAGAAACAAAACTTAGTACATGTCATAATGATCATATCACATTTTCTTTTCTCGTATTGCATTTGTTCCATATTTGTTTCTCACTGGCTGCTCAATTTTCTGATGATTGTACATTTGTGACAAGGCCCTCTTTATCTTGATATACCGAATTGGTTTTGCTTCACTTAGAAAACATTGTGTGCAGCATGTTCCTGCTGATTTTGCAAAGCGAGGGATATTAACAACAAAACCTCCTCTGACTCTGCGGGATGCAAGTCATAGATCATGGCCTGTTCACTTTATGCAGTATCCTTCTCGGGCTACATTGACTAAAGGCTGGTCTAGTTTTGTGAAGGAAAATCATTTGGTTGTAGGGGACATATGTGTCTTCAAGTTGGTCACAGGAACTGATGATGTTCTGGAGGTGTCCATCTTCCGCGCTGGAAGCCAGCCTTGACCATCACATCTTCCTGCTTAGTGGTTGTATGCAGACTGTGCCTGGAATGTTTGAATCGCTGGAGACTCTGTAAGACGATCTCAAACGAGAACAAGACTCAGCACAGACAATGTTACATAAATGAATGACGTACATCTCAACGAAAGCATTTTTCTTTTGCCCTGCCGCTGATTGGTTTCAGCTGCGAGTAGAATCTTCGATCTTGTTATAGTAATTTCGCTGTTTTTCATGTCTTTTGGACGTTACAATGAATGGTCTGGATAGAATTTTTTTTGGTAATTGTAAACGTTACAGGAATTTCAATAGGTTGGAAACATTGCGCAGTTTGCAATGTTAGTAGGTTGGTTTGAATGCAAGAGATGTTCTTTCTTGGCTGTTTACCTGGCAAAGGCCACAGGAATCTGTAATCCTGCCATATTTGTTCAAATGTATTTGACATGGATTTGGTGAAAGTTTTTCGGCAATAGCTTAGATTCACAGTTCTAAAAATCTGCAGTTTGGTAAAACTGTGAATTGTGGTGGGCTCACATTAATATTCATCCGTCACATCTCAGATTTGGGCTAATCAAATTGGATGTAGTCGAATCAGTTGGATTTATTTCAACACATCGATTATAAATATCGATTCGTCTTTGGTAGTGGTGTGGTTCATCGTATATTGCATTAGAAGTGCTCAAGCAGTTGTCTATTATTAACATGTCATCCACCCGCTTACAGCGATCGATAAGTAAATACTAAAACTTTTAGTTTATCATTTAAAACAGGTTTAGTTCACCTGCTAGAAGGAATAACGGTTTTTAAAAAAAATAAAAAAACTGAAATGACATGAATGCCTGGAGGAGGATTTCATAGTGAATGCCAAACATAGAACTGGGGAAAATAAATTTGATGGGAAAAGATGCATACAGTGTTTATGCAATATAATAAATGATTTGGAATTAAAGGTGAAAATGGGGGGAGAGTGTAGATGACATAAAGAAAATTTTAAGGCTAGTCTATCTATTTGATGATAAAACAAACACAACAAGTTGCTTGCTGCGGTTAAACTCGCATCATTTGACGGAAGAATGAATATATCATATCTATATAGTTGTTGGGTATTTATTTAAACATAAACGGATTGCTTAGTTTTTTATGGGTTAATTAGAGAATGGTGAGAACAAAGAACGCATTTATGCTGCCACTATTTTTTGCCTTGCCTGCATCATCATAAGATGGCTAATATGCTATGCTGCTACATTTAACATAGTCATTATTATAATAGCTCTTATTTTAATCTTTAGATAAAAAGTGGCAATAGAAAGCTGTGTAAGTTCAACGCCGTTAATTTTTCAGCTTGAGTTTTTTCGTGGTTTTGTTTTTTACCAAAGCTTAAGATGGAAATAACAGGAATAAGACTGGAAGATTAGTCTAAGTTTGTTGAATCTATATCTCTTATTGTTTTCGCACACTTCGACGACTATTCACATTCATGAATTAATCGCGGGCAATTTCACGTAAACCAGTCTTCCAACTACCGTTATTTTAAAAGGGAATTTATTTTTCTTTATGATATTTTACAGATACCCATTCCAGATTTAAATTATTTTAAGTAACCACTTCATATGAAAAGTTATAAATAACCGTTCCATATTATAAAATAATTCACGTACGCACATTCCATTCCAGATAACAATTTCCATCTTCTGGCATAAGGTGAAATCGGTCTATGGAAGTGTTAAACGATTCCACCCCCTCCTCAGCTTTTATGTCATAAAACAAATCCCATGTTTCATGTTAAAATATAAAAAAATGAATTTACTCTTAAATTATTTTTCGGAATTTCAAAGTCACGGTTCCGAAGACGAGTCCCCAACAATTTTACATTTTTTATATCCTTTTCATCTTTTGCCTTTTGGCTTTGTAAATTACATTTGAAAATAATAATAATAAAGAGATTGTGCAATGGCCAACAGAAATAATATAAATTGGGAAGATGTTTTATAAGCTTAAACAGTTCTTGTAGTCTTCGTGGCTTTCGTTCGAAGGTTCTTTAGAAGCCTTCTTTTTTTGTAATTTTTTCACAAATATGATGAGAGATTCTGTTTCCACAAATATGATGAGAAATCTGTTACCCAACTGCAAATCGAATGAACAGTGAAAAATCCAATGGATGAGGTAACTAATCCTTTCTCTTAATAGTCCCATTTGATTACTAAGATGCGCCAACTACGTCTGAGTTTTGGAACAGGCTCCGAACGTGTGAACCTGTGATCCGATCGTAAGATGGTCTCCTCTCATCCGTCAATCACCCGATCCTGACTAATGGTTTGGTCGTCACCTCCAAGAAGAAGAAATGATGGGAATAAGTGAACGTACGCCGCCTATTTCTCTCAGGATTTATTGGAATGCTCATGACTTTGGTAGGCCCAAGAATCATTTTTGAGGATATCGAATGGGGAATGGCAGTCGCCGGCTGATCTCTCGCTCGCAGGACTCTGCCACTTCTGCGATGGATTTAGACATTACAATATTGACGATCTGTCATAAAATTCTTTGGTGTCGAAAGGCTTCATTTTCTGAAGCTGGTACTCATTGTAGACTTGGCTTCTCTCTGAAACCGGACTGAGATGCAGAGGTGTAAAGAATGTGGGGAGCCCGTAGGGCGGTTCCAGGAGAAGAAGCAAAGAATAATAGATAACGCGATTGGGTTGCGTTTCTTTAAGATCATGATCGGAGATTTCACTTCAAACCTTGTATGATTTTCTTTCATCTTCTTTGATTCCTCCGCACAGTGGGTCTTGTCGATGGGCAGTGCCACTGCGAATTAGTTCGGTTCTTTCCTTGCTTTATTTTTTCTTTGGGAGATTTCGAGTCGATGTGGCCATAACTCTTCATGGGGATTGCTTGTTCTTGTGTTAGAGTGCAGCTTCAAGTTTTGGCGGAGGGTTGGTTGTTCGTGAAGTCTCTTAATCGCTCTCTTCTGTCTGAACGAGAGAATCAGGGATTTCACAGTTAAATTCCCTCATCTGGAGATGTTCTTTGGAAAGAACGCTTCGCACAATTTTCTTCACAGTTGATTAACCACCTTTAAACTCTCTCTCTCTCTTTCTCTCTCTCTCTGCTTTTATTTTCACAATATGTTTTTTTAGAATTTATATACACCCTATCAGATTTTTGTATTTTTCGGTTCTTGTCAATCTGTAGGCTGAAATTCACGACCAATGTGTCAAAGATTTGTGTACTAAGAAATGTGCTTTTGTCTACCACGGCTATGGGTCAGATTTGGCTAAAAATAACAGGTAGGATGAGTTTAAGGATGCTTTTTAGGTGAGCTTGTCTTTATGCTTTTACTGCATAGTAAGTATGCTAAGGTTATTTTGCTTGCTTTTTGGGTCACCATTGGTTACATTATTTTTTCCTTTTCATTGCATCTATTCATTTCTACCAATTTGTTGTCTCCACAGTGCATTCCTCCAGCCTTTGCAAGTCGTATCAGGGTGGACAAGTGCGCCACTGCCACCTTAAATAACCGCACATCTATCCCCTGGCCTGTGAAAGTACATTGGGAAAACAATCTTTTGTTTCTAGGAGATGGTTGGCGAGAATTTGCTGAGCATCATTCTCTGCAATATGGAGATTTTCTGGTGTTTAATCACAATGGTGACTTGGATTTTGATGTCCAAATATTTGATAGAAGTGGGTGTGAAAGGGTGGCTGCACACCTCGCCAAGAGGGGGAAGGTACACAAGGTGGAGGAAGAAGCTAAAGAGCCGCACGGTCCATCAAAAGGTCCTTTGAATGACTCACTCGTCTTGGGAGGAGCCATGGGGAAAAAACCACTGAATCCTGGAAAAGTAAGCATTTCCTTCTTTTTTCCCCCAAATCTGGTATCCTGATTGATATCTGAAGAATGCGTTTCTCTAGTTATTTGCATCAGAATTGCGAAGTGAATAATATTTGGCTGTTTGATTATGTCCCAATCTATGCTTTTCCGAATAATTAGGTCTTGACTTCTACAGAACATGACTACCTTGACTACCCTCTGGTTCTCTCTCTGCATTGGGTGCTACTCTTACTTTCTTTTTGTTTTAATCCATGTGGGTCGTTTTAGTGAGTGCAGTATCTGAGAAAAACTGGTTTGGCTTTTATTCTGATCAGAAGTGTGGTTGTTATCTCAGGCTCTCTCTCTTTCTGATCATCCTGCATTCATGTCCACTTATCGATATGCTTCAGGACGGCGGGAAGTTACCAAAGAAGAAAGGCTGCAAGCTTTAGAAGCAGCTCACAGCTTGAAACTAAATCGACCTCATTTTACAGTTACCATGTCTGAATCAAATGTCTACATGAGATTTACGGTGGTAAGATTTCCCCTTAAATTTTGCATTCTATGTTTAAATTGTCAACTGTAATGCATAAGGTATGACTGTTGTATGCAAATGACATTTTTACCTTCCAAATGGTTTTTCCACCATTTCTCACTTTTTTCATGAGCAATTAATAAAGGAAATTTTCACCATCATTTTTCAGGTTTTATGGATATATATCCTTTTTTTGCTCCTTGTATAGCCAATTCTTCCACATAGTCAAAATGTCTTACTTTATATTGATTATTAATCTTTTCTAGTCATTTGTATGGATGGGCTGTTCTCTTGGGCATCATAAAGTTGCATTATCTCATAGACCTTTTAAATTTCTTTGCAAACTCCAAACATCAAGCCTGACAGCTTTGGGTGCCTGGAAAATGAAGAATATCACGATCATTTAATCCAGGATTAGTTTCATAAACCATTTTGGCTTGTAATATATCCATTCAAGTTTTCAGCAGTGAACATAACTTAGTTCATTATCTTCTTCCTGTTACTGCTTAAGCAACTTGAAAGCTCGGGCTAGACAAACATTCCCCAGATTATGCCAAGTGGTGCACCTCCTTCAACTTGAAAGTCCTAAGCGGACTTCCTGATGAGATGGATGGAGGAGCTCTTTCTTGTCTTCAACTTGTATATTTCCTTGTTTTCATACTCTTATAATGAATTGACTTGCAGTTTTGTGTCTGTGTGCATGTGCGCACCAGTCATTCAGGTCACACCTTTGATTCTTTTGCATGTAGTTTGTGACCACAGATCTGTTTTCAGGTTGTTCTACAAAATAAAATTATGGTATAAACGATGTGGATGCTGATATCATAATTTTGTCTATATTAATTGTTTGGAACTGTTTGATGCTACATCGATCAATATGGCCATTAAAATTCAGTTTTTGACTACCTTATTCTTGTTGAGCTAATCAGCATGACCTTAGTGCGTTTCATGTATGAATCTCTAGACCCCTTCATGGTCTGTCAAGCCTTGAGATGCCTCACAATTTATCTTGTCTTGCTGCATAAGCCTCTTTTACATTGTCTCATGATTAGTTTATGCATATGCAATTGCATATATTCGGCAAGGAACTTCATCTTTTCTGTTTTAGATGTACATCATGTGCCCACATAATTGACTTCTTGCTTCTCTTTTATGGTTTGCCCTGTATATTGAACTTTATTTTGATTTCATTCCTATAAATTGAGTTTTATGTGATTGCTTGCCAACAAATTTCTCCACAGAGCATACCAAGGAGTTTTTTGCTCAAATGTTGCTTGAACAATGAAGTAACTCTTCGAAACTCAAATGGTATGTCATGGCAAGTCGGATGTTGTTACCATGCAGATGGCCGTGCTGAATTTATACGTGGTTGGGGCCCTTTTTCGCTTGCTAATAATTTGGAAGAAGGAGATGTGTGTGTTTTTGAGTTAACTCACGAGGACTCTGCGATGGATGTACACATTTTCAGGGTGGTGGATGAAACTACCCTACCTTTTCCATGCCAAAAGCTGCCCAAGAAATCATCCAAGCAGAAGAAAGGTTGAAGCTTTTGAGTTTTTTTGCTCACGTACTTTTTGTCCCCAGTTCAGCTGAGCAGTACTTTTTTTGTGTTGGTTATGTTCATCTTTTGTGTTAATGGCCAGGGCTACTTGAACATCTTTTGGTTTTTGCCTTCATGTTAATAGGATTACCATACTAATGTGATATTTTTGACGTTCACAAAAGCTCAATTTCAAGCATTTCAGTTTGAGAGCGCAGCTTTTTTCTTAAAACAATAGTTAAATGGTTTGCTTAAATTGCCATGGGGATAATCATTGTTAATACAGCTAGAATTCTGAAATTGGTCTTTATGATGGTATGTCGAGAAGGAATAAAACAGTAGTTACAGCATTATCTTGCTGCTCATGTCTTCAACTGAGTTAACTTCAGGGGAGTCAAAGGAGTTGGCACTTGGCACAGTAGAGATGGCGGCTCCATTTTCATGGGCATAATCAATAACGTCTACAGAGGGGTGTAAGATCACGGTTTTCCTTTAGGAGATGCTTTACAAAAATGAACTAATGTCAAACTCGATAATGAACACAGTTCCCGTCACTGTAGGTTTCCATTTTGCTTTCCATGATTGTCTGACCCTTGCAGCCTGAAGTCTATGATGTGCTGAGATAAGCTCGCCACCATTAATTTGGACCATCATAATCAAAGCAAGAGCAAAGAACCGAATTGGTGAAACCAAGCTCGCTGAATTTCAAATTCTGGCAATGGAAGGGAGCCAATTTGAATCGAGTGGAGCAACTGGTACCGAAAAAGCCCTTTAAACACTGGGATCAGGTAGGAACAAGTCTGACCCGATCAAAACTCAGCGCATTAGCGGCCCATCTAATTGCCTTTCCAAAAGAAAGAAAAAGGTTGTCACTAATTTCTCTGTTTAGTGATTGATGTAAGGGAAGGCCAAGGATACTGAGAAATAATGGGCAAACTAGGGAGTCTGACAATAAGCGGCAACCAGTTGCTTGCATAGCTTAATTTTAGAATACAACTAGCCGATGCATCTATACCGTTATCTTCGGCAGAGGACCATTGGAAAATTTCTTGTCATGGGCCTTTCATCTAGAGCTTTCAAAGGATTGGGGTTCTTGCTGTGGAAATTTTCCAATGGCACGTCAGACATGCTTTGACACATGATCAATATTCTTTTCTTGGGGAAGAAAACATAAGTGGAGGCACTAGCAGTCCTATACATAAGCAGAGAAACTGAGTGATCGATGAGTTTTCTTTGTCCATCTTGCAAGCAAATGATGAAGTTGGTAGTGCTAATTGTCATAATGAACATAAAACTGTGCATCTTCATGTCCTCTGGTATAAATAGCACAAGTGTTGAAATGGCATTTTTTGCAGCAAACCTTTTATTGGGGCAGCCAAACTCAGCTGCTCCATTCAGTTGCCTGATACTTCCAGCTTTATCTTCATTTTATGTTTAATGTAGCTGAACTTCGTTGACATGATAATGGAAATGCTTCTAATTTAATGTTTCCAACACATCTTCATTTGGAGGAAGTTTATGTTTTAATACGAAGTATTTTTTCTAAAATAATTTTTTTAAATATCAGTTTTGTTTTATTTTAGGAAGGGCATTGCTGTATTTTGACGGACCTAAACATTCTATGGTCAATTATTAGTTGACGATCAGGGTGAACGCATTCCGATCACATGCACACATTGTAAGGAAGGAGATGCGCTCTCTCTCACTCTCATTTAATCGACTCTTTCTCTCTCTGCCTCTCTCATCGCAGGCTGCGGCCATTGGAGATACTTACCTCTGCAAGCTAAGTTTTTGTTGCAAGTATTTTTGGCTCGTAGACATGAAGAGGTCCGAGCTGTGTCATGAGAGCTGCCTGGGAGAAAAGGAGATGGCGCCAGAGTATTTCTTCACGATCATGGTTAGCGACTTCGATTCCATACTAGTGAGCGTCGCCAATCGCCAAGCCTTTTCTATTACGTGTTTATTTTCTGCTTGTTCTTTTTTCTTTTTTTTGAAGGTTGGTTTCTCTGTTTCATGCCGGAACTGCGTATCAGTATCATGTTCTTCTCCTTTCCCTCTGTACATGTTCTGTGATATCCACCAATCCTCTCGACATGATTTATGCGATTTTCTGCCTTTAGGCTTTGCATTACTTCTTGGTTCGTCTCACTAAAAGAACACTCTTGTAAAGGTTACCTACTTGTCTGGTGCTTGTTGTGCAATATGAAATCCATTATATTTTAGATTACCGTACCTTGTTTTTTTAACAGGACATGGCTATGGTAAACTCTATTATGGTTGTTACAATATGATCAGACGAATCAAATATTTTCTTTTCAAACTTTGAGACTATTTTTCCCGGTTGCTTGCTTGATCTTTCACTGAGATAATCTTGATGAGACTCGTAGATTCAGTGGGCTCTAATATTAATGAAGTGTCAAAAGAATCAGTAATTTGATCGGATGATGAACATACCTTTTTCTTTCTCCACCATCACCCTTGGTGTATATGTAAATGCAAATTAACTTCGGCTCTGTTAGTTTCAATCTTCATTCATTTTTTTAGGCGCATACTTTTTCGTTTCGCAAAATTCTGTGAAATCCCCACCTTTTCCTTTATTGCGAAAAGACATTTTTCAATACTACCAACGTGGAAGAAATGAAAGAAAAAGAATCTAAAGATGAAAACTTCGGCCTCCCACAAGAAGTTTGGAGAAGAAGGTCATGAACATGAACCACATGATATTTCCTATGTTCGTCCCTCCAGAAGGACTCAATGTCATGGCCGACTTCAGATAAAGGTAAAGAGTACCTCACGAATTATTCATTATCCAATTAATTAATTATTTTCTCTTTCGGTTTAGCATTTTTTTTTAAAATTTTTTTATAAATGTCTTCTGATAAATTATTGTTATTGTTATTGCACATTGGATAGTATTGCACAAACTACAAACTTTGGTGTCATGAAAAGAATTGGTGCAAATTTTATGCGCACTATTTACGCATGAATATGAAGCCAACCAAACTTTAATTGGATTTGAACAGGAAACACCTAGTCCGAACAAGCCTCTCATCTTCAATGCTCGCTATATATCAGGAGGACGACGATCTGTGACGGTCAGAGAGAGGAAGAGGGCAGTGGCTGCTGCTAAATCTTTGACTCTAACTCGTCCACAATTCATGCTAGTGATGAATGTGTATAAAAGATTTAATGTAGCATGCGTTCTTCTCTTGTTCAATAAATTAGAGGAAATTTATGGTGAGGATGCCCTGTACACTCATCTCATGACATTTTCCTTGTATTTCTTATATTTCTCTTTTGCGTAGGGATTCATGCTTATGATCTAAACATGCGCCCTCAGAGATCTGATATATATATAACAATGCCAGCAGGATACAAAACCTTGAAATCAGTGGTAGAATGTTAATACTCAAATATTGACTATGCTTTAAAAAATCACAAGTTCGTTCTGCCCTTGATAAAGAAATCCTCCCCACCGAAATCCAAGAGAACAAAAGAAAGAAGGAAAGAATAACTGCACAGGAAATATAGAATTTGGCTGAAGTCTATGACAAATCCGCCTACACTGTAAACTTTTGGGCTGTCGAGTTGACCACAAACGCCATATAAATGAAGAAGGAAAAGGAAAAACTAAGAATTTGGAGACACTGAAAACAATTTGAGCGACAACAATTAAAGGCCTATGTCATAGATTACTAGACAAATAAGAACTTTTGAAACACATTATTTGAACCAACACCATATAAATGAACAACTCAGTCAAAAAATCACGAATTTGTTTGAAAAAAAAAAAAGATGTCATGAAAGGAAACATGTCAAGCTTATTTCTTTAAACTCAATGAATTTATTCTCTTTTTTTAAGTAGGAGTGGGCATCGGGCTGGGCTGGGCCGGGTTGGTGAAACCGGGCCTAGGTTGGCTCGATTGGCCCGGTACCCAAAACCCAGGCCCGGCTCGAGATATAAGAAAATAATATTTTAAAAATAACAAAATAAATTTTAAATATAAAATATATTTTTAATAAAAATATATATATTATTAAAATAAAAAATAAAAAACTATTTTTTAATCCTTTATAGGCCGAATCGAGTCGATCTGAACCCACTGGATGGCTCGGCCTGGGACCCAACTGCACTTTTTAACAAATGAGACAACTTAGAAAGCACCATTCATGCATGTCACTTGGCTGGCTCTTAAGTACCATGAATGCAGTTTTCCACAAATCCGATTATATGAATAAACAACCATAAAAATCAAGTGCCAAGATTAAATTTAATAATTTTTATAAAATTGATGGCAAAAAATTTTTGAATCATAAAATATAATTTAAACACCAAATTTCAATTTTTTTTATGTTTCCACATAATTTGCATTTACGTGTAAAAATTAAATTTATGAAAAACAACTTAAAAATAAATTAAAACAATAGGCGTAAGAAGTCAGTTTCTATGTCAAACTATGATGACATCGATCCTTTTCAAGTATTAATATGCAAGTTGAATGATGACAAGAATTTACACTGCTACCAAGCCTCTAAGTGTTGAAAAAATGAAGAAGAATGGAGGAAACTTCGACCTTTAACTTCGCTTAAGTAATAGGACTTAAATCAAAGATACAGAGGTTAGGTCGAACAAAGAAAAAGACAAAAAAGCCCCTAGCACATTAGACTCCACACTAACTACCCTTGCCCCAGATTAATAATTGCAAGAGAGATGCCCATCTATGTGAAGACGTGTGCTCTCCTTTTAATTAATCGCTTCTTCTATTCACCACTACTACTCTTTTGTTTTGATCAAACATTATTCTAACACAACATCATTTTCTTTATTGGTAACTTTCTCACGTTATGTGTCACCATTCCATTCTCGCCTTTCCCATTTCTAATTTCAAGTCAAGAGGCACAGTTTAGTTTAGCTGGTCGAGATGATGAGTTGATGGAAATTTAAATGTTAGTTTCATTTTTTAGGGTGTTATTCTTTGTTTAAGAGAAAATGATAGATGAAGAACAGTATTTACAGCAGTGAAAATAACGGAGGATATTTTGAAAATAACGGAGGATGCAACTTGCCAAGCAGCAGAGCCCGAAAACGGGAGTAGAGTAAGTCTCCTCTCACTTCCTCTTTTTTATTAAAAGGCAAAAGGGACAAATGGTCGCGGGTCCCACCGGCTCGCCCTTCCCTCTTCGGGCACATGGGAGGAGGGAGCAGGCAGGCGTACATGGCGATGCCGTTGGCCATTTAGACGTTCATCCTCACCGTCCCTTCCCCTCCATCGACGGCTGAGAGGCATCACCACCACCCTCTTTCACTTTCCCCCTTCCTTTTTTTTATAATTATTATTAAAAAAGGTGGCAACAAAAAAGAGGCTTACCTTCTCCTCAACCTTCCTTCGGCGGAAGCGACCCTGTTGTTACCTGCTCTGTATCTGTCTCTCTCTTATGGTGGGATGTGAGAGGGAGATGCCGAAGGCGAGGAGGCCTTGGGGATTAGCCTGAAGATGTCGGCGGTTGGTTTTTCTTCTTTTTTCTTTTCTTTTTTTCCTTTTTACTTTCTACCTTTTTTTATTTTTATCCCTGACCAAGGTTTTAGTTCTAGAGTGTTACCTGTATGGCGTCGTTTTCAGTTAACGGGTATTTGGTTCTTTTCTCTCCTTGTCAGATGGTGATTCAGATTGTTGGTCTTCCATCAAAGTCTGTACAGCTAAATTTTTTTTTTGCTTCAGTTTCTGTTTTTGATTCCTTCAGGCTTATCTTTATTGAATGTGTATGTTCAATTTGTTGGTCTGGGAAAAAAAATTGGGGATCATGAATGTTGGATGTTCTGAAAGCAACTTGTGTTTGTTTCTCATGTTGCTTTCTGCTGATGTTACCCACTGGGGAGCCGATTTGGAGGAGGAAATGGTGAACTCTTTATTGGATTGATGAGTATAGTACGAGCTTGGGGCTCCATGTTATTGCTTGTGGCCCATGTGTCAGGTGGGAAAAGTTTCCCGTGAGTTGCTGAGAATCAAGGATAATATTAGTGTAATCCTGTCAGGATCTGTGTGTTTTTTCGGTTGGAATGGGATGATAATGTTGGTTCATTTTGTTCGATAAGATTGGCGAAGTGCATATTGAGTAGTGTCTTCAACTGAATAGGTAGTCTTTGTGATGGCAGCAAAGGATTTATGGATTACATTGCTAACTGGACTCATGGGAAGTTCGTAGTTTTATTGCTTAGTTGGTTAGTCACTACTAGGAAAGTGTTCTTTATCATTTTCAAAGTAAGGTAGTAAAGCTAAGACCGAAAAGAAGGCCATCAGTGGAAGAGATTGTTTATTTTGGTCTCTTCTGTTTCCTGTTTGTCTTATCGCTAGGGATGTGTTTCGGATGCTGGGGGATTTTGAGTTTGTCTCTGTTTCTTTGCTGGATCGTATAGCTTAATTTGCATGCAGTGCCTTCGTTCCTTGCCCAAGTTATGAATCTGAACAATAAGTGCAGCGTCCCGAGTTTAGTGGACAAAATGTAACCTTTGGTGAAAGGGCCATTTGAATTGTAGGAAAGAGTGAAGGGGCAAATGCATTCTTAGGTCAAATTTTCTTGGGACATTTTGAGATTCAAAATAGATGTCAACAGATGAGGAATCAGTTTCATTGCTGTTCTCCTCATTCTATGTGTTCTCCTCCACCTACTTCTTGTTAATTGTACTTGTCAGTGCATTCTTATCTCCCTCTAACTGGTTGTCTATGCCATTATTTTGGTCTGGACAACGTGTGCTGTGTTTATTTACACTTTCTGTTTGAGCAGCATAAATAGATACATTCATTTTTCAACTGAAAATAATTTTCTTAGTCACCCAGTTTTAACTTTATTCACTTAGCTAGTTAGGTGCGGAATGCAGAGTACTTGCAATCAACTATCACCCAGAAATAGAGCTCAGTTTTTGTCACGTATGGGGTGCTGCTATCGTCGAGTTTTTTTAAAAATATGTTCTAGTCATATTTCTAGATGAAGTTTCCATATTTTATCAATAAACCTAATATCTTGTATTATCTTTCTTGGCTTTGTTTAAAATGTTTCTTAAAACAAGTTTTTTGTGAATGTGAAGATGATGTCTGATGAGTGTAGGAAATGGAAAGACCATTTTTCTTGGAGACATGGGCTCGCCCGAAGATTTTACTTTCTCAAGGTTCTCGTAGGCGACTTCTCAACTAAGTTAGTAAGTCACTATGTACAGCCTTCTCTTGCAAAGCATGTGAAATTATGACCTTTTCACTTTTACCTTTTTTTCTTTCTTTTGAAATGATTAACATAGTTATTATTATTTGTAGTCACCTGTCAACTGAACAATCCATGGTGCATCTTTACATGCTTTTCTTTAAGTAATGCTTATAATGACCTGTAGGAAATCCCACAAAATTTTGTACAACGTATTGTTAGAGAGCAACATGAAACTGTCTTCTTAAGGGGTCCTAGCGGCACCGTTTGGAATGTTCAGTTGAAGAAAGCAGGTGGCAGATTCTCTTTTGAGAACGGTTGGCAGGAATTTGTAGAACAGCACTCTTTAAATGAAAACGATGTTTTAGTTTTCAGATATGATGGTGCTTCTCAATTTTCAGTTCAGATATTCGATGATACTGGATGTGAAAGAGAAGATACATTCTACGTTATGAGCCTGAAAAATGTGAATGGGAGCAGAGAACGACTGGCACAAGGGGAATCAGAAGAAGATTTGGTTGAAATCATATCACCAGATGGAGCCCATGGATATGTGCCACCGAAATTTCATATGAACTATGAATCTGAAGGGCTGCGGAAAGCACATTTCATGAGATCCTTGTCCTTGACTGGAAGAGAGAATTTTCTAGAACATAGTTCCGGCAGATTTCTTCTCGACAGGGAACATTGTGCTCAATCAGGAGAGTCGACTAACAGAGTCAGCATTTCACCTTTTTCCAGTTGTATTTCTAAATCCTTCAAAAGAATGGAAAATAAGGTGGCAATGTTTTCATCAGATGGGAAAAACATAGGCTCAATTGCTCATGGTTCAGAAGCAAGGAACTTCAGCTCTGAGGTTAAAAATTATTCTAGTTACTCTTTGAAGAGGAAGGTTTCTGATGAATCAGATCAGCATAATGAACTGAATAACATACGAGGACCAGTTCATCTGAGATCGCTAGACTTTGATGTGGCGGAGAAGGATATGCAAAATAATTTCTTGCAGAACTCCCAAGATGAAAAATTCATAACTCAACGAGGAGAACAAGCCATTACTATTGCTGAGCTGCCAAATGTCCAATATTGCTCTGGGACAACATATAGAAAAGAAAATAAGCGCATTGCTAGTTCTTCAAAGGGGGAAACTGCACAACCAAGTATGTCACATGATCTGGTTTCTGCAAGACAGGCCTCAAGCTCTGACCAAAAGATGTTCTCCTTTCCTGCTGCTAAAAAAAAGCCAAATGGTGGTCCAGGACGCCCTGCCAAGTGGAATGGTCCTAAGTCTCAACGTGGTTGTTTGGAAATCTTAAAATCAGGTGAATTTTGTTTTTTTATTTATGGAGGCTATCTACATGAGAGATTCCATGTACAAACACACACACAGACCACTTGCATGACTGTTGTATTGCTTTGTGCACCATTTTTTTAGTAAAATTATATGCATTTTTGGCTATTTCTCATGTCTATTTGCATTTTTATGTTTAAGCATAAAAAAATGCATTTTAGAATGGAAAAATGTAGAAAGGAAAGTACAAAGACGTTGTTAAAATTTTAGTGAGGCTTTTACATCCAAACTTTATGTGGAAAATATGATTCTACTAAATGACAAAGCAAAACACGTCTGGGTGGTCTTGTCTACCTGATGAGTTGATGGCAAAACACGTCTGGGTGGTCTGGTCTACCTGATGAGTTGATGGTATGTGCATCTGCAATGAAGTATTTGGCTACTGATCATACTGTACTGCTATCTAACCAAAATGCATGGGGCAGTTTTGTGCCTTTGTGCCCCATCTGCTTCGTAGTTATACACTTATACTCATGAGTCAGTCTTGGTAATGTCTAGCAATGTAAAATTTCGGGATGTTGTTGGTTTAGAAATCCAGTATGTATCATTGAGACATAGAAATTCTGAAGTTTCTCATTAATAGAATGAGGATATATTATATTTTTCCATTCATTTGTTCCTATATTATTTCATGGTAATATCACAACATTTCAAACAATGTTGCTGATGCTTCTAAAATGAAGTTTGTGGGTAGGATTTTGTTGTTTTACTAGGAAGGGGGATGTTGACATTTTTGTTTGCATGCCGATCAGCAGCATATTGGAAAACAATTTAGTGGCATGTGGTGATAGAAATGTAGCACCAATATCTGTAACCCGAAAACAGCACTCACGCAGGAGAGAGAGAGAGAGAGAGAGAGAGAGAGAGAATGAAAACAAGAAGAAACTGAGGAGAAGAAGCCGTAGCCAAAATGGTTTGCACGGCCTCTATTTATAATCTCATTTTCAGAATTCTAAGAGTCTCCAATCGTAGAATCCTAGGAGATTTCACAAGCTCCAAGGACATTAATTACATCATAGAAACCTAAGAGACTTCACATATTACAAGGATATTAACTACAACATAGAATCCTAGGAGACTTCCCATATAACAAGGATATTAACTATAACATAGAATCCTAGGAGACTCTTCACATGTTACAAGGACATTAAATATTTTAACACATTCTACAAGGAGGTGGAATCCTAAGAGACTCCTCTTCAACGTGCTGGTGAAGGATTTATATTTTAACACCCTCCCTCAAGTTGTGCATGGTTTTGCACCATGTACAACTTGCCTTTTAGAAACCAGAATCGTTCCTTTGTTAATCCTTTTGTAAATAAGTCTGCAACTTGTTCATCTGTACGAACATAAATAGGCTGAATTTCCTTGTCTTCCACCTTTTGTCTAACAAAGTGTTGATCAATCTCAATGTGCTTTGTTCGACCATGTTGTACGGGATTAAAGGCAATGTTAATAGCGCTTTGATTATCGCACATTAACATTGATGTTTTAATCTTTTCTCCAATGTCTTCTAGCAAATGTCTAACCCATGTAACTTCAGCAGTACCTGCAGCCATGCATCTGTATTCAGCTTCAGTGCTGGATCTTGCTACTGCCTTTTGCTTTCGACAACTCCAAGACACAAGATTACGTCCAATGAAAATACAAAAACCAGAAATGGACTTTCTTTGATCGGGATCTCCAGCCCAATCTGCATCTGTGAATGTCATAAGTTGATGTCCAGTAGTTATATTTTCACTCTTACCATAAACTAAGCCATCTCCTGCTGTCCCTTTAAGATATCTTAATATTCTTTTGACAGCATCCATGTGAGTATCTCTAGGTGCATGCATAAATTGGGATACTTGATTCACAGCATATATAATATCTGGTCTAGTAAATGTAAGATATTGAAGTGCCCCAACAATACTTCGATATTGCGTAGGATCTTCATATAACTCCCCATCTTGAGCACTTAGTCTTTGATTTAGAACACTAGGAGTTCCAACAGGCTTACAATCAGACATACCTGACTTTTTCAACAAATCCAACGTGTATTTCTGTTGTGTCAATGTGAGGCGATTATTGTGCCTATCAATCTCCACTCCAAGAAAGAATCGTAAATCACCAAGCTCTTTCATTTTGAAGTTTTGCATCATCAAAACTTTAGCTTCTTCTATGTGTTTTTCTGAATTGCCTGTGATAACAATATCATCAACATATATAAGAAGTAAAGTAAATATGTTTTCCTTTCGATAAATGAAAAGAGAGTGATCTAGAGGACATCTCCGAAAACCACATTCTTGAATCTTGCAAGAGAAACTGTCAAACCACGAACGTGAGGCCTGTTTAAGTCCATAAATAGATTTTCTTAGTTTGCAAACCCATGCATGAGAGTCTCCTTTCGTGTATCCTGGAGGTTGTTCCATATATACTTCCTCCCTTAAATCACCATGAAGAAAAGCATTCTTCACGTCCATTTGATGTAGTCTCCATCCATATTCAACTGCCAATGATATAATCACGCGAATTGTTCCCATTTTGATTACAGGGCTGAATGTCTCATCATAATCTTCTCCATATTGTTGTGTAAACCCTTTTGCTACTAACCTTGCTTTGTGTCTTTCTATGCTGCCGTCAGGTTTGTATTTAATTTTGTATACCCATTTGGAGCCCACTACGTTCTTTTCGTGTGGCCTCGGAACGATCTCCCATGTTCCACATTCATGCAAGGCATCCATTTCTTCTTTCATAGCTTTTCTCCAATGATGTGATTTTGATGCTTGATCAAATGAAGTAGGTTCTTCCTCCTTGCCAATTTTTGCCATGAATAACTGAAAATCAAGTGATAAAGAATCATAGCTAACCCACCTGTGAATGGGATGACGAATGCGTTGGGATCTTCTAAGGTGGGGCATGTTGTCTTCTTCACTGTGAGCATCTCTGTCCCTTAGTCGTCGACTGTAGATAAGACCCGAATACCGATGTGCATCGTTGCTCTGTTCATTATTGTTTTCGTGATGACTTGATGACTGTGTTGGATCTTCTTGATTTTCACTTTGAGCCATATCCGACGGTTGTATTGCTCTCTCTGAATCTTCACTTTGAGGCACATCATTTTCTATAACAGGATCTGCATTGAATAACTGTGTACTGGTCCAGGGATCATAAGATTCAATGGTCATAGGCATTTCATTTGTATTATCAAAACTATGTTCATCAAAAATGACATTTCTTGAAGTTTTGATACGTTTAGTTGTTGGATCATAGCATCGAAAACCTTTATATTCATCAGCATATCCAACGAATCTACATTGAATAGCTTTGTCTTGAAACTTGTTCCTCAAGGCAGCATCAACGTGAACATAGCATACACAACCAAAAACCTTCAAGTTCTTGTAATCAGGTTGTTTGCCTAAGAGTGTAAAATATGGCGATTTAGACATCAAGAGTGTCATAGGCAAACAATTTATTATGTATACAGCAGTATGGAAGGCTTCAGTCCACAAGGAAATGGGCACATTAGTATCATGCATCATGCTCATGGCGCTTTCAACTATATGTCGATGTTTCCGCTCAACTACACCATTTTGTTGTGGTGTGTAAGGGCAGGAAATTTGTCTAGTTATCCCTTTTTCACGTAGAAATTCAATAAAATCAAGCGAGGAATATTCTCCCCCTCCATCACATTGAAAATGCACCACATTGGATGAAAATTTAGTTTGAATCATGGCATAGAAGTTTCGAAATATGTGAGGTACTTCTGATTTGTGTTTCATGAAGTAAATCCAGGTGAAACGTGAGTAAGAGTCAATGAATAAGACATAATATCTTGACCCAGACATGGAATCAATAGGGGCTGGCCCCCATACATCAGAAAAAATAGTTTCAAAAGGTTTGGAAGCCCTTTGATTTATATTATGGAAAGGTAAAACATGACTCTTACAAAGTCCACAACTTGAACATTTTTTGACACTTGAAGTAAGAGGTAAACTTGATCTTGGAATGAGACTATCTGTGACAAGTTTTTCAATGAAATGTCGACCACAGTGTCCTAGCCGACTATGCCACAAATCAGACTCCAAAAATTGGTTAGGGCCCCTTACTTTTGATTGAAAATGGCAAGAACTTGGCACTGATGACGCATTATGAGAAAGAGAAAATGTCTTCAATCCTATATCAAAAGTGGATGAATCCTTGGGTAGACATTCCTTGAGGACGTACATATTCCCTTGACGCTCCCCTCTAGCGAACATTTTCTTCGTTTGGAGGTCCTTGACATAGACAGAAGAAGGTGTGAATTCAACAGAAGAGCTTGTATCATCAATGAGTTTAGAAATGGATATGATGTTCTTTTTGATATTGGGAGCAAGAACAACATTAGACAGTGATAGAGACGAGGATGACAATGGAATATGTGCATTTCCAATATGTGTAATAGGATGAGATTTTCCATCACCTGTTATAATGCAACTTCTACCGTAATGAGGGGATAAGTTAGTCAATTTACCTGCATTTCCTGTCACATGGGTAGCTGCACCTGAATCCAAGAACCATTCTCCCTGCTCATTTTGCTTTATAGTCATCTTTGAGAATGCGGCCATCAATAGCTGTTGCATATCTTCAGCCGTGGATTTAGAACTTTGTCCTCCTTGTTTATAATCATGTCTTACCCCTTTGTTTTTATTTTGAGGATTAAACCAACATTGTGCCTTCATGTGTCCTTTCTTGTTGCACTGAAAACAAATTGGTATTTTTCTTGAAGTATCCAAAGGAGACATACCTTGGTTATGTGGTGTTGGTAGAATGCCACGACCACCATGGTTGGAGTTCCCATGGCTCTTACCAAACTTTACATTCATAGCCAACACATTTTGGGAGTTCCCTTGATCAGTCCTTTCAATGACTCTTTTCATATTCATTTCATGTTGGAGAAGTTTACCTTGTAGTTCGTTGAAGGAAGGCAGAACAGGAAGGACCTCAAGAGCTGTAATAAAAGCATGATAATCATGCCCAAGTCCATTCAAGGTTTGCTGCACCTTTTCCTTATCAGAAATGTTATTCCCTGAGGCAGCAAGTTGGTCTGCGACGGCCTTAATACGCCCCAAATAATCCATGATAGACGTTGAACCTTTGCTCAAATTCTGAAATTCTTTCTTTAAGTACATAATTCGAGCTTCTGATATTTGGGAAAAGGTATTAGCAAGGGTTTCCCATAATTCTTCTGCAGTACAATCATCAGAAACTGAAAGTAACACTTGTTGAGATAAAGTGGACAAAATATACGCAACCAGACTTTGATCACGTCTCATCCACATAGCATGTTCAGGATTGTTGTCTTCATGAACAGCAATAACTTCTCCTGCCTCATTTTTTATTTCCTGTAAGACGGATATTGGTGGAGCCTTTGTTGAACCATCGAGATGTCCAAAGAGGCCTTGACTTCTTATGAAAGGCATGATTTGCCTTTTCCAGATCAGATAATTCTCATGGTTGAGTTTTTCGGTAATAAGGTGAGGAAGAAAACTTGAGGACATGCCAGAATGCGAAAGGTTTTCCATGACAGCAGAAAGGAATGGTATATAGGTAGAAGATGAGAGGGAAAGAAGACACGATATAACAAGATGTGTCCTTGGTAAGCAAGAAGAAAAAGGAACAAGAATTGCGCAAGAGAAAAGTAAATTCAGGATAGAGACAAGATGAGAAAAGAGTTCTAACCAGATCAGACCTGTTTGGGCATTTCGTTTGGTAGAGATAACGTAACCTGGCGCTCTGATACCATGATAGAAATGTAGCACCAATATCTGTAACCCGAAAACAGCACTCACGCAGGAGAGAGAGAGAGAGAGAGAGAGAGAGAGAGAATGAAAACAAGAAGAAACTGAGGAGAAGAAGCCGTAGCCAAAATGGTTTGCACGGCCTCTATTTATAATCTCATTTTCAGAATTCTAAGAGTCTCCAATCGTAGAATCCTAGGAGATTTCACATGTTACAAGGACATTAAATATTTTAACACATTCTACAAGGAGGTGGAATCCTAAGAGACTCCTCTTCAACGTGCTGGTGAAGGATTTATATTTTAACATGTGGTAGCACCGTAGCAGAAACTAAGCACTTGAAAAGATGCAGGTGTCAACTTGCAAATCTAGATAGGCACATATATACATATAAAAGCAAGCTTGAGAGTTGAGACTATGGTTTAATTGATAATTGTGCATGGGTTTACTGGCAAACAAGTGTTAGGTTTGAGAGTATTGTATAATATAACCATTACTTTTTCCACTCTCATACAAGCACATGATTTGTGTTCATGCATTGACATCCTTAGGAATGGGTCCTCAACAGTATATATTCATCAGATTGTTTCTGCTGACATATAGGCACATGATTTCTGTTCTTCTGATATAACACCAGAGTTTATCATTCTGAGAGCAAATTAGAAGACGGATTTCGTAGTTTGAACTAGCAAGTTTATTAAGAAGAGACAATTCCTAAAAGTATACAGAATGATATTGTGGTTAATAAATAAAAAAAAAATCTAAAACTGCCATTACTGCTGTTTTTAGGCATTTGTCATAAACTGCACCATTTAAAGAGATGTTTGTTTTTTGAATAAAGCACGTTTTATATGTAAAAAATAGGTTAGCTGGAAAAAACTCAAAAAAAGACCTGTTTTTTGAAGAAGACACCAAAATGAAAAAATAAACAAAAAATGTGAAAATCGGGTTTTTGGTGTTTTTCATATTCTTTCTTACTGCATTTTTATTTTCATATTTTTTGCATTTTATTTTTAGGATTTATAATTGTTTTTTTAAATTTGCTTCCATTTTCCCAAAAAAAAATAAAAGAAACAACTTTGCGGCATTATTCCTGAAGGACCTCGCTGTCTAAAACCCGTAAAAGATAAAGTGTGACAATAGTTTGAACTTTGAACTGGTAATATCTCTTCATTGTTTTCAAGATATTGAGCATGATTTCTTCTCCTGTTTGCTCATGTGTTCCGTCTGCAAGCACATGTCCTGAGAACAACATACTGTACACTATTTAGCATCACGGTTTTGCATTTTAAATGCTTAAAAGGTTATGGGATGCAGGCACATGCACCTCTATATAAGAATCCATTTTTATGGTGCATCCTGCAGTAAGTTAGCCCCAAATACTAGACTGTGATGGTCGATCCTTCACAACTTTTTTCTGGTTTACCTCATCAGGCTGAGTCTGCAAAGTTGTTATTCAAAATGAAAATTGTTGATTCTGTATTATTTTGATGTGGGAGTTAATGGTGATTTGCTAATGACTGCACTGCAAACTGGTGCAGGTCAATCTGGTGTGACAGTTAAAAGGTCCACTTATACAAGAGCTTTTGTTTCGGGCAGGAGACCTGTGACGGATGATGAGAAAACGAGAACAAAAACTGCAGCACTTGCTTTCCAGTCTGTCCATCCATTCTTTGTTGTGGTCATGAAAGCAACATTCGTTTCTAGAGGCTTTTACATGGTAATGTTAGTTTGTATTTGGTAAAGAATATATTTGGGAGCTTGAAACTTTGTAATTTAATGTATATGCATATGCAGCATATTCCTTTGAAATTTGTGAAGGCACACCTTCCTCAACAGGATGCAAAATTCATGTTGCGGACTGGAGACGGGAGAGAATGGCAAGTAAGTTACCTTTACAAAGAAGGAAGATCTGGTTTCTTGGGCGGTTGGGCAGATTTTGTTTTTGCCAATAATCTGGAGGAAGGTGATGCTTGTGTCTTTGAGTTCATCAAGGGTGGCAAAGACTTGGCAATGGATGTTACTGTATTTAGGGTGGTAGAACAGATTACTCCCCTGACCAAGCGCTACTTCGTTCAGAATCTTAAAGGTTTGTTGCTATTCGTATGGCCACTGCAAATGTTGCTGAATCTTCCTGAGTTCACCCTTTTCCCCTTATTTTCTCTGTGTGCAGAAACACCGAAGCTGGCCTTTTCTAGGTAAGGAGTGGACTAAATACGAGAGGGTTGAGTTCTTGCTGTCAGGAAAATGCTGCTACTGTTGGATGCTGGGGTGGGGTGAGAAATATGTACATTTTACATCTAGCATCATTGGTGTCTCTGTAAGAAACTAAGAGATACTTCAAACGCTCTAAAGGGAACGTATGTGAATATCTGTTCTGTTGCTGCTTTTAATGCTCTCGTGGTTTAGTTCATACAAAATCTCCAATCGTTCTTGGGATATGGAGAACATTTGTGACTGCTTTGTTTTGATTCAGAGACGAGCTTTCATGATGCTCACAGCGACTTTCGGACATATCCTTTTTCAGAAAACATGCTCACAGGGTCAACAGGCAAATGTTGTGGACTTCATATTTCTGAGACTCTAAGGGCATGTTTGGAAAGTGAATTCTTCTTCATATGTGTAGGGTCAACGACATGTCAAAGCAGGTCAGGGCACCTAAGCGTTGTCAGCTATTTCTGCATTTTGTTTTAAGTTGTGAGAATCTTGTTATGGTTTAATCACCACTCATTTGTGAAATAAAATAAGCTAGTTATTTGGTCTACTGTATAAAATGGTATCTTTTTTGCCCATACGACTTGGAGTCACATGGGATGATGAGAGGGATAATCCCATTGTTTTCGTTTTAGTAGCATTTTTTTGGGATAGCGGTTGTTCTGTGTATGGGAATGACTGACAGTGTAAACCTTGAAGCTGGAAACAAATACTTCCATCTGAAAAGTCCATCAGTTTCCTCCTTTTAAAAAACTTGGTGTAGTAGGGACCGAGAAAGTACAACTGGACGATGCCGCCCTTCAGTTACTAAGCTTTACAGTGTTGCTCTAAATCTGTTTTAATCATTGTCGTCAAGATTGGAATTGAATTGAATCATCTGCCCACTTAGGATCACTGATTAAGCGATTCAAATCAGAAAAGACAATATTATATTTCTCTAGATATATAAAAATTAATCAGATTTAAAACCTTGAAATATGGCATCTTTATATGAGCTGACGAATGTAATTGATTTACCAGTAGCTCCATTCAAATTGGCCGACATAATTAAGTTTATCTTTACAACACTGAAGCTAATATTAAATTCGAAAATCGATGAAAACTGTTCCTTACCTTGGAGATGGGCCGTGTGCGTTTGATGTGATTTTTGCTGTTGGGAGAGTGAATCATTGTGGGGGTGACACCTTTCCCCCCGCACACAGAAGGTAGGGTTTCTTTCACAGGACTGGAAACAAAGATGCTATAATCTTGGTGTGGCGCCATGTTTTGTTTGGAAATGTTCCCGTGGTGTCCAGTATCGCTACTTTTTCTTTATTTTCTTTCTGGGGAGGATGTTTGGTGATCTTAATAAATGTACATCACAGGGTCATGTTCCTGTCGGGCCCCACCGATAAATTTCTTTCTTTTTCGCTGTTTAGTTCATGCTTGTTTGAAGACGAATTGAATATGACGGCTTCCTTCTCTCTTGAGTAACGGTGACGCCGAGGTGCCAAGCAACCTTGATGAGCAGATCCCCTCCAAAATCAATATTTCGTCTGCCAATTATCTGATCTTTGTCCGCTGAATACCATGAGATGAACTCCTTCCTTACATAGTGGGTAATCCCTCCTCCCATCTTCATCTTCAGCGGGGAACGGCTCCGGCAAGCCAGAGAGTGCAGAAACAGATACGCTAAGTGCGGCGACACCACCAAAAAGAAAGAGACCACTGGTAAACGCTTTCAGATGTAATTAGGAACTTTATGGTGAGGTGGAAGGGAGAGAGATGTCGTTGAACTTCACATATGAGGAAGAATTCACTTTCCAAACATGTCCTTAGAGTCTCAAAGAGTAATCGTATTTCCTGTCAGTTCAAGAAACCAAAAGTCATAAAACTTTTGAGTTCTCGTTTCTGGTCAGACTCTTTACGAGCCTAGCTTCCACCTCTCCTACTAATCTCTGCAATGGAGTAGTTTCCTCCACAATCCTGAATATGATGACCTTCAAGTTCAGCACCTTTTTCTTCTTCTTCATCTTCTTCACTTTTTATTAGCTTGCTTTCAATTGGGGTTCTGAACATGCACTACTAATTACCTAGATAAACCTGATGGCTCGAAAACAATGCATGTTTCATGGTTCGATTTCCTTTAAATAACCAGCACTGGATCCCATAAATTAGAAGTCCGACACTGGATCGGATCAATTTACACTCTGGATGATGATACCAACGTTGTAAATCTCTGTTCTCGTTCCGTATTGGAAGCCAAGAAAGCTGATGCATCTCGATCGGTGATCTAAAAATAAAAGTTAAATTAATTGTCAATCATAAATAAATAACTAAATATATATGTTAGCCGATATGAGTAGACTCCGACCGATCTTTGAATATTGACAACAGTGACAGGAACATTGAATTTTCATATGGGTGTTCGGAATGGCATGTTTAACAGAAGGCACATGTTGAAGCATAATGGAGGTTGTGAAGGCGCATAATTTTCATGCCTGATTCGCTTTACGGCCCCATGGTTGCTTCTCAGACCCCAGCACGTACCAGGTAGGCGAGACGAGAACCACAAAGATTGAAATTAAATGTGGAGGGGGAGATAATGGCCTGTGAGGGTCTTGTGCAAGAGAGACAGAGGTGGGCTAGACAGTGGCTGGTCGAACTTCGTCTATGACCAACAACCTGGAGGAAGGTGATGTCTGCGTATTTGAGCTCATCAACAAGAAGAAGAAGCTGATCCTGAACGCAAACTGAGAATTTCATCCTTGTGTGACTTTTGTTTTGATTTCTTGAAATGACAGAAAATACTATAGAAAAATGATAATTTCTTTCAAAGGACTTGGCGTCACATGGGATGATGCGACTGCTAATCCGGTTGTTTTAGCTTTTAGTAGCATTTTTCTCTCTTTTTCTTGGGATACATAGCAGGCATTGATCTGCGTATGGAAGTTGTTGATGGTGTCAACCGTGGAGTTGGAAAGCAAACTTCCATATGAAAGTCGATCATTTAAAAATAAAGTCGCGCCAACTTGGTTGTGTAAGTAAATATCAAATGCCAATGGCAGGTTCCTAACTTCTAACCTTCCTCCTTCTGCGTTGCAGCCACCGGTGTGGAGCAGAACTTTTGTTCACGAGGTGCCGAGCAGGAAAAAGTGTGGGTACTTGAAAAAGAAAAAGACTAAGAAGCCCAGCACTGAGCTTCTGCAGAAGACCCCCAAGAAAAGATAAAAATGAGAAAAAAAGTCTCTGAAAAGAAAAGAAAAATAGAAAGAGCTAAAAATTGAAAAGCTTTTTAACAGTCCCACTAAAAGTAAGAAGTGCAGCAGACCAGTTACATAACAAGTCATGTGAAGTAGGCGCCATCTATGAAGGAGATGATAACTTGGTATAAGTGGGGTGGAGGACGCTGTTACTGTCAGACGAGCAATTAAAGCTACAACCTCTCGAGCTTTCGTGTCTTCCTACGTGGCTCTTAAAGCAGAGCAAGCTGTCTGGGTTCGACTCATGAGCAGCAGCAGAACCTAGAGCTTCGCGTCTAGCGTGAAAATCCCGTCAACTTCTGTTACATAGCAACGGAGCTTTCTCTCCCACTCGAAACTGGTTTTTCTTTGCCTCACAGACTTCATGGTGATTGAAAGTTATAGCCTACCTCGATATCAACAACTCGAGATTCATCAATTAGTTCACTAATTAATCTCACTCCCTTGTCCACATGAAAGCACCCATACTGACAAGCCACAACTCCTTAGAATACCCTAACGAATCATAAATATTCTTCAATCGTCATTGCGGAGAGTGGTCGACCCTCTCCTCATGGTAGCAAAATGAAGTTAGAAGATGTTAACCCATGTATCCCAGTAGGGCTATACTGCCAGATAGCCAAGAGAAGGAAAGGTAGACATGGTTACTATATATATATATATATATAGTAAGCAGCCATGGGGAGCCTTACTGCTCTTAGTCCTTCGACCACGTGATCTGTTCGAAAATGGGAAGGTGACGCTGCCACCCCCAGATAATACGGGCTTCTCCCAAATGGTTACAAGTCAATGAAAAATAAGACACCATTGCAGAGATTCAACTCAAAGATGGACAACGGAAAACGCTTGCTCTGCTATTTGAATTTAGCTTTACCTTTGAAACACAATTTAGGTGATGTTTGGGTGACATGAAACTGGGTTCACGAAAACCCTTCGAAAGGTGAGAGAACCCTCAAATCGTCGTTTGGGAGAGAGAGAGAGAGAGAGAGAGAGAGAGAGAGAGAGAGAGATTGTGGGTTCTTCTCTTGAGTATACCTCCGACGCATGAATCACGGTGACGCCGAGGCGCCAAGAAACCTTGACGATCAAATCCCCTCCATAAGCAATATGTCGGTTGCCAATTATCAGATCTTTTTCCGGTGAATGCCTTGAGATGAACTCCTTTACAGAGGGTGCCCATGGCAACAAACAGGACGCTCCGGCGAGAAGGAATCACTGATCTGGGAGCAGCTCCTCAAGCCTCCACACATCTTCCAGGAAACCCCTCCTCCCATCTTCATCTTCAGCAATAAACGGCTTTGGGAAGCCACGCGTGCAGAAACAGACACCCGCTGCAACGACACCACCAAGGAGAAAAAAAACATTGGCAATCGGTTTGTAGTTAAATAGGGCGTTATTTTTTTTGAAGAGGACACTGTTGTCGACGAAGAGGCTCTCTCTAATTTTTTAATTTTTGGCCAAATAGGACTTTTAGGTGTTTATTACATACCAGCGCTTTAGATTTACTGCACAAGTCCTACAAGTGGGAATTACCAACTGAAACGGTGGCGGTATGTCAAGTTCCGTTGCTTCTAGGAGTCCTTTCATTGATATTTACGTTTCTCAAATTTGCACTAAGGTCGCAAATTTACGCTAAAAAACTGTCTAGATGCACTTGGGTGTACACATTCTCTTCCGATACAGGCCTGCAGATAATTGTTTAATTATTTTTTTTGTGCTAATTGATTAGTTGTTTTTAGTTTGCCATCTAGTTCTAAAGTTGTGAGCATGCTTCGGGCCGATGAAGTCACTGTTCTGGAATTGGCTTACTTGAATAGAAAGAATCTTAGTTTCTTTCTAACTGCTGTTCTCATTGGTATCTAGGAGATGGAACTTTGTGCTGATTGTAGGAAATGGGCTCCTGGGACAAAACATGAGTTTTTTTATCAAAGTTCTACTCGGTGACTTCTCTCGACAACTTGTAAGCTTTCGGCATTCTTCATGATGCCTTCTGCCTATGATCTTGTGCATGTATAGTAGTAGTCGTTTTATGAACATGAACATTAATTCCAGATATTATTAATAAAAACATGATGATCGATTGAATATTTTAATTTTTGATTTGTAGTGGATTCCCCCAAGCTTCTACAATTATATTGGGGACAAACTGAACAGAATAGCCCTATTGACCGGTCCCAGTGGGATGACTTGTACTGTTCAGCTGGCGAAGATCAACAATCGGTTATGTTTCAAAGATGGTTGGAGGACATTCGCAGAAGAAAATTCTTTTAAAGAAGAGGAACTCCTCCTCTTTGCGTACGATGGTGAAGTGAGTTTTTCAGTGGAGGTATTTAGCAATACTGCATGTCAAAGAGGGTACAGGACAAAGTGAATGAAGGAGGTTCGTGCAGCAACCACATGATCATCAACATAAAAACGGAAGAAGAAGAAGAAGAAGAAGAAGAAGAAGAGGAAGAAGAGGAAGAAGAAGAAGGAGAAGAAGAAGAAGAAGGAGAAGAAGAAGAAGAAGAAGAAGAAGAACAAGAAGAAGAAGAAGAAAAAGAAGAGTTAAGTGATATGTCTTGTGAATCGAAGGAAGATCACTTTAGCAGCGAAGAGATGCATGGGGGAGAAATTAAAGGCAAGAAGCCAGGTACTCTTCACCACTTCTTGCTCAAATTTGTTTATATCTGTCTCGTATTCTGCTATATGTTTTATAATCATGGGCAAAGGGAAAGGTCATCCCTCCATCTTAGGTGCGTATGTGTGAAGAAGAGGGGGAAGAGAGAGATTCCAGTGTGTGGAATATCTGCTAATTATTTGTTCCTACAGAAAATGCTGCCAGGAAGCAGAAATATACAAAGTACTTCATATCGAGGAGGAGGCCGGTGTCTCGTGAAGAGAAGAGGAAAGCATTCAGGGCCGCGGCATCCATGGAGTCGCCTTTTCCATCGTTCATCGTCATCATGAAACCAACATGCGTTTATAAAGGATTTTACGTTGTAATTCTCTCCAAACCATTTGAAAAATCAGGCTTTATTAATCTCCATTTCAATTGGTGTTCTTAGCATGCACTTACTTGGATAAGCTTGATAGCAGAAAAACCTTGCATGTTTCACAGTTCGATTTCCTGCTTTTTCCTGCTTTCCCACATAACAGACATACCCAAAAATTATAAGTTCCCCTATTGGATCCAATCAATTTACACTCTAGCTGTTGATGCCAATGTTGTAAATCTCAGTTTTAGTCTCATATTAGATACCGACAAAGTGGAGCATTTGCACATATATTTCAGCTGATCCTGGCCGATTTCTTGATACTAACAACAGCAGGTTGCCTCATCCGGTTCAAACCCTATGCTTGCTTTAATTGCAGAACATCCCAGTGGATTTTCTTAGAGACCATCACATACTCGGCGAGACAAGGACTATCAAGGTTCAAAATGTGGAGGGCAGAGAATGGCCCGTTAGGCTCTTGCGCAGGGGAGACAGAGGCGGGCTGGAAAGTGGCTGGTCAAACTTCGTCTATGACAACAACCTGGAAGAAGGCGATGTTTGCGCATTCGAGCTCATCAACAACAAGAAGAAGGTGCTGATCCTGAAGGTCATCATATTCAGGGTGGTGGAGGAAACTACTCCCCTGAAACTTAGTAGGACAGCTAGCTCTTGAGAAGCCAGACCAGAAACGGACTATTAAACTTTTGTGATTTTTGTTCTGGTTTCTTGATGTGTGCGTTCTACATCAAAAGCGTTGGGTTGTCTTTGGCATTCTGCCAGTTTGGTAGTCATATAGCTTGAGGAACTTTGATAGATCGGTCGACTCATATACTGTTTCTTATACACAGAACTTCGTCTGAACACACTCTTTAGTTATTGTTTTTGCAACTGAGTAATAGTTGAGAGAACTCTGAACGTGCACTATGCCGTTTTAATAGATCTTAGATGTTTTGTGTTTTTTATGTTAATTTATGCTCTTAGGCTTGCGCGGCTCCCTTTAGTGATGATGATAAACTCTTTTCAACTAAGATCAGAACATTTAATAGATTTTTTCGCTCAAGAGGTAAATTCTTGGTGAGCGTTAACCATCACGCTTTAAAAAGAGGGCATTAACATAAAAACTCGGCCTAGAGGAGAAAGGTTGTGACATTTTTATGAATATGTAAGGTGGAAACTTTGTTCAGAGAGGTCAAGACTTTCCCACAACTCTCTCCATATCACCGGTGGTAAGCCAACTTTTACTCAATGCGATCGAACTCCATATAATCAAGTTTTCTACAGAATTCGGCTGAGATTAATCCAACAAAACCACTTACGGGTCAAAGATCCATTGTCGTATACCAATGGCGTCGCTTTTCCTAACAAAAAAAATGTACCCAAAGTACTTGAAAAAGACGGAGCATGAAACAGCGGCAACCCGATCCCTGCTCACTGCTTTCACATGCAATGACATTTTGATTTACACTGTCGACAGAAAGTACATCTAAGCAAACATAGCAACAGTCTCCACAACTAGAAAGCTCCAGTAACACACATACGCACACAAGGAATAACAAAAGAGAACAAAGTCGAATTACTTCCCAAACCTCTAACCTGAACTTAAGTGAGAAAATTCAAATTCACTTCCTCTTTAACCACATGCAGTTCCATATCCGTGAACATACATTTGAAAGGTTCCCACAAATCTGCTGTATCTTCACTTCATCGCAAACAACCTCCCTTAGACCTTCCATTTGCTTCACAGATACAGGCAGCTCCGTCACCTCCAAACACCACCTCATGTTGATCTTTCTCAAACCTGTCAGGTCACCAAATTTATCAGGGAAGCTACTGATGGTTGCACAGTCAGACACACCAAAAAATCTGAGGCTCTTTAATCTGCATAGTGAGTCTGGCAATTTTCCAATAATGTGCAAGCAGTCTGTAAAATGTCGCATTCGTGCCTAGGGAATTTTAATAATTATGAAGAAAATCGGCATTTCAAGCACTAACATAAATATGTAGCAATAACTTCAAATAAGTTTCCCAATGAGAATAATTGTCCTAGCTAGGTAGATTGAGCTAATTTAGCGCTAGTGAAGATATTCACCGCCGGAGCTCTCTTATCCTGCCGCTGTGACGTGATAGCCAGGCAGTCTTGCTCAACAACAGCAGAACCGTGTGTTTCCTGCTGCTTCTAGATCCCATATGTTTACACTTTTCCTTCCTCTAGTGCATACAAACTGAATATGGTTGTGTTTGTACGCGAGAGAGGAACGATTCTTCTACACTACTAACAGCAAATAAAAGCCAATACAGAAAAAGAGACCAAGGCAACACTTAATTGTAAGTGTTGTTACCAGAAGCACGGTACAAAACTAAAAGAGAAGAGAGAGAGAGAGAGAGAGAGAGAGAGAGAGAGAGAGAGCACTTAAAGGAGTGGGAAGGCAGATTCAGGGAAGGCAGGTTCATTACCGTAGAGCTGTGTCTTAATATATTGAGACACCAAGTTGCATGACGTATGCACATTGAACTCTAAATCTGACTCCAACTCTTAAACCGAATCACAACCACATTACATATGTCAAGAACCGACTTTTTGAACATAAGGACATCTGGTATACTACTTGAAACTAAACTCCGATCGAATCTCTTTTTTAAATTCGAATTTTATTTCCCAATCAAACGTTGGATTTTCCCCATGTTTAACTGGAAGCAGTTTGTTTGGATATTAGATCCAAATCTAATTTACTGACTTCCTCAAACATCATCCTCAGAGCAACACAATAAACAGTCTTGTTCAGCTCTTGCAAAATCCTTTGGACTATCATTTGAATGAGCTTAGCCTCGTTCCTGCCAAATGAGACGACATATATCCATATTAAATTAATGACAAATCCATGATGAACAATGAACTCAGGAAGACAAGTGGAAATTATAAGATAAGCGAGGAAATGTCTTTCCTGTTGACTGCCTTTTTGTGTTTTAATTTCAAGGGAAAGTTCATTTTCAGCCTTATCTATTTCTGTCATTGTTCTAATAAAAGGCACCCGTTCCGTGAAAGCTGTCAAATAAAAGCTTGGGTGAATTTTTCTTAACCTCAAAAGTCAAGCTAAAATACCAAAAAAATAATTTAGTGATGGAGAGGACTAGTTGTTAAAATTAAAAGGAAAGAATTGTTACTAACTCCCGCTATTATTCCTAAAGTTAATATAACTGTTATTTGGCAGTTTTTCTATATACTAATAAAAAAATCACGAAAAGTATTTTTTTTTAAATATTGGAGATTAAGTATTTTCAGTACACATACTATTTCAAAAGTTTGTATTGTGATTATACTATGTTTGTCCAAGAAGCACTCAAATAATCACATCAGATTTTCGGAAATAATGACATGGTGCTTTTAAGATGCACATGAGAACGGCACCGAGGCCAAAAGTGGGGCGTGAAATCCTCAAAACACTGGTTATATGTGTCTGCTGCTGCACAATTTTTTGTGTGTCAGTATTCAAAATATGAACCTTCTTGGGTGTATGTGTTGCATGCACCGAGTGGCGCATGTCCTCTAATATTATTGGCACAACATACAAAACGCACCACTTTACATTAGTCAATTGAAAAGATAGCATCTGAAAGCCACTTTATTCTTGGAATCCACTCACCACTTTTTTCAAGCAAATTTAAAATCGAACACCTGACTAAAACATCTTTAGTTTACACTAAAAAAAAAAAAAAAAACGTTTTATAAAGATAAAATTAGAAATAAAAAGACTATAAAAGATTAAATTATCAAAATGTCCCTCAAAGGGCTATAACTCAAGTTGCCCCAAAAACAAAAAAAAAAAAAACTATAAAACAATGAGAAAACTGAAAATCATTTGTGAAGTTAAAGTTACGTGATTAAGTATATCCAAGCATCTTGCTTTCCAAACATGTCTTGTAGAGAAACGAGAAGGTGAGAATTCTCTCTCTAAAAGGAAGTAAGGAGGAAATCTTGAGAGAGAGAGAAATGCATACCCCTCCGTCTGTATTGCAAGGACATAGCCTACCAATGCCGCTACTTGCCTCAAAGAGTCTCTCCATTCCTCGCTCACGTTCTTGTTGTTCGTGTGCTCCCGAAATGCATCCTCAAATGGTCCACTCTGATTCTTTATGGCGGAAGGCTCCACATCGAAAAACACCGGAATGATCAGCCTTCCCGTCTTCACCCTCTGGGTGACCTCCAAGAGGCACCACTGTGATTCAGCGTACCCTCTCGAGATGATGGGCACAAAAATCTTCGACTTCTCAATGTATTTAAGCAATTCATGGATTTTCTCCCCCTTTTCCAGACTTTCGTTATCTATTAAAGGTGTGGATTCTTCTCCGGGTTAGAGCTGCATAGACGATGCCGCCCTTTTAAAAAACTTAGTGTAGTAGGAACTGAGAAAGTACAACTGGACGATGCCGCCCTTCAGTTACTAAGCTTTACAGTGTTACTATAAATCTGTTTTAATCATTGTCGTCAAGATTGGAATTGAATTGAATCATCTGCCCACTTAGGATCACGGATTAAGCGATTCAAATCAGAAAAGACAATATTATATTTCTCTAGATATATAAAAATTAATCAGATTTAAAACCTTGAAATATGGCATCTTTATATGAGCTGACGAATGTAATTGAATCATTGTGGGGGTGATACCTTTTTCCCCGCACACAGAAGCTAGGGTTTCTTTCACAGGACTGCAAACAAAGATGCTATAATCTTGGTGTGGCGCTACTTTTTCTTTATTTTCTTTCTGGGGAGGATGTTTGGTGATCTTAATAAATGTACATCACGGGGTCATGTTCCTGTCGGGCCCCACCGATAAATTTATTTCTTTTTCGCTGTTTAGTTCATGCTTGTTTGAAGACGAATTGAATATGACGGCATCTTTCTCTCTTGAGTAACGGTGACGCCGAGGTGCCAAGCAGCCTTGATGAGCAGATCCCCTCCAAAATCAATATTTCGTCTGCCAATTATCTGATCTTTGTCCGCTGAATACCATGAGATGAACTCCTTCCTTACATAGTGGGTAATCCCTCCTCCCATCTTCATCTTCAGCGGGGAACGGCTCCGGCAAGCCAGAGAGTGCAGAAACAGATACGCTAACTGCGGCGACACCACCAAAAAGAAAGAGACCACTGGTAAACGCTTTCATATGTAATTAGGAACTTTATGGTGAGGTGGAAGGGAGAGAGATGTCGTTGAACTTCACATATGAGGAAGAATTCACTTTCCAAGCATGTCCTTAGAGTCTCAAACAGTAATCGTATTTCCTCTCAGTTCAAGAAACCAAAAGTCATAAAACTTTTGAGTTCTCGTTTCTGGTCAGACTCTTTACGAGCCTAGCTTCCGCCTCTCCTACTAATCTCTGCAATGGAGTAGTTCCCTCCACAATCCTGAATATGATGACCTTCAAGTTCAGCATCTTTTTCTTCTTCTTCATCTTCTTCACTTTTTATTAGCTTGCTTTCAATTGGGGTTCTGAACATGCACTACTAATTACCTAGATAAACCAGATGGCTCGAAAACAATGCATGTTTCATGCTTCGATTTTCTTTAAATAACCAGCACTGGATCCGATAAATTAGAAGTCCGACACTGGATCGGAACAATTTACACTCTGGATGATGGTACCAACGTTGTAAATCTCTGTTCTCGTTCCGTATTGGAAGCCAAGAAAGCCAATGCATCTCGATCGGTGATCTAAAAATAAAAGTTAAATTAATTGTCAATCATAAATAAATAACTAAATATATATGTTAGCCGATATGAGTAGACTCCGACCGATCTTTGAATATTGACTACAGTGACAGGAACATTGAATTTTCATATGGGTGTTCGGAATGGCATGTTTAACAGAAGGCATATGTTGAAGCATAATGGAGGTTGTGAAGGCGCATAATTTTCATGCCTGATTCGCTTTACGGCCCCATGGTTGCTTCTCAGAGCCCAGCACGTACCAGCTAGGCGAGACGAGAACCACAAAGATTGAAATTAAATGTGGAGGGGGAGATAATGGCCTGTGAGGGTCTTGTGCAAGAGAGACAGAGGTGGGCTAGACAGTGGCTGGTCGAACTTCGTCTATGACCAACAACCTGGAGGAAGGTGATGTCTGCGTATTTGAGCTCATCAACAAGAAGAAGAAGCTGATCCTGAACGCAAACTGAGAATTTCATCCTTGTGTGACTTTTGTTTTGATTTCTTGAAGTGACAGAAAATACTATAGAAAAATGATAATTTCTTTCATAGGACTTGGCGTCACATGGGATGATGCGACTGCTAATCCGGTAGTTTTAGCTTTTAGTAGCATTTTTCTCTCTTTTTCATGGGATATATAGCAGGCATTGATCTGCGTATGGAAGTTGTTGATGGTGTCAACCGTGGAGTTGGAAAGCAAACTTCCATATGAAAGTCGATCATTTAAAAATAAAGTCGCGCCAACTTGGTTGTGTAAGTAAATATCAAATGCCAATGGCAGGTTCCTAACTTCTAACCTTCCTCCTTCTGCGTTGCAGCCATCGGTGTGGAGCAGAACTTTTGTTCACGAGGTGCCGGGCAGGAAAAAGTGTGGGTACTTGAAAAAGACAAAGAAGCCCAGCACTGAGCTTCTGCAGAAGACCCCCAAGAAAAGATAAAAATGAGAAAAAAAAGTCTGAAAAGAAAAGAAAAATAGAAAGAGCTAAAAATTGAAAAGCTTTTTAACAGTCCCACTAAAAGTAAGAAGTGCAGCAGACCAGTTACATTAAAATGGCAAGTCATGTGAAGTAGGCGCCATCTATGAAGGAGATGATAACTTGGTATAAGTGGGGTGGAGGACGCTGTTACTGTCAGACGAGCAATTAAAGCTCCAACCTCTCGAGCTTTTGTGTCTTCCTGCGTGGCTCTAGAGCAGCAGCAGAACCTAGAGCTTCGCGTCTAGCGTGAAAATCCCGTCAACTTCTGTTACATAGCAACGGAGCTTTCTCTCCCACTCGAAACTGGTTTTTCTTTGCCTCACAGACTTCATGGTGATTGAAAGTTATAGCCTACCTCGATATCAACAACTCGAGATTCATCAATTAGTTCACTAATTAATCTCACTCCCTTGTCCACATGAAAGCACCCATACTGACAAGCCACAACTCCTTAGAATACCCTAACGAATCATAAATATTCTTCAATCGTCATTGCGGAGAGTGGTCGACCCTCTCCTCATGGTAGCAAAATGAAGTTAGAAGATGTTAACCCATGTATCCCAGTAGGGCTATACTGCCAGATAGCCAAGAGAAGGAAAGGTAGACATGGTTACTATATATATATATATATATAGTAAGCAGCCATGGGGAGCCTTACTGCTCTTAGTCCTTCGACCATGTGATCTGTTCGAAAATGGGAAGGTGACGCTGCCACCCCCAGATAATACGGGCTTCTCGCAAATGGTTACTAGTCAATGAAAAATAAGACACCATTGCAGAGATTCAACTCAAAGATGGACAACGGAAAACGCTTGCTCTGCTATTTGAATTTAGCTTTACCTTTGAAACACAATTTAGGTGATGTTTGGGTGACATGAAACTGGGTTCACGAAAACCCTTCGAAAGGTGAGAGAACCCTCAAATCGTCGTTTGGGAGAGAGAGAGAGAGAGAGAGAGAGATTGTGGGTTCTTCTCTTGAGTATACCTCCGACGCATGAATCACGGTGACGCCGAGGCGCCAAGAAACCTTGACGATCAAATCCCCTCCATAAGCAATATGTCGGTTGCCAATTATCAGATCTTTTTCCGGTGAATGCCTTGAGATGAACTCCTTTACAGAGGGTGCCCATGGCAACAAACAGGACGCTCCGGCGAGAAGGAATCACTGATCTGGGAGCAGCTCCTCAAGCCTCCACACATCTTCCAGGAAACCCCTCCTCCCATCTTCATCTTCAGCAATAAACGGCTTTGGGAAGCCACGCGTGCAGAAACAGACACCCGCTGCAACGACACCACCAAGGAGAAAAAAAACATTGGCAATCGGTTTGTAGTTAAATAGGGCGTTATTTTTTTTGAAGAGGACACTGTTGTCGACGAAGAGGCTCTCTCTAATTTTTTAATTTTTGGCCAAATAGGACTTTTAGGTGTTTATTACATACCAGCGCTTTAGATTTACTGCACAAGTCCTACAAGTGGGAATTACCAACTGAAACGGTGGCGGTATGTCAAGTTCCGTTGCTTCTAGGAGTCCTTTCATTGATATTTACGTTTCTCAAATTTGCACTAAGGTCGCAAATTTACGCTAAAAAACTGTCTAGATGCACTTGGGTGTACACATTCTCTTCCGATACAGGCCTGCAGATAATTGTTTAATTATTTTTTTTGTGCTAATTGATTAGTTGTTTTTAGTTTGCCATCTAGTTCTAAAGTTGTGAGCATGCTTCGGGCCGATGAAGTCACTGTTCTGGAATTGGCTTACTTGAATAGAAAGAATCTTAGTTTCTTTCTAACTGCTGTTCTCATTGGTATCTAGGAGATGGAACTTTGTGCTGATTGTAGGAAATGGGCTCCTGGGACAAAACATGAGTTTTTTTATCAAAGTTCTACTCGGTGACTTCTCTCGACAACTTGTAAGCTTTCGGCATTCTTCATGATGCCTTCTGCCTATGATCTTGTGCATGTATAGTAGTAGTCGTTTTATGAACATGAACATTAATTCCAGATATTATTAATAAAAACATGATGATCGATTGAATATTTTAATTTTTGATTTGTAGTGGATTCCCCCAAGCTTCTACAATTATATTGGGGACAAACTGAACAGAATAGCCCTATTGACCGGTCCCAGTGGGATGACTTGTACTGTTCAGCTGGCGAAGATCAACAATCGGTTATGTTTCAAAGATGGTTGGAGGACATTCGCAGAAGAAAATTCTTTTAAAGAAGAGGAACTCCTCCTCTTTGCGTACGATGGTGAAGTGAGTTTTTCAGTGGAGGTATTTAGCAATACTGCATGTCAAAGAGGGTACAGGACAAAGTGAATGAAGGAGGTTCGTGCAGCAACCACATGATCATCAACATAAAAACGGAAGAAGAAGAAGAAGAAGAAGAAGAGAAAGAAGAGGAAGAAGACGACGAAGAAGAAGGAGAAGAAGACGAAGAAGAAGAAGGAGAAGAAGAAGAAGAAGCAGAAGAAGAAGAAGAGTTAAGTGATACGTCTTGTGAATCGAAGGAAGATCACTTTAGCAGCGAAGAGATGCATGGGGGAGAAACTAAAGGCAAGAAGCCAGGTACACTTCACCACTTGCTCAAATTTGTTTATATATGTCTCGTATTCTGCTATATGTTTTATAATCATGGGCAAAGGGAAAGGTCATCCCTCCATCTTAGGTGCGTATGTGTGAAGAAGAGGGGGAAGAGAGAGATTCTAGTGTGTGGAATATCTGCTAATTATTTGTTCCTACAGAAAATGCTGCCAGGAAGCAGAAATATACAAAGTACTTCATATCAAGGAGGAGGCCGGTGTCTCGTGAAGAGAAGAGGAAAGTATTCTGGGCCGCGGCATCCATGGAGTCGCCTTTTCCATCGTTCATCGTCATCATAAAACCAACATGCGTTTATAAAGGATTTTACGTGGTAATTCTCTCGAAACCATTTGAAAAATCAGCCTTTTATTAATCTTCATTTCAATTGGTGTTCTTAGCATGCACTTACTTGGATACGCTTGATAGCAGGAAAACCTTGCATGTTTCACAGTTGGATTTCCTTCTTTTTCCTGCTTTCCCACATAACAGACATACCCAAAAATTATAAGTTTCCATATTGGATCCAATGAATTTACACTCTAGCTGTTGATGCCAATGTTGTAAATCTCAGTTTTAGTCTCATATTAGAAACCGACAAAGCGGAGCATTTGTACATATATTTCAGCTGATCCTGGCCGATTTCTTAAATGCTAACAACAGCAGGTTGCCTCATCCGGTTCAAACCCTATGCTTGCTTGCTTTGATTGCAGAACATCCCAGTGGATTTTCTTAGAGCCCATTACATACTCGGCTAGACAAGGACTATCAAGGTTCAAAATGTGGAGGGCAGAGAATGGCCCGTTAGGCTCTTGCGCAGGGGAGACAGAGGCGGGCTGGAAAGTGGCTGGTCAAACTTCGTCTATGACAACAACCTGGAAGAAGGCGATGTTTGCGCATTCGAGCTCATCAACAACAAGAAGAAGGTGCTGATCCTGAAGGTCATCATATTCAGGGTGGTGGAGGAAACTACTCCCCTGAAACTTAGTAGGACAGGCAGAAGCTAGGCTAGCTCTTGAGAAGCCAGACCAGAAACGGACTATTAAACTTTTGTGATTTTTGTTCTGGTTTCTTGATGCCTGCGTTCTACACCAAAAGCGTTGCGTTGTCTTTGGCATTCTGGCAGTTGGTAGTCATAGAGCTTGAGGACACTTTGATAGATCGGTCGACTCATATACTGTTTCTTATACACAGACTTCGTCTGAACACTCTCTTTATTAGTCACTGGTAATCTTAATTAAGGATCTGCGCTTTAGGGTTTGAACAGACAAATGAGGGGAAAAATGGCAATCGTCCCACGTATAAAATGTTTCTGCTTTATCTATTCCGTAAATGAAACGGGCGATTTCTAGAAATATTTGTTCTTTCTTTCTTTTCTAACCCATTATAGCTTATTCTTAGTCTTTCATGGATCATTTTGTGTTGATTTTCCTGTAATTCTCTCAACAGCTTTCTCCATTTTTTTTAGCAATGTACGTCAGAAAATAATGAACCGAATACTTCAAGGATCAACGGTATGCCGTTGGTGGTTTGCACAACTCCTTTGGATAATTGCTTCTGCTTTGCTGTTGGCTCATCCTTCCCAAAAGCATGGCAACAGAACAGTTCAAGAGACAAACGTTTTTAAACGTTTGTCTCTTGAACTGTTCTGTTGCCATGCTTTTGGGAAGGATGAGCCAACAGCAAAGCAGAAGCAATTATCCAAAGGAGTTGCGCAAACCACCAACGGCATACCGTTGATCCTTGAAGTATTCGGTTCATTATTTTCTGGCGTACATTGCGAAAAAAAAATGGAGAAAGCTGTTGAGAGAATTACAGGAAAATCAACACAAAATGATCCATGAAAGACTAAGAAGAAACTATAATGGTTTAGGAAAGAAAAAACAACAAATATTTCCAGATATCGCTCGTTTCATTTACGGAATAGATAAAGCAAAAGCACTTTATATGAGGGACGATTGCCATCTTTCCCCTCATTTGTCTGTTCAAACCCTTCAGCGCAGATCCTTAATCAAGATTACCAGTGATGGACAGTTTGAAATGCATGATGAAATTCGGAAGATGGGCAGAGCAATTGTCCCATACAGTCGTAGCAGGCTATGGAATAGCAATAGCAGTGTGATAGTTCCGAAACTGCTGGGAGACTCCATGGTATGTACACAAGTGTTGTCTTTTTAAAATTGGTTCCATGATTTCCTTTTCTTCTGTTTGAATATATATATATATATATATAGATATATATATATATATATATATATATATATATATATATATATATATATATATATATATATATATATATATATATATATATATATATATATATATAGCGAGAGAGAGAGAGAGAGAGAAAGGAAGCCTAATTCTTAGTAAAAATGTATCAGCCCAACCATGGACAGAAAGAAAGAGAGTCTGGACTCTGTAGAGTTGAAAGAAAAGCCAATTATCTGAATGCATGTAATATTTGTAGATAGCTGGAAGCAGGAGCAGCATCTTTCTCAGGAAGAAGCAGGGGAATCTTTCAGTTTGATGTGTTCCTCAGTTTTCGAGGAAGAGACGCGCAAGACTTTCACAGGCCATCTCTACGCAGCTCTAACCCGGAGAAGAATCCACACCTTTATAGATAACGAAAGTCTGGAAAAGAGGGAAAAAATCCATGAATTGCTTGAATACATTAAGAAGTCGAAGATTTTTGTGCCCATCATCTCGAGAGGGTACGCTGAATCACAGTGGTGCCTCATGGAGGTCACGCAGAGGGTGAAGACGGGAAGGTTGATCATTCCTGTGTTTTTAGATGTGGAGCCTTCCGCTGTAAAGAATCAGAGTGGACCATTTGAGGATGCATTTCAGGAGCACACGAACAACAAGAACGTGAGCGAGGAGACTGTGAACGAATGGAGAGACTCTTTGAGGCAAGTAGCCGCATTGGTAGGCTATGTCCTCGTAATACAGACCGAGGGGTATGCATATCTCTCTCTCTCTCTCAAGATTTCCTCCTTACTTCCTTTTATAGAGAAAATTCTTGGCTTCTCGTTTCTCTACAAGACATGTTTGGAAAGCAAGATGCTTGGAGTTGGAGAAACTTAATCACGTAAACTTTAACTTCACAAATGATTTGGACTCGAATTGGCAAATCTATGATTTGGACTCGAATTGGCAAATGACCAGGTCACTGGATCTGCGAGTTGACTCGTTGATTCGGTTGAACATTCAAATAACCATAATGAGACCTGGTCGGCGGAAGCTGGCATAGCGACCATTGATTTTTAATCAATCTATCTAGTATCTAGCTAGTTCTGTTCTATTGATTTGCGCAAGTTTCTTCTGCACCAAGTTCTTAATATATTGAGACTCCTATTAAATAAATAGTCTATATTCAATGTCCATACGTCATGCAACTTAGTTTTTTACATTTTTCAAATACAGGAAGGTGACTCCTTCTCTCTCTCTCTCTCTCTCTTCTCTCTTAGTTTCGTACCGTGCTTCTGGTAACAACACTTAGAATTAAGTGTTGCCTTGGTCTCTTTTTCTGTATTGGCTTTTATTTGCTGTTAGTAGTGTAGAAGAATCGTTTCTCCCTCGCGTACAAACACAATCATATTCAGCTTGTATGCACTAGAGGGAAGGGCTGCGAAGGTGCTGCGCGCAAAGGGATATGACCACCAAATACGATACGTACGATACCACACCATTTCGAAAACATTAGTGCATTTTCGCTGTCCCAACAACTTATAGGTCACTCATAAATGAAGCCTTCTAAATATAGGAGAAAGTATCACATGAAGGAAGGGACATTATTAGACACCATCCCCAGAGGGCATTTAGCTAGCAGGAGAAAGGGCATCAGACAGAATGAAAAAAAGTTGCAAAGCAGGTGAAACTTTTGGAAAAAATAGTTAGACCCCTCCAGGGCTTATTAATTTTCCTGCATGTTTTGCCTTTAGATTTGCAAGGTAAGTGAAATTTAGCCTGAAATATTAACCTGTATTTGTTTTCATGGTGCATGAGTGGGTGAAATAAAGGTTGGGGCTTCTTAAATTACTATAGATAGAGGTAATTTTTTTTTTTCCAAATGATAACATTTTACACTTTAAAGCATATAAACTGATGCGTATATCAAATTGTTTTTAATGGTCATCCTTAAACTGATATACTTCGCCGGAAAATTTGAACGCTGATTCAATTTTTGTAGCTGTCCAGTGGACCGCCCATCAGAGTCGTCCATCATTTGACCGGACAGCCTTGATGAAGCTGTAATTTTTTACAATTTTTTTTTTCTGTTTTACTTTTTGTCGTTCTCCCCCCCTCGCCACTCCCCACTTCCACCTGACGAAGCCCCGAGTGAGCCCGTCGGCTGCCGTTCTGAGAGGCACAGTACTATATATGTAATGGCAATAGGTTTCCTGCCCCGGCCCTCTGATAAAAGGAACAAATTTGGAGGCAGAATTGACCCGTCTGCCACTCGTTTGCCGCGCATCCGAAGGCCAACCACAATCTAATGACTGATTGAGTTGCGTGCATACCAAATATGCATCAAAGGGGTGGGAGCATTTTTTTGATTTTTTTTTATTAAAAGTTAACAATTTAAACATTTTTATCTTTTATAATCCTTTTTACCCCTTTTAAAAGTTTTTTTATTATTTTAATAAGAGTATTTTGGTCATTCTTAATGCACCAATTTTTGTGCATGTAACCAGCATGGATCTAACAAGGATTTGCTCATGATGTGCGAATAAGCAAAATGCTTCATTAAAATTGAAAAAAAAGATAAAAAAAATTGTAAAAAGTTTAAAGTCTAAAAATATCTATTTTTTTACAAAACATTTCAAAAAATACCCTCCACACTCTTTGGTGTATACTTATTCCCTGAATCTCATACATGCTCAGGGCCATATATTGAAGCGGAGCACAACAGTAGAAAAGCAGTTAAAGTTTTTCAATGACAAGATCAAGTAATCAGCTTGATTAACCATGGACAGGATCATGTGACCAGGAAACTCAAACCTCCCGCTCCGATGGCATAATCAAAGATGTCACGATCAAATTTCCTTTGAAATATGTTCGACGTAGGCCATAAAATGAACTGCATTTGTAGACATGAATATTACAGCAGAACAGCCATTCGGACGAGAGTTACAAATACATCACTAGGGGAGACATATTGTTTTAAAAAAGTTGTGAAGTACTCCAAATAGAAATTGAAGTTTTGGTTTCTATATGCTTGGCTTAAATCAGTTTCGAAAGCTTTGAATAAGGCTTATGAGGACATGTGGGAAAGCAAACAGTTCAGATCTCCTGAGATATAATGTTTATTGAATTTGACTTAATCAGGTTCTTCTTTGTAATCAGATGCTGATTTGGACGTAATTTTATTTTTCCAAGTTCGAATATGAATCCGACTAGCATAAGATCTGACGGTTATATCTAACCAGGCTAGATCATTCATGTCATATTGAATGAACTCGCAAAGGAATTGCACTTGCTATTATTCTTAGAGTTGCCGGTGTATTGATCAAAATACAATGACAACCCAGGTGAAGGGATCGTGACTGGGTAACATAGGAACGTGAAACAGCGAGAAACCTGACCTACACCGAGATTCTGCAGAACACCCCCAAAGTAAGTGTATTCTCTTCTCTTACACCACTTCCATTCTTTCTCTATTTCCCGTTTTATACTTTCATTAATTAGTAAGTTTTTCTGTTCTTCTTTGAGGGTAACTGAGATCATTAATCATGGCTTTTCTCTATATATACATTGAATGTTACAACTAGACGATGCCACCCTTTAGTCACCTCAGATTTGGTCTTTCACTATGAAACAGTAATTATTAAAAATGGAATTGAATTGATTCTTCTGCCAACTTGGGATCATTGACTAAGCGATTCAATTCAAATAAGATCATATTATTATATTTGTATAGATTATAGACTATAGATATGTAAACATTAATCAAAATTTAAAACTTTAAAATATCTAAAAAAAATAAATACCAGGCCTGCCTGCAGACACCTTCCTGGAATCCTCTCCTCCCATCTTCATTGCGAAAGAGAAACACCGGTAATCGGCTTCAAATGTAAACAGTAACTTAATTAAATTTCCTACGTACAACCACGCTTGCATCTTTCAGAAAGAAAGATTATCCTGATTGAACCCAAAGGAATAAAAGAGACGAAGACGAAGTAGCCAGTGCACTGCGAGTCAACAGTATGCTTCTTCTGTTACATGCAGCACATTACTTGCCTGCAAATTTCTTTGAAACCATAACTAATTTTGATGAAAATTTTCACCACGACAATGCGATGAAAACATGGAGGGAAGAGGGGATGGTACGAGGCACAGAGAGAGGGCCTTAGTTTTTTATATTGATGAGGACACTTGTTCTCGATGAAGCTTCAGATTTTCTTGACAAGTCCCGAAAGTAGGAACTTCCAACTAAAATAGTGTCCGTAGGTTAATTTTAGTTGCTTCTGTAGGAGGCCTTTATAGACATATATTCCTGTTTCTCAGATTTGCTAGGATCGCAAATTTACACTAACAACTATCTACACGCATTACAGTGTGCACATTCTCTACTAGTTTTTCCTTGTTTTGAAGAAGTAATAATTGTCTTCTAAATTTCTCGTTAGTCGTTTCTTGTTAATTCGAATGAGCCATTCATCTGGAATCGGCTTAATGGAATAAAAATTGTGGTCTTCCTCTAAGTAATTTACTCTTGCTACACTACAGTTCCAATATGTATTTTCTCTATCCGTATTCACTGGCATGCTTGAGTTAGACTCCCAAATGGTATCAAATTCTATTATTGAGCAAGTAATTACGTGTTAGGATAAAGGTCAATGCACTGATCAACGATAAAGATGAATGGCTAATCAACAAAATTGGCGTAAAGGGTAGCAGGGTTGTCAGTGGGAAAGAGGTCTAATGGAAGTTCACTGCTAGATGCGGCACAGTTTCGTGATCGTTTTTTTATTTTTATTTTTATTTTTTAATTTTTTGGGGGGTGTATTAGTGTGCAGGATAACTACCATTAAATTAAATGTTCAACTGAATAGTTTCTACAAACACTCAAAAACTCATTTTTATCATCCAAACAAAGGTCAGGTTTAGAAAAGTAAAACTAGGTTTCAACAATTATCTAAAAAGCCTGGTCTTCATAAGACCTGGCTTTCTCAAAACATCATTTGTTGAGGGGTGTCGTCCAGCTTACAAACGCAACCCCTTTTTTAGATGAATCGTTGCATGTTAAAGAGGGGTCTACAGGATAAAGTGAACGTAGGAGCTTCTCGCAGACCAAAGTAGTAGTAGTAGTAGTAGATGAAGAAGAAGAAGAGGAGGAGTCAGCTAATACTTGACATGAATAAAATGAGGACTCGAGCAGCACGGACATGTCTGGGGGAGAAACTAAAGGCGAAGAAGAAGAAGAAGAAGAAGAAGAAGAAGAAGAAGAAGAAGAGTCAACTGATACGTCACGTGAATCAAATGATGACTCTAGCAGCTGCACAGAGATGTCTGAGGGGGAAGCTAAGCCAGGTAATCTTCACTACTTCTTGCTTAAATGTGTTTACTGCTATATATTTGATAATCATGGCCAAAGTGAACGATCATCCTTGCATCTAAGTGAGAGAGGGTGCGGTCAGCATAGACATGTAAATAGTGTGCATGTATGTTTTTATGGGAAAAAGAAGAGGTTTCTACAGAAAAAGATGCATGGAAGCAAAAATATGCGAAATATTTCTTATCAAGGAGGAGGCCGGTGATTCGTGAAGGGAAGCAAAATGCATTCAGCGCCGCTGCAGCCATGAAGTCGACTTTTCCTTCCATTTATCGTGACTGCGAAAACTACCGCCGTTTGTAAAGGATTTTTACGTAGTAATTCTCCCCAAACCATTTGAAAAATCTGCCGCTTATTAGTTTCCATGTCAATTGAAGCAGTTCTATTCAATTGGGTGGGGGGACACCACATTTCATTGACCTATCTGTTACAGATTAGAGAAAATCACCTCATGAGTTGCCTTATTTTGTTATGGAAAGACAACTCCTAAAAGAACGTTGAAGAAAGGAACGTTGAAGAAATGAACGTTGTCTTCTTTCCTTCCTCTCTTAGCTCTTTAGCCGTTGTAAACTCCAAATAAAGAGTATCACTGCAACGAGCAAAACAATGTAACAGAAATAAAAAAATTGGTGACTTCTCCCGTGGATGTAGGCATTCAAGCCGAACCACGTAAATCTTGCCCCTGTTTTTTTCTTCTCTAGCTTGACACACCATTAGATTCAGGATTTTAACATGGTATCAGAGCGCATCTCTGCATAAGGCCCTGCTCTTTTTCCTCCTGTTATCAAGAACATCCTCTGCTCATACCAATGGCAGAATCTCATGGTAACGAGAGCAGAGATTCATCCAAAACGTCAAAGGATGATCACAGCAATCATACTCTGAAATACTCTGAAGATCACCTCAACGTTGCTGAATGGAGCAAACTACCTCAGCTGGGCTAGAGCAGCTCGACTCTTCCTCAGCGGCAGATCAAAGATTGGGTACATAAATGGCGACATCAAACAGCCACCCAAGACAGATCCGCAATACAAAGGATGGGAATCTGAGAACGATCTGGTAATGTCCTGGCTCTTAAACTCTATGGAATCTCATATATCTGATACACTTTTATATCAAGAGACTGCAAAAGAAATATGGGAAACTTTGAAAGATCTTTTTAGTGAACAAAATAATGCTGCTAGAGTCTATCAGATTCAGGTCGAAATTGCTAAGTTAATCCTTGGAGACAAGCCTTTACACATGTACTTGAGCCAAAATCGCAGTTTGTGGGAAGAACTTATGCAATATAGACCACCGACCTCAGATCCAGAAATTTACAAACAACGTGTTGAGGAAGACAAGGTGTTCAAAATTCTTGCTGGCCTTGGTAGTGACTATGAAGGATTCAGAAGTCAAATTCTTATGACTACTCCCCTTCCTAGTTTCAATAGTGTATGTCAAGCTATACAACGAGAACACTCTAGGCGCTAGGTCATGAATCAATTGCCCAATACCCAAACCAGTGAGGAATCATCTGAGAAGATGGCTTATCTTGCTCTCAACGATGCTACCAACTCCAAAAATCAAAATAGCAGCAGCAACTACCAAAGAAATCGGAACAAGATCAAGTGCACTCATTGCAAAAAACTTGGTCATATCCGTGAGAAATGCTGGGAATTGGTTGGACGTCCTACTAGGGAGAAGGTACCCACGTCCAAGGAAAGTGACGCAGCAAATTTCGTCACCAAAGGAGATCTGGAAAAAATTTTTCAACAATTTTCCAAGACTAATTTAGTTTCCTCCCAACCTGTCCACAACAAAGAAGGTACGTCTCATGCTCTTTACACTTTTTCTAATGAATCTCCTTGGATTATTGATTCCGGTGCTACAGATCACATGACGAGTGACTCTTTAAAACTAGCTAATTTAGAAAATGTAAAAAGGGGTCCTGTTTTTACTGCTAATGGAGCCCCTATCGCCGTCAAAGGGATTGGAAAAACTTCTTTGCTTGAGAATAAAGCATGCTCTACAATTTTATATGTGCCCCAAATTTCTGCTAGTTTAATTTCTGTTAGTAAATTAACAAAATCTCACAACTGTCTGGTTACTTTTTCTCCAAAGGAAGTGATCTTTCAGGACCTTACAACGAGGAGGGAGATTGGTAGGGGGCGTGAACTCAATGGGCTGTACGTGTTGGATCAACCAGACTCTAGCCTTCTTACCTACTCCAAGAATGCATGTTTTTCAGAATATCATAAATGGCACTCACGTTTGGGGCATATTTCAGACCGTACTTTTAAACTTTTGTTTCCTAATGTTCATGTTGGTAATTTTGCTTGCGATGCATGTGAATTTGCTAAGTCAGTTAGATTACCTTTTCATCATACTGCTGAACGATCTGCTGAATTCTTTGATTTGGTACATTCCGATGTTTGGGGACCAGCCCCGGTAGACTCTTATTTGGGTTATAAATATTATGTGACTTTCATTGATGACAAGTCTCGTGTTACATGGTTATTTTTTCTAAAATTCAAAAGTAAAGTACCACAAATTTTTGAAGAATTTTATAACATGATTTTTACACAATATGGAATTAAAATAAAAAAGCTTCGGTCTGACAATGGTGGGGAATACATGCACGAAACTTTAAAAGAGTTCATGAGAAAACGCGGAATTCAACCACAAAACTCTTGTGCCGAAACTCCGCAACAAAACGGAGTGGCGGAACGCAAAAATCGGCAATTACTCAATATTGCCCGTTCTCTCATGATACACATGAACGTTCCCCAACATTTTTGGACTGATGCTATTGGAATAGCCTGCTACCTCGCCAATAGAATTCCAAGTTCTAGTATTGACTACAAAATTCCTCTTGAAATCTTGTTAAATCGAAAAATTTCCATCCAACACTTAAAAGTGTTTGGATGCAAGTGTTTTGCTCACATACAAGCAGGTTTTCGAAATAAATTTGACAAAAGAGCTATGAAATGTATTTTTCTTGGTTATTCTAGTAGAAAAAAGGGATACAAATGTTATGATCCTCATTCAAAAAAATATTTTGTGACTCGAGACGTCAAATTCTTCGAGCAAGAGCCATATTATGTTTTTTCTAGACAGGAAGAAACAAGTTCCACAAAAGACGACAACTCCATTCGTCCACTACTTAGAATTTTTGATGAAGTTCATGGATCTTATCATACGGCTCCTGAGCCTCTTGTCGATGAAAATGCCTCCAATGAAGTGCTACACCAAAACCTTTATGAACCCGAGTCAGCTGAATTAGCTCCTCAACTTGAACCTACCATTCAGTCAAACCAACCTGTAGTGAACCAACAAACAAGACCCCTTGAGTCCATCACTACGGAAAACCCTAGGAAATCATCAAGACTACATAAACCTCCATCAAAGCTTAGTGACTACTACACTTATCTGTCCACCCACAACTCTCACTCCATCGACAACTACTTTACCTTTGACAACATGTCTAAATCCTACAAAGACTATATCCTAAAAACCTATTCTATCCAAGAACCAAAAAACTATGAGGAGGCTAGCAAAAATAAACAGTGGAGGGATGCCATGACAGAGGAAATTTCAGCACTACAGAAAAATAACACTTGGGACCTAGTACCATTGCCAGATGGAAAAAAGATCGTTGGGTGCAAATGGATCTACAAAGTAAAATATAAAAGTGATGGTTCTATTGAACGTTTTAAAGCCCGACTAGTAGCAAAAGGATTTACTCAGACTGAAGGAGAAGATTACACTGAAACTTTTGCACCAGTTGCAAAAATGAATTCGGTCAGAACATTGCTCTCAGTTGCTGCAAATAAAGAATGGGATATTATGCAACTTGACGTAAAAAATGCATTTTTGCATGGAAACATCAATGAAGAGGTCTACATGGAGGTCCCTCAAGGCATTGAAAGCAAGATGGGCTATGTGTGTCGATTAAAAAAGGCCCTCTATGGACTTAAGCAATCTCCACGTGCATGGTTTTCTCGTCTTAGTGATGCGCTTGCCAAGATTGGATTCAAAAGAAGCTCCGCTGATTACACTATGTTTGTTTCCACACGAGATTCGAAGATCACAATTCTTCTTGTGTATGTTGACGACATCATTATGACAGGAGACGACACTGACTTCATGAGTCGAGTCAAAAAGTACCTTCACAGCCAATTTGAAATAAAAGATTTAGGCATATTAAGGTACTTTCTGGGTATAGAAGTGGCACAGTGATGCGCTTGCCAAGATTGGATTCAAAAGAAGCTCCGCTGATTACACTATGTTTGTTTCCACACGAGATTCGAAGATCACAATTCTTCTTGTGTATGTTGACGACATCATTATGACAGGAGACGACACTGACTTCATGAGTCGAGTCAAAAAGTACCTTCACAGCCAATTTGAAATAAAAGATTTAAGCATATTAAGGTACTTTCTGGGTATAGAAGTGACACATTCAGATAAAGGAATTTTCTTGTGTCAACGGAAATATGTCTTGGATCTCCTTCAGGAAACCGGATGCATGGGAGCTAAGCCAGTCGACACTCCATTGGAACTCAACTGCAAACTCACACATGACGATGGTGAAATAGTGAAAAATGTCCATAGCTTCCAAAAATTAGTTGGCAAGCTAATTTACCTAACTGTCACTCGTCCGGATATTACTTATGCAGTTAGCCTTATAAGTCAATTCATGCATAAACCAAGATCAACACATGTGGAAGCAGCTCATAGAATAGTAAGGTATCTAAAGGGGTCTCCTGGAAAAGGAATTTTAATGAAAAGAAACAAATCTTTTGATGTCTTTGGATACTCCGATGCAGACTGGGCTGGTAATCCCAATGACAGAAGATCTACATCAGGCTATTGCACATTTGTTGGAGGAAATCTAGTAACATGGAGAAGCAAAAAACAGTCAGTCGTAGCTCGATCAAGCGCAGAGGCAGAGTATAGGGCTATGGCATCTTGCACATGTGAACTGGTGTGGTTGAAATCGTTACTGAAAGACATGCTTGTGGACGTAAAGATTCCCATGAAACTTCTTTGTGACAACATGGCAGCAATTCACATTGGAGCAAATCCAGTTTTTCATGAGAGGACAAAGCATATAGAAGTTGACTGTCACTTTATCAGAGAAAAAATTCAAGACAGGACTATAGAAACTCCATATGTTAACAGTGACAATCAACTTGCAGATATTTTGACGAAGACCCTTGGACGAAACAAGCACCAATACATTTCAAACAAGTTGGGACAGATTGACATCTGTGCACCAACTTGAGGGGGAGATTGTTACAGATTAGAGAAAATCACCTCATGAGTTGCCTTATTTTGTTATGGAAAGACAACTCCTAAAAGAACATTGAAGAAAGGAACGTTGAAGAAATGAACGTTGTCTTCTTTCCTTCCTCTCTTAGCTCTTTAGCCGTTGTAAACTCCAAATAAAGAGTATCACTGCAACGAGCAAAACAATGTAACAGAAATAAAAAAATTGGTGACTTCTCCCGTGGATGTATCCTCTGCTCTTAATCGATGTTGCTCTGCTGAATGAGGAGACGGCCGTCTTCCCCACTAATCCCCCAGCCGTCCCGCATCTTCCCGTCAAGTTATGCCGGTGTGACTGTGATGCTCTCTTTCTCACATTCGACGACATCAAAAAGCGACGGTGGCTTCTCTTTCTTACAAAAGCGACAACAACAAGAAGAAATAAGCGAGGAGAAAGGGGACGGGTCAGCTTCATGGCTTGATGCGTACGCATCAAGTCAATAACGCATCAACCCCTGCATTTTTGGTGCGTAAATGGGATGATGCGCGTGATGCGTAGGCATAACTCGGTTATCTAGTTAGTCAAATGGCATCAGGACATTCGGCATGTTTCTGCCACCACGTTGACGTAATTTTATTTTTCCAAGTTAGAATATGAATCCGACTAGCATAAGATCTGACGGTTATATCTAACCAGGCAAGCGTGTTTGAGTGTGTGTTCTAATGTGATGACAAGTTGGGAAGAATACTTATATATATATATATATATATATATATATATATATATATATATATATATATATATATATATATATATATATATATATATATATATATCTAAGCTGGTCCCTTTGCCAAGCGAGCCCTATGGGTACTGGATAGTCTAGAATGATTATACAAGAAATTTCAAGTTCAGAAGTTGTTTAGGAACCTGAAACGTTACATTGCTGAGCACACGCTCAAAAGGCCTCCTCATCACAAACAACTGCTCTAAAATCTTTCAACTGTGCCACAGATGTAGGCAGTTCCGTCAGCCCTAAGCACCATCTCATATCAATTCTTTTCAAATGCTGCAACTGGCCAATGTTGTCTGGCAAGCTCTCAATGCTCGAGCAATGAGACAGATCCAAGAATCTGAGGCTTCCAAGTTCACATGAGGTCATACACATGCATGAGTTCTTTATCAAAGTTCTACTAAAAAGAAGAGGAGGATTAACAAAGAAAGGCGTCGGCTTCGGCCTTTTTTCATAAGAAGAGGAGGATTAACAAAGAAAGGCGTCGGCCTCGGCCTTTTTTCATAAGAAGAGGAGGATTAACAAAGAAAGGCGTCGGCCAATTTATGCTTTCGTATCAATCGAAACATGATACTAAAAATTAAAATTCTTACGGAAGAAGCTACAATAAAGTCAGCACCCAAATAGTAAAAGGCGAGTAGGCGACTCCTTTTACTTAGCTTTTGTATATGCTTTTGTTTCGATGAGCACTCGACCGAAACATCGCCTTACACACCTGAAAGCAGGATTAGGGTTCCTTAAAATCCTTATTGCTTTGCCAGAAAATGCAATAGGAATGAAGTTTTCTAAGTTGAGCATTTAGTAACTTATAAGAAAATAGTAGTATTCTCTACTTGTTACAAGAAACTAGAGCTGACTTTTAAATCTAATATCTTTTTCAAGATTTTTCCTCTCTCGCTCTCTCTCTTTGATGGAGGGATCCACATCGAGTACCTAATTTCCGAGAACGTACTAGGAAAGGGCGAAGGAAACAAGCTGATAAAATGGGGGTGTGCAGTTCTTATAAATTTGAAGCCTCTTTCCACTCCTTTCTACTCGAGAGACGTCGAAGGTCAAATTTGCTTCGCTCCTTTTCTGCCAAACCAGGAACTGCTTCACTTCATTCTTCCTCGAGGGGTGGCGCCACGTCTAGACGACACAGCTCTACTGTAATGAAACTGCCTTCCCTGAATCTGCCTTCCCACTCCTTTAAGTGTTCTCTCTCTCTCTCTCTCTCTCAACCCGTTGCTTTGGTTAGCAGATTAGAGTAATGTCCATCAATGGTAGTGAACAGCCTCCTCCGAAGACGGAGGAGCAGCAGGATCAATATTTCGACAAGGGATCGGCGGTTGCCTGCGTGTGTTGTTGCGTTCAACTTGGCGGGCTTAGCCGGGATGATCTTGCTGTATCAAAACTGTCTGCATGTTACATTGCTGTGGCAGTGGTGGCATTCGTACTCTCTTTATTCGTCTTGGTTTTCTGCCATGACCTCCCTCGTGGTGTCCGCAAATTCTGTTTGTCCGTGGCGTTTTTCGCCTTGTTTCTGGACTACTGGATCATCAAACCGCTTCTACCCTAGAGATAACAGGAAGGTGACTCTCTCTCTCTCTCTCTTCTCTTTTAGTTTTGTACCATTGCCAGACTCACTATGCAGATTAAAGAGCCTCAGATTTTTTGGTGTGTCTGACTGTGCAACCATGAGTAGCTTAAATTTTCTCAAATAGAAAACTCAGAGTGACCACCCAAGGACACTGCCATTTTGCGTTGAATGAAAATGGTTGAATTCTTGCTGTCTGGAAAATTCTGCTACTGTTGGATGCTTGGGTGGGGTGAGAAATCTGTACATTTTACATCTATCATCATTGGTGTCTCGGTAAGAAACTAAGAGATATTTCAAACGCTCTAAGGGAACGTATGTGAATATCTGTTCTCTTGCTGGTTATAATGCTCTGGTGGTTTAGTTCAAACAAAATCTCCAATCGCTCTTGGTACATGGAGAGCATTTGTGACTGCTTTGTTTTGATTCAGAGGCGAGCTTTCATAATGCTTACAACGACTTTCAGACATATCTTCTTTCAGAAAACATGCTCACAGGGTCAACAGGCAAGTGTTGTGGACTTCATACTTCTGCGACTCTAAGGGCATCTTTGGAAAGTGAATTCTTCTTCTTCACATGTAAAGGGTCAATGACATGTCAAAGCAGGCCAGGGCACCTAAGCCTTGTCATCTATCTTCGCATTTTGTTTTAAGTTGTGAAATCTTGTTATTTTCTCATCACCACTGAATTGTGAAATAAAATAAGCTAGTTATGTGGTCTACTGCATAAAATGGTCTCTCTTTTGCCCAAACGACTCGGAGTCACATGGGATGATGAGAGGGATAATCCCATTGTTTTCGTCTTAGTAGCATTTTCTTGGGATAGCATTTGTTGTGTGTATGGGAATGACTCACAATGCCAACCTTGAAGCTGGAAACAAAAACTTCCATTTGAAAAGTTCATCAGTTTCCTCCTTTTAAAAACCTTAGTGTAGTACTAGTAGGGATTGAGAAAGTACAACTACACGATGCCGCCCTTCGGTTACTAAGATTTACAGTGTTGCTACTATAAATCTGTTTTAATCATTGTCGTCAAGATTGGAATTGAATTGAATCATCTGCCCACTTAGGATCACTGATTAAGCGATTCAAATCAGAAAAGACGTTAATATATTTCCCTAGACATGTAGAAATTAATCAGAATTAAAAACTTTAAATATGGCATCTTTATATGAGCCGACGAATGGAATTGATTTACCACTAGCTCCATTCAAATTGGCCGACATAATTATCTTTACAACTCTGAAGTTAATATTAAATTCGGAAAAGCGATGAAACCTGTTCCTTACCTTGGAGATGGGTCGTGTTAGTTCGATGTGATTGTGCTGTTGGGAGAGTGAATCATCGTGCGGGTGATACCTTTTTCACCGCACACAGAAGCTAGGGTTTCTTTCACAGGACTGCAATCAAAGATACTATAATCTTGGCGTGACGCCATGTTTCTTTTGGAAATGTGCACGTGGTTTCCAGTATCGCTCTTTTTCTTTATTTTCTTTCTAGGGAAGGTGTTTGGTGATCTTAATAAATGTACATCACGGGGTCATTTTCCTGTCGAGCACCACCGATAAATTTCTTTCTTTTTCGTTGTTTAGTTCATGCTTGTTTGAAGGCGAGTTGAATATAGCGGCATCTTTCTCTCTTGAGTAACGGTGACGCCGAGGTGCCAAGCAACCTTGATGAGCAGATCCCCTCCAAAATCAATATTTCGTCTGCTAATTATCTGATCTTTGTCCGCTGAATACCATGAGATGAACTCCTTTCTTACACAGTGGGTAAGCCCTCCTCCCGTCTTCATCTTCAGCGGGAACGGCTTTGGGAAGCCAGAGTCCAGAAACAGATACGCTAAGTGCAGCGACACAACCAAACTGGTAAACGCTTTCAGATGTAATTAGGAACTTTGTGGTGCGGTGAAAGGGAGAGAGATGTCGTTGAACTTCACATATGATTCGAAACTGGTTTTCTTTGTCTCACAAGACTTCCAGGTGATTGAAAGTTACAGCCTACCTCGATATCAACAACTCGAGATTCATGAGCTACGTTTGAATGCTAGATACAAGAATTCGCCTGAAACTGCATTGAATACAGAAACAAGCAGTTATACTGGAAGGTTAATGATACCGAAATAGATGCATCGATGTCTTCTCGATATATATCTGCTTCTGGTCCGAGCAGAATCATTTTCCATGGATCTTTATACCTTAGCCCAAACCCCAAGGTGTGTGTATATATATATATATATATATATATATATATATAGATATATTCATCTTCGGTGGCATTTATACTGTGCAGTTGTCAAAGTAGTCAAGGGTTTTTCTCTTCTTTCTTTTTATTGGTTCAGTAATTAATCTCACTCCCTTGTCCACATCAAAGCACCCATTACTGACAAACCACAACTCCTTAGAATACCCTAATTAATCATAAATATTCTTCTTCAATCGTCATTGCGGAGAGGGGTAAACCCTCTCCTCATGCTAGCAAAATGAAGTTAGAAGATGTTAACCCATGTATCCAGTAGGGCTATACTGCCAGATAGCCAAGAGAATGAAAGGTTTTATATATATACCCTTGACTACTTTGACAACAGTAGGCAGCAATGGAGAGCCTTACTGCTCTTAGTCCGTCGACCATGTGATCGCTTGGAAAATGGGAAGGTGACGCTGTCACCCCCAGATAATACGGACTTCCCCCAAATGGTTACTAGTCAATGAAAAGTAAGACAACATTGCAGATATTCAACTCAAAGATGGACAACGGAAACCGCTTGCTCTGTTATTTGAATTCAGCTTTGCCTTTGAAACACAATTTAGGTGGTGTTTGGGTGACATGAAACTGGGATCACGAAAACCCTCCCTAAAGGTGAGAGAACCCCAAATCGTCGTTTGGGGGGGGGGGGAGAGAGAGAGTTCTTCTCTTGGGTATACCTCCGACGCATGAATCACGGTGGCGCTGAGGTGCCAAGAAACCTTGATGATCAAATCCCCTCCATAACCAATATGTCGGTTGCCAATTATCAGACTTTTTCCCGTGAATGCCTTGAGATGAACTTCTTTACAAGGAATCACTGATCTGGGAGCAACTCCTCAAGCCTTCACACATCTTCCAGGAAACCCCTCCTCCATCTTCATCTTCAGCGATAAACGGCTTTGGGAAGCCAAACGTGCAGAAACAGACACCAGCTGCAACGACACCACCAAGAAGAACGACAACACTGGCAATCGGTTTGTAGTTAAAGAGGGGTTACGAAACAGAGAGAGGGCGCTACTTTTTATGAAGAGGACACTGTTCTCGACGAAGAGGATCTCTCGAACTTTTTTTATTTTTGGCCAAATAGGACATTTAGTTCTTTATTACAAACAAGCGATTTAGATTCACTGGACAAGTCCTGTAAGTGGGAACTACCAACTGAAAGGGTGGCCGCAGGTCAATTTCCGTTGCTTCTAGTTCTGGGAGTCCTTTTAGTGATATTTACGATTCTTCAATTTGCACTAAGGTTTGCAAATTTACACTAAAAAATTATCTATATTTATCATTTGGGTGTGCACATTCTCTTCCGATACAAGCCTGCTGATAATTGTTTAATTATTTTTTTCGGCCCGATGAAGTCACTGTTCTGGAATTGGCTTACTTGAATCGAAAGAATCTTAGTTTCTTTCTAATTGCTGTTCTCGTTGGTGTCCAGGAGATGGAACTTTGTGCTGATTGTAGGAAATGGGCTCCTGGGACAAAGCGTGAGTTCTTTATCAAAGTTCTACTCGGTCGGCAACTTGTAAGCTTTCGGCATTCTGCCTATGATCTTGTGCATGTATAGTAGTAGTCGTTTTAGGAACACGAACATTAATTCCAGATATTTTTAATAAAAACATGATGATCGATTGAATATTTTAATTTTTGATTTGTAGTGGATTCCCCCAAGCTTCTACAATTATATTGGGGACAAATTGAACCGCATAGCCCTATTGACCGGTCCCAGTGGGATGACTTGTACTGTTCAGCTGGCGAAGATCAACAATCGGTTATGTTTCAAAGATGGTTGGAGGACATTCGCAGAAGAAAATTCTTTTAAAGAAGAGGCACTCCTCCTCTTTGCGTACGATGGTGAAGTGAGTTTTTCAGTGGAGGTATTTAGCAATACTGCATGTCAAAGTGGGGGTCGACAGGATAAAGTGAATGAAGGAGGTTCGTGCAGCAACCACATGATCATCAACATAAAAACGGAAGAAGAAGAAGAGAAAGAAGAGGAAGGAGACGACGAAGAAGAAGGACAAGAAGAAGAAGACGAAGAAGAAGAAGGAGAAGAAGAAGAAGAAGAGTTAAGTGATACGTCTTGTGAATCGAAGGAAGATCACTTTAGCAGCGAAGAGATGCATGGGGGAGAAACTAAAGGCAAGAAGCCAGGTACACTTCACCACTTCTTGCTCAAATTTGTTTATATATGTCTCGTATTCTGCTATGTGTTTTATAATCATGGGCAAAGGGAAAGGTCATCGCTCCATCTTAGGTGCGTATGTGTGAAGAAGAGGGGGAAGAGAGAGATTCTAGTGTGTGGAGTATCTGCTAATTATTTGTTCCTACAGAAAATGCTGCCAGGAAGCAGAAATATACAAAGTACTTCATATCGAGGAGGAGGCCGGTGTCTCGTGAAGAGAAGAGGAAAGCATTCAGGGCCGTGGCATCCATGGGGTCGCCTTTTCCATCGTCCATCGTCATCATGAAACCAACGTGTGTTTGTAAAGGATTTTACGTGGTAATTCTCTCGAAACCATTTGAAAAATCAGCCTTGTATTGATCTTCGTTTCAATTGGTTTTCTTAGCATGCACTTGCTTGGATAAGCTTTGATAGCAGGAAAACCTTGCATATTTCACAGTTCGATTTCCTTCTTTTTTCCGCTTTCCCACATAACAGAGATACCAAAAAATTATAAGTTCCCATATTGGATCCAATCAATTTACACTCTAGCTGTTGATGCCAATGTTGTAAATCTCAGTTTTAGTCTCATATTAGAAACCGACAAAGCGGAGCATTTGCACATATATTTCAGCTGATCCTGGCCGATTTCTTGAATACTAACAACAGCAGGTTGCCTCATCCGGTTCAAACCCTATGCTTGCTTGCTTTGATTGCAGAACATCCCAGTGGATTTTCTTAGAGCCCATGACATACTCGGCGAGACAAGGACTATCAAGGTTCAAAATGTGGAGGGCAGAGAACGGCCCGTTAGGCTCTTGCGCAGGGGAGACAGAGGCGGGCTGGAAAGTGGCTGGTCAGACTTCGTCTATGACAACAACCTGGAAGAAGGCGATGTTTGCGCATTCGAGCTCATCAACAACAAGAAGAAGATGCTGATCCTGAAGGTCATCATATTCAGGGTGGTGGAGGAAACTACTCCCCTGAAACTTAGTAGAACCGGCAGAAGCTAGGCTAGCTCTTGAGAAGCCAGACCAGAAGCGGACTATTAAACTTTTGTGATTTTTGTTCTGGTTTCTTGATGCCTGCGTTCTACACAAAAAGCGTTGCGTTGTCTTTGGCATTCTGGCAGTTGGTAGTCGTATAGCATGAGGACACTTTGACAGATCGGTCGACTCATATACTGTTTCTTATACACAGAACTTCGTCTGAACTCTCCCTTGAATTGTTGTTTTTGCAACTAAGTAATAGTTGATAGAACTCTGAATGTGCAGTATGCCGTTGTAATAGATCTTGGATGTTTTGTGTTTTTGCTGTTAATTTATGCTCTTTGGCTTTAAAAAAGGGCATTAACATAAAAACTAGGCCTAGAAAGGTTGTGACATTTTTATGAATATGTAAGGTGGAAACTTTGTTCAGAGACGTCAAGACTTTCCCACAACTCTCTCCATATCGCAAGCCAACTTTTACTCAATTCGATCGAACTCCATATAATCAAGTTTTCTACAGAATGCGGCTGAGATTAATCCAACAAAACAGCTTACGGGTCAGAGATCCAATGTCCATAAAACACTCCCGTTCCACTGGCTCTGCAAGGAGTCCAGGTTGGCTTTGAGTGGCCAAAATACTTCCTTAAGGTTATTAAAAAACTTTCCCTTTCCATGAAGATTTTTAGCAGTGGTTCTCCATTTGCTTAACTCTGCTTTCTTCAGTGACGCTCCTATCAGTTTTGGTGCTAGCGGGTGAAACTTGCAGCTGTTCACTATCTGAAAGTGTGGACGCCATATGTTACTTTTATTTTAAATTAGTTAGCAAATATTTTAAAACATCTACTAAATGGAAAACAAAACTAATATCGTGAGATTCGCGCTGCCAAACTACCTTAATTTCTGATAAATAGACTGGCATTAAACGGTAATTCTAAAGCTGCTTGGGTTCGTGTTGATGAGAGTGAAGTTGATGAGATCCTATCGGTTCCTCTTTTCTCCTTTTCTGTTTTGTTAAAATTTTCACATTAAAGCAAACCCTGCAATATCCTCATTTAGATCAGGAGGAACATGGTCACTGTGAGCAACATCAATAAAGAAGAAACATATGTTGAGTTTACCTCAAGTGGTGGATCTGAATTGCAGCATTGCCCAAAAAAACAGATACAATTTGTCTATCGGGAGAACGTAAAGAATGAACTCCACTTTACACATGACAAATAGAAATTACCAGTCTCATGTCCATGCAATCCTTTGTATAAGAAAGAACACAAACAGAAACTGATTACAACATTTACCATTTTCATTCAACGCAAAATGGCAGTGTCCTTGGGTGGTCACTCTGAGTTTTCTATTTGAGAAAATTTAAGCTACTGATGGTTGCACAGTCAGACACACCAAAAAATCTGAGGCTCTTTAATCTGCATAGTGAGTCTGGCAATGGTACAAAACTAAAAGAGAAGAGAGAGAGAGTCACCTTCCTGTTATCTCTAGGGTAGAAGCGGTTTGATGATCCAGTAGTCCAGAAACAAGGCGAAAAACGCCACGGACAAACAGAATTTGCGGACACCACGAGGGAGGTCATGGCAGAAAACCAAGACGAATAAAGAGAGTACGAATGCCACCACTGCCACAGCAATGTAACATGCAGACAGTTTTGATACAGCAAGATCATCCCGGCTAAGCCCGCCAAGTTGAACGCAACAACACACGCAGGCAACCGCCGATCCCTTGTCGAAATATTGATCCTGCTGCTCCTCCGTCTTCGGAGGAGGCTGCTCACTACCATTGATGGACATTACTCTAATCTGCTAACCAAAGCTACGGGTTGAGAGAGAGAGAGAGAGAGAGAGAACACTTAAAGGAGTGGGAAGGCAGATTCAGGGAAGGCAGTTTCATTACAGTAGAGCTGTGTCGTCTAGACGTGGCGCCACCCCTCGAGGAAGAATGAAGTGAAGCAGTTCCTGGTTTGGCAGAAAAGGAGCGAAGCAAATTTGACCCTCGACGTCTCTCGAGTAGAAAGGAGTGGAAAGAGGCTTCAAATTTATAAGAACTGCACACCCCCATTTTATCAGCTTGTTTCCTTCGCCCCTTCCTAGTACGTTCTCGGAAATTAGGTACTCGATGTGGATCCCTCCATCAAAGAGAGAGAGCGAGAAAGGAAAAATCTTGAAAAAGATATTAGATTTAAAAGTCAGCTCTAGTTTCTTGTAACAAGTAGAGAATACTACTATTTTCCTTTAAGTTACTAAATGCTCAACTTAGAAAACTTCATTCCTATTGCATTTTCTGGCAAAGCAATAAGGATTTTAAGGAACCCTAATCCTGCTTTCAGGTGTGTAAGGCGATGTTTCTCATCGTGGATTTTCAAGAGGATCCAACAGATGGATGCTTCGCTGGAAACGAGGGTTGTATTGTCACTCTACTTCTTGGAGAAGAATTGTTCCCTCATTCTGATAAAACTGTTGGTAAGCTTCAAGAATTAAGGGTACGCATTATCTGTCTTTCCTTTTGTTCATTCGTTGGTATTATTTGAATGCAACACGTTCTTCTTAGTATGTGAAGAGCTTTATGTGGGAGTTAGGGCTTTATGATAATTCATGTTACAGTTTGCAATCAGATGCTTTTCTTGCCTGTACTATCTTGCTACAAATTTTTTTTTTATTTTTTTTTATTTTAGATATGTTGCTGGACTCCCTTGAGTTTCACAAGAGGTCTCTCAAAGAAAAATAGAAAGAGCTAAAATTGAAAAGCTTTTTAACAGTCCCACTAAAAGTAAGAAGTGCAGCAGAAATTGAAAGAGATAAAATTGAAAATCTTTATATGTTGACGATGAAAAGCAACTCGACCCATTCGCCTGCAGACAAGAATGGCTCAGCCCAAAAAGCAGAATCATTGTCATCTCCAGATACGAGCAAGTCCTGAGCAAAGCTAGAGTGGAAAGGCAAAGTGTTTACCCGGTTAAACTTTAACTTCACAAATGATTATCAGTTTTCTCATTGTTTTATAGTTTTTTTTTTTTTGGGCAACTTGAGTTATATGCCCTTTTACCCGTCATGGTGAAAGGAGGGACATTTTGATAATTTATTAAAAGTATCATTCATAGTCTTTTTATTTTTTATTTCTAATTTTGTGTTTATAAAACGTTTTTTATTTAAATTCACTTCCTCTTTTAACCACATGCAGTTCCATATCCGTGAGCATACATTTGAAAGGTTCCCACAAACCTGCTGTATCTTCATCGCAAACAACCTCCCTTAGACCTTCCATTTGCTTCACGGACAGCTCCGTCACCTGCAAACACCAGCTCATGTTGATCTTTCTCAAACATGTCAGGTCACCAAATTTATCAGGCATGGTTGCACAGTCAGACACCAAAAAATCTGAGGTTCTTTAATCTGCATGGTGAGTGGCAATTTTCCAATAATGTGCAAGCAGTCTGTAAAATGTCGCATTGGTGCACTAACATAAATATGTGGCAATAACTTCAAATAAGTTCCCAATGAGAATAATTGTGCTAGCTAGGTAGAATGAGCTAATTTAGCGCTAGTGAAGATATTCACCGCCGGAGCTCTCTTATATTGCCGTTGTGACGTGATAGCCAGGCAGTCTTGCTCAACAACAGCAGAACCATGTGCTTCCTGTAGCAATAATCCCATATGTTTATGGCGGATTGAGCTCTAGACGCCAGTGAAAGGGCCATAACCCTCTCTTTAGTGAGAGCTCTCAACCACCATGTCCATACCCATACACACGTACACATATAAATATATATAAGATTCTTCCACCCATGTAGCCATCCGGCTTACTACACACGCAACCCGAGCCCGAGGATGGAGGAATCCATATTTTCTATACAAGATATGGATTCTTTTACACTCCAGTTTTATATATACATAGAAAATAAAGATTCCTCCACCTTCAAGTTGCTTGTCTAAAAAGGCCTCGATTTGTAAAAGAACAATTGAATAATTAATTTTAATAGATCTGATTTTCCTAAAGAATAGGCTAAGTCAAGACCCTTAAAATTGATTCTCGATGTAACTAGTGTTCTCAAGCCTGTCCTCCTGAATACAAGCCTCTGGAGTATTGTTTCAGACCAAACATCATCTGGAACAACTAGAGCAGGTTTATGCTTTCGAATGCATCATTCTCATTAATAAAATGGGGTATAAAACTTGCATTGACCAGCTTTGCCACAGTCTTTGATACATCTCTAGCAAGTTTGGCGTCTCAGGTACTCAGATTCTGTAATGAAAACAATCTCCACGAACTTAGATGGAAACTGAAAAGGAGAAGGAAATTAGTATCATTGAACTTCACCAACAGCCGTTTTCTTTCCTATTTGAAGGCAAGTTGAAATATAAGTTTGCTGAAGTGACAAATTACTGTAGCCCACAACCTATGGCACAAAAGTGGCTATAAGCATTTCCAAATTCAGGTGGCCACCTACGTTATCCTAAGGGCCCGTTTGATGGGAGGGTGAAATTTAACGCGGTAAGTTTATCAAGGTAAATTTTTTTAGAAAAATTTAGTGGATGAAATTTCACCCTCTTCTAAAACGAGGCCCTCTTTGATTGTCGGGTGAAATTTAACGTGGTAAATTTAACCCTGTTTGATGAACATGAAGAATTTAATGTGGTAAATTTAACCCTGTTTGATGCACAGAAAAAATTTAACCTAGAAAATGTTGTTTTTGTTTCTCCTCCCCAATCTGACGTTGGAAGGAGTATGAATGTGATCTTCCAAAACAACAAAAGATCACCACTCAAATAAATGCCACAAAAGCTTGTGTCAAGAAGCCGAAACATCTAACGAGAAAGATCATCACCTCATCACCGATTCTTTAAACATATACATATATGTAAACATATACATATCTGTAATTAAAAAATCTGATAAGATCCTCTGTTACTTCAACACTTTAATATGCATATGCATGCTTGAGTTATATTTTTGTATTTAGCGCTTAGGTCATGTAACTGTTGGCTGAGTCTAGTTAGTTTCTTTCTGCTGGAACCTGATTTACTTTTTGATGTTGGAACTTGTAGGTAGAAATTAACGTGAAAATCAATTAAACACTTGCTGCCCACCGAAGAACAAGAATCTACGAATGTCCCTTATCGCTTGTCCAGCTTGTTCCAAGATTCTTATCTAAGAATGTGTTTGTAGACATAAGCTTTAGATAAAACAAGATAGATCCCAGCACCTACATTCACAATATCTCAGCTTATCTAGTTTTCTTCATGAGAAGACGTCCCCTGTCATTCACTTAGTAGCACAAGGCCCCTTGATCACACTAACGCTTTAGTGCTCAAGTTGTGAATGTTGGTTTTCAGACAGAGACAGGGACTATCGCAGGTTTCAAGAAAACTGAATCTCACTCGGCACTGTTACAAATATTGGTAAAACCAGGTTCCAGATTAGCAATATGGCGAGCATGGTTTTTGATCTCAAAATCAACACCCCACCACTCCTGCCAAACATAATCAATGCCGACTGTATATAGATATCTCACCAAGAACAAAGAGTGAAAAGGCGTGGGATCACGGAGCAGAAACAGTAAGAAAGCGGAAACTGTTCTCCATTTCCATTCTCCAAATAAAATAACACCAAGATCAAAAACTTCGAAGTAAACTGCAGAACTTCAAGAAGGATAAGGATAGCTACAATTCTTCTATTACTTAGCTGCTCGTTTACACCGACTGCCGCTTATAATTAAAAAACATGAGCTTTTCCTATAATCGTGGAGAAAGCAAAAAGGCACCAAGAGAACACCCAGAATGACCACAAACTTGGAACATAAATGAAAAAGAAAGGACATAGCAACAACAAAACCAAGAAATGTGAACACCCAACAAGAGAAACAAGACATAAAATGAAAGAAAACAAAAACAAAAGAACCACACAAATCAAAGTTACAAAAAGCGGAAATGGAGGAGTGAAGATTATGGCGTCTAACATTGTCATCTCTTTGGATTTGGATTTTCTGAAATTCGCCGGATGGGGAGGTTCCCAAATCGATTGCGTGTTCTCATGGTTGTTCCTTTGCCATCATTAACTACCCCCAAATAGGGTGAGTAGGCGCGGACGATGAGGCACAGAGATAACTTCAGCCACGTATGGTTTCAGTCTAAGAAGTTGGGACTGTGAGGCAGAAAGAAAAATGGGGAAAAATGTCCGTTGCCGGGCGTTCAAGGGGGGAAAAAAATGGGGGCGTTTGACGGTGCTACCCAGCACAGACAAATATAGGTCGCTGAATGTTCCAAGATGCTGCGATGGCGGCCAAGAAAGGGGGGAAATGTGGGCAGTTAGCGACGGGGAGAGAGAGAGAAAGAGAGAGAGAGAGATATATATATATATACCAGCAGAAAAATGTCGGACGCCGGCCGCTTGAGGGTGTTGCGACGGTCGACGGTGAGACCTGGCAGTGAGAAGGCACGAGGGATGAGGAGCTGCGGAGGGAGGTCGAGCGTTGCGGAGGGACTTCGAGCGCTGCGGAAGATTATGTGCCGATGGGTATATTTCGAGCGGGTGGAATTCCACCCGCTCCCTTTTAAGTTAAACGGGTGGAATTCCACCCCGTTTGATGGGTACTCAACCGGGCGGGTGAAATTTCACCTGCCCATACAAATTCTTCCTCCCCCGCCCACTTTCACCCGCCCATCAAAAGGAAATGAAGCCTTTTAAATATAGGAGAAAGTATCACTTGAAAGGACATTATTAGACACCATTCCCAGAGGGCATTTTTAGGTAGCAAGAGAAAGGGCATCAAACAGAATCAAAAAAGTTGCAAAGTAGGTGAAACTTTTGGAAAAAATTAAAGGTTGGCTTTCTTTAGATAGAGGTAAATTTTTTTTTCCAAATGATAACATTTTACACTTTAAAGCATACAAACTGATGCGTATATCAAATTATTTTTAATGGTCATACTTACTTAGACTGATATACTTCGCCGGAAAATTTGAACGCTGATTCAATTTTTGTAGCTGTCCAGTGGACTGCCCATCAGAGTCGTCCATCATTTGACCGGACAGCCTGATGAAGCTCTAATTTTTTACAATTTTTTTTTTTCGTTTTACCTTTTTTCGTTCTCTCTCCGCCTCGCCACTCCCCACTTCCACCTGACGAAGCCCCCAGCGAGCCCGTCGGCTGCCGTTTTAAGAGGGACAGTACAAAATATATATATATATATATATAAAATGGCAATAGGTTTGCTGCCCCGGCCCTCTGATAAAAGGAACAAATTTGGAGGCAGAATTGACCCGTCTGCTGCTCATCCGGACGCAACCACAATCCAATGGCTGATTGAGTTGCGTGCATACCAAATATGCATCAAAGGGGTGGGAGCATTTTTTTTATTTTTTTTAAAAGTTAACAATTTAAACATTTTTATCTTTTATAATCCTTTTTATCATTTTTAAAAGTTTTTTTATTATTTTAACAAGAGTATTTTTGTCATTCTTAGTGCACCAATTTTTGTGCATGTAACTAGATGTGCAACAACCAAAATGCTTCATTAAAATTAAAAAAAAGATAAAAAAAATTGTAAAAAAGTTAAAAGTCTAAAAATATCTATTTTTTTACAAAACATTTCAAAAAATACCCTCCACACTCTTTGGTGTATTCTTATTCCCTGAATCTCATACATGCTCAGGGCCATATATTGAAGCAGAGCACAACAGTAGAAAAGCAGTTAAAGTTTTTGAATGACAAGATCAAGTAATCTGCTTGATTAACCATAGACAGCATGATGTGACCAGGAAACTCAAACCTCCCGCTCTGATGGCATACTAAAGATGTCACAATCAAATTTCCTTTGAAATATGTTCGACGTAGGCAATAAATGAACTGCATTTGTAGACATGAATTTTACAGCAGAACAGCCATTCGGACGAGAGTTACAAATACACCACTAGGGGAGACATACTGTTTTAAAAAAGTTATGAAGTACTCCAAATAGAAATTGAAGTTTTGGTTTCTAGATGCTTAACTTAAATCAGTTTCGAAAGCTTTGAATAAGGCTTATGAGGGCATGTGGGAAAGCAAACAGTTCAGATCTCCTGAGATACAATGTTTATTGAATTTGACTTAATCATGTTCTTTGTAATCAGATGCTGATTTGGACGTAATTTTATTTTTCCAAGTTCGAATATGAATCCGACTAGCATAAGATCTGACGGTTATATCTAACCAGGCTAGATCATTATCAGATTCTGACGAAATATTGGGATTGCATCCAAATTCAATTGCAAAACTGCACGCCGAATCCAAACCCCAAATGTAATTGGATATGGATATCTTTAACCACATGACACTTATGACCAACCGCCTTTGGAATTAAGTATTCACAAAGATTTAAGTACATAAAGAAATGAAAGACCAACAATCTTCGTGCAATGCAATCTTGCCTGCTTACACGCATATGTGCAAGCGTGTTTGAGTGTGTGTTCTAATCTGATGACAAGTTGGGAAGAATACTTATATATATATATATATCTAAGCTGGTCCCTTTGCCAAGCGAGCCCTATGGGTACTGGATAGTCTAGAATGATTATACAAGAAATTTCAAGTTCAGAAGTTGTTTAGGAACCTGAAACGTTACATTGCTGAGCACACGCTCAAAAGGCCTCCTCATCACAAACAACTGCTCTAAAACCTTTCAACTGTGACACTGATGTAGGCAGTTCCGTCAGCCCTAAGCACCATCTCATATCAATTCTTTTCAAATGCTGCAACTGGCCAATGTTGTCTGGCAAGCTCTCAATGCTCGAGCAATGAGACAGATCCAAGAATCTGAGGCTTCCAAGTTCACATGAGGAATCCGGAAGGCCTTCCAAACTTGAACAAGAGAGTAACCTTAGGACCTCTAATCTTCCTAATCCACCTATGACCTCAGGCAGTTCAACTAGATCAGGGCAATTTGTTATGCTCAGTTTCTGTAGATTGGTAAGACTGCATAATCCAGCAGGCAATGTCTCTACACCATGGCAGTCGTCCAGTTCTAGCTTCTGGAACTGTCTGCATTGCTTATATAAAAGTAGAAAGAGGAGGGACTCATATTTTCTCAAGTCTTATTCTGTGGAGATTCTTCAGAGAACCCAATGCAGACAGGTCGTGTAATCCTGAAGGGAGTGCGCTATGGTTCGCACAAATCAAAATCTTGAGGTTTTCCATTTTCTCCAGAAATGGGGAGTAAGAAATACGAGTCAGCTGAGAAGTTCAGGATCAAGACTTCAGCATGAGAAAAATATGCTGAACACAACGTCTAGTTTCACCTGTTCGAGCTGTTCCAGAAGCTCAGGATCCAGCTTATCAAGGGCGAAAGCTGATTGACAGGACAGATCCCTGGCATCTTCTGGTCCCAACATTTGTAAAGGTTAGGCTAAATCAAGACCCTTAAAATTGATTCTTGATGTAATTAGTGTTCTTCAGCCTGTCCTCCTGAATACAAGCCTCTGGAGTATTGTTTCAGACCAAACATCATCTGGAACAACTAAAGCAGGTTTATGCTTCCTCTTGCTCAGACTGTCTGTTAACTGATCGAATGCATCATTCTTATTAATAAAATTGGGTACGCAACTTGCGTTGGCCAGCTTTGCCTATAGTCTTTGATATATCTCTAGCAAGTTTGGCGTCTCAGATACTGTAATGAAAACAACCTCTGCAAACTCAGCTGAAAATTGAAAAGAAGAAAGAAATTAGCATCATTGAACTTCACCAACAGCCGTTTTCTTGCCTATCTGAAGGCAAGTTGAAATATAAATTTGCTGAAGCGACAAAGTATTGTACAACACAACCTATGGCATAAAAGTGTCTATAACCATTTTCAAATTCAGGTGGCCACCTACATTATCCTAAATGAAGCCTTGTAAATATTGGAGAAAGTATCACATGAAGGAGGGGCATTGTCAGACACCATCCCTAGAGGGCATTTAGGTAGCAGGAGAAAGGGCATCAGACGGAACGAAAAAAGTTGCAAAGCAGGTGAACCTTTTGGAAAAAATAGTCAGACCCTTCCAGGGCTTATTATTTTTCCTGCATGTTTTGCCTTTAGAGTTGCAAGATAAGTGAAATTTAGCCTGAAATATTAACCTGTATTTGTTTTCAGGGTACACGAGTGGGTGAACTAAAGGTTGGGGCTTCTTAAATGACTATAGATAGAGGTAGATTTTTTTTCCAAATGATGACATTTTTGTGTTTTTTCTTGCATCTTCTCTCTTTGCATGAGGTCCTCCCACAGCATAGAATGGTGGGTGCCTTTCTGCTTCAAAGGTAAAGAAATAAACTAAGAAAGTGTATGCATATGTGTGACCAATGAAGTGATATAGGGCTGCTTTGCGATATGGGTGGCGAGCGATTCATTCTAATAGGTTAAAAAAAAAAATCAAAACGTTATATCAAGGAGTATTTTTAAGCATTATTCCATAGGCAACGAAGTGCATTACATTATGAAAATGATGGGAAGACAGCATTGCCAAAACGCTGATAATTTTAACTGAAGGTAGGATTTGGATAGAAAGAAATCATGTGCGTCCAATTCCTAATTTATTGGGCTAACTTATTCAAACTATGGTTGTTTACGTGCATATTCGATCCCGAAATGGGAAAATTGGGTGTGTTTATTTTTTTTCTCTTTTTTTTTTAAAGTTTTACTTTAAGATTCTAACTGTATCTTTATGCTTGTCATGGCCTGTGGCTTAAAAATCAGTTTCTGAATTACTTTATCTAGATGTTTATATAAGTTGACATAAGTTGGGAATTGTCAGAAGTTTGATGGTATTGAATTTTGGTTCAACAAAAAGGTCCTTCTGTACGTCCCAAGAGCTGACTGTAAATTTCAAGCTATAAAGGTCACATTTATGTGACTAAAATTCCAAAAAAAAAGGAATTATTGTACAAGGTTATTGTTATTGCATGGCACTTTGTTTTGAAACACATGATCTGGGTTCATTGGCTCATCGTCATTTGCTACTTCCTTTTTTCTCTTTTGCTAAACCAGGAAAGGTTTTCACTAAATGATCAGACGTCCGAGTTTCAAAATAAGGGTTCCAGACCCCATGAATGTAGTCTGACCAGGCTTCACAATGTCTTCTCAACACGCTGCCAAGATCAACATCAATAGGTCAACCCAAATGGCTATTAGAAAATGCAAAGAGGTGGTATTAACTGAAAGCCTTGAGAGAGCGTTTGGTAGCGGAAATACCGGCTCTTTCAGTGGTCAAGTCACAAATGAAATTTACCAAACGCTTTGTTCCACAGAGAAACATGGGGCGAAGATGTGTTTGAATAATAATGGAGATCACGTTGGGACTTGAGTGAACCTGAGGCTACTTACTTGCTCAAAAGATAACCTCACATGAATCAAACTAACTGCCGGATACTCATTGATCTGCCAGACCAACTATGCTACACCTTTATCATACATTCATGTTTGTTGGATCTGCCAGTGCCATCCAGTTCAAAAATTTCACTTAATTTGAAAGTCATATTTTGACTCGGACGTTTTCGGGATGCCCCTAATAACCAACGAATGGCATTATGTGGTGTTTGTTGGAAGTGCGATCGTAATCACCAAAAAAAAAAAACTTACCTAACGGCGCATCGCTGCTGCGACTCTTCTTGCTCACTGATCGGCCACCCACAGCAAATGAGCAGTATGAGGAAAATCACGCCCCTCTATCGCAGGAGGTTCCACCCGCCACATCTCACCCCCACCCCCACCCTCCTTCTCTCTCTCTCTCTCTATCCCTCGCTCCCTTCGTGCTCGTCGTCGATCTCACCTCTGCGTAGTGGGTTTTCTCCAACGGGCCTTTTGTTTTCAACCGAACCAGCGGCTTCTCAAATCTCTCGGTTCTCGTTCTGTCTGTAGGCACGACAGTCGGTTCCCCACCGTTAAACTTGATCGACAGACAATTGGGGATCATATAGCTAGGACGAGGGATCCAAGAACCAACAACCACCAAGGCCTTTGTATAGTAAGTACTGCACCTCTCCCAGCTGGATTAAGCTTCGCTTCATCTGGTTTCATTATTTTATATTTCCTAGCGATGTAGAACCTTAATTGGCAGCCCACACCCACATTCCTTTGCTGTTATGCTTCCGCTTTGTTGTTACAAAGCTGCTTGGCCATTCTTTTGAAGCTAAAACAAGCACTATCAACGGGGAAAAAATCATGCTCCTTTTTCATTTGTAATTACAATTTTTTGATGTTACCCTTTTTGTTTATTTTGAAATCTGATCATTTTGGGCTAGTTTCACGAAAATCCTCACAAACCCTGATTAGAATAATAATAGAGAGAGAGAAAAAAAAAAGGAAAATAACATTTAACATAAGTCCAACAAAAAGTTGTACATGAAAAAGATATTACATATAAAAATCAGCTCTTAACTCTTGTAACGCTAGAGGTATCACCATTTTCCCATAGGTTATGAGAAATTAACCAAACATCATATAAAATGGAGGATGCCAAATGCTGAACTGAACTAACCTCATTCCTATCAACAATATCATTTCTGGAGTTCTAAATGACCCACCAATACGTAAACAGCCAAATTCTCCAAATGGCACGCAATTTCTTTTTGTTTCTCACTTTGACTTGCCCATGGATCAGGTCCCGAATTGTGGATATGTTTGTGAGTTTAATAGGAGGCATAGACCAAGTAAGCGCATAAAGATCTTGAGACACTCGATAAAACCATACCAAGTGAATGGTAGTATCCTCGACACTACAACATAAAGGACACCTGCTCGCAAGGTGAAAACCAGATTTTGAGGTTATTTTGAGTCTGAATGCGGTCCAACAAAATAAGTCATGCAAGAGTTTTAGATCGTCGAGTAGGACCCCAGCCCAAAGGAGATTATGAGGAATTTAGTTGACACCAGGAGGTTGAACCAAGTTATATGCACGATGTATAGAGAAACGTCATTCACCATCTCGTGCCCATGAAGAAAAATGCTCTATTTTCAAATTGCACTTAATGAAGGTAGATATCCATGATCTCATCAAATGAGATACTCTTCGTCTATTCAGGAGAGTAGAGAGACTATGCAAATTGTATTTGTGTCGCAAGGCCATCACACAAGTTGAATTGGAGTCTTGGATAAAAGCCCACCACTTTACAATGAGAGAAATATTTCTTATTCTGATATCTGGGATTCCTAAACCTCCACGAGCAAAATGTTGAGTAACATATTCCCAAGCCACAAGATGTTTTTTGTTCTCCAGGTTTGTCCCACACGACAAAAATCTCTTAAAGATACCATTGATTTCTTTTTCTACCTTGATAGGTAGGGGGAGCACTGAGAAAAAATAAGAAGGCAGAGAAGAGAGGACATGTTTGATCATGGTTACCCAACTAGCTAAATACAGATATCTTGATTTCCAAAAAGCCAGTCTATTGTTAATATTGTCTATGATTGGTAACCAAGAGGGTGACCCAAGTACTCGATAGGAAGATCAACAATTCCACATTGAAAAATATGAGAGGCAGTAAACTTTGTGTATGCATCAACATCCAAAGTAAGTGTATTATCTTTTGTTACACCACTTCTATTCTCAATCTATTTCCCGTTTTATACTTTCATTAATTAGTAAATTTTTATGTTCTTCTTTGTGGGTAACTGAGATCATTAATCATGGCTTTTCTCTATACATAAATTGGATGTAAGAAAGTACAACCAGACGATGCCACCCTTTAGTCACCTCAGATTTGGTCTTTCACTATGAAACAGTAATTATTAAAATGGAATTGAATTGATCCTTCTGCCAACTTGGGATCATTGATTAAGCGATTCAAATAAAATAAGATCATATTACTATATTTGTATAGATTATAGACTATAGATGTGTAAACATTAATCAAAATTTAAAACTTTAAAATATCTATAAATAAATAAATACCAGGCCTGCCTGTAGACACCTTCCAGGAATCCTCTCCTCCCATCTTGATTTTCATTGTGAAAGAGAAACACTGGTAATCGGCTTCAAATGTAAATAGCAACTTAATTAAATTTCCTACGTACAACCACGCTTGCATCTTTCAGAAAGAAAGATTATCCTGATTGAACCCAAAGGAATAACAGAGATGAAGACAAAGTAGCCAGTGCACTGCGAGTCAACAGTATGTTACTTCTGTTACATGCAACACATTACTTGCCTGCAAATTTCTTTAAAACCATAACTAATGTTTGATGAAAATTTTCACCACGACAATGCGATGAAAACATGGAGGGAAAAGGAGATGGTACGAGGCACAGAGAGAGGGCATTAGTTTTTTATATTGAAGAGGACACTTGTTCTCTATGAAGCTTTAGATTTTCTCGGCAAATCCCGAAAGTAGGAACTTCCAACTAAAATAGTGTCTGTAGGTTCATTTTAGTTGCTTCTGTAGGATTCCTTTATAGACATATTTCTGTTTCTCAGATTTGCTATGATCACAAATTTACACTAAAAACTATCTACATGCATTACAGTGTGCACATTCTCTTGTTTTTCCTTGTTTTGAAGCAGTAATAATTGTCTTCATATAAATTTCTTGAATGAGCCATTCATCTGGAATCGGCTTAATGGAATAAAAAATTGTGGTCTTCCTCCAAATAATAAAAAATTATGTTTTTATGGGAAAAAGAAGAGGTTTGTACAGAAAAAGCTGGATGGAAGCAAAAATATGAGAAATATTTCTTATCAAGGAGGAGGCCGGTGATTCGTGAAGGGAAGCAAAGTGCATTCAGCGCCGCTGCAGCCATGAAGTCGACTTTTCCTTCCATTTATCGTGACTGCGAAAACTACCGCCGTTTGTAAAGGATTTTTACGTAGTAATTCTCCCCAAACCATTTGAAAAATCTGCCGCATATTAGTTTCAATGTCAATTGAAGCAGTTCTATTCAATTGGGTGGGGGGACACCACATTTCATTGACCTATCCTCTGCTCTTAATCGATGTTGCTCTGCTGAATGAGGAGACGGCCGTCTTCCCCACTAATCCCACAGCCGTCCCGCATCTTCCCCTCAAGTTATGCCGGTGTGACTGTGATGCTCTCTTTCTCACATTCGACGACATCAAAAAGCGACGGTGGCTTCTCTTTCTTACAAAAGCGACAACAACAAGAAGAAATAAGCGAGGAGAAAGGGGACGGGTCAGCTTCATGGCTTGATGCGCACGCATCAAGTCAATAACGCATCAACCCCCGCATTTTTGGTGCGTAAATGGGATGATGCGCGTGATGCGTAGGCATAACTCGGTTATCTAGTTAGTCAAATAGCATCAGGACATTCGGCATGTTTCTGCCACCACGTTCTGAGAGGGCATTAACATTAAAACTCGTGTGGAAGGCGAGACGAGAACCATCAAGATTCAAATTAAATGTGGAAGGGAGAGAATGGCCTGTGAGAGTCTTGTGCAGGGGTGACAGAGATGGGCTGGACAGTGGCTGGTGGAACTTCTTCTATGACCAACAACCTGGAGAAAGATGACGTCTGCGTATTTGATCTCGTCAACAAGAAGAAGAAGAAGCTGACCCTGAACGCAAACTGAGAATTTCATACTTGTGTGACTTTTGTTTTGATTTATTGAAGTGACAGAAAATAGTATATAAAAATGACAGTTTCTTTCGTAGGACATGGAGTCACATGGGATGATGCGAGTGCCAATCCCGTTGGTTTAGCTTTTAGTAGCACTTTTCTCTCTTGTTCTTGGGATATATAGCAGGCATCGATCTGCGTATGGAAGTTGTTGATGATGTGAACCGTGAAGTTGGAAAGCAAACTTCCATATGAAAGTCGATCATTTAAAAATAGAGTCGCGCCAACTTGGTTGTGTAAATAAATATCAAATGCCAAAGGTAGGTTCCTAACTTCTAGCCTTCCTCCCTCTGCGTTGTAGCCACCGGTGTGGAGCAGAACTTTCGTTCACGAGATGCCGAGCAGGAAAAAGTGTGGGTATTTGAAAAAGATTAAGAAGCCCTGCCAGACCTTCTGCAGAAGATCCCCAAGAAAAGATAAAAATGAAAAGAAAAAGTCTTGAAAGGAAAAGAAAAATAGAAAGAGCTAAAAATTGAAAAGCTTTTTAACAGTCCCACTGAAAGTGAGAAGTGCAGCAGACCAGTTACATTAAAATGGCAAGTCATGTGAAGTAGGCGCCATCTATGAAGGAGATGATAACTTGGTATAAGTGGGGTGGAGGAGGCTGCTACTGTCAGACGAGCAATTAAAGCTCCAACCACTCGAGCTTTTGTGTCTTCCTACATGGCTTGAAAGCAGAGCAAGCTGCCTGGGTTCGACTCATGAGCAGGAGCAGAACCTAGAGCTTCGCGTCTAGATTGAAAGTCCCGTCAACTTCTGTTACATAGCAACGGAGCTCTCTTACTGTACGGTTGAAGAAAAGGAGAAACTCATGCTGCGCCCATGTTCATCTTTTATGTGAACTTCATGCGCATTAATGCGCGCATGCAAATTAAAAGCTAGATCATGGCTGGAAACGCATGCTAATACAAGAATTCGCCTGAAACTGCATTGAATACAGAAACAAGCAGTTATACTGGAAGGTTAAAGATGCCGAAATAGATGCACTGATGTCTTTTCAACGTAAAACTGCTTCTGATCCGAGCAGAATCATTTTCCATGGATCTTTATACCTTAGCCAAGGTGTGTGTGTATATATATATATATATGCAGTATCATATACATAGATGATATGTATGCTTGTCAAAGTATTCGAGGGTAGGTATCATTTTCTTTTCCTCTTCTTTCTTTTTATTAGTTCACTAATTAATCTCACTCCCTTGCCCACATCAAAGCACCCATACTGACAAGCCACAACTCCTTAGAATACCCTAATGAACCCTCATGCTAGCAAAATGAAGTTAGAAGATGTTAATGCATGTAACCCAGTAGGGCTATAATGCCAGATAGCCAAGAGAATGAAAGGTAGACATGTTACTATATATATATATATATATATATATATATATATATATATATAGTAAGCAGCCATGGGGAGCGTTACTGCTCTTAGTCCTTCGACCATGTGATCTGTTCGAAAATGGGAAGGTGACGCTGCCACCCCCAGATAATACGGGCTTCTCCCAAATGGTTACTAGCCAATGAAAAATAAGACACCATTGCAGAGATTCAACTCAAAGATGGACAATGGAAACCGCTTGCTCTGCTATTTGAATTCAGCTTTGCCTTTGAAACACAAATTTAGGTGATCTTTGGGTGACATGAAACTGGGTTCACGAAAACCCTTCTAAAGGTGAGAGAACCCCCAAATCGTCGTTTGGGGGGGGGGGGGGAGAGAGAGAGCGAGAGATTGTGGGTTCTTCTCTTGGGTATACCTCCGACGCATGAATCACGGTGACGCCGAGGTGCCGATAAACTTTGATGATCAAATCCCCTACCAATATGTCGGTAGCCAATTATCAGATCTTTTTCCCGGTGAATGCCGTGAGATGAACTCCTTTACAGAGGGTGCCCATAGCAACCAACAAACAGGACGCTCCGGCGAGAAGGAACCACTCATCTGGAAGCAGCTCGTCAAGCCTTCACCCATCTTCAAGGAAACCCTCCTCCCATCTTTACCTTCAGCGATAAACGACTTTGGGAAGCCAAGCGTGCAGAAACAGACACCGGCTGCAACGACACCACCAAGAAGAAAGAAAACACTGGCAATCGGTTTGTAGTTAAAGATTCGGTTACGAGACAGATAGAGGGCGCTATTTTTTACGAAAAGGACACTGTTCTCGATGAAGAGGCCCTCTATAATTTTTTAATTCTTGCCCAAATAGGTGTTTTAGGAGTGTATTACATACCAGCGCTGTAGATTTACTGGACAAGTCCTATAAGTGGGAATTACCAACTGAAACGGTGGCCATATGTCAATTTCCGCCGCTTCTAGGAGTCCTTTTATTGATATTTACGTTTCTCAAATTTGCACTAAGGTCGCAAATTTACACTAAAAAACTGTCTAGATGCAATTTGGTGTGCACATTCTCTTCCGATACAAGCCTGCTGATAATTAAACAATTATTTTTTTCTTGTTAATTAATTCTTTATTTTTAGTTTGCCGTCTACTAAAGTTGTGAGCATGCTTCGGCCCGATGAAGTCACTGTTCTGGAATTGGCTTACTTGAAACAAAAGAATCTTAGTTTCTTTCTAACTGCTGTCCTCATTGGTATCTAGGAGATGGAACTTTGTGCTGATTGTAGGAAATGGGCTTCTGGGACAAAACATGAGTTTTTTATCAAAGTTCTACTCAGTGACTTCTCTCGACAACTTGTAAGCTTTCGGCATTCTTTGTGATGGCTTCTGCCTATGATCTTGTGCATGTATAGTAGTAGTCGTTTTATGAACATGAACATTAATTCCAGATATTTTTAATAAAAACATGATGACCGATTGAATATTTTAATTTTTGATTTGTAGTGGATTCCCCAAGCTTCTACAATTATATTGGGGACAAATTGAACAGAATAGCCCTATTGACCGGTCCCAGTGGGATGACTTGTACTGTTCAACTGGCAAAGATCAACGATCGGTTATGTTTCAAAGATGGCTGGAGGACATTCGCAGAAGAAAACTCTTTTAAAGAAGAGGAACTCCTCCTCTTTGCGTACGATGGTGAAGTGAGTTTTTCAGTGGAGGTATTTAGCAATACTGCATGTCAAAGAGGGGGTCTACAGGACAAAGTGAATGAAGGAGGTTCGTGCAGCAACCGCATGATCATCAACATAACAACGGAAGAAGAAGAAGAAGAAGACAACGACGAAGAAGAAGAAGGAGAAGAAGAAGAAGAAGATGAAGAAGACGAAGAAGAAGAAGGAGGAGAAGAAGAAGAAGACGAAGAAGAAGAAGGAGAAGAAGAAGAAGAAGAAGAAGAAGAAGAAGAAGAAGAAGAGTTAAGTGATATGTCTTGTGAATCGAAGGAAGATCAATTTAGCAGCGAAGAGATGCATGGGGGAGAAACTAAAGGCAAGAAGCCAGGTACTCTTCAGCACTTGTTGCTCAAATTTGTTTATATATGTCTCGCATTCTGCTATATGTTTTATAATCATGGGCAAAGGGAAAGGTCATCCCTCCATCTTAGTGTGCGTATGTGTGAAGAAGAGGGGGAAAAGAGAGATTCCAGTGTGTGGAACATCTGCTAATTATTTGTTCCTACAGAAAATGCTGCCAGGAAGCAGAAATATACAAAGTACTTCATATCGAGGAGGAGGCCGGTGTCTCGTGAAGAGAAGAGGAAAGCATTCAGGGCCGCGGCATCCATGGAGTCGCCTTTTCCATCGTTCATCGTCATCATGAAACCAACATGCGTTTATAAAGGATTTTACGTGGTAATTCTCTCGAAACCAATTGAAAAATCAGCCTTTTATTAATCTTCATTTCAATTTGTTTTCTTAGCATGCACTTACTTGGATAAGCTTGATAGCAGGAAAACCTTGCATGTTTCACAGTTGGATTTCCTTCTTTTTCCTGCTTTCCCACATAACAGACATACCCAAAAATTATAAGTTCCCACATTGTATCCAATCAATTTACACTCTAGTTGTTGATGGCGTTGTTAATCTCAGTTTCATCTCATATTAGAAACCGACATGGCGGAGCATTTGCACATATATTTCAGCTGATCCTGCCCGATTTCTTGAATACTAACAACAGCAGGTTGCCTCATCCGGTTCAAAACCCTATGCTTGCTTTTATTGCAGAACATCCCAGTGGACTTTCTTAGAGCCCATCACATACTCGGCGAGACAAGGACTATCAAGGTCCAAAATGTGGAGGGCAGAGAATGGCCCGTTAGGCTCTTGCGCAAGGGAGACAGAGGCGGGCTGGAAAGTGGCTGGTCAAACTTCGTCTATGACAACAACCTGGAAGAAGGCGATGTTTGCGCATTCGAGCTCATCAACAACAACAAGAAGATGCTGATCCTGAAGGTCCTCATATTCAGGGTGGTGGAGGAAACTACTCCTCTGAAACTTAGTAGGACAGGCAGAAGCTAGGCTCACTCTTGAGAAGCCAGACCAGAAACTGACTATTAAACTTTTGTGATTTTTGTTCTGGTTTCTTGATGTGTGCGTTCTACACCAAAAGCGTTGCGTTGTCTTTGGCATTCTGGCAGTTTGGTAGTCATATAGCATGAGGACACTTTGATAGATCGGTCGACTCATATACTGTTTCTTATACACAGAACTTCGTCTGAACACTCTCCTTGTTGTTTTTGCAACTAAGTAATAGTTGATAGAACTCTGGATGTGCAGTATGTCGTTTTAATAGACCTTAGATGTTTTGTGTTTTTTATGTTAATTTATGCTCTTTGGCTGGCTCCCTTTAGTGATGGTGTTAAACTCTGTCCAGCTAAGATGAGAACATTTAATGGATTTTTTCGCTCAAGAGGTAAATACTTGGTGAGCGTTAACCAGCACGCTTTAAAAAAGGGCATTAACATAAAAACTCGGCATAGAGGAGAAAGGTTGTGACATATTAATGAATATGTAAGGTGGAAACTTTGTTCAGAGACGTCAAGACTTCCCCACAACTCTCTCCACATCACCGGTAGTAAGCCAACTTTTACTCAATTCGATCGAACTCCATGTCATCAATCTTTCTACAGAATTCGGCTGAGTAATCCAACAAAACAACTTACGGGTCAAAGATCCAATATCGTATGCCAATGGCATGGCTTTTCCTAACAAAAAAAAAAGTACCAAAAGTACTTGAAAAAGACGGAGTCCTACACCGAAATTCTGCAGAACACCCCCAAAGTAAGTGTATTCTCTTCTCTTACACCACTTCCATTCTCTCTCTTTTTCTCGTTTTATACTTTCATTAACTAGTAAATTTTTCTGTTTTTCTTTGAGGGTAACTGAGATCATTAATCATGGCTTTTCTTTATATATACATTGGATGTAAGAAAGTACAACTAGAGGATGCCACCCTTTAGTCACATCAGATTTGGTCTTTCACTATGAAACAGTAATTATTAAAATTGGAATTGAATTGATTCTTCTACCAACTTGGGATCATTGATCAAGCGATTCAAATCAAATAAGATCATATTATTGTATTTGTATAGACTATAGATGTGTAAACTTTAATCAAAATTTAAAACTCTAAAATATCTAAAAAGAATAAATACCAGGCCTGCCTGCAGACACCTTCCAAGAATCCTCTCCTCCCATCTTCATTTTCAGTGCGAAAGAGAAAATATGTATTTTCTCTACATGTAGTCACTGGCATGCTTGAGTTAGACTCCCAAATGGTATCAAATTCTATGATTGAGCAAGTAATTACGTGTTAGGATAAAGGTCAACGCACTGATCAACGATAAAGATGAATGGGTAATCAACAGAATTGACGTAAGGGGTAGCAGGGTTGTCAGTGGGAAAGAGGTCTAATGGAAGCTCACCCCTAGATGCAGTACAGTTTCGTGATCGTTTTTATTTTATTTGTAACTTTTATTTTTTGTGGGGTGTATTAATCTGCAGGATAGCTACCATTAAATAAATTAATGTTCAACTGACATTAGTTTCTACAAACACTCAAAAACTCATTTTTATCATCCAAACACAGGTCAGGTTTCGAAAAGTGAAACTAGGTTTCAACAATTATCTAAAAAGCCTCTTCATAAGATCTGGCTTTCTCAAAACACCATTTGTTGAGGGGTGTCGTTCAACTTACAAACGCTACCCCTTTTTTCGATGAATCGTTGCATGTCAAAGAGGGGCCTACAGGATAAAGTGAATGTAGGAGCTTCTCGTGCAGTAACCCAATAATCATCGGGACATAAGAAGTGGCAGTCGTAGAAGAAGAAGAGGAGGAGGCAGCTAATAAGTGACATGAATCAAATGAGCACTCGAGCAGCACAGACATCTCTGGGGGAGAAATTAAAGGCGAAGAAGAAGAAGAAGAAGAGTCAACTGATACGTCACGTGAATCAAATGATGCCTCTAGCAGCTGCACAGAGATGTCTGAGGGGGAAGCTAAGCCAGGTAATCTTCACTACTTCTTGCTTAAATGTGTTCACTGCTATATATTTGATAATCATGGCCAAAGTGAATGATCATCCTTGCATCTAAGTGAGAGAGGGCATGGTCAGCATACCTTTCTTATGTAAAAAGCTAGGCATGTAAATAGTGTGCACGTATGTTTTTATGAGAAAAAGAAGTGGTTTCTACAGAAAAAGCTGCAAGGAAGCAAAAATATGCGAAATGTTTCATATCAAGGAGGAGGCCGGTGATTCGTGAAGGGAAGAAAAATGCATTCAGCGCCGCTGCAGCCATGGAGTCGACTTTTCCTTCCTTTTATCGTGACTACGAAAACTACCGCCGTTTATAAAGGATTTTTACGTGGTAATTCTCTCCAAACCATTGGAAAAATCTGCCGCTTATTAGTTTCCATGTCAATTGAAGCAGTTCTACTTCAATTGGGTGGGTGGACACCACATTTCATTGACCTATCCCCTGCTCTTAATCAATGTTGCTCTGCTGAATGAGGAGCCGGCCGTCTTCCCCACTAATCCCACAGCCATCCCCCCACCTTCCCCACAGGTTATGCCGGTGCGATGCTTCTTCACAGGCGACAACATCAAAAAGCGACGGTGGCTGCTTTCTTTGTTAGTTAAGCGACAACAACAAGAAGAAATAAGCGAGGAGAAAGGTGACGGGTTAGCTGCGGCAGGTGTTTGTGGCGATGGCTGAGGCTTTTCACTTCTCAGTTCCCACAGCAGCGGTGGCAGCGTGGCTGAGACTTCTCACGGCGACGGCGACGATGGCTGAGGCTTCTCACGGCGGCGATGGCGGCGGGGGTGTCGGCTTTGAAAACCGTGGATTTCAAATCCGAAGTCATCTGCGATCCACGGTAATCAAACATAACCTAACAGATTAGATTGTCTGTGTCAGGAAACGCACTTCTGTTGATGCCTGCACATCATGGCTAGATGCGCACGCATCAAGTCGATAACGCACAAGCCCCCATTTTTAGTGCGTAAATGGGATGATGCGCGTGATGCGTAGGCATAACTCGGCTATCTAGTTAGTCGTATAGCATCAGGACACTCGGCATGTTTTTGCAACCACGTTCTGAGAGGGCATTAACATGACAAATCGGCCTAGATGAGGAAGATTGTACCATTTTCATGAATAGGCAAGAAGGTGGAAACTTAGTTCAGCGACTTCAAACAAGACATCATTCTCTCCTTCCTACAGGTTCTGTGCTAACTTTTACTCAATCCGAACTACTACTCCACATCAAGTTTTATGATGGAATTCAACTGAGATTAACCAAAAAAAAGGAAGAAGAAAAAAACGCTTGCGAGGATCAAATATCCAATATCAAATGCATGAAAAAAGTTGGAATTTATAACAGATTCCCACTTATATTATGCTTTAGCTGGTCTAGTGTGATCCTGAAACAGGGTTATGTTTAGGGCACAGTCATAACTTCGTGGACCTAATCCCAGTGGAACCAACTCGAGTCCATCACTCAAAGAAAGGTGAAAGAGAAGGATGGCAGGTAACCGGTTATTGCTACCCTATACAGAAGTAAGGCTCTTCTAGGAGACATGGGACGAAGTAGACGCCATTCGAGTCTACTAGGAGCTGCATGCCAGCCAAATAAAATGGGTCCAGCTTCCTAAGGATAGAGGTTTGGATCCATCTGCGTTTATTTTCTATAGCAGTGGGGCACCTGAACAAATAAATGCATTCCAAAATATTTATCCTACTTGTTTTTGCCAATGGCTGGGGTTCACTCCTAATAATCATTCAGCAAATTGAGCATATATAACCTTGGCTATATTAGAGCTGGGGCGAATGCAACCACTTGAAACCTATACCAGCCAACCTCTTGATCCAACTAGGACATGATCAACATGACTTAGGCCGAGACCTTTCGGGTCCTGCAGCGAAGCCTCAAATCCTGACCGTTAGATTGTCCAGACATGGGTCCCTTGTTGCATTCTAGCCGTTGCTGCACTCTTTGGTTCCTTCAAATGGAAAAGTTGGGGCGACTAATTTGGTTGGCCACAGGAATTTATTTTTGTTTCAGCAGAAGGATCAGAAGTCACTGTCGACCATCCATCTGCTCCACACCTTATCCACACGCTCTCCACACTTTCCACGCTAAGTACCCCTCACTTTTCTCTGCTCCAAATCCACGAGGAGGCCCCTTCAAGAAGCAAGCAAGAATTCACCAATCCCGCAAAGGTAACTTCGCCTCCCCATTTTCCAGTTAGACTGTTCTGAAAGTGCGCACTTGTCCTGATTCCGTCGTATTTTCTTCAAGTTCTCAACTGGGCTCAGAGGGATGGCAACGGCCTCCGCAACTTCAGCTCAGGCAGTGTTTACATGCAGCACGGTTCGTAGCAGCTCTTCTAGGAGCACCACCACAAAGGTGAACTACATTAGTGGCATCAATTCTTTCGGAGGGCTGAAAGCCCAGAATCAGATCAGCTGCCTAGGCCTTCCTTTGTGCACTGAGAAAGCATTCACCAAAGTGATGAATTCAACCAGGGCCCGCTCCCAACGCACAGGTAGAGGTGGTGGAGCTCTTTCCTCCACCTGCAACGCTGTGGGTGAAATCTTCAGGATTGCTGCCATCATGAACGGCCTCGTCTTGATCGGTGTGGCAGTCGGCTTCGTTCTTCTTCGAGTAGAAGCATCACTTGAAGAAGAGTAGCAACACCCAAAAAGAAAGGAAATATTATTACTTTTGAAGTCGTGCTCATCCATTGCCAGTTTGGTTATTTGACCATTAATAGCTTTTCTCTATTTATTGTCGTGCAAGCATATTGTTCTTTACAGAATTGAAATTTGTTCAACATAGCCATGAGAAACCGAATGCGCCTTTTCTGCAATCCAATATTAGCCACCTCCTGTGAATGACAAAAGGCATAACAGATATCACCAGGGCCTACGACGCACTAGATCCCTAATTCTTAGGGAGGTAGTACAAGAAAAAATGATTTCACTAGGACAAAAGTAGTTGCCCTAATCGGGCAGGCCTTGAATCAAGCAAATTCTGATCGTTCAGTTTCCATGGCCGCTACTCGTACCAGCCAGTCACATTTGTACAACTGGGGTAGAAAGCATAGAATTGGGTTTTACGCTGATAAGGACATGCCCTTCTTTTTCCCCCTTTAGAAGTCCTTGGAAACTGATTAGTTCGACATCCAGAAAAACTGATTTAAGTAGCGCTATATAGCAGGCAAGGAAAGTAGCTCAAGCTGACATCTTCTGGCATGAAATACCACATGATATAACAGTAAAACCAAATAATGCAAAATTTTCAACAACAAATGGTTTCTATGTTTCTCCACAAACATTCCGAGGAGAGCAGTTACGTGCACAGCTGCATCATTGTGTTGCCACGAAATAACCCATAAAATATAACTGCAAAGGGAAAGAATCAAAAGTTAACCACACTGACTGATTTCTACGCCTCACCAAAATTGTTGATCCAAGGACAAAAGTCATATGCACAGCGGCATGTCTGTGTTGAATAAGAAGCAGTATTGATTTTACTGATACAACTAGCAGCTCTTGGTATATGCAGCAACCTTCCAGATACAAATGGTTACAGATTAAGAAAGAATGTCGATGGCTTAACTCTCTGTACGCAAGAATGACAACGACAGGAAGAGGGCTCCACGCAAGCAGCAAAACCATGTATTATTCACTTGATTATCAAGTGGAAGGTCTCTGGCAGGCACTGAACAACTGCCAGCTGATGAATGCCATCAAAATGGAAGAGAATATCTCGAAGCCCACTACCTTGGGAAAGTGCCACCCCAGACTTCGTCTCAGATAGCTGCAAAACATGCCGTTATTGAAAAGAAAAAGACAACATATAAAAGAAACCGTCACATACTGGTTTGGTAAATAGATGTTAGACATTATCAGAACTGAACTATGCAGGAAACTGCCACCAAGGCACACCTGAAAGGGTGCCACATCCACGTACACACAGCTGGACAGTGGTGCACGTATGGGAACACAACAGACTCATATTTTGTATTTTTTGGTACTTTTTGTTTAGTAATTTATATATTATAACTACAAGTAATGAATATATGTTTTTATTTGTTTAAAATCTTATCAAAGTTGCGACACACACACATACCAGTGCCCTTGCATGTAAGTTTTTTTTAAAATACTTTGCATCGGTATCCACACCTGCATCCATGTGACAATGTGACATTGGCAGAAAGAAGATTCAAGCCATCCTCATCCATCTTCCCCAAATTTTTATACCATCAACATGTAACTACACTCACAGAATATTACTTTAATCAATTGATTAGACATACCAATTTTTCCCAGGATGGCCAGCCCATTCATGCATGGATTCAGCACAATTTCTTGGTGGGGTCAAACTGAAATCAATAATGAACTTCTTGTGTCCTCATCAAGCTATCTCCTTGCCCCTTGGGCTGGAGCATTCACATGGCTTGCCCCATTAGGCAAGGTGAGCAGTCAACCAAATAGGTACAATGCAACATCCTTTCTATCCTGATGTACACATTAGGTAGAAACAGGAGGAACCTCCAGGCCTCTAAAGCTCCTTTTTTTTCAATTTTTTATATGGCAAGAGTGAGACATTAGAACTCGACAGAAGATAGGTCAAATTCAACCCCTGAAGTGCTAAGAACATGAGATTAAAGCCCTTATTGCTAAAACTTGTAATAGGCATCAGCTTTTGCAAGAGAGCGGCACGGATAGGAGTCAAACCACATATATAATGGCAATGACCCATCTCACTATGCCACCACTCGCTAGGCCTATTTGCTTCATCACACTTAGATGAAGCATGCAAGTGCCTCCTATCCAGAGGTGGAGCTAGGATTTTTCTTACATGAAGGGGTAGGGGGGCGGGGCATGTGAGCATGATAAATTGTATGACTAAACAAAATTTCTGAAAACTTTTTATAAGGCTAAGTGCATTTTTCTAAATTTTTACAGGGATTAACTTTGAATTTCTGAAAATTTTAAACGGTAAAAACTTATTTCAAAATCTTCAGGGGGAACATGGCCCCTGCCGACCCCCTTGGCTCCACCCCTGCTTCTGTCACCACAGTAATGAAAAACTACAAGTCAAGTTGACACATTTTGCCTCCATGAACTTCACTCAGTTTTCTGTCATGAAAGTAGCCTCTGATCCACCAGTGTTCTAAGTTTCTAACAGTTTTGTGAGCCCCAACGATAGGAAACATTATATATTTCCTTCCCATCTCCCAAGGTGAAGGGTTGGACTCATTGTGGTACCACTTGTTTTTTCAAGAAGTGAAAGATCATTCATAAAATGTCTCTCCACAATATGACCTAGTTATGCATTCCTAGTGAGGTACCAAAAATCAATCTTGTAAACTGAAACTGATGCATGTGGAAGGAACTGTCAAATTCAGATGTCATCTGTAATGGATGGCTCATCAGATTAATTTTTTCATTTTTATAACTTTGTTACCAAGACCTTCATGATTTTACTTAATATTTGAGAAACAAAAGGTGACAATGAGAGAGTTGCTATCGCACCTAGTTATAGATGGCATGGTGGCAAGCATCCCAGAACATAAATATATGATGGGGATTAGTGCCTTTGGCTTGTTCTTCCTGAGCCACATCAAGGATCCTAATGCAGCAAGTGAAAGAGTCAGCACCTGCACAAACAAGGAAAGATATATATTCAAACATGATATGTGCATTTTTAACCTTAATTTAATTTCTAAATTCAGTACAGACAGCTTTAGCCCAATCCCCCTTATTTCTTGTTCACTTATTGTAAAAATCAAGAACAACATGCATTTGTCTCATGTCAGGTTCTAACTAAGTAAAAAACATGAAGCTGCAAAGAGATGGATGATTCAACATGGTTGCCGAAGGTAGTGAAACAATTCTTGGCTATATAGAACTGAATGGTAAATTATTTTATTAATTTATCCTGGCAGCTGCCTGTCCACAATTATATATTTCTTTGTCTATGGGATTTTCTTGGATTTAACAAGACCAGAGTCATGAATTTTGGACATGGTTCTGCTTGATCATATGCTGACCAAAACCCTTAAGAGAAGTCATAACGAGGGGTTCCCGATAACCTACACAAAGTGCATGAGGTTGGTGTGAGTTTCATGGGACAACTCATCTTGCATTATAGATGTATGTCCTGACACTATGCTTGCAACTGAAGATATGGCTAAGAATAGATTATTTATAGTTTAAAGGTGATAGAACATCATTGCCTGGTGCTATGTCTGTCCAGAAAAAAATTCCAAGAAAGAGATCTCGACTTCTGCAACCCTCAGTATATCCGTACTAACAATCCATCATTAACAAGAAATTGCCCAATCATATTATCAGTTAACTGCCAACAGCTTTTCATCACAAAATACACTAACAAAGAACCAAATCTCAAGGATGAAATTAGCCTGCATGGCAGAAACTGCACCAGAAGGTTGAGGCCAATGTTTGCATTCCGTATCTATCTAGCTTGCTGTCAATGCTTAATGCTATTGCTTGTGTTCAAGAGGCAGGTAATGCTTCCGAGGAGTCAGGATCATCCCCATATGACGTTTGGGAAACCTCAATATGAACCTGTGTAATATAAGATCATGGTTTGAGAGACAAATCTTACCAGATTTGCATTTGCCTCAAGCCCTTGTAGGATGTAATCCCACGTGAACTCCAGGCCCCTGGCTCCAACCCAAAGAGGAGCTAGCCTGTGTAAGATAGAATCAGCAAATGCCCATCCTGCAGAAACGTGAAGAAAAAGTCAGCAAACAAAGATTGCAAAAGTGCGTACCTCTTAAAATTATAGCATGCAAAAATAACCAAATCAATGAAAGATGTCAGGTGGCTGCAATTGCACATATAATTATCTAAAGCGGGTTAAATAATTACTCATGTTTCCAAGAGTCATCTTTAAGCTATAAGTTCTTTGAGTTTAGAGGCTTGACATAGACAAACTTGACCTTGCATTTAACCGAATTTTGACACAATGTTGTAAAAATTACTTTAAATACAAAATAAGATAAATATGTGCAATGTACAGAAAACAAAATCTGCCATTCCCTTTAATTTTCCCATTAAAGGGTATAATCAACGATCTAGATGGAAAATTAGATGGATAATATGAACATGATTGTTTCTGGATAAAAAATTGAAGCCCTTCATTCTTGAATCTTCACAAATGTGTAGCATGTACAGCTGCCACAGATGGAACTCCAAAGCAACTGTCATATGCACAATTACAATAGACTGAAACCTGCTGGCCTGATGTGGCGACACGACTAACATAAGCAAACGTGCATGTTGTTACATATGCATGTTCATGGAAGTGTCATATAGCAGCACATAAGACATTTCATGTAACAACCCGACCCACTTCTAGGCTTGGACCCCTAGTTTAATGGATTCCAACCCGCCCCCTAGTAGTTTCGGCTTCAGCCCCCAAAAAGGCTAGGAACCAGGACAACCATATATTCAATGATTCCCTTTATAAGCCCTTGAAGATCCTTCACAATCTTCAATATGGGACTGAACTTTTGGGATGTTAAAATCCACCACCCTTAAGGCACACGTGTGCGTGCATGTGAGATTTAAAATCCACCACCCTTAAGGCACACGTGTCAGCGCATGTGGGATCCTAAGTCCAAGTGTTGAATTGGCTCTGATACCACTGTAATGACCCGACCTATTTCTGGAATCAAACCCCTAGTCTGACGGATCCCAACCTTCCCCATAGTAGTTTCAGCTCCAGCCCCAAAAAGGCTAGGAACAAGGACAACCATCTATTTAATAACCCCCCTTTATAAACCCTTGAAAATCCTTCACAATGTTCAATACGGGACCAAATTTTTAAGGTGTTACATTTTGAAACAATCTTGTTGCTTAGCATAAAACTGTTCCTTCTCTCAGTTGTAAGCCTCATTGGCAAGCCTGCTGAAAAGTGAGAGTTTCTATTAATATAAAATATGTTCATTTTCTCACAACTGGCAGCATGGAAACTAAATGTTGACTTTACGTTCCATTCTGTCATCAGTGCAGCTGACCATATCTCTACCATATTTTAGATAAGTTTTAATGATCCAGACATACAAATAAAGATTTGCTTTACTACTGCACATGAAAAAAAGCATATGCAGGGAAAGGGTTTGTAAAGGATCTTCTTGATGGCACGAATGCACTTCTATGGCACCTGCAGCACCTCCCATTACCTTACCACTAAACTTACTTTTGCAGATGTCATCCATTGTTTTGGATCAACCATACCAGTAGTTCCCAGTAGGAGACAATCATAGTATCACATATAGTGATATAGTGATTTATCGCTTTGAACTGCAGTTTTTAGCCCTTTTTGTCTTCCCTCAATTGATTATATACTGGATAATATAGAGAAAGAGAAACAGCACAAATCCTATAAGCTACTCTATGATATCAAAGTTTCTTGGCAGATGAGCTCATGAAAATTGTTCAAAATGAAGCCTTTGTAAAGTGCCATTGAAGAATTTATTCACAACTTATATTAACAATAGTTGATATTTTCTTAAGGCAGCATACTTAGTCTTCTCCCAAGTCTCTACATCCATCAACTGCAAGAAATGAACCCTTAACCAATTTGTACCTTGAACCTTAATATCACACAAGCATTCCACTGGTTAAAATAAGAAATTTATGAACATGACCCTTAAGTAGGAACTAAATTGGCCTTTACTAAGCTTGGGATGCATCGTTGGAAAAATACATAATTATCCAAGATAAAAGAATATCATTAAGTTATGAATATTTTGTTTGAGAAAAATTGTGATAGCATATAACAAGAACCCAGTAAGAAAACAGCACAATCTGTTTGACAGAAATGATCAAAACCAACCAAAATATATCTGAGAGAGAAGGCACAGAAGAGAAACGACACATCAAAAAGGAGAAAATTGGATGGTTGAAACATGTTTGCTCACCAAGTCCCACAGCTTGAAACTTATGATTCTGGGAAATGTTCCTATGAGTCAGCTGAGTTAATGCAAAGTAAAGCCCAGCAACATCTATAAGACCTATCAAGGCTTTCAATAATTCCTGTCAAAAAATGTCACAACATCATAAGGCATGGAAAGTAACTGATCACTTTAAGACGTTAGGTTTAACCATTACCTGATACGGGTCAAAGCTATCATTCTCAGGTACCTTGAGAAAAGTTGCAAGGCAAACAAGCTGCCAAAAAAATCAGAGATGAATTAAACAGTGACAAAGAGAAAGAAAAAGTAGCAAGTTCATTTCACAATTAAAGTTTCAATTCTATAGACTGATTTCAGGTCATATAAAGTAACGTCCAAACATTCTTGGGGACACAAAATTGAACTAAAGTCAGCCTAATATTAAAGAAAGATCAATTTATTCTTTGTTGTCATAGTTGTGGAAGAGGGCAATGTAAATGAAAATGGAGGTACCTAATCCCCTAACCAATGAGATAAGTGGGCCTTATCTCATGTTGTATGATTTATGGGTATGTAAACATTGTTTTCCTTAGGCCGAGAGTAAAGCTACAACATTTTAAAGTCAGTTGTCTTTTACTTGCCTGTCCTATATATAACCAAAAAAAACTCAATCAAACAATTATCAATCCTTGCTCATTTAACTACAAAGTTTGAATGACCATTTGGATTCAAATATTTTATATAGACACGTGAAGACATCACCATCAAGATAAGAGGAAAGGGCAATCACAATATTGCAACTCCAAGGACAGATACGGTGACAGGAAAATGTATGCCTGAGTTACTCTTTTCTTGCATCAGATATGGTAGGATGTGACCATACGAAGACCCTTAATATGACAAAAAAAAATTGTAGCAGTAGTCTACTTACTGACCTTCACCAACGCTGTTCCTAGATAAACAAGAGCAGCCTTCACTGAAGTTCCAATTGTGTCATACTCGGACCTGCGTCCACTCATCATACAGAATTTCATTTCACATGAGCAAAAGAGGAATGGTAAATAGTGAGACAGATATTCCAAATTATTTGCATAAAAGAAATATATTTGTCAAAAATAAAGGAAATAGATCAATATTCCTCAAGTGCAATAGCTAAAACAAAGTTGAATGTCAAAATCAAAATGAAAGGAGAAAAAAATAATATAGTAGCATGAGCCATTAGCTATACATACATATCCTTTTCAATCCCGGTGCATGTGACGTGCAAAAGATCTGTTGCCAATTCATACCCATAAAAAGGATAAAAAGCTGTTCATAAATAGGCAATAGAAACCATGTGACATGATAATTCAAATTTCAATTGATGATAAATAGAAAAAAAAAAGGTAGAGGATACTTGGATTGCGCTGACCATAAGAAAATATTTGATGTCAAAAATATAATGAAAAACATATTTATATGTCACTTAAAGAACATAGTTCAGCACAAAAGTTACGCGAATGTTATCAGTAGGAAAGGCTCAAACAGAAAGAGAGACAGAGAGAAAAGACGGTGCATTTTGAAGGTATCTATATGGAAAACATATAGGGCTGCAAAAGACAGAATAAGCTGGAAAGAGCAAGAGAACGTCTCAGATGTCAAATTTGCTACGACAGCATTTTTGGAGCTATGTGACATGAACCCTTCATTGGACATGTGCATCTTCCATTCAGATGAAATGACTCTCAGCCACACCAAGATACTCCGTTCCTTTTGATATTAGTTTCCCATTTTATAGTGGTTTTTTTCTTTTCAAAATTTTGCCATCAACGGCACCACTTAATCAAATTTATTGTTTTTCATGATTGAGAATTGCTCACGCGTTTGAATTTGAGATGGTATTCATTCTTTATTGCATAAGGTGTGTGCACATAACCATATCCCTGAACCTTAATATTTAGAGAGATGACACATTATGCTTATTAGGAAACCAAGATCCATTAAACCTCAGGCGCCCATACCAATTCCACCCAATATGCTGCAGAGTCCCATGCCTCTTCCCCTCAATACACGTACTTCCACGCCAATGTGTCTATAACTATGGCATCGCGTTTAGATCACTCCCAGGTAATCAGTAACCAGATCTATGAACACAAAGAACAGGAAAACAGCGAAAGGAACTCGAAATAAAAGGAAAGTCAAACCATAAAATAAAACCCTAACAAATGGGATCAGAAAGGGGGAAAAAAAAGAGGAACCAAGCTACTAAACGACTGAAACAGAAACAAGGAAGAAGCTGTCGAGAACAATGAATCAAAGGGAGGGATGGTGCCAAGAAGGACTCACAGCGGCGTCGCAGAGTAGTAGACGGCGTGAGGGCCGAACGTTAGGATGGCGCAATTGAAGAAGTGGAACATCGTCATCTTCCCGCGCCCTCCTCCGCGAAACAGAAAGTGGCTGGAAATATCGAGACTGCGACCGGAGCCTCCGTGCGCGGCTGGGTCGCTCGAATAAGACTCCCACAGGACTTGACGGTGTACAGTGTGTTGGATCCTCCGTCCATTTACCGTCTGCAAAACGAAACTTTCCAGCCGCCCATCTCGATGATAAACGGCCCTCAGTGGTTCTTGGTCGAGAAGAAACCAACTTGATCCTACCGGGAACGGTGGAGCGGATCGTATGGTCCATCAGATCCCGTTATTGGAAACTTGTAATTTCTGTGTTGGTAATCGTGGAAATCAACGGTTAGAAGTTGCTGGATCGAACCATGATAAAGATCTTGATCCAAAAACGCTTTAACAAGTGTAGCCTGGTAGATTTTCTGGCGACATTTGGACGAACTTCCATCAATAATCATAGTCACAAATAACTGTCTTTAAATGTTTTTGGGCATAATACAGCAAGTTTGAAAAAAAAAATATATATATAATAAAAGTTTAAAAAATTTAAAAAATTAAAAAAAATAAAATAAGTGAGAAACTAATAACAAAAACAACAAAAGATAAGATAAATAGATTTGCAACAAATAAAAAATAAAAAACGGTTTGAAATTAAAAAAACTGAAAAAAATGAAAAAACGTTTTTTTAAAAAAACAATGCGGTTTCTTTAAGTTTTAAACGGTTATTTAATTTATCACGTTTTTTTTTTGGGTTTTTTTTTTAAAGGGTTTTCTGGGCCCAACCTAATTGGATCTACTGTTATAGAACTGAGATCCGGATTCAGAGCTGGATGATATCAGCCACAAATAAATCCTGATTCCTCTATTTTAAAGTCTGCATTTTGAGTTGGATCTTGATTTTTTAATTTGGATTTGAACCGGGACCAAGATACGTTTGGACATGAATCAATCACCCACTTTGGCCTCTGGATCGGATTAAATGTATTCAGATTCTATAGCCAACACAAGGGTTAACCGTTTACAGATACATCAGTTTCAACAACTAGGAAAGTCTCCTCAAAGGGAAAACCCTGTTTGTAGATCTCGTGAACTTGCTTAGGTACACTGTTATTCACTTGATTTCAAAGAAAGGGGCCCTCAAATTATATTCATATGCCCCTAGATCTATTTATCTTAAGCCCCAAATGGCCGCATTATTCAAAGATACAAGTTCCGTTTAGATCATATCATTCGGGCCCTAATAATTTCTTGGTTTTTGTACTTTCTCAATTTTGTACTCTTTATCTTTACATTATTGAAAGAAGTAATCCAAGTCCGCCGTGTTTGCATTGTTGAAGTGTGCAGAACTCTCGTTGTTGTACTAAGATTTTAGTGCCAACTCAATACGTTCTTGTTGTTGGCTTGTGATAATTGTGGAAGAACAGACAAACCGCCCCATGCATCCCAAATCATCATAATCAACAAATCTCCTGCCATACAATGGTAAATGTGTCGTAGCACTTGAAATTCCAAAGGCATGGAGTTCTTTCAGGAAATTTTTATTAGCGGGTTAAACAAGAGTCTTAAAATTTTGATAGGGCTCGAAATTTAAACTTTTTTAAAATATTTATATAAGTCAAATGTAAGATTTTTAAAATTATATGTAGTTTTTTTTTGGAAATTTCGGCCTCAATTGGCAAGGCCCAAGTCTGCTGATCTTGGAAAGTCTGCCCTACCTTTTATCATTGATTCATTGTCCTATAACTAGCTTGAAAGCTCAGCTGAGCCCAATAAAATAATAAAAACGTCGTTTTCATTTTTTAGAGAATAAAAAGGTACTTTTCATCTTCAAAAGACAACCTCAAAAGAATGAATGATTTCAGGATGAGATTTTCAGTTTTTGCAGTTGCAGTAAACTGTAAAAGTGAATCATGATTTCAAGATGTTGGAGTTAACTATCTTCACTCCATGAGTTCCCAACAATGTATGATATAATATAGGAATTAGCTCTCTCTCTCTCTCTCTCTCTGCGTGTGTGTGTCGATGTCAAACAGTACGTGTCAACGAAAAGAAACATTTCCCTATGGCCATGAAAAGAAAAACTTCTCCATGTGAGGTAGTGGATTCTAATGCATGCAGGTATTCTCCAGCCTTGCCTTGTGGGTCAGGAGCCTTAACAGTTTTCTTTGGCTGCAGAACCTTTCGGCAAACCACATGCACTCTCATCTGCAGATGCACTCTGCAGAGACAAGGGAGACACATTTTCTCGCCATCTCCTCTGCTGTTCTTTCAATGAATCGAGCAACTGCTACCTCTTTAATTGGTTCATGGACTTAAATCTTCGCAGCCAGGCAGGTGCTTGACTGGAAGATTCATTGGCAGCTAATAAATGAGATTTGGCTGGGTCAGGGCTCAAAAGAAAGAGAAAAAAAAAGAAAGAAAAGAAAAAATGAGAATAGAAAATGACAGTAAGCATGCATCGTTTCTAGCTATGCACTTTATAATAATGCGCTTAATTTGTAAGATGATATATCACGTTGGGTAGAGTACTGGGGCTACCATCTAATTATAAAGTCCAAATAGGTGAGTCTTAGATGTTTCTTAGGAGGGCCATGTGACACGACGCAGAGTCGGGGCAGAGGGCCGGGATGCCGGTCCCATCTCTGCTTCCTTCCCCCCTAAATTCCGGAAAAGAGAGCAACTATGGACACCATGAAGAACTGCTTGCTTCGGCCTAAAATCTGCTGAGGTGAATGGAAAGTTTAATGTTTTTCTACCACTGAATCAAATTACTCTCTCTCTCTCTCGTATATATATCTCTTTTATATATATATATATATCTATATATATATATATATATATATATGTGTGTGTGGGTGTGGGAGTTTTGTGCAACGGAACGGTGGCCTGGCAGTAGAATGGTGGCCTGTAATCAGCTCCCCCTAACTCTGCGCATAAGGCAGGCAGCATCTAACAAACGGCAGCACCAATATGAAGAAGAGAGGGAGAAGAAGTAAACAGAAGCATGTTCATGGGTTTGCTTTTAGGAGGGCTAATCTTACGATTAACCCTAAGCAAAAGATAAGCTGAGCTTTTATAGACCGCTTCCTAGGGTTTCCCAATGCCCAGCAGTGGATGGTTACAGCCAAGAGATTAATTCTCTTAATTAGTGGGCGCTCAGGGCCACTATCCAACAATATATATATATATATATATATATAAAAAGGCTGAAATCGTCCAGCCATCTGAGCTCCATCCAGCCACTCCACTGGATGCATAAAAAGACAGGAGAAAATACGTGCATAAACCAGACGAAAGGGAAATAAAATACAAAGGGAAAATCAAAATTAATCCAAAATTTAAGTTTGAAAACATAATTTTTAAAATTTTAAAATACAGCGCAGTGCCCACATACCCATGTTGTCATATGCATGTACTGGGGTCTTTCACATGTACCTGTATGACAGCTTTTCTTTTGATCACTAAATCTAACAAATTAAAACTTCAAACCCATTTTCAATATTCTTTGCCCTTCATGATTTGTTTTATTCAGACACTTATCATTCGGGTGCTAGAAAACATTTAGTAGATGATCAGATTTAGTCTGAATTCAGTGGCCATGGCAGGAGTGCATTACCTCATTTCTGAAATTGTTGGTGGATTCATTAATATAGCTAGGGGACAGAAGCCGGAAGTACTGGCGGTGGATTCAATTAGGTTGGTGATGGTACTGTACTGCAATCGCATTGTTCGAATTTAGCTTTGAAGAAATGGAATCGGACAGTTACTCTAGACTTTTCACAGGTGAAAGGCAGATTCACCTTGAAAAATAAATACATTCATCTACACAGCTAGTCAATTAATAGATCCTGCAAGAAACTTATACGTGCAAACTTTCGGTCACTTGGCAACAGAAGGCCCCTCAAATCCAAACCTTCCTCTCCCTCAATTAGTAGCTAGTTATGTATTCGAGCTTTCGAATACATAATATAGGCAAACATCAGGGGCTTTTTAAAAGGATCTAGCGGCGAGAACAATCACTGGTATAGGCTGTTACTTTGAGTCGATTTGAACGGGCGAGGAATCACCGGTTAACATATTTCTCCACCGCCATAGATCAGCCGGTAAAAACATTTATCTATTTCACCGCACCGACAGCTTTGGAGCTGTGGGCAGGGGTGACCCAGTGGGTCTTTACCGACGGCTTTATCCGTGGGCAATACCCAGTATTGCTCACAAGTTTCCAGTCTGATTCTCTCATAAACCACCAGTTTCCACAACAAAGGCGTACATATAGACATTACTTTTTTGAAGTACCTTAGGAGTCCAAAGTGATCTCAATATTTAACAACATTTGCCTCAGGCTAAATATGCACTGTCGCTCAAGGACGGCTTATGCAGGATTTTTTTTTTAAAAAAAAAATTTGTGCTCTAAAACTTGGTTCAGTGTGATTATTTTGCTTGCACATGGAGTACCCCCAGTAAAAATTATGGGTTTAAATGGCTTATTTTCCACACACACACACACACACACACACACACACACACACACACACACACATATATATATATATATATATATATATATATATATATATATATATATATATATATATATATATATATATATATATATATATATATATATATATATATATATTGGCATTCAGATGGAAGTGTTATTATAACAAGCTAAGGGGGGTGCAATAATTGGAGGTCCTATAGTAAAACATTCCAGGCATTCATTCTGTTTACGGCCCCTACCACACGGCCAATGATTGAGTAGCACACTGTACATTCTCATGAAACTCATCTTCAACATCTTACAGTGAAAAACCAGCTACCTTCAAACTTCACGGTTGGATTTTTGCATGCTCCAATCATCCTTCTTGTCACATATGAAAACTGCTGATCACAAGGACACGGGTCTAAACTAGGATTTTACAAGAGATATATGCCAATTTGAAAAATATCAAAGGAGGAGGAAGCAATTTTACTTATGTAAAACTCATTCCATAACAAGATTTCGGACTCGAGATATGTTGGCAAATGATCAATTCAACTCAGTCCATGTGAACATTGGCTTCGTTCACTGGACTGAAGAACAGGCGTAGTATCAAGTCCTTTGATTATTATATATGCTGTCAGACGAGGCACATCTTGGTTCGAGCCGAACAATCTTGAAGCAGCGTGAGCGTTTGAGGAAGTCAAGGTCTGTATATAATAGCAGCATATGCGTTTGAGGAAACGAAGGTCTATACACATATAAACTGAGTGGCGACTTTAGCTATCCAGACTCAGTCACACTCATAGATGTCATCACATTTTTGTGTTATATAGTATTAGTTCACAATTTTTTCTTCTTGTTTTTCTTACCCTCATGAGAAAGCTTAAGTGACTCTGGATAGTCAGAGTCACCCATTCATTCACTTATATATATATACATATACACTCTAACCATCCATAGTTACCCACTTACTCATAAAAATAGTTTGATATATCATCATAGACAATTGAAAGAAAAACAAGGTGAAAAAAAAATATGAACTAAATAACAAAAATGCTCATCAACTTTTTGTTCTTGTTCATATCATCTGTTCCTATCCAACTCTTTTTGGCTTAATGAAACTCAAGCAGCGGAGATTATGACCATGAGCATTATTTGAAATATATAACTCCGAGAAACTTGCAGATAAAATTTAGTACTATCTGAACGTGCTGCTCTTTTCAAATAGCCGATAAATCAGGTGGTCGTTCAAATTGCTGAGGAAGAATCTATCTTCCACTACAATTGCACACATGCAACAGTGCACATGCAGTCCACGCTTACTTCCCAGTCATATTCCCAATAATTACATGCAGACTTTAATTGAATTCACATGTCTGATGCACAGCCCTAGACCTAGTACATCCTCCATTATCATGTCGACAATTGGTAGATATTCACATGATCCTTGTTCATCATCTCGGCTCGTAAATGCCAAATTCCATTTCATCCCTTCACCTTTGTTCTTACATCCTTTTTCCCTTTTGGTTTCTAACTCTTTCTGCAGATCAAATTCAAAACCCTAGTCGTTTCATCTAAGGGCCGGTAGGGCCCTCAGTCTGAGCAGCAGCAGCAGCAACAGCAGCTGGTGCATATTTAAAGATGGGTGTCCTTTTCTTTCCTTCATTTCTTCACTAATCACAAACGAATACTCCTACGTCCACATCAAATAACCCAGATTCACAGGCCATAACTATTGACAATTCCCCAATTACAGTTCTTCCTGTTCAAACTCCAATGAACAGAGGCGTCCATTCTCTCCTCATGATAGCAAAATGAAGTTTAATGAGGATGTTGACTGCCCAAGTGTCCCAATGGAGCCATACTGCCAGAATCAGTCCAGGGAATGAAAGTAGTCAAAGTTAGAATGGCTAAAGAGTTTATAATATATATATATATATATATCTCAACATTAAGCAGCAAGTTGGGGAGCTCTAATGCTCTCAGTCCATGTGACTGGTTGGGAACTGGGAAGGTGACACTGCGGCAGGCTGAGAGAGTACAGTAGCCTCCTGCCAAAGTGTAAGAAACTTATTAAAAAGTGTTTTTGATGCAAAGGGACAAGGGAAAGGACTAAAAAGAGGAGGGTTTTTCTCTTTTATTCAAGGTAAGATCAAGGGTACAAAAGGGGGTGTTGGAAATACAACCGAATTAAATGGTGCTCTCCTGGTTGCTTTCAAGGCATTCTCGCGTTGCTTGCTTGGATTGAGGAATCTGAAGTGACCCTTAAATTGAAGGGTACCCCTACAAGCATATCAAATAAAGAAGGGGAGGGGGCAGAGATCACTGTCAAGTGAAATGACTTTTCATTCAAGAGGCAAATTGTGCAGCAGAGCGTCGTCCCTGCTGCAAGGAAGAGCCGTGTATCTTTTTAGAGGCATTTGTGCGTACTCTCTCCAAGGACTGTGGCATTGGCATCACCTAAGGTTTTGCCATTTCCAGGAGGAGGTAAAAATATCGAGGCGATGGTCGGAATCAACTCTCTTTGGGGTTCAATAATTGGACACGCTTTGACCCTTCTTCCTCCCTTTACTTGAGTTGAGCAGCTAAATTAATGTACCTGGTCTTCTTGTTTTAATAAAACCCACACACATATATGTGAAATTACATTTTGGCAAACTGATATTGACGATGAATGGGTCATGTTTTTGTGCGTGAATGACATAATCTAAATCATCATTTGAATTGAACAAGTTATGTCCGTCATACCATTTTTATGATAAGAGTATGTTACTTTAGAAGCATCATGCCATTACTTTATATATATTGTTGAATACATTTCTTTGGTTATATACATATAACAAAATGCAGTCTGATCAATATTTCATTTTTGACATGGGTTTTAAACCCCCTACTTTGGACACTTTTCTTTTGGTTCCTTTTCTTTATAATTTGCTTTATGAATGTCACGGTAACTTTCAAGACATTATTAATCTATAAAAAATAATATTTTGATATGTATAGACGAGATTTTAACTTCCAAAACATTATTAATTTATATGTTGCCCGACTAGTTGATCGCGTTGGCAGAGCAAACGCTAGTGATCCTCGCATTTAATTGTGTTCATATTTCTAGGAACCTTATATTAGCGGAGCAAAGTGTAACGATTTGCATACATGATATTAATTATCTAATGTTCATATCAAACTCAAAAAAGTTAACTTATTAAAGCTGGAATGAATAAGTACTATGTGCCGACTGTCGATATATACAAGGAGATTGAATTTGCATAGCTCGATCCAATCTTCACAAGTTGCTAGCTCGGCCATATTCCTCTCCGTATTAAAGGACAACTTTCAAACATTTAATGAGAAAAATAAATGACGGTGTTTGACTTGGGTTAACAGTGGCGTTGTCAAAATTATATCTATATTATATAAATACTCGATGAGAAATTTAAATCCTCACTGGTATTAAACACACACTCCATGATATTAAATGCTTTTTCTTTGTTACTACTATGGGTTTATGACTCAACAATCTAGTTAAAACACACATTCGCCCACATATATGTAACCTCACTTCTGAAAACTAAATCCTGGCTTGTGAGAGGACATCACATTCCACTTCGTTGTCTACTTGTTTTCTCTCATTCAATGGACATCTAATAAAGAAAGAGGTTATCAACCCACCACATCTTTTAAGTATGCGTGCAAGTTAATTTCAGGTAAGTAGGAGGTTATCAAGCCACCACCTAAAAAAAACAAAAGTCTCAATCTCCCTTGCAAGTTTGTAATCGAACCCCGTAGGTGTTTCTATTTTCTCAATCTCTTCACCGCAAATATTTGTTCTGGAAACTGTTTATGTTATGCGCTTGCATTTAAGATTCAAATCCGATGCTCCTTAAACAAATTCAAATACGGAGAATGGCTTTGCAGAGGCATGGAAGAAGAAGAAGAAGAAGAAGAAGAAGAAGAAGAAGATGGAATCAAGATAAGTTGAGGGCGATGCGATTTTACTACTTCGATGCATGGACCGATCGTCGATGAACAACAAACAGTTCGTCCTCTTCTTACCTTCACGTTTTCCCACCACTTCTACGTTGCGAGGGGGAAGAAAGAAAGAAAGAAAGAAAGGCTCAAAAACAAAAAGCGCCTACTGTTTCAGAACAGTGAACTACGATCCGTGGCTCTCTCCTTCTCGTTCCATCGCACGTGCGAAACCAGTGCCCTGCACGTGACAAAGAAAATTACAAAGGAGTCCTTCCCCTAGGGAATCAACCCTCCGCATCAGGCGCTGACCCTTCGTCCCCTCGATCTCCATTAACAATTCCCTTCCGATCCCGATCTCCATTCTTTCTTTCTTTTTTAATCTCGCAACAACTTTCATTCTAAACTCGGCTTTTTATGTGGATGTAAAGACTCTCTACAACCCTTTTTCTTTTTAAATCTAAATAGTGAAGTTTGTCTCGAAGGTAGTATAGTTTAAGTGAAATTTTTGATTTCTATGGCTTTTTATTTTTGAACTTACAAAGGGTTTGTGGTGGACGTGTTGCATTATTATTGAAAACGGAAGGGAGTGAGCGAGTGGGTCCGGGCGAAAGGAGCCAAAGTGAATCAAGAGAGAGAGAGGGCGCGGGCGCTCTAGGCTCGAGAGAGGAATATAGGAACGGTTCGGATCCGACAGGGAGGGGAATATTGGGCCGAGAGAACAAGCGCTTAGGGTCCGGAGCATGTGGACGGGAGGGAGAAGGCGGGACCCACGCACGGATAATAGGGGGCGGGATGTGGGCCCGCCCTCCAATAAAAAAGATAGACAGAGCTTCGGCGTCGGCGAGTTTTACTTTTTCCCGGTAGCATTTCCGACAAGGTTTCTGAAATATATACAAGGGCGAAAAGCGAAGCTCGGGGAAATGTTTTAAATAATGTTGTTGGCATTTTGGCTGCGTCTTTCTGGTTGGAATATGTTTTCTTCTTTTTGCGCCTGTTTGTTTCCGAGGACAGAGTTAGCTCGCCTGCCAAATCACGTTCTTAAAATGATCCAACACTTGCACCACTCCCACCCTCCATAAAAATTTGATATTTGCCTCTCATGATCACAGATGACGGAGCATTTGGGAAATGAGATCTGGCCGGATGAAACAAAATCCCTCCTGTACAATACAATCTGGTTCCCATAAATTTTGTCCAATCGCTTCTCACAGGAAAAGTTTCCAACTTTTCTCCAAACTTCTCTTATTTTGCAGATTTAGAATCCTCACACATATGTATCTTTCCGAAATCTTATCGGTAGGCAAGATGTTGGAAATCTAAATCCTGTTTACGCATCCAAACAAGATGATATGTTTGCATAATTTAAGAACCAACGTTTCCATCAACCGATCTGTAGGCCTGCGCTTCGAATTCCACGATTTTAAGTCGTAAATGCCTGAGGGTGAGCTTGTAGAGGATACGAAACCCGGAGATAAATTATCCGTGGATGACGTGTCTCTGTTTTAAAAGCCTCATGTACTGGAATTTCAGTGAGACCTGCAAACCGTTTTGTTTGACCGAACGTCAAGAAAATATTCTTGAGAAAAAAGTCGCCGGAAAAATTCTTCAGGGTCGTCCTCGATAGTGGGAGTGCATGCTCACCTAAGGTGGCCGGCCGGTGATGATCAAAGCGAAGGGAAACACTGGTTATCGAGCGAGTGAAACGATCCTGTTAATGGATGGAGTAAGTCGATGTTGGTGAAAATAAAATGGTTATGGGAAAGGAGGACACGCCTCTGGCAGGGGCACGTTTCTTGAAGACAAAAAAGGTCGAGAATATTCTAAATTAGGATGGGACCAACAAAGATTAGAGAAAGAAAGCAGAGAAAGACTACAAAGTTTAAAAGAAAAGTACCAGATAATAGTAGAAAGGAACGAAGGAATTCTTGTCCTTTCCCTCTATCTCTCTCTCACTCTCAAGTATGTGAAGGGTATAAAGAATAACCCTTCGTCTATCTCTCCCGGTTAACATCACCAAGACTTCTGGTTTCTAAGAGTGCCTCTCTCTCTCTCTCTCTCTCTCTCTCTCTCTCTCTCTCTCTTTCGCTCTGCCTGTGGCTGCAGAGTAGCATTTATGAACTCTGCCGGATCACAGAACCATTTCGACCACCTAGCCAGCCTAGCTACCTCCCTTCCTCCTTCCCTGCGTCCTACACCCTACAACTCCCATGCAAATCATAAAACTCACAATTGCCATCATGACCTAATCACAACCGCACTTTGACTTTAGCCTTTAATATTCTCCTTTCCCCACCATCAACATCCCCACAACTCCCCCTTCTTCTTCTTCTTCTTCTTCTTCTTCTTCTTCTATCTGTAAAAAGCAGATGAAGACCAAGACGGCCTCTCCGGACTTGTCCCTACAGATAAGTCCTCCGATCACCTCAGGCCACAGCCCGCTCATGGGGTCATACTACGAGCAGAGCTCGGCCACGGAATCGGCCAGCAGCGGCAGCGAGGCCAGCCAGGACCAAGGCTGCTGCTCCCCACTCATGGGGTCGGCACACGCTTCTGGCAAGCTTGGCTCTTACGAGCCCTCCCTCAGGCTCGGCTTCGACTCGGGCGTGCAAGGGCAGGCGTCCTTCGGCCACCAGCATCAGCAGCAGCAGCACCTGCACGTCTGCAGCCGAGACTTCAAAAGAAGCTCGAGGTTCGGATCAGGCGGGAAGCGGAGCATAAGGGCACCGAGAATGAGATGGACGACGACCCTTCACGCCCACTTCGTTCACGCCGTGGAGCTCCTCGGTGGCCATGAGAGTATGGCAACAACGAGAACTGACAGCAATAAGAAATTTTTTTTCTCTCTTTTCCTTTTATATATAACTTGTTCTAGATTTCCCTGCTGGTTTTGTCGATGAAGTGGATGAACTGTTCTTAACAGAGAACTATAAATTTCAGGGGCGACGCCAAAATCAGTGTTGGAGCTCATGAACGTGAAGGATCTCACCTTGGCTCATGTAAAGAGTCATCTACAGGTACATAGATTAAAAGGCTATATACCATGGATTCATGGTAGCTACAAGATGTTTCTCCCGACCAGCTCGGTCATGTACTCATGTTGCAGCCACCGCCTCATAAACTCAAATTCAATGGCACCAATGAACCAAAGCGTGAGCCATGTAGCCATATTTAGCCCGCTAGATGTAGACCACCGTGTAATGTGTGAGCCAATCAGATTGAACAACCCGTCACGGGTTCAGCCTCCTAGGCTTTGACCACCAACAGAGTCTACTTACAGTGTGGTGAAATTGTCTACAGTAAAATATGATCCAAACCGACCCTACCAAAGCCAAAATCCATTTCCTATCAGACAACAACAACAATATGCACGAAATCGCTTAAATAATCTTCTGTCTTACATTGGTCTAGCAACATCTGTTAGTTTTCCTTCTTACACAATCCTCAGCGCCCACAACAGTGTTGGAATAGCACCGAGGAGATCATCTGATTAATTTCTTTCTTTTTGCTCTCGTATTCGTAGATGTATCGGACGGTGAAGAGCACAGACAGAGGAGCAGGTAATCTGGACCGTTCATTCCCATGCAACTCCATTACATTCCATCTTATCTGGTGGAGAGTAGTGACATTGGTCTTCTGCTTTCACATCGGGTCCACTGTTGCTGCCTGTCGCGCAGCGTACTGTCGTCTTTGAATTTAGTCGATGAATTATTTGATTGGTGTCTCATAAAGGAAGGACAATGGTTGGGGTGCCTCGTTCTCTGCAGGCCATGGTGGGCAGGCGCTAGCGGTAGCGGCAGCGGCAGCTTCAGCAGCAGAGAAAGGAGATGGGAGTGGTAGGGCATCCGATATTGATTGCGGGTTGCCGTCTCATGGAGTCCCATCCATCTTTATGAATCGTTCTTACCCTCATAACTCACCGCCCCCTCCAGCCATAGCTTCTAGGTGCACCTCTCTCTCTCTCTCTCTCTCATGCACTCACGGGAGTAAACGGATTTGATGCATCTAAATCTAGTTATTCGCGTCGAAATTTGATGCTGCTTGGCGTTAATATGTGTGCCTGTTTGTGTATGAAAAGAGAGAAAGAGAGAGGGGTTTCTGTCGGCAAGTTTAAATAGACAGAGACATTCATGAACGCGCGAGTATAAGTCTTTCACTCTCTCTACGCAAGTTCTGTTGCTCTTTATTTAATTTCTTCATCTGATCTAAAGTGGGTATGTGACGCACTTGAATAATGGACCGATCTGATGCAAAGATCTGTTGCATTCTATTTCTCCGTCTTCTTTCTTTTCAATTTGCCCTGTCAAGGCAAAGTATGTCTAGCTTTTGGTCTAAAAAATTGCTCGATAGATGCAATTGTGACTGAATCACTTGAAGCTGTAAGATGCTTTTGTTCTCTTGTTTTTGTTTTTGATGGGAATGTTTCGACCATGTAGAGTCCTACCAAAAGAGTAAGTTTTGATGTCGAGATTCTGCAAGAGACGAAGACCATTTGCTTTATAAATTTCATCAATGGGTTGGAAGTGCCTTTTTTGTTTTCATTCCCAAGGAAAAAGTAAATGCTCCATCGTACAGTGCACAGATCTCAATGGTTTCCAAGAGACTTAAGTGACTAGACAAATATTTACCGTAGTTCAGGCACATGCAATTAGTAAGCGTGCTTATAAATGTGACCTAAGTTAGCTCTTGAAATTAAAACTTACCGTCTTTTGCGTAATCACTTCTGGACCTACTTTTACTATAATGTAAAGTCCTTTTAAGGTTGAACATTTTGTATGTACCTGCTGTTTTCCTGCCTGCCTTTTCCCTTTTAGTTCTTTCCAAGAGAAATACCCTTAGAATCACAAATCTCAACTTGAATCTCTAGTCACAATTGGTATTAAATCGTTCTTTTTTTACACGCAAAAGCAGAGGCCCTTGTTCATCACCGGAAGGCAATGCTTGGAGTGGAATGGAGCAAGAAGATCCGCAGATCCATTCAGCTTCCGGAAATTTCAGGAATGAAAATTTGAAGGTCAATATTGCACCAGTTGCATTTTTCTGTGCTTGTTTCTATCTATCTATCTATCTATCTATATATATATATATATATATATATATATATATATATATATACACACACACACACAAACACGTTATTTATTCTTTGTTGTTTTGGTATTATATCAATAACAAGCTATATTATGTGCATTCCTTACAAATCAGAAATCAAAGGAAACTAGTCAGGTGGCTTATCCTTAATCCAATCCCTACCATCCAAAGGACATATATCTTAAGTTACCTAAGCATCCCAACGCATCTAGAATGTGGCAAATTCAGGAGGAAGTTAGTATTTTTCATGTTTTGACTTATACACCAAGATCGGGGCTTCTTCTAAGTTAATACAAGCCTTACTTAGAAGCTTATCGTGAACCACTGCACTTTCGATTCACCTAGTTTTATTACTGGCCTTCTTGTGCTCGAAAATTTCAACTACTGGGTCAAACCCAGTTCAAAAACCAAGCTGAACTATTAATTTTTCTAGACCATCTCTTTTTTTTCCTCTCTAAACTTCACAAGTTTGAATGACACTTTTGCTTGTCATGATCTGCAGGACAATTACTTCATGGAAGGTATGTGTGTTCCGCAAGGACACGAAGGGAAATGCTACAGTGATGCGCACACTCACCTTAGTCCTTCTCACTTTCTCTCCAAGCTGCCCAACCTAGAGTTTACTTTGGGAAGACAAAGCTGGCAGTCTGATCACTCTGATTCGCCTAATGAACTCACTCTTCTCAGATGTTAATCAATATCATCGCCTTCTTAACTTTCCATTCCCTGTTTCTTCCCTCTTTACATCTTTTCTTTTCTTAATCTTAGTTTAAAGAGACCTTTATGGCCGACGTGATTATTGCTTAGTATAGGTTATAACAAAAAACTCCAGATGCTAAACTTGTAGAGGCGATATAAAGGAAGTATGATGCTAAAACTGGCTTCTTATTTGTATTTATCCATAACCATCGAGCAAACCCATCTATTGTTTTGCAGCCAGTGGCGACCATGAGAATTATATAACAAGCATCAATACCTAGAGGCCTTCAAAGATCTCCAGGATGATTTGTCTCATGTGAAAGAAAAATCAACTAAAAATGGCATGCATTTTATGCCCAACCAAAGAAAAGTGACTACAGCATCTTGCTTCATGATGCAACATTTACACCTCTGGAAGAATATTTCTTGCGTTCCAGATCCGAGAAAGTGAATTAACCATCCGTGAGAGGCACTTGTAACTGAAGCAAAACCATACGTTGCTTTAAAAGCTGCATGACATGTGGTTTCGGTTACTTCGACTATTTTCGGGTGAGCTGGATGATTAATCCCCTTGTAAAGGGATCTGGCTAGTCGCTAGGAAGCAAGAAGCTTGCTAGGAGGAGAATATGGTATGGTTCATAGATGCGTCCCCCTTTTGTTATCAATGAATCAGATCTATCCCATTTAGCGGCCCAATTTCGGGTATGTTTAGTTAGATGTGGTAAACAGTTATCCCAGGTCGAATTAATATTTGAATTTCGATCAAACATACAAATTTTTTGAATCATAATATGAGTTTGATATTCAAATGGGATCCAACAATTACATATAGATGACAGATCTCATACTAGTGGGATCCGATTTCATGCATTGGGTCCAAATCCGAGTTGGGATCTGATCATTTGAAAGCCAAATTAAATCAAATTCGGTAGAATCTGGATCAGATCGATGCAGATCCGAACACTGCCAAGACAATCACGGGAGCTTGCCATCTGTTGTTGCCACAAGAGGAGGAGCTTTGCCACAACAGCGCCTACGTGTGAGCACCGGCACCGGCATGCCCCATTGCCTTCCTCTTAATTTTACTTTATGTGCCCTGTGCGACGAAGCTGGAAAAATCACAAGAAAGCAGATGTCATGGCCGCCTTCAAGCTCATTGCAGGCGCTGTGGTCGTCGCCTTGGTCGTCCTCCTCCTCCTCGTGGTCTGCCGATTTTGCTTTAGGAGGGAACCAAGGCCGGGTTTCCACCACCATCCGGCACGGCCCGCCACCGGTCCATAACCAGACGTCTTCTCTCTCTCTTTCTCTCTCTCTCTACGGCGCTCTCTGCCCTTTGGAGTAAGCCGGCCGGCAGCGCGGCCTCGGTCGGAGGAGCGGTTGGGAGTTTCGTTGAGCATGAACTTGATTGCTGCTGAAGTTGGTAACTTTGTATAGGTAGTTTTTTTTTCTTCCCTTTTGCTGTTTGTTTATGATATCAGTCTGAAGAGAGATCGGATGAGAAGTTTGAAGTGTGGTTACAGATGGAAATTTCTTTCATGTGATTGAAATTTCTTGGCTCAAAGGATACCCTTCCCAAATCTTTTAAGGAAAGACTTCCCCAATAGAAGTGCAATGAAATAAGGCTTAGAATGTTTTTCGCCTTTAACTCGACTAAACATATTGATGAGTTTTTTCCTCGTCTTACAAGGACAGAGAGCACCATAATTCTTTTTAGTCTCTTAAAATTTCAAAAGCAACATATTAAGATGATAATGAAGGATGTTACTACACTGAGCGGACATTCCCTCGCGTCTAAATTGGAATCCATAAATAAATAGACGGTTTGTATCGCAGGTCTACTTTTTCAAGCTGCTTTATTTGGCTCTCGTGGCCCCGAGATTTGTAGGTTTTTCACAAGCCCGCCAGCCTACTTCAAACTCAATGTAACAAGAGCGTGCACTGAATTAAACAAATAGTGCTAAACACTAACTTAAGATTATCGTATCATAAACCATCGATGTTGTGGCCATGAGGTTTTGTTTTGTTAGAACCCTGCCAATCATTCAAATGTCTATCTATCTTCATCTTCATATGAAATCTTGGATAGGGAGTCGAAGCCAGTTGCCGACTTGTTGTGGACGAAATTGTTGCGGACTAGATGTCATTAAGGCAAGTAAGGCGGTCGAACATCATCCTACTCGATCATGAAGTTTCACTTACTTGCCTCTGCATAACTTGTGCATGTTGTGTCCACAATATGTGCGTTTATTGAGCGTTTACTGAAAGAATTAGCTTTAACCCATGTGTACTTTCATACACAACGTAACACTACATGTGGAAAGCTTACCGACAAATTTGCAAATTTGTATTCTTCAAAGGAACTGACGACTATGATGCACTTATACGTTTTTGTCTTTGCACCACTACGTTTGTTTCACATTCAATAGTTTGGCTGGAAACAACACCCAAGTCGGTCTGCAATTGTTTGCCTAGAAACAATAATTAAGATAATTAAGTGATCAATAATATTTATCTATACTAGACAGTAGACATAAAAGCGAAAATATGAAGGCCCCTAATTATTTATTGTTTGCAAGACAAGTACCATGAGTTATTATGATTTCACCCTATTTAAACTTCGTACGCGATAAAACTACATGAGTGTCACACTGTTTCATAAACTACACTTCAGTATTAAACTGCAGTTATTCACTTTGGAATTGGAAAAGCACATTATCGTAGGTAGGTTTGGTCGAATCAAGGATCAAGGATGTCAATGGATCTAATTCTTAAATATTTGGATTCAAATAATTTTAGATGTGAATCCAAATGACGCAAATTCGAACACAATATACAAATCCAAATGATCGAAAGTCAAAAGGGAGACTCTTGTAAAAACAAAAAGAAAAAGGAAATTATAAAAATATTAAAAGGTGTAAATAAAGATACATACTTTTCTAAAAAAATTCTGAAAAAAAAAATGCCTTCACCTTCCTTTCTTTGTTGGGTGCATTATATTTGTTGCACAGATGTGTGCTGCATCTGTGCAAGCACGCAACTCACTTGCACACAACTCAATTCCCAAGTGATTTGTTGCACCACACGCAACTCAATCTATGATTACAAGTTTAACACAATATTCGAATCCAAATTTTAAATTCAAAACTCCAAATGATGGAACGCAGTCTCTGATGACAAGTTTTAACACAATATTCGAATCTAAATTTTAAATTCAAAACTCGAGGCCAGTCCAAATGGAAGGGCGTTTAAACTTTTCAAGCGAATCGGATTTTTAAATACACAACCGAATCAGAACCTCATTATTATAAGTCAAGTGTGTGAATAATGGACATCGAATATCTATTAAAAACTAAAATCCAAATTTAAACACAGCAATTTGATCTGTTTCTGTTTAGAAACCAGATGCTAGACAAAAATCGAGACAGTGTTCAGAACCGCACGTTCCTTGTTACGTCTCGACTTTTGTGTTCAAGGCGAGCATGGGCAAGAACAGTCGGAGACGCCATGTCCTCCAGCTCACCAGACTCTTTTTTCATATTCCTGTTTGAAAGCAGAGGAAAATCTTCATGGACGACAGGGCGGCATGTCTTCGACTTTCATTCTCTTTTTTACTTTTCCTAGTTGAGAGCAGAACGCATCACGTGGTCCACGTAGGGCTTTTCTTCTCTCGCAAGCGCCGCCCTTCGTCATATACACTCAAGTCACTCACCAATTTCGTAGCTAAATTAAGTTTTCAGGCAACCTTTGTTCACTTTCAAGGGCGGGTTGGTGTGGTTGGCCATTGGGCATGCCACGTTCGGGTTCTTCGGGTGGCTTCTACGGCACTTTTTTCCTATAAATGCAGCAACATTCGTGTCTGACTTGCTTTTCCTTATCTTTACAAAGGACAGCACAGGAATAATAGAAAGATTTTAGTGTATATGAACTTTTTGGAGTTATTATGTGGTGGGTTTTGAGTAATTCGACTGCAGAAAAGTACACCAACCATTCTTCTAATTCGCTTTGGCCCTTTTGCAATAGGTATATACGTGTCCAGAGGAAGAAGGACTACTTCAACTTTGGCCCTTCTTCCGGTGGCTTCTGTCTTTCTTCCTCTATTCACCGGTGAGGACCATTCTTCCGGGTGGCACTCTTTCTTATAAAAGCAGCAACAATCGTGTTGTACTTGTTTTCCCTTATCTCTATAAAGGACAACATAGGAATGATACAAAGATTTTAGTGTATACGAAGTTTTTGGAGTTATTATGTGATGGGTTTTGTTTAATTCGACTGCAGAAAAGCACAGCAAGCATTCGACTAATTCGCTTTGAAGCTTGTTTGGCACTTTTGTTTACCATGACAAGAAGTTCAAGCAATGGCTTTGGTTAGATGTTTTGCCATTAACTGATAAAAGATATCTGTTCAACCTCAATGGTTAATGGTTGTGGCATAATTAACACGAAAGAAAGAGTACGGATGCTCATTGGTCATTATCAGATAATTACTTATATTCAGTCATGGGTTGAATCGTATCTTTTGTAATAGGTTGGGATTCAGGCTCAAATTCATTTAAAAGCAAACTGAGATTAGACATGAGTAAGATCTGACATTTATAAGCAACTGGCTCGGATCTTTATCAGATGTCAGTGGAATATCCGACTTAGATTTACCTTTCGTTATGAAACTGAATAAAACGAGTCATTAGGAACTCGGTAAATTAAAGTCTCGGTGAATCTTCAGCATTTTGAAGAGAGAATGAAAGAAATAATGGTGAAATATCTTACCAATTTAAAGAGCTATGACCGCCAGTTTCTGTTAATCATAACTAATTGCAATCCAGTTGCCAATCTTACCATTTAATCAGTCATTCTACATGTTTTTTTTTTTTCTCACGAGAAAATGACAAAAGTGTTTCACAGTTTACTTTTTTGACGTTTTCAGGGCAAAAAGTTTCAACTATATAGTCAACTTTTTCAAAACAAACGCAATTTCACGGAAGTCGACACCACACACCAGACATATAATATATATATATATATATACATACATGCACGAACGCACCACTCACCAAAACAGCAAATTCTCTCATCGCAACCATGGATTCCATGAAGGTGGTAGGGAGTTTGGCAGCCCTCCTTGCCCTTGTCTTCGTCTACCATATTTGGCAAAAGAGGAGGGGAGAAACAGAACGCCGACCGACCGAGCCCGGTAGTGCTTGGCCTGTAGTTGGCCACCTTCCCCTGCTGAGTGGAACCACACCTCTCCATAGAACCTTGGCTGCTCTCTCAGAGAAGCACGGGCCTTTGTTCACCCTTCGACTCGGTCAAATGCGTGCTTTGGTAGTGAGCAGCATGGATCTAGCCAAGGAGTGCTTCACTACAAACGACCAAGCCTTTGCCAGTCGTCCCCCATTGGAGAGCTCCAAATGCCTCGGCTATGGCTGCGCCATGTTTGGGCTCGCTCCGTACGGATCTTACTGGCGCGAAGTCCGCAAGATGACCACCATCGAGCTTCTATCAAACAGGCGACTCGAGCTGCTCAAGCACATCCGAGTCGAGGAGGTGGGCTCCTTGGTGGAGGCCTTATACCGCAGCTGTGGTAGCGATTACCCGGTGGACATGAATCGGCGTTTCAACAACTTGAGCATGAACATCATACTTAGGATGGTCGCCGGAAAACGGTACTTTAATTTAGACGGTGAAGAAAACGATGGTGAGGCAGAAGAGTTTAGAAAAGTGATAAGTGAGTTTTTCCATCTGTTGGGAGTGTTGACGGTCAGTGACACGATACCATGTCTAGAGTGGCTAGATGTTGGTGGCCACCTCAAAGCCATGAAGAGGGTTAAAAAGAAGATGGACGGATTTGCGTCGGCTTGGCTTGCAGAGCACCGGCGAGAGAGAAAGTCCGGTACAAGGGACACCGAGAGAGATTTCATGGACGTGCTCATTAAAGAGGTAGAAGACGGCCACTTGTCAGAAAAGCATCAAACTGACACCATAATCGAATCCACCGCCATGGTACGTGGCTGTTTCTTGTTATGAATTTTCTTCTCATTGTATTTACACAAGGTTAAGCGAAAGTGCCAGGCTATTTGTAAGGATATATATCTCATTATTTACTTATTTTAAAAAGTCACGTTTTACAATAATATATATATATATATATATATGCATAACTTATTATTGTAAAAGAAAGATTTTGTATAATATATATATATTACAGAAAGAGACGTAGTTTCTTTGTTTTTTTATAATGGTGATACAGACTAGCGAAAATGTTTTTTTGGTTAAAACGTTTCAGTTATAATTTAAATTTAATTTAGTTGTGTCCCAAGATTTAAATAGAAATAAATCAATGGTGCAAAACAAACGTGTCATTATAATAATAACAAAAAGCCCATTTAAAAGTAGTGTAAAATGTTAACTTATCCACTCATCCCTATTACCATGGGTATTTGGGAAGGATTTGGCAATTGCACTGCTTCAAAATGGGCAGGCCTGGATGGTCTTCACAAAGTGCCTTTAAACTAAATAAGTAGCATTCAATGCAAATCATTTTGTTGTAGAAATTATGGAGGTGGGTGGAAAAAGTTTTCTTAAAAGTTAGGGAGCATCGTTCTGACCAAACCCCGGTCGGCAATCACATATAGACATGGATTTGATTTTCTTTTTCTTTTGGGAAAACGAGTCCCGACCTTATTAATTAGCTTAAAATAAACTGAAACTGTGTTTTGTATGTAAAATAGAGTAACCAAAATAGGGTTTCAAGCTCCGATCTGGTTTTTGAGTTTATATATCCTTTTCATGATAAGGTTCAAAATGTTCTATTTTTTAGATTGTCATTTTCAATTTTATATTCAAATCTTTCTTATGATAAGGTTCAAAATGGTCGTTCTTACTAAATGACGCCCATCTCAATATTTTTTATTTTTAAAAAGGAAAATAAATTGATAACAGAGAGATTATTTTTCAAAACGAAGCTAAATTATGCTGGTGATGTGGATAGTCCGGAATTATCGCAGGGTCTGATAGCAGCAGGCACGGATACGACGTCTGTCACCTTAGAGTGGGCTCTCTCGTCTCTGCTCAACAATCGTCAGGTGCTGGAAAAAGCAAAAGAAGAGTTGGACTGCAAGGTAGGGAGGGAGAGACGAGTGGAGGAATCAGACATAAAAAACTTGGCATACTTGCAAGCCATCGTAAAAGAGACAATGCGCCTGTACCCAGCAGGGCCGCTCTTGGTCCCGCATCAGTCCATCGAGCCCATCCAGCTTGGTGGGTACCACATACAGGCCGGCACCACCCTGTTTGTTAACACCTGGAAGATACAACGAGATCCGATGTTGTGGACGGACCCAGAAGAGTTCAGGCCGGAGAGGTTCTTGACCAGCCACAAAGGGATTGCCTTCGGTGGTCAGAACTTCGCCTTCATGCCGTTCGGAATGGGGCGGAGGATGTGCCCCGGCTGGACGATGGCTTTGCAAGTTCTTTACTTAACTTTGGCACGCTTGCTGCAAAGCTTTGAGTGGTCGACGCTCACGGACGAGCCAGTTGATATGACCGAAGGGTTTGGGCTGACCATGCCCAAATCTTCTCCCCTCAAAGTTCGTCTGACTCCTCGCCTCCCACCTCACCTCTATTAGTGAACACCTCACCTCTATTAGTGAAGCTGCCCACATATATTGCTTGCTGTTTTGTGTATGCCTCATGATAATTTAGCTACAATTCTTTCTGTTTTACTTCCAAATAAACAATGAGGTAATAAAAGGAGAAAGTCTTGCATATCAAGCTTGTCTCTTCTCTCTCTCTCTCTCTCATTTGCTCGTCTTTGTCTTCTTTCTAAAGCTCAACAAAAACTGGGACATTCAGGTGGGCGTGTAAAGCTTTTTATAATGTGGCCTTGCCCCTTATAATTCATTAATCAACTTCAAGACTACGAACCGAAGCACCTGACGTTTCAATAATCTAGGCCACCACTATGGTAGATCCTCCCTTTTCTCTCGATCTGTTTTATAATGTAATAATCGCTAGGCTCTTGTTAAGAGAAATTTTTAAAATCACGCCCAAAAGGTATTGGCAATAGAAAAAAAGTATAACCCATAAACGTATGTGTTTATGGAAGCACAACATCTAAGTTTCTTAAATGGTTAACGAAAAGTTAAGTTGCTGTCTAATTTTGTTTGCCTTAATTACAGTGTCTCTGATTTTTCTAATTTCATTTTGATGCGCTCTTGATTTGCTGAACAAAAATTTAAAATTTTTCAGTTAACTCAGCATTTCTTGTCGTTGTAAGTTGAAGGAAGCGCGCTACTGCCCTATTTAAATCGATAGCAGTGTTCGGCCCCTTTTATGCATTTAGAGAAGCAACTAGGACAACTAAGAATATCACGCATAAGTATATTAGTTCCTGAAGCCTCTTTAAGACTTTTTAACATAAAACTGTTTTAAAATTATTTTCAACATTCTTTTGCTGTTATATCTTCCATTTTCAGGGACACTCTTGTGTTTATTACAGGTTTCAGTAGGTTTGTGGGTTCAGAAAAAGTCTCCAACACCGACCGAAACAATTTAATTCGATTCGGCAGAAGTATTTGGGTTTGGGTCAGACCCAGCTATCTGCAACGCTCACTTCATTGGATTGTTGGAAAGTGGCCTTGAGCCCTATCTCAGCATTTAGTTCTTGGTTTTTCAGGTTTTCTGTCGTATTAAAATTGACTACTTTGATCATGTTGCGAGTTCATATTTCCATTGTTTTTAATTGCTATTGCAGAAGGAAATTGCATTATCTACTGCTTCAAGGGAAAATTTACTATTCAGCTCATTTGACATTGATGGAGATGTTGACCAACTATTTAAGTTGATTTATTTTACTTGAGTGTTAATTATTGAGAAGTAATCAGCGACCTTGAAGATTAAGGATCTAGTTTCCTATTCCTGTCACCATGTAGTACTTGATGGTCGAGTTGGTCTTATTCCTAATTTTTCTCTTGGTCAAGTCATTTCATTTGAAACAGGCTAGAAACACCACAGTTTCTGGATTTGCTATTCTTCAGTTTTGTTATCATACTCCTTGTCTGAAAAAGTGGGATTTTTACATTTAACTTTCCTATTTGTTTAGGAATACTGGTGCAAACTATTGCATCCCAAATATGTTTGTGAAAGGGTGTGCACAGACAGCCACCTTTATGTACTTCCTCAAAGAGTGGACGCCTTCAGCCGCAGGATTTCACGCTAACAAAGCATAAAAAGCTTACTGGTTCCATTGGCAAGAAGAGACAGTATGATTATGCAAACTTCTTTTCTTACCTAAGAGACGTCGGGTTATTATCTGTAGAATAGGTGGAGCCTTTTGTTGTTTGAATACTCTGAACCAAACAAGGACATTTTTGTTCCTTTGTATGTTTGATATCGCCACAGCTTTCGGTTTAGACTGGAACGTTACTAGAATTTATCTCCGCCTTTCACACGTCAATAAGAACCACGACCATGAATAAATAGGGCCCGTCCGATGCTTCACAAAACAAAAGATGATTGAAACAAGGCCCGCTGTTCCTTGACTAAGACCAAGCCAAGACGTCCATCTCATTGCATTTGTGGGGAACAGGTGGATCTTTATCAGACGTCAATGGAATATCCAACTTAGGTTTAGCTTTGGTTATGAAACTGAATGCTACGAGTCATTAGGTAAATTAAAGTCTCGGTGAATCTTCAGCATTTTGAAGAGAGAATGAAAGAAATAATGGGGAAATATATTCAGTTAATTGATTTCACTCACTCTTCCCCATCACCCGCTCCCACTTTAAAGAGCTATGACCGGCAGTTTCAGTTAAATTATAATTAATTGCAATCCAGGTGCTAAGCTTACCATTTAATCAGTCATTCTATTTTTTTTTTCTTTTCTCACGTGAAAAAAACAAACGTGATTCACAGTTTACTTTTTTGACGTTTTCAGGCAAAAAGTTTCAATTATATAGTCAACTTTTTCAAAAACATACGCTATTTCACCGAAGTTGCTTTCTTGGTTGTCACAGATACACACACTACACCTATAATATGTATATATATACACACGATCGCACCACACACCAAGACAGCAAATTCTCCCATCTTAACGATGGATTCCATGAAACTGTTAGAGAGTTTGGCAGCCCTCCTTGCCCTCGTCTTCGTCTACAATCTTTGGCCAAAGAGGAGGGGAGAAACAAAACGCCGACCGACCGAGCCCGGTGGTGCTTGGCCTGTAGTTGGCCACCTTCGCCTGCTGAGTGGAACCACACCTCTCCATAGAACCTTGGCTGCTCTCTCAGAGAAGCACGGGCCTTTGTTCACCCTTCGGCTAGGTCAAATGCGTGCTGTGGTAGTGAGCAGCATGGATCTAGCCAAGGAGTGCTTCACTACAAACGACCAAGCCTTTGCCAGTCGTCCCCCATTCGAGAGCTCCAAATGCCTCGGCTATGCCTGCACCATGCTCGCGCTCGTCCCGTACGGACCTTATTGGCGCGAAGTCCGCAAGATGGCCAGCATCGAGCTGCTATCAAACAGGCGACTCGAGCTGCTCAAGCACATCCGAGTCGAGGAGGTGGGCTCCTTGGTGGAGGCCTTATACCGCAGCTGCGGTGGCAGTTACCCGGTGGACATGAATCGGCGTTTCAGCAACTTGAGCATGAACATCATGCTTAGGATGATCGCCGGAAAAAGGTACTTTAATTTGGACGGTGAAGAAAATGAAGGTGAGGCAGAAGAGTTCAGAAAACTGATAATTGAGCTTTTCCATCTGTTGGGAATGTTGACGGTCAGTGACGCGATACCAAGTCTGGAGTGGCTAGATGTTGGTGGCCACCTCAAAGCCATGAAGAGGGTTAAAAAGAGGATGGACGGATTTGCGTCGGCTTGGCTTGCAGAGCACCGGCACCGGCACCGGCGTGAGAGAAAGTCCGGCAAAAAGGACACGGAGAGAGATTTCATTGACGTGCTCATTAGGGAGGTAGAAGACGGCCACTTGTCAGAACAGTATCAAACTGACACCATAATTGAAGCCACCGCTATGGTAAGTGGCTCTTTCTTATGGATTTTCTTCTCATTGTATTTCCACGAGGTTAACCTAAAAGTGCCCAGGTTTTTGGTAAGTCATATCTCATTATTCACTTATTTTATATATATATATATATATATAGAGAAAGAGATCAATGTTGCAAAACAAAAGTGTCATTTTAATAATAACAAAAAGTCCATTTAAAAGTAGCGTAAATTTTTAACCTATCCCTTCATTCCTATTACCATGGGTATTTCGGAAGGATTTGGCAATTGCACTTCTTCAGCCAAACTGGGTAGGCCTGAATATTGATCGCACTTCTCTCTGGCTCTTTCTAAAACTATCAAGTGGTTGACTGTTGGAACTTGGACCTTTTTTTTTTGTTACACTGAGCACTAACCTTCAAAACGAAAATATGTCGCTTTTTTGGCTGGCTACTAGTTACAAAAGCTAGCTCTGTTGTATCGTTCACATTATTTGCAGTTTTTTTCCATCAAAATTTAAACGTCAAGACGAGCAACTCTCGGAAATTACTGTTATCAACTATCTGAATTCCCGTTTGCGTTTTTGGCCAAACAAAACAATCTTCCTCTAGCCTTAGACTACCATAAAGTGGAAACGAAGAGTATCAAAAAGATATACCATGTATTCGCACACGCTTGGGTTAAGAAAAATGGAATTTTGGTTCCACCTTCCAAATACCTGGTATTAAATGTCTGACCTTATTTAAATGCCATGCATTCAGACACCCCCTTACTTTTGATATGCCACACATTTAAATACCATGAATTTAAACGCCTCCATAGTTTTGTGAGTAGGGTGGGAAGATCCTGTCCTAAATCATAGGTTTAAAATTTTTAATGTTAAAAGGGACAGAAAAACAAAAATTACCAACAAGATTTAAAGGTCATTTTCAGCATTTTTACAAAATTATGTATCTTTCAAGGATAAAAAAACAAGTTGTATTGTTTGGGGGTTTTACTTTTTGCAGCATAAGCTAATGTATTGAGCTTCACTTTTTACCTTCCCAAAATATTTTATCAAAAATTTGCATCTGCTTAAACACCCAACACGGAACTTCTCTTACACTTGGAACATTGTGCCCTTTTTTTTTTTCACATTGTTAGGTAATCGGCCTACATTTCTGTGACAGGAAAAAGGCACGTAGTACTACCAGTTATAAATAGGCACATGGCCTGTCACATGCCTCCAACATGTTATTGTCTATAATCTTTCTCCATTCATCCGCCAACACAAAAAACACTATGCAGTCTTTCAGGATGGGGACAGGCATGGAGTAATTCATTGTTGGACAAAAGAGTCAATTCTTTCATCTGCTCCATGGTATGAAATTCACCCACAAGGAACAAAACACTGGTTAGGAAGATGATAAGGGTTCTTACTAGATGACATCCGTCTCAATATTTTTGATTTTTAAAAAGAAAAGTAATTCGATAATTGAGAGATTATTTTTCAAAACGAAGCTAAATTATGCAAGTGATGTGGATCGTCCTTAATTATGGCAGAGTTTGGTAGCGGCAGGCACGGATACGACGTCTGTCACCTTAGAGTGGGCTCTCTCCGCTCTGCTCAACAATGGTCAGGTGCTGGAAAAAGCAAAAGAAGAGTTGGACTGCAAGGTAGGGAGGGAGAGACGAGTGGAGGAATCCGACATAAAGAACTTGGCATACTTGCAAGCCATCGTAAAAGAGACAATGCGCATGTACCCAGCAGGGCCGCTCTTGGTCCCCCACCAGTCCATCGAACCTGTCCAGCTTGGTGGGTACCACATACCAGCCGGCACCATCCTGTTTGTTAACGTATGGAAGATACAACGAGATCCGATGTTGTGGACGGACCCAGAAGAGTTCAGGCCGGAGAGGTTCTTGACCAGCCACAAAGAGATCGCCTTCGGTGGTCAGAACTTCGCCTTCATGCCATTCGGAACGGGGCGGAGGATGTGCCCCGGCTGGACGATGGCTTTGCAAGTTCTTCACTTAACTTTGGCACGCTTGCTGCAGAGCTTTGAGTGGTCGACGCCCATGGACGAGCCAGTTGATATGACCGAAGGGTTTGGGCTGACCATGCCCAAAGCATCTCCGCTCAAAGTTCGTCTTACTCCTCGCCTCCCGCCTCACCTCTATTAGTGAAACTGCTCATATGTATTGCTTGCTGTTTTGTGTATACTTCATGATGATTTAGCAACAATTCTTTCTGTTTTACTTCCAAATAAACAATGAGCTAATAAATGGAGAAAGTCTTACATATCAAGCGTGTCTCTTCTCTCTCTCTCACATTTGCTCGTCTTTCTCTTCATTCCAAAGCCCAACAAAAACTGGGACATTCAGTTGGGCGTGTAAAGCTTTTTATAATGTGGCCTTGCCACTTATAATTATTCATTAATCAACTTCAAGACTACGAACCGAATCACATGACGTTTCAATAATCAAAGACATCATATATATGCCTTAATTACACTGTCTCTGATTTGTCTATTTTCCTATTCCTGTCACCATGTAGTACTTGATGGCCGAGTTGGTCTTATTCCTAATTTTTCTCTTGGTCAAGTCATTTCAATTGAAACAGGCTAGAAACACCACAGTTCCTGGATTTGCTATTCTTCAGTTTTGTTATCATACTCCTTGTCTGAATAAGTGGGATTTTTACATTTAACTTTCCTATTTGTTTAGGAATACCGGTGCAAACTATTGCATCCCAAATATGTTTGTGAAAGGGTGTGTACAGACAGCCACCTTTGTGTACTTTCTTAAAGAGTGGACGCCTTCAGCCGCAGGATTTCACGCTAACAAAGCATAAAAAGCTTACTGATTCCATTGGCAAGAAGAGACAGTATGATTATGCAAACTTCTTTTCTTACCTAAGAGACGTCGGGTTATTATCTATAGAATAGGTGGAGCCTTTTGTTGTTTGAATACTCTGAACCAAACAAGGACATTTTTGTTCCTTTGTATGTTTGATATCGCCACAGCTTTCGGTTTAGACTGGAACGTTACTAGAATTTATCTCCGCCTTTCACTCGTCAATAAGAACCATGACCATCAATAAATAGGGCCCGTCCGATGCTTCACAAAAGATGATTGAAACAAGGCGCGCTGTTCCTTGACAAAGACCAAGCCAAGACGTCAATCTCATTGCATTTGTGGGGAACAGGTGGATCTTTATCAGACGTCAATGGAATATCCAACTTAGGTTTAGCTTTGGTTATGAAACTGAATGCTACGAGTCATTAGGAACTTGGTAAATTAAAGTCTCGGTGAATCTTCAGCATTTTGAAGAGAGAATGAAAGAAATAATGGTGAAATATATTCAGTTAATTGATTTCACTCACTCTTCCCCATCACCCGCTCCCACTTTAAAGAGCTATGACCGGCAGTTTCAGCTAAATTATAATTAATTGCAATCCAGGTGCTAAGCTTACCATTTAATCAGTCATTCTAATTTTTTTTTTCTTTTGTCACGAGAAAAAAACAAAAGTGATTCACAGTTTACTTTTTTGACGTTTTCAGGCAAAAAGTTTCAATTATATAGTCAACTTTTTCAAAAACATACGCTATTTCACCGAAGTTGCTTTCTTGTCGTCAACCGACACCACACACACCATATCTGTAACATATGCATACACATACACGATCGCACCACACACCAAGACAGCAAATTCTCTCATCTTGACGAGGGATTCCATGAAACTGTTAGAGAGTTTGGCAGCCCTCCTTGCCCTCGTCTTCGTCTACAATCTTTGGCCAAAGAGGAGGGGAGAAACAAAACGCCGACCGACCAAGTCCGGTAGTGCTTGGCCACCTTCGCCTGCTGAGTGGAACCACACCTCTCCATAGAACATTGGCTGCTCTCTCAGAGAAGCACGGCCCTTTGTTCACCCTTCGGCTAGGTCAAATGCGTGCTTTGGTAGTGAACAGCATGGATCTAGCCAAGGAGTGCTTCACTACAAACGACCAAGCCTTTGCCGGTCGTCCCCCATTCAAGAGCTCCAAATACCTCGGCTATGGCTGTGTCATGCTCGCGCTCGCCCCCGTACGGACCTTATTGGCGCGAAGTCCGCAAGATGGCCACCATCGAGCTGCTATCAAACAGGCGGCTCGAGCTGCTCAAGCACATCCGAGTCGAGGAGGTGGGCTCCTTGGTGGAGGCCTTATACCGCAGCTGCGGTGGCGGTTACCCGGTGGACATGAATCGGCGTTTCAGCAACTTGAGCATGAACATCATGCTTAGGATGATCGCCGGAAAACGGTACTTTGATTTGGACGGTGAAGAAAATGATGGTGAGGCAGAAGAGTTTAGAAAAGTGATAAGTGAGTTTTGCCATCTCTTGGGAGTGTTGACGGTCAGCGACGCGATACCATGTCTGGAGTGGCTAGATGTTGGTGGCCTCCTAAAAGCCATGAAGAGGGTTAAAAAGAAGATGGACGGATTTGCGTCGGCTTGGCTTGCAGAGCACCGGCGTGGGAGAAAGTCCGGTAGAAGGGACACGGAGAGAGATTTCATGGACGTGCTCATTAAAAGAGGGAGAAGACAGCCTCATGTCAGAAAAGCACCAAACTGAGATGTGAACGATTGGATTCAGATATATACCTTTTATCATATCTAATTTCTCAATCGGATATAAAATTGCTTACCATATCCGATTTTTTAAATGTAACCCAACTTTGATCTACCACTGATATATAATGTAATAGATCTAGACCAAGATAAATAATTTCTTTTACTTCCATCTAGGAGAGTGGAAGTGATTTTGGTATTGGATACCTGATCTTGAACAACTATTCTCTCCATTGTAAAGTCCGACCACTGGCTTGGTGTGAACGAGCTATTTTCGGCCATGAATCTGCTGTGAAACAGGAAGCTGCAAGTGAAGAACAGAGAACCGCATGCGATAGGGAGACAGATCCTGCACGCGATTCACCCCTGGTGCTCGATTGAAGCTGAAATTTAGGGCGTCCACTCCTCACTAGTATACCTTGATGTTGTCCAATTTTTATTAGAAGCAGAGCTGACATTGAAGTTCTAGAATTCTGTGAACACAGAATCAAGGCACCTGCTCTAATACCATGTACAAAGAAAGAAGAGCAAGAAACAAACAAGATTTAACGTGGTTCGGTCTTCTCAGACCTACATCCATGACAAAGGCTCCACACCTCGTTTTGTATTTTTCATTGTCTTGGGCCAAAGACAATACACGCTATATGAGAACTTCCATTAAAATGTCTAACAAACATGAAAGGCTCTTTCAGGAGGCAATACAATTAGTAATGGAACGAAACTATGATAGTTTCTAAAACACGCACAAGGCTGAACGACTATATGCCCAACGGATGGGAACAAGAAAGGCAACTTGATTGTTCAACAATTTCTATGTTGATAATTTTCAACATTGGCCCCTAAAATCTTTGAAAAAAGTTCACATGCCAATACTTTCGAGACTTTTCAATGTGTAACATTTTAGATATTAATCTTCTATATATATGAAAACGGGTAGTCACCAAACCATAATATGCCAAAGTTTGATGTGAGTCATTTTATTCGTTGATACCAATGAGATAAGATGGTGGGCATTAATATACAAAGTTAAAAGGTTCTAAAAAGTCCCTATCCTCCATTGAAGGGCTCCTGGAAAAAATAGTTTGTTTTCTATATTTTCAAGTTAGCATTGTCATCTGATCTCCTCAAAATAACCTAACCCAAATTATTTTTCTGAAATCTGGCATATGGGAGTGACTACCACCACCAAAAGAAAAAAGAAAGAAAAAAAAAATCAGGCTGCTCCCCTACTGGGGGCCTTTTGCCTTTGGGTCGCTTTATTTCAATCTTCTCTGGTGGAAGGTTCCTTTCTCTAAAATTGTTATGGTTAGATAATTATAATTGTATTTTTAAACGGTTTAAAATGATCACTTCCCTTTTCAAAAATGTGGAGTGTTTGGAGAGGCTTAGAGGTGATTTGGCAAAGAGACTTAGAGGTGATTTGCCAAAGGGATTAACTTCAAACATGTATTCAGTGTTTTGCGTAGGCGAGACCCGACCCTTTTTCTTTGTCTCGTTTCACTCTATTTTTTTTCATCATGCGTTATCCCAGCAAACCTCAACAAAGATGTGAAAGATTCAGGTGGCCGTTTCTAAAGTTTTTTTTTTTTTGTTTTTAAATTGGGAAGTTGCCAGTTGCCACTTATAATTCATTGATCAACTTCAAGAAGTCTACGTACCCAATCACGATTTTTTCATTAATCAAAGATGTCCTACGTATCAGATGGCGTGATGCGTTCCTTATTTATGAATTTTACAGCCGAAGAACTTGTCATTTTGGGTTCGATTTCTTATAGAAAGGATAGTGAGAGGGGGCATCGTCTCATCTAATTCATTGTACGCGTCGTGCTACGAATTAAATAAGATAAAATTATTGCTAAAAGACGAAAAGATAGGTATGCGTCGTTGCTTTGTTTAAACATTTGACGTGTTTAGAAAGAGCAGCTTAACATTAAAAAATTACGGACATCCACAGGCACCATTATAGGCAAGCCCAACGTGAACTATTCGTGTGTGAAAAACTTTAAAAAAGTAATGCTCATAATAACAGGCTTTGGGTGTTACTAATGTCAGAGATGCAAGACAGTACCGTTTTGCATTTGCTCATATATTGTTGGATTCATGAAATGATGTTAAAAGACGGTCCCTTATCTGAAAAGTACTAAACTGACACCACAATTCAAGCCACCGTTATGGTATATATGTTGCTCTTCTTCTTTTGGCTTTTCTTCTCATTATATTTTGCACATGGTGCACTAAAATTGTTAGGCTGTTGCTAAGTTCATAGCTATATATCAATCATTACTTGAAGCCAAAATTTCAAAGTCACACTTAATTAAAAGATTTGACAACAATATAAAGTATACATATAACCTATATAATAGAAAACGAACCAAGTCTTTCTTAATGGTTCAGAGAGAAAGGGTGGCGCTATTTATTTGCTTTTAAAACAGCTCAAATTTTTCTCGCCAACAAATTCTGATGTTTATTTTATTTGATGATAAAATATACTTTTATTTGATTTCAACATTTTCCCTCATTTAAATTGAGAACGAGAAGATTGTTTGGTCCTCATGACACATAACTTCTGTTAAAAACTAAGACGACTGCGTACATTAACACTGGAAGTTTTTAGAAAAATCTTCAACATGAAGTCGGACACGAAGCTCCATTAGACGAAACCGGGATCTCAATGTTTTCAGTTTATGTTTAAATTGTCCCCATAAGGTAGAAAATGGTAAATCTCAAGCTGATGTTCTGATAAGATTCATAATGGACGATGGCTTTGCAAGTTCGTTGCTAGGCATTGGCACCCTTGGTGCAGAGCTTCGAGAGGTCGACACCCACGGATGAGCCAGTTGACATGGCGGAAGGGTTTGGACTGACCATGCCCCGGACAGCACCGCTCAAAGTTCGTCTGAGGCCTGTCTCCCGCCCCACCTGTATTAGTGGAACTGCTCATATATATTGCTTGCTGTTTTGTAGTTTTGTATGCTTAATGATAATTTAGCAGGGTCCGTTGCTTTTAGAACAACTCTCAGTTTCTAGATTACTTGCAAAGAAACAATGTGGTAATAAAATGAGAATGTTGTAGGAGATTTGTGAGTGTTTCATCTTTAATGGAAATGTAATATTGTATTCTGCGCACTTGTTTCGCCGCTTTTTCTTGTTTTCAACAAAGCAAGCTGTGGGGATCAATCATAATTTGGGTGCCGGCTAAAACCCTTGTGACCCATCCTAGCCCAGCTGGAGATATGAATGAGAGGAGGAAGCAATAGAGGTGCGCATCGGGCCCAGGTTCCGGCTTCAAAAAACCAGCCGGGCCAGCTCGATAATGTATCAGGTCGGCCCGGGTGGGTAAGTTCAACGGGCACGATTCAGTCCGATAAGTTTTTAATTTTAATTTTAATTGATTAAGAATATATATTTTATTATTAAAAATATATTTTATATTTAAAAAATATTTTTTATCTTAACCAAACCGATGCACTTTACCTATTACCAAAATATATTGGGTGGAAAATATGGCCAGGACGATAAAAACAAACTCACATGTTAATGTTCTAAAAACATTTCAAGTTCGCCCAGTTCAACCTTTTGCCCCCATACCGTTGGTTCATCATCCAACTTGCAACAACTTAATAATATGGTAACTGACATCCATCTTACCAGATTATGGCTAGTTCATTATCTGCACTCAGAAGTAGTCGAATTGAGAAGAAACTTTCACTAAAAATTTCTTTCAAAGGATCTAGCCATGGTCATGGGCTTATTCACCTAAGAAAGTCTTACATATCAAGCTCGTCTCTTCTCTCTCTCTCATTTGCTTGTCTTGCGTCTTCCTTCCAAAGCTCAACAAAAAAAAAGTGAGACATTCAGGTGGGCGTGTAAAGTTTTTTATAATGTGGCCTTCCCACTTATAATTCATTAATCAACTCCAAGACTACGAACCGAATCACATGACGTTTCAATAATGTCATATATATGCACCAAAATTGGATCCTCTGCTCATCGTACGTCCCTGATGGACGAGTTCATTAAAAAGCTAGGAGGCCGACACTTGTCTGACGCAAGCAACGGATGCAAGCCATCGCAAAAGAGACAATGCGCCTGTACCCAGCGGGGCCACTCTTGGTTCCGCACCAGTCCATCGAGCCCGTCCAGCTTGGTGGGTACCACATACCCGCCAACACCACCCTGTTTGTTAACACCTGGAAGGTACAACGAGATCCGATGTTGTGGACGGACCCAGAAGAATTCAAGCCAGAAAGGTTCTTGACGAGCCACAAAGAGATTGCCTTCGGTGGTCAGAACTTTGCCCTTATGCCGTTCGGAATGGGGCGGAGGATGTGCCCCGGCTGGACGATGGCTTTGCAAGTTCTTCACTTAACTTTGGCACGCTTGCTGCAAAGCAAAGCTTTGAGTGGTTGACGGCCGAGTCAGTTGACATGACCGAAGCATCAGGGGTGACCATGCCTAGAGCAGCTCCGCTCAAAGTTCACCTGAACGCCTCACCTCTATTAGTCAAAAAGCTCATACATATTTTGCTTATGGTTATTGATGATTTAGCAGGGTTGGTTGCTTTTAGAACAATCTTTTCTAGTTTACTTCCAAACAAACAGTCAACAAATAAAATGGGAATGTTATAAGAGAAATTTGTGAATGTTTGATCTTAGTGGAAATGTAATCTTGTATTCTACGCGCATGTCTCGCTAGCTGTTGCCTGATTGCAACTAAGCAAGCTGTGAGGTCTCAATCATACGCAAACCTCAACGTGAAAGATTCAGGTGGACGTTTCTAAAGTTTTTCTTTTTGTTTTTAAATTTGGAATTTGCCAGTTGCCACTTATAATTCATTGATCAATTTCAAGAAGTCTACGTACCCAATCACGTAATATTGTTTCATGTCCTAAGTATCAGATGGCGTGACGCGTTCCTTATTTATGAATTTTACAGCCGAAGAACTTGTCAGTTTGGGTTCGATTTCTTATAGTGGGAACCGTGAATTTATCATTGAAATGATGGTGTGAGGGGGCATCGTCTGAACTAATTCATTGTGCACGTCCTGCTACGAATTAAATAAGATGAAATTATTGCTAAAAGACGAAAAGGTAGGGATGCGTCGTTGTTTGGACCAAGACTTTGCTTAAACATTTGACGTGTTTTGAAAGAACAGTTTAAAATTAAAAAATTACGGACATCCACGCGCACCGTTATAGGCAAGCCGAACGTGAACAGGATTATAGTGTGTGAAAAAATTTAAAAAAGTATTGCTCACAATAACAGGCTTTTAAGTGTTACTAATGTCAAAGATGCATTACAGTACCGTTTTGCATTTGCTCATATACCCGTTGGATTCGTTAAATGATGTTAAAAGACGGTCGCTTTTATGACAAAGTACCAAACTGACACTATAATCTCAACTCGATATATGAGTAACCGGAGGAAGCATTATAGAGGTGGGCATCCGAGCCTGAGAAAACTAGCTCGGGCCAGCTCCATGATGTATGGGTCCGGCCTGAGTAGGTCCGATGGGCATGATTCGGTTCGATAAGTTTTTAATATTAATTTTATTTGATTAATAATATATATTTTATTATTAAAAATATATTTTATTTTCACAAAAATATTTTATATTTAAAAAAATATTTTTTATCTTAATCGAGCCAGGCTCGGGTTTCGGGCATAAGGTCGAGTCCAAACTCAAGGGTGGAAAATATGCCCAGACTGACAAAAACAAACTCACATGTTAATGTTAAACATTTCAAGTTCGCCCATTTTGTAAAATCGAATGTCCCTATTTATATGTTCAAAATTTTCAACCTCGGCCACTAAAATCTTTGAAAAGATTTCACATGTTCATACTTTCGAGACTTTCACATGTTATTGCTTAACTTGTTATTTGTTTTATTTTTCACCACAGTGCATGTGTAACATTATATATATGAACAGGTAGCTACCAATGTTTGATGTGAATCATTTAGGTCAATGATAAAAATGAGATAAGATAATTATGATCGTATTTAAAAATGGTTTTAAATGACTATTTCTCTTTTTAGCTTTGTGAAGCGTCTAGAGAGACTTAGAGAAGTGACTTAGCAGAGGAATTAACTTAAAACATGTATTCTGTGTTTTGCTTAGGCGAGACCCGACTCCTTTTTCTTTCTCTTTTTTTTTTTTTTTTTTTGGTTTCCCAATAATGCGTTTTCTCTGCAAACCTCAACAAAATGTGAAGATTCAGGTAAAGTTTTTTTTAATTGGGATGTTGTTTCCTTAATCAAAGATGTCCGACGTATCAGATGAGGTGATGCCTTCGTTATTTATGAATTTTAAAGCCAAAGTGGGTAGTTGTTTCATTACCTTGAGAGTTTGCGTTCAATTTCCTGTGGTGGGAACTGTGAATTTGACATTGAAATGATCTGATATTCATTGTACATGTCCTGCTACGAATTAAAGAAACTAAAATTATTGCTAAAAGACGAAAAGGGAGGGATGCTTTTGCTTTGTTGTTTGACCGAGATTTTGTTTAAACTTTTGACGTGTTTAGAAAGAACAGTTTAACATTAAAAACTTGCAAACATCCACATCCTACCGAACATTGATGATTTTGGCATAGAGAATTCCAAAATATCAGGCCGCCCGTGAGGATGTAAAGCAAGAATAAATTGTACAACCAATTTTAGTAGTTATAATACGAATCCCAATAATATACAGCTTGTGTTTAGGGTTTGGGCGGATATGGCAGGCCATTGGGGGAACGGGAAAGAAGGGGAGAGAGAGAGAGAGAGGTCTTGGAAAGTTTACTCATATATATTCATTCATTGATCAAATGAGAAAATTCTGCTATCTCTGTTTTCTCCCTTGCTCTCTACGTTTTCTTTTGTACTTTGTATCCCTTACGATGAATCATCTAATTTGATTGATTGCATTGTAAGCAAATTACAATATTTATACAAGCGTTATCTATCTTCAAAAAAAGGAAACAAAAGAGGTATTTTACAACTGAGATCTTGGAAAGATACAACTTGCCTATATAGATTAGATTTACATAACGTCTAACACTTTCCTTCAACTTGGAGCTCTGGATCAGTTAAGGCCAACATACCTCTTAACTTGAAAAATGATTCCTTTCCTAAAGGCTTTGTAAAGATATCAGCAACTTGATTTTCAGATTTAACGTGCTTGACGCAGATTTCTTTACTTTGGATTTTCTTGCGAACAACATCACAGTCGATCTTTATATACTTAATCCTTTCATGAAATACCGGGTTTGCAACGATATGCATTGTTGCATTATTGTCACAATGTAACTCTATAAGCTGCTCATGAATGATTCCAAAATCTTTGAGAATATATTTTATCCAAGTCATTTCACAAGTGGCTAGAGTCATAGCTCTATACTCTACTTCTGCTGAAGACTTCGATACAGTGGATTGCTTCTTGACCTTCCATGATGTTGGGTTGTCTCCCATAAATATACAGAATCCAGAAGTTGATCTCCTTGTCATTGGGCATGAGGCCCAGTCCAAATCACAAAATCCTTTAACAACAATGTTGCTATTAGATGATAAAAGAATACCATGTCCAGACGATGATTTAACATATTGAATGATGTAAAAGGCCATTTCCAAGTGAGTGGTTCTTGCGTGTGCCATGAACTGACTTAAAATATGAACATTATGAAGAATATCCAGCGCGTGATGGTCAAATAGACTAGGCAACCAATGATTTTTCTAAAGAAAGTATGGTCTTCTAACAGTTGACCTTTTTCGTCATCAACCATTAGATGTTGTTTCATTGGTGTGTCACTCGGTTTGGCCCCACTATATCCAGCTTCATGGAGAATGTCCATTGTATATTTTTTTTGAGAAAGAAAAATTCTACGTTTTGACCTTGCAACTTCAATGCCCAAAAAATATTTTAGTTATCCTAAATCTTTCAATTGAAGTTTACCATTGATGATTACTTTCAACTCATCAATGGCTTGTCGAATGTCTCATGCAATAATAATGTCGTCAACATATACGATGATAAAAATATTACCATGCTTTTTAACCTTAGAGAATAAGGAGTAATCTGTCTTACATTGAGAAAAATCAAGGTGTTGAAGGAATTCAGTGAGTTTAAAAAACTAATTTTGAGATGATTGTTTCAACCCATAAAAAGATTTCTTAAGCCGACAGACAATGTTCTCCCCTTGTCGAGTAAAACCAGGTGGAAGAGACATAGACTTCTTTTTGCAAATCTCCATGAAGAAAGACATTATTAATGTCGACTTGATAAAGTGACCACTCTTTAATAGTAGCAATGGATAGGAGGCATTGAATAGTCATAATTGTGGCAACAGGAGAAAAAGTCTCAGTGCAGTCGATGCATTCTGTTTGTGTATATGGTTTGTGTATATCCTTTAGCAACATATTGTGCCTTATATCTCTCAACAGATCCATCGGTTTTATACTTGATTTTGTAAACTCAGCGACAACCAATGGGTTTTTTGCTTGGTTGAAGAGAAGTGATTTTCCAAGTAGAGTTTGCCTCTAATGTTTGAAGCTCAGCATCCATAGCATTTCTCCATTCTTGATATTGCATTACCTCATTGAAAGACGATGGTTCTCTTTAGAGGATTTGAGTGAGGTAGAGTAGAAGCATTGATAGTCTTGTAGACGATGTGGTACCATGCACTGCTGAGTAGAACACCGTAATGGTAGGTGACTAACAGTGGTATCATTGGGGTCAAGTTGTGACATAGTGGGTGGTGGAGGTTCATTTGGTGATGTTGACAGGGAGTATTCATGTGGTAATGTGGTGGTAGTTTCATGAGATATGGAATAAGGACTAGAGACTACGTATTCATATTCAAGAGATTCACGTGGAGGAAGAGGCAACACAAGCCTACTATCACTATCTTTGATGTTAGAGAAAGGAAACTCAAGTTCTTCAAAATGAATGTCACGACTTGTAAAGACTTCATATGTTTGAAGATCGTAAAGTTTATAAGCACTTTGTCCAAGCGGATATCCAATAAGGACACATTTTCGAGAACGAGCATCAAATTTATGACGTTTTGAAATATTATATACATAGCATAAGCATCAAAATGTCCGAATATGATTATAAGTTGGACGGTTGCAGTGAGGAATTTGGAAAGGAGTTTTGTCCTTTAATGGTTTTGTGGGCAAACAATTTAACAAATATGTTGCAGTTAAGGCACAATCTGCCCAAAATTTCAAATGAAGTTCAGCTTGCTTTCGTTCAACAAATCCATTTTATTGTGAGATCCAGACACAAGAGTGTTGTCTTTCTATGCCCTTGGTTTGCAAAAATTGTGTCATATCATTTAAAAAAAAAAATGTACTTCATTGTCGCTACGAATCTATTTTACAAAAAAGGTTACATGTTTGTAACGCATCAAGTATACCCATATGGATCTAGAAAAATCATCGACAATAGTCAAAAAATAATATGCACCAGAAAGTGACTCCGTTGGTAGCCTCCCCAAATGTCACAATAAATCAATTGAAAAGACCTGATAGTAGAGATTGAACTTTTGGGAAACGGTAAATGAGATTGTTTAGCAAGGCGACAATTTGAACAATGTTCATCAACATGAGACAAATTAAGAGAACTAAATAAAGTTTTGAGTCTAGAGAATGAATGACTGCAGCACTGGAACAGGCGGCCGAAAAACCTGCAATTCTGGTCGACACCGGTGTCGGATCCGGTCTAGCACCAGACCGTTGGAAGCACAACTTCCAGATGATGGTTCCTGTTCAGTCTCACGGTGAGAGATGGTCGGTGGAAACAAAGCCAAATTTCTGAAGTTGGGAGGCAGGCCTATCTCTCTCGCTGAAGAAGAAAACACCGCAGCGAAGGCAGCAGAAAATATGGAGATTCCAGCTAGCTCAGGCATCGGTTCGGTCGAGCTTGGGCTCGTTGAATCGAAACGAATAGAGGGTGCTTCCTGAGCACTATGGAGGCCGACATCGATGGTGGTGAACAGAGGAACAGGGAGACTTCTGTAGGAATCCTGGCATTGCGGAAGATCGGGATGGAGCAGATGCTGCCCGTGCTCACCCTGGTCGACTTCGACCAGGCTCTCATACCGTGATAAACAATGAACCAAGGAAAAACAGAATTTGATTGATTACATTGCAAACAAATTGCAATATTTATACAAGAGAGAGCATAACTTCCAAGCATTGTCTCATCCTCAGAAAAAGGAAACAAAAGAGGGATTTTACAATGTGAGAATTGGCACAATGTCTTGTTAAACTAACATCCATCTTACCAGGCAATGGCTAGTTTATCATCTGCACTCATCAGTAGTCGAATTGAGAAGAAGCTTTCACTAAAAATTTCTTCCAGAGGAACTAGCCATGATCATGGGCTTATTCACCTAAAAAAGTCTTACACAAGCTCGTCTCTTCTCTCTCTCTTTCTCATGTGCTTTTCTTGCGTCTTCCTTCCAAAGCTCAACAAAAAATGTGAGACATTCAGGAGCGCGTGTAAAGTTTTTTATAGTGTGGCCTTGCCACTTATAATTCCTTAATTAACTTCAAGACTACGAACCGAATCATATGACGTTTCAATCATCAAAGATATCATATATATGCACCAAAATGACGGTTCAATTCCTCATGGGTCCTCTGATTTCATCTTATATGTCCTCTGATGGACGGGCTCATTAAAAAGGTAGGAGGCCGACACTTGTCTGAAAAGCACACAACTGATGTAATAATCAAGGCCGCCACTATGGTAGATCCTCCTTTTTGTCTCGATCTGTTTTAGAATGAGTGCACTAAAATCGCTAGGCTCTTGTTAGGAGAAATTTTTAAAATCACGCCCAAAAGGTATTGGCAATAGAAGAAGAGTAAACACATAAACGTATGTATGTATGGAAGCACAACATCTAAGTTTCTTAAATGGTTAACCAAAAGTTAAGTTGCTGTTTAATTTTGTTTGCCCCTTAATTATAGTAGCTCTGATTTTTCTAATTTGATTTTGATGCTTGCTTGATTTACTGAACAAAAATTTAAAATTTTCTGTTAGCTCAGCATTTCTTGTCATTGTGAGTTGAAGGAAGCGCGCTACTGCCCTATTTAAATTGATAGCAGTGTTCGGCCTCTTTTATGCATTTGGAGACAGCTAACACAACGGAGAATATCACCGATAAGTATATTAGTTCCTGAAGCCTCTTAAGAATCTTTAAACATAAAACTGTTTTAAAATTCTTTTCAACATGCTTTTGCTATTATATCTTTCATTTTCAGGGACACTCTTGTGTTTATTACAGGTTTCAGTAGGTTTGTGAGTTCGAAAATGGACTCCAATACCGACCGAAACAATTAATTAGATTCGGCAGAAGTATTTGGGTTTGGGTCAGACCCAGCTATCTGCAAGGTTAACTTCATTGGAAGCTGGGATTGCTATTCTTCAGTTTCTGGATTTGCTATTCTTCAGTTTTGTTATCATACTCCTTGTCTGAATTTGCTATTCTTCAGTTTTGTTATCATACTCCTTGTCTCAATAAGTAGGATTTTTATATTTAACTTTCCTGTTTGTTTAGGAATACTGGTGCCTACGATTGCATCCCAAATATGTTTGTGAAAGGGTGTGTGCAGACAGCCACCTGTATGTACTTCCTTAAAGAGTGGACGCCTTCAGCCGCAGGATTTCACGTTAACAAAGCATAAAAAGCTTCTGCAAGAAGCAGCTGATTCCATTGGCAAGAAGAGACAGTATGATTGTGCAGACTTCTTACCTAAGAGACGTCAGGTTATTATCTCTAGAATAGGTGGAGCCTTTTGTTGTTTGAATACTCTCAATCAAACAAGGACATTTTCGTTCCTTTGCATGTTTGATATCCGGTTTAGATTGGAACGTTATTAGAATTTATCTCCGCCTTTCACTCGTTAAAAAGAACCACGGCCATCAATAAATACGGACAGTTCGATGCTTCACGAAAGATGATTGAAACAATGGGCGCTGTTCCTTGGCAAAGAACAAGCTAAGACGTCCATCTCATTGCATTTGTGGGGAACAGGTGGAGCTGTGGACGTTTCAGATGAGACACTCACTTTTCATTCAAGGTCCACCTTTTCTCCTAAATTTAATTTATTCGGCACTCTCTTTCGGAATTTTTGTGTTAGAGATGCCAACTTTTTTAGCCGGAGTTTGCAGTAAGATGCTAAAAGCTGCCCAGATGGAGCTGGTTTATTTCAAAAGCGGTACGTTTTTAAAGGGTATTTTTAAAGTTTAAGGTTGGGATTCAGACTCAAATTCATTTAAAAGCAAACTGGGATTAGACATGCCAAGATCTGACATTTATAAGCAAACTGGCTCGGATCTTTATCAGATGTCAGTGGAATATCCAACTTAGATTTAGCTCTGGTTATGAAACTGAATGCTACGAGTCATTAGGAACTTGGTACATTAAAGTCTTGGTGAATCTTAAGCATTTTGAAGAGAGAATGAAAGAAAGGATTTCACTCATTCTTGAATCTTCCCCATCACCAGCCCCCACTTTAAAGAGCCATGACCGGAAATTTCAGTTAAATCATAATTAATTGCAATCCAGGTGCCAATCTTAACATTTAATCAGTCATTCTACATTTAGTCAGTCATTTAATCCCGGTGCAAAAAGTTTCAATTATATAGTCAACTTTTTCAAAAACATACGCTATTTCATGGAAGTTGCTTTCTTGTTGTCAACCGACACCACACACACCATATCTATAACATATGCATACACATATACCATCGCACCACACACCAAGACAGCAAATTCTCTCAGCGCAACGATGGATTCCGTGAAGCTGGTAGAGAGTTTGGCAGCCTTCCTTGCCCTTGTCTTCCTCTACCATATTTGGCCAAAGAGGAAGGGAGAAACAAAACGCCGACCGACTGAGCCCGGTGGTGCTTGGCCTGTAGTTGGCCACCTTCGCCTGCTGACTGGAACCACACCTCTCCATAGAACCTTGGCTGCTCTCTCAGAGAAGCATGGGCCTTTGTTCACCCTTCGACTAGGTCAAATGCGTGCTTTGGTAGTGGGCAGCATGGATCTAGCCAAGGAGTGCTTCACCACAAACGACCAAGCCTTTGCCAGTCGTCCCCCATTGGAGAGCTCCAAATGCCTCGGCTATGGCTGCGCCATGCTTGGGCTCGCCCCGTACGGACCTTACTGGCGCGAAGTCCGCAAGATAACCACCATCGAACTGTTATCAAACAGGCGACTCGACCTGCTCAAGCACATCCGAGTCGAGGAGGTGGGCTCCTTGGTGGAGGCCTTATACCGCAGCTGCGCCGGCGATTACTCCGTGGACATTAATCGGCTTTTCAGCAACTTGAGCATGAACATCGTTCTTAGGATGGTCGCCGGAAAACGGTACTTTAATTTGGACGGTGAAGAAAATGATGGTGATGAAGAAGAGTTTAGAAAAGTGATAAGTGAGTTTTTCCATCTGTTGGGAGTATTAACGGTGAGTGACGCGATACCATGTCTGGAGTGGCTAGATGTTGGTGGCCACCTCAAAGACATGAAGAGGGTTAAAAAGAAGATGGACGGATTTGCATCGGCTTGGCTTGCAGAGCACCGGCGCGAGAGAAAGTCCGGCAGAAGGGACACGGAGAGAGATTTCATCGACGTGCTCATTAAAGAGGTAGAAGACGACCACTTGTCCAAAAAGCACCAAACGGACACCATAATCGAAGCCACTGCTATGGTACGTGGCTCTTTAATCATGGATTTACTTCTCAATCATGGATTTAATTCTCATTGTATGTACACAAGGTTAACCAAAAAAGTGCCAGGCAAAGTGCCCGGCTATTGGTAAGTCTATATATCTCATTATTTACTTATTTAAAATCTCACTTATAAGATTTTGCAATAATAAGTTATGCATATATATACATATATATATTTTTATATATGTATATATATTATAGACAGAGACTTAAGTTTCTTTGTTGTTTTATAATGGTTATACAGTCTAGAGAATTTTTTTTGGTTAAAACGTTTCAGTTATAATTTAAATTTAATTTAGTTGTGTCTGAAATTTAATCAGGAAGAAATCAATGGTAATAATAGCAAAAAGTCCACTTAAAAATAGTTTAAAATTTTAACTTATCCATTCATTCTACCATGGGTATTTCGGAAGGACTTGGCAATTGCACTTCTTCAGCCAAACTGGGCTGGCCTAGATATTGATGGTCTTCAGAAAGTTCCTTTAAACTAAATAAGTTGCAAATCATTTTGTTGTAGAAATTATTGAGATGGGTGAGCAAAGTTTTCTTACAAATTAGGGATCATTGTTCTGACCAAACCCGGTCGGGAATCACATATAGACATGGATTTGATTTTTTTTCTTTTTTTTGGGAAACTAGTCCCGACTTAGCGTAAAATCAACTGGGTTTTGTATATAAAATAGAGTACACTAAAATAGGGTTTCAAGCGCCGATCTGGTTTTTGAGTTTCTATCTCCTTTTGATAAGGTTCAAAATGTTGTATTTTCTAGATTTTTTTTCAATTTTATATTCAAACCTTTTTTATGATAAGGGTTCTTACTAGATGACGTCCGTCTCAATATTTTTTACTTTTAAAAAAGAAAATAATTCTGTAATTGAGAGATTATTTTTCAAAACGAAGATAAATTATGCAAGTGATGTGGATGGTCCTGAATTATCGTAGAGTTTGGTAGCAGCAGGCACGGATACGACGTCGGTCACCTTAGAGTGGGCTCTCTCCGCTATGCTCAACAATCGGCAGGTGCTGGAAAAAGCAAAAGAAGAGTTGGACTGCAAGGTAGGGAGGGAGAGACAAGTGGAAGAATCAGACATAAAGAACTTGGCATACTTGCAAGCCATCCTAAAAGAGACAATGCGCCTGTACCCGGCAGTGCCGCTCTTGGTCCCGCACCAGTCCATCGAGCCCATCCATCTTGGTGGGTACCACATACCGACCGGCACTACCCTGTTTGTTAACACCTGGAAGATACATCGAGATCCAATGTTGTGGACGGACCCAGAAGAGTTCAGGCCAGAGAGGTTCTTGACGAGCGACAAAGAGATTGGTTTCGGTGGCCAGAACTTTGCCTTCATGCCGTTCGGAATGGGGCGGAGGATGTGCCCCGGCTGGACAATGGCTTTGCAAGTTCTTCACTTAACTTTGGCACGCTTGCTACAGAGCTTTGAGTGGTCGATGCCCATGGACGAGCCAGTTGATATGACCGAAGGGTTTGGGCTGACCATGCCCAAAGCAGCTCCACTCAAAGTCCGTTTGACTCCTCGCCTCCCACCTCACCTCTATTAGTGAAACTGCTCGTATATATTGCTTGCTGTTTTCTGTATGCTTCAAGATGATTTAGCAATAATTCTTTCTATTTTACTTCCAAACAAACAATGAGGTAATAAAAGGAGAATGTTATAAGAGAAGTTTATGAGGTAATAAAGTGAGAACGTTATAGGTGAAATTTGTGAATATTGCGTTCTTCATACGAAAGCTATCTCAATGAAACCCTTAAAATGAAACCCTTAAAAGGCTTTGCTTTCTATTAATATTTTGCCAAAACAATGTGGACGGAACGTGCAAACCTTTTAAGGCAAGGAATCTCAAACCGCACCTTGGGTGAATGCAACACATGAACTTGGTCTCTTTTCATGCCCTCACGATGGATGGCGTTCCTACTTATGATGGCGCATGAAGTTGTTGCTCAAGTTTGTAGTTTATGATGTACCTATTTGCACCTGCTAGGCATTTAAATTTACTATATAAATATGTTCTACTTAAAATCAATCTGATCTCTTCATGAAGACCAGCAAAATATGGGTTAATCCTCCAAAAAGTGCTATCACAATTCACAAATAACTATATGAAAGTAATCTCGGTCTTTGACATTCCATCTACGTAGTGCAGATGCTGTTTTGAAACTATTATTCCCAAAACTTGGCCTTTATCACGCCTGCATCAACAACCATTTTCGCTCCTCATTGCAAATGTGCGCCCTTTGGTGCTCTTAATTTCCCTTCATATGCCTACCAAGACTTGTAACATCGTTTGGGTGTTGAATTCTACTTACATTATGCTAAGAATTCGCTTGAAATGAGTTGTGATCGTTCAAAAGTTGTGATAGTAGTAGCTGGAGCTTATGACCTGTATTCAGATGAGAGGAATAAGCACATGACAGCATGTAACAGTGGTGTAGCCACATATTGGCTGGGGTGGGAAACTGCCCACACAGCTCTTTAAAATGTCTTTATTTTCACATTGAGAAATTTCATACTTACTTATATATATATATATATATATATATATATATACGCCTTTAGATATAAATGTTTCTAAACAACTGCCCTTCTAATTACTTTTTCTAGCTCCGCTACTGCCATTTAACCATTCTAACCTAAATTAATGGACTTTACTTTCATTTGTTACACGTAACCTAATAGGCCCAGGGCTATGGAACGGACGTATTGACGGTAATTCTCAAATATCTCACAACAAAATGTCATAAGAAGAAATAGAATAGGTAGAATAGGTGGATGCACCAATATAATTGACAACGTAACTGAGCAATAAAATCCAGATTAATTTAGTCACTTATGGTCACAGGAAACAGGATTTCCATACACGACAAGTGGAAGGCACACGATTCACATTCTTTAATTCGTTTTCTCAGAAGACAACAAAACCGGTTAAGGCTTCCATTTTCATTGCCAGGAGCAAACGGCTCCAATTATATGGTCATCGTCTTTCAGAAGAGACACGCTACTTCTCACAAGTTGCTTTCTGACTTGCCAGCAGTCCTCACGGCACTTTTCTTTTATATATATGCATCCAAGGCACAAGCACACCACTACAAAACAGCGTTCCTTCATTGCAGCTATGGATTCCATCAAATTGGTAGGGGGCTTTGCTGCTTTCCTTGCCCTTTTCTTCATCTACCATATTTGGCTAAAGAAATGGCAGGCAGAAACAAGACGCCAACCGCCCCAGCCTGGTGGTGCTTGGCCGGTAGTTGGCCACCTCGGCCTACTGAGTGGAACCACTCCTCTCCATAGAACCTTGGCTGCTCTATCAGAGAAGCACGGCGCTCTTTTTACCCTTCAACTAGGTCTAATGCGTGTTGCAGTACTGAGCAGCGCAGATCTAGCCAAGGAGTGCTTCATTACAAACGACCGAGCCTTTGCTGGTCGGCCCCCACTACAGGGCTCAAAATACCTCGGTTACGACCATGCCATGTTCGGCCTCGCCCCGTATGGACCATACTGGCGTGAAGTCCGCAAGATGGTCACCATCAAGCTGCTATCAAACCGGCGAGTCGAGCTGCTCAAGGACATCCGAGTCCAAGAGGTGGGTTCCTTGGTGCGGGCCTTATACCACACCTGTGGTGGCAATCAACCGGTGGACATGAAGTGGTGTTTCAACACCTTCATTGTGAATATCATCCTTAGGATGGTCGCCGGAAAACGGTACTTTTTGGACAGTGAAGAAGGAAACACTGGGGACGCGGAAGAGTTATGGAAAGTGGTAAGCGATTTTTTTCATTTATTGGGAGTGCTGACCGTTACTGACGCGATACCATGGCTGGAGTGGCTGGATGTGGGTGGTCACCTCGAGGCCATGAAGAGGGTTCACAAGAAGATGGACCGAATTGCCTCGGCCTGGCTGGCAGAACACCAGCGGAAGAAAGTGTCTGCCGGCAGGATGGAAGCGGAGCGAGATTTCATTGACCTGCTGATTGAAGAGTTGAAAGACAGTCGCTTGTCTGAAAAGCACCAAACTGATACCATAATCAAAGCCACCATTATGGTACGTTGCTCTTTGGTTTTTCTTCTCGTTAGATTTTGCACAAACTGCACTAAAATTGTTAGGCTATTGCTAACTTCATATATGTTAATCATAGCCTGAAACAAACAAAATTATTAAAAGTCACACTTGTATTAAAAATTTTGACAACAATACAGCATACATATAACTTATATATTATAAAGAGAATCTAGTTTTTCTTTATGGTTGGCCGAGAAACTGAGTTGCAGTATTCGTTTGCCGTTAAACAGCTAATATTCTTTTCATCAACTATTCTGATGTTTATTTTATTTGATGATAAAAAATATAGTAAACTTTTCTTTGAGTTCAATATTTTCCTTCACTTAAATCCAGAACTAGAAGATCGTTTGGTCCTTATGACATAAACTTCTGTTTGTTTGCAAATGGTAAATCTCAAACCGCTGCTCTGATAAGGTTCAAAATGGTTTTCTTACTAAATGTCATGCTTCGAAGGGGCAAATTCTATGTATCTTCTTATTTTTCCATTTTCAAAAAAATGAAATGACAGTCCGTAAAGGACAAATTCATTGCCCAAAAACTAGCTTATGTATATATTGGGCATCCGTCATGAACTTTGCCAGGCTGTGGTATCGGCCGGCACAGACACCATATCGGTCACCTTAGAGTGGACAGTCGCCGCTCTCCTCAACAACCGCCAGGCGCTGGAAAAAGCACAACAAGAGTTGGACTGCAATGTAGGCAGGGAACGACGGGTGGAGGAATCAGACGTCAAGAACTTGCCGTACTTGCAAGCTGTCGTGAAAGAGTCAATGCGTCTGTACCCAGCGGCACCGCTGTTCCTCCCGCATCAGTCGAACGAGCCTGTCCAGCTTGGCGGGTACCACATACCAGCCGGCACGACTCTGTTTGTTAATGCCTGGAAGATATTTCGAGACCAGATGTTGTGGACAAACCCAGAAGAGTTCAAACCAGAGAGGTTCTTAACCAGCGACGAGGATTTTGCTTTCAGCGACGGTCAGAGCTTTGCCTTCATGCCGTTTGGGTCAGGCAGGAGGATGTGCCCTGGTCGAACAATGGCTTTGCAAGTTCTTCACTTAGCGTTGTCACGCTTGCTGCAAAGCTTCGAGTGGTTGACGGCCACGGACGAGCCAGTTGACATGACCGAAGGATCAGGGGTGACCATGCCTAGAGCAGCTCCACTCAAGGTTCGCCTGAAGCCTCGTCTCCCGCCTCACCTCTATTAGTCAAACAACTCAGATATATTTTGCTTCTTGTTTTTGCATGCTTAATGATGATTTAGCAGGGTTCGTTGCTTTTAGAACTACTTTTTCTAGTTTGCTTCCAAACGAACAATGAGCAAATAAAATGAGAATGTTATAAGACAAATTTGTGAATGTTTCATCTTAATGGAAATGTAATATTGTATTCTGCACATATGTCTGGCTAGCTGTTCCCTGATTGCATCTAAGCAAGCTGTGAGGTCTCAATCACACGCAAAAACCTCAACAAAAATGTGAAAGATCCAGGTGGGCGTTCCTAAAGCTTTTTCTTTTTTTGTTTTTAAATTGCGAAGTTGCCAGTTGCCACTTATAATTCATTGATCAACTTCAAGAAGTCTACGTACCCAACCACGTGATATTGTTTCATTAATCAAAGATGTTCCTTTATTTATGAATTTTACAGCCGAAGAACTTGTCAGTTTGGGTTCGATTTGTTATAGTGGGAACCGTGAATTTGTCATTGAAATGATAGTGAGAGGGGGCATCGTCTGATCTAATTCATTGTACGCGTCCTGCTACTAATTAAATAAGATAAAATTATTGCTAAAAAACGAAAAGGTAGGTACGCGTCGTTGTTTGCACCAAAATTTGTTTAAACATCTAACGTGTTTAGAAAGAACAGCTTAACATTAAAAAATTACCGACATCCACTGGTGCCATTATAGGCAAGCCCAACGTGAACTATCTCGTGTGTGAAAAACTTTTAAAAAGTAATGCTCACAATAACAGGCTTTAAGTGTTACTAATGTCAAAGATGCAAGACAGTACCGTTTTGCATTTGCTCATATACTGTTGGGTTCATGAAATCTTTACAAGATGTTAAAAGACGGTCGCTTGTCTGAAGGGTACCAAACTGACACCATAACCCAAGCCACCGTTATGGTATATATGTTGCTCTTTCTTCTTTTTGGTTTTTCTTCTCATTATATTTTACATGTGGTGCACTAAAATTGTTAGGCTGTTGCTAAGTTCATAGATTACTTGAAGCCAAAATTTCAAAGCCACACTTAATTAAAAGTTTTGACAACGATATAAAGTATACATACAACCTATATAATCGAAAGAGAACCAAGTTTTTCTCAATGGTTCACAGAGAAAGGGTGGCGCTATTTATTTGCCTTTAAAACAGCTCAAATTTTGCTCACCAACAGATTCTGATGTTTATTTTATTTGATGATAAAATAAAACTTTTATTTGAGTTTAAATTGAGAACGAGAAGATTGTTTGGTCCTTACGACACGTAACTTCTGTTTGCGTATAGAAAGGCAGAAAACTAAGACGACTGCGTATATCAACACTGGAGGATTTTGGAAAAATCTTCAACATGAAGTCGGACACGAAGCTCCATTAGACGAAACCGTGATCTCAATGTTTTCAGTTTATGTTTAAATCGTCCCCATGAGGTTGAAAATGGCAAATTTCGAACCGATGTTCTGATAAGGTTCATAATGGTTTTTTTTACTAAATGTCGTGCTCCGTAAGGGCAAATTCCAGGTGATCATACTTTCAATTTTCAAAAAAAGTAAAATAACTCAGTAAGGGACAATTTTCAATATCCTTAGTTCTCAAATCCTGAGGATTTTACATAAGAGTATGAAAATTATCTGATTAATGAAAAACTAAAAGAGATAAAATACATGGACAATGTTGGTGGCCATTTTAAATAATGGCAGATACGGCGTCATTGTTACTTCTTGCTTGTCATTTTGATGAGTCATGCATGGAACTTACTTTCTCCCCATTCTCCTTTCATCTTCCTTTTTTCAAAAGCTCTCTCTCTCTCTCTCTGTCTCTTGATATTATATATATAGTCATAATTAACTCGTCATTATCAGAATTGCATAGTTATTATGAAAGACATTTTTTTACCCTCTCTCTCTCTCACACATGGTGATGACAAAGATCGTCTATTTCACAAATTCAGTTTATTGACAAATTCGTTATCCGTAACAATTTGGAAAATGACATTTGAACTAGAAAAATTCAAGTGAAAAATTTTACATAATTTTTAGTCCGAGATTTCAAAAGTAGTATGCTAAGAAAAGAAAAATAAGTAAAAGGTGAGGCAAGGCCTTTTCTGGTAAATTCTCCTCGAGTTACCCTCGGGAAGGTTTCACCAATTTATCGCAGTATAATTTTTCTAGAGGAAAATGTTTAAAAAGCTTATTACAGACAAAAGATTTTGTCCATTAAACGCACGTCACTAATTTAAGTTTGGTTAATGAATAATGAGGTAACTTTATTACAAAGCTCTCAATATAATCCATCTTCATTTTGTTTATTTTGCATTGACCTCTTTAATTATATTATACTCGACAACCTAATCTATGTCTTTTTACGTCAAATTTTCTTTAAATTATACGAGTGTTGCTTTCTAATAACTCGGAAAGGTTAGGTGTAGATATACTTAATGTCGTCTCTTCTATCTCTCTCATTTGCTTGTCTTGCGTCTTCCTTCCAAAGTTCAACAAAAAGTGTGAGACATTCACGTGGGCGTGTAAAGGTTTTTATAATGTGGCCTTGCCACATATAATTCATTAATCACCTTGACTACGAACCGAATCACGTGACGTTTCAATTATCAAAGATATCATATATATGAACCAAAATGACGTTTCAATTCCTTATGGGTCCTCTCCTCATTGTACATGGACGGGTTCATTAAAAAGCTAGGAGGCAGACACTTGTCTGAGAAGCATACAACTGATGTAATAATCAAGGCCACCACTATGGTAGATCCTCCTTTTTTTCTCGATCTGTTTTAGAATGAGTGCACTAAAATCGCTAGGGTCTTGATAAGAGAAATTTTTAAAATCACGCCCAAAAGTTATTGGCAATAGAAGAAAAGTAAACACACAAACGTATGAATGTATGGAAGCACGAAATCTAAGTTTCTTAAATGGTTAACCAAAAGTAAATACATAAACGTATGTATGCAGGACAGCTCCGCTCAAAGTTGGTCTGAAGCCTCGTCTCCCAGCTCACCTGTATTAGTGAAACTGCTCATATATATTGCTTGCTGTTTTGTATGCTTGATGATGTTTTAGCAGGGTTCGTTGCTTTTATAACAACCCTCTCCTTCTAGATTACTTCCAAGCAACCAATGAGGCAATAAAATGAGAATGTTATAAGAGAGTTGTGAGTGTTTCATTTTAATGGAAATGTAATACTGTATTCTGCACACTTGTTTCCCCGGCTGTTGCTTGTTTGCAACTAAACAACTAAGCAAGCTGTGGGGCTCAATCATAATTTGGGTTCGGTTAAAACCCACAAGACCCGTCCTAGCCCAGCTGGAGATATGAGTAAGAGGAGGAAGCAATAGAGGTAGGCATTAGGCTGGGTACTCGACCGGTACCTGGTACCCGGTTCGATTGTGCCCGGGTTCGAGCCCTAAAACATCAGCTTGGACTGGCTCGATAATGTATCGGGTCAGTTTGGATAGGCCTGACGGGACTCGATTTGGCTTGATAAGTTTTTAATATTACTTTTATTAGATTAATAATATATATTTTATTATTTAAAAATAAATTTTATAAAAAAAATTATCTTAACCGGGCCAAGCCCAGGCTCAGGTTTCAAGCATCCGGCAGAACAATCTTTGAAATGTCACCTTGGTAAATGCAACACATGAACTTGGTCTCTCTTTATGCCCTGACGATGGATGGCGTTCCTACATATGATGGCGCATGAAGTTGTTGCACAAGTTTGTAGTTTATGATGTACCCATTTGCACCTCCAGGCATTTAAAGTTGCTACATAAATATGTTCTACTTAAAATCAAGCTGATCTCTTCACGAAGACCAACAAAATATGGGTTAATCCTCGAAAAACTGTTATCACAATTCACAAATAACTATATGAAAGTAATCTCATTCTTTGACATTGCATCTACGTAGTGCAGATGCTGTTTTGAACCTATTATTCCCAAAACTTGGCCTTTATCACGCCTGCGTCAACAACTATTTTTGCTACTCAAATGCCTATAAAGTCCTGTAACATCTTTAGGTGTTGAATTCTTACATTATGCTAAGAATTCGCTTGAAAGGAGTTGTGATAGTTCAAGAGTTGTGATAGTAGTAGCCAGAGCTTATGACCTGTATTCAGATGAGAGGAATAAGCCCATAACAGCATGTAGCAGTGGTGTAGCCACATATGGGCTGGTGTAGCCAATTGGCCACACAGCTCTTTAAAATGTCTTTATTTTCACATTGAAAATTTTATTATTTACTTTTATCTAGATATATAGGTGTCCCTCCAAATATAAATGTTTTTAAACAGGTGCTCTTTTTGTTAAATCTTTTAGCTCTGCTACAGCCATGTAACCATTCTAACCAAAATTGAGGGACTTTGCTTTCAATTGTTACACGTAACCTAATAGCCCCAGGGATATGGAACAAAGGGTTATCCCGCGTCTACACCAAGGTATTGACGGTGATTCTCAAATATTGCAGAACATAATGTCATAAGATGAAATAGAACAGGTGGATGCATCAATACAATCGACAACGTAACTGAGCAATAAAATCCAGATCAATTTAGTCACTTGATGGTCACAGTCAACAGGATTTCCATACACGACAATTGGAAGGCACAAGCTTCACTTTCTTTAATTCGTTTTTTCAGAAAACAACAAAACCGGTTATGGCTTCCATTTTCATTGCCAGGGACAAAGGCTCCACTTATATGGCCATCGTCTTTCAGAAGAGAAACGCTTCTTCTCACAAGTTGCTTTCTGACCTGCCAGCAATCCTCACGGCACTTTTCTTTTATATATATGCATCCAAGGCACAAACACACCACCACAAAACAGCAAGTTCCCCCATTGCAACTATGGATTCCATCAAATTGGTAGAGGGCTTTGCTGCTTTCCTTGCCCTTTTCTTCATATACCATATTTGGCCAAAGAAGCGGCAGGCAGAAACAAGGCACCGACCACCCCAGCCTGGCGGTGCTTGGCCGGTAGTTGGCCACCTCGGCCTACTAAGCGGAACCACTCCTCTCCATAGAACCTTGGCTGCTCTATCAGAGAAGCACGGCGCTCTTTTTACCCTTCAACTAGGTCGAATGCGTGTTGCAGTACTGAGCAGCGCAGATTTAGCCAAGGAGTGCTTCATTACAAACGACCGAGCCTTTGCTGGTCGGCCCCCACTACAGGGCTCAAAATGCCTCGGTTACGACCATGCCATGTTCGGCCTCGCCCCATATGGACCATACTGGCGTGAAGTCCGCAAGATGGTCACCATCAAGCTGCTATCAAACCGGCGACTTGAGCTGCTCAAGGACATCCGAGTCCAAGAGGTGGGTTCCTTGGTGCGGGCCTTATACCACACCTGTGGTGGCGATCAACCGGTGGACATGAAGTGGCGTTTCAGCACCTTCATCGTGAACATCATCCTTAGGATGGTAGCCGGAAAACTGTACGTTTTGGACAGTGAAGAAGGATACACTGGGGACGCGGGAGAGTTATGGAAAGTGATAAGCGAGTTTTTTCATTTATTGGGAGTGCTGACAGTTACTGACGCAATACCATGGCTGGAGTGGCTCGATGTGGGTGGTCACCTCAAGGCCATGAAGAGGGTTCACAAGAAGATGGACCGAATTGCCTCGGCCTGGCCGGCAGAACACCAGCGGAAGAAAGTGTCTGCCGGCAGGATAGAAGCGGAGCGAGATTTCATTGATGTGCTGATTGAAGAGTTGAAAGACAGTCGCTTGTCTGAAAAGTGCCAAACTGACACCATAATCAAAGTCACCATTATGGTATGTTGCTCTTTGGTTTTTCATCTCGTTGTATTTTGCACAAGCTGCACTAAAATTGTTAGGCTGTTGCTAACTTCATATATGTTAATCATAGCTTGAAGCCAACAAAATTATTAAAAGTCACATTTGCATTAAAAATTTTGACAACAATACAGCATACATATAACTTATATATTAGAAAGAGAATCTAGTTTTTCTTTATGGTTGGCCGAGAAACTGAGTTGTAGTATTCGTTTGCCGTTAAAACGGCTAATATTTTTCTCATCAACTGATTCTGATGTTTATTTTATTTTATGATAAAAAATATAGTAAACTTTTCTTTGAGTTCAATATTTTCCTTCACTTAAATCCAGAACTAGAAGATCGTTTGGTCCTCATGACATAAACTTCTGTTTGTTTGCAAATGGTAAATCTCAAATCGCTGCTCTGATAAGGTTCAAAATGGTTTTCTTACTAAATGTCGTGCTCCGAAGGGACAAATTCTATGTATCTTCATATTTTTCGATTTTCAAAAAAATAAAATGATACTTGTCTGTGAAGGACAGAATTCATTCCTCAAAAACTAACTTGTACCGCATATATATAACTATGGCAGGCTGTGGTATCGGCCGGCACAGACACCATATCGGTCACCTTAGAGTGGACAGTCGCCGCTCTCCGCAACAACCGCCAGGCGCTGGAAAAAGCACAACAAGAGTTGGACAGCAACGTAGGCAGGGAAAGACGGGTGGAGGAATCAGACATCAAGAACTTGCCATACTTGCAAGCTATCCTGAAAGAGTCAATGCGCCTGTACCCAGCGGCGCCGCTGTTCCTCCCGCATCAGTCGATCGAGCCCATCCAGCTATGTTTCATCTTAATGGAAATGTAATCTTGTATTCTGCACACATCCAGTGATAAAAAACATAAGGTAGAAGCAACAATAGAAACAGGAACAACAGATTTACGTGGTTCGGCACTCTCGCCTACGTCCACGGAGGAAGAAGAAGACTGCTATTTTATTTTTCTTTCCATTGTTACAATCCAAAAGAGAAAGAGGGTTTTTATACATGATGAGTGAGTGAGACGATAACCAAGAAAGCGGTTATCGAATCTTTTTCAAAATATAGAGAAGATTTCTTTCCTTCTCTCTTGATTATCCACAATCACATTGTAACAGCAGAATATAGTTGATTTGGTGTATTGGGCAACACCAATCTTCTTCCACAAATCTCGCAACAATCTCCCCCTCAAGTTGGAGGACAGATATCAATCTGTCCCAACTTGTTTACAATGCTTTGATGCTTTTCACGTGCTAGGCTCTTGGTGAAAATATCAGCCAACTGATTTTCACTTTTAACATGACAAGTTTTGATAGTTCCATCTTGAATCTTCTCTCTAATGAAGTGACAGTCAATTTCAATGTGTTTGGTTCTTTCGTGAAAGACCGGATTTGCCCCAATATAGATGGCAGCCATATTGTCACATATAAGCTTTATAGAGTCTCGCACGTCAATATTCATATCCTTCAGAAGCGCTTTTATCCACACCAGTTCACATGTACATCCAGCCATAGCTCTGTATTCTGCTTCAGCACTTGATCGAGCAACTACAGTTTGTTTTTTGCTTCCCCAAGTTACAAGATTTCCTCCAACGAAGGTGCAAAAACCAGAAGTAGATCTTCGGTCGTTTGGATCCCCTGCCCAATCTGCATCAGTATAACCCACAACATCTAGTGGCAGATCACGTTTCATTAAAATTCCTTTTCCAGGGCATCTTTTTAAATATCTCAATATTCTATGAGCAGCTTCAATATGAGATGATCTAGGAGAATGCATAAACTGACTGATGAGACTTACAGCATAAGATATGTCTGGTCTTGTAACAGTTAAATATATGAGTTTACCGACGAGTTTCTGAAAGCTTTGAATATTCTCGACGACTTCTCCTTCATCTTTCTTTAATTTACAATTGACTTCAAGGGGTGTCTCTGCTGGTTTCACACCCAAGCATCCTGTTTCTTTCAATAGATCTAACGTATACTTCCTTTGGCAAAGGAAGACTCCTTTGTTTGAGTGTGCAACTTCAATTCCTAAAAAGAATCTTAGTATCCCCAAATCTTTGATTTCAAAGAGCTGATTAAGATAGTATTTGACGCGTGGCATAAAATCAATATCATCACCTGTCATTATTATATCGTCCACATAGACCAGGAGAATACATATTTTAAAGTTTCTCAAAGACGTAAACATAGTATGATCAGCACTGCTTCTTTTGAAACCCATTTTTGCAAGCGCATCACTAAGACGAGAGAACCAAGCTCGCGGTGACTGCTTCAAACCATATAGAGCCTTTTTCAATTTACATACGTACCTGTGCTCATTTTTTATACCTTTTGGAGCCTCCATATAAACTTCTTCATTGAGTTCACCATGAAGAAAAGCATTTTTCACATCAAGTTGATTTAGAGGCCATCTCTTGTTTGCTGCTACTGAGATTAACATTCGGACAGAACTCATCTTTGCAACAGGAGCAAAGGTTTCAGTATAGTCAATACCTTCAGTTTGAGTGAATCCTTTGGCGACCAGGCGAGCTTTGTAGCGTTCTACACTTCCATCGCTGTTGTATTTTATTCGATAAACCCACTTGCATCCAACCAGCTTCTTGCCATCAGGTAGAGGAACTAAATCCCATGTTTGATTTTTTTTCAATGCCGCAAGTTCTTCTTCCATTGCATTATGCCACTTTGGATCAGATTTTGCCTCCTCATAAGTTTTTGGTTCGTTTTGGGAGTAGGTATTTAGGATATAGGATTTATAGTGAATGGGCAGATTTTCGAATGACAAGTATTGGTCTATGGAATGGTTTTTGTTTGTTGTAAGATAGGTATAATAATCACTAAATTTTGTTGGTGGTCTGGTAGGACGAGTGGATTGTCTAATGGAATTTTCTGGTTGGTTTGAATTGGGATTTGGTTCGATGGAAAGAGTGGGAGGATTGAAGCTGGTGTCGGGTTCTTGAGGTGAAAGTGGAGACACATCATTTGAAATGATTTTGTCTACTTCAAAATGGGGTTCAACCATAGGCAATACGGGCTGCTTGCTAGCACTAGGAGCTTCATAGCTGATTTTCACTATTGGCAATGTGGGCTGCTTGGTCGGATTAACAACATTCATCTCCCCCTGTCTTTGATAATCAAAGAAGGATTCCTGTTCAAAAAATTTCACATCACGAGATATAAATAATCTTCTAGTGACTGGATCATAACATTTATATCCTTTCTTTCTACTGAAATAACCGAGGAAAATACTTTTGACAGCACGTTTTTCAAATTTGTTCCTAAAGTTTTCCTGTCTATGAACATAGCATTTACATCCAAAAACTTTAAGATGCTTTATAGAAACTTTTCTGTTGAGAAGAAGTTCTATAGGAACTTGATTTTCAATACTGGAACTTGGTGCTCTGTTGATAATATAACAGGCCGTAACAATTGCATCATTCCAAAAACGAAAAGGAACATGCATGTGAGTCATAAGAGATCGAGCAACATTCAGTAATTGTCTATTCTTTCGTTCTGCCACTCCATTTTGTTGTGGAGTACCTGCACAAGAATATTGAGGTTGTATTCCTTCCCCTTTTAAAAAGGTTTCAAGAGCATCATTCACATATTCTCCACCATTGTTAGAGCGAAGTTTTTTTTATCTTTACTCCATATTGAGTATGTACCATCTTGAAAAATTCTTTGAAAGCACTAAAAACTTCACTCTTATACTTAAGAAAGAACAACCATGTCATGCGTGTCTTGTCATCAATAAAGGAAACATAATATCTAAATCCAGAATATGACACTTCTGGAGCTGGTCCCCAAACATCGGAATAAACTAAATCAAAGATGTCATTTGATTTTTCAGTAGAAGACTGGAAAGGTAATCTTGTGGATTTAGAAAATTCACAAGCATCACATGATTTATTTTCAACTGTAAGATTTGGAATAAGACGAGTTAAACTTTGATTAGAGATGTGACCAAGTCTGGCGTGTCAGGTCCAGTAGTGAGAACGTCGATCTTGCTGATCATTCACAATGAGGTTGCAACAATTTTCGTCCATCACGTATAGCCCATTCTGCTCATGCCCTCTACCAATCTCCTGGTTCGTCACACAATCCTGAAATATCACATCCTTTGAGGAAAAAACAACCAAACAGTTATGAGACTTGGTTAATTTGCTTACCGACATGAGATTAGCTGACAGTTTGGGAATATATAAAACTTGAGATTTCTGCCCTTTCTTAAAGAATGTAGTTTCACCATATCCTTCAGCAATAATGGGTGATCCATCGGCTGTAAAAACTGATCTTTGTTTTGTTTTGTCAAGATTAATAATTTTTCTTAAGTCGCTAGACAAATGATCGGTAGCCCTTGTGTCAATAACCCATGCAGAACGATTTAAAGTAGCAGTCAAAGCAAAGTTGTTACCTTCTGAATTGCTGATAGGCTGAGATGATACTAGATTGGTCTTTGCAAACTTTTGAAAAAATTTCTCAAGGTCGTCCTTGGTGACAAAGTTCGCTAAATCAGAATTGGTGGAATACGCCAGTTTTGTGGAGGAGGTAGCTTTGTCTCTTGTTGGTCTTCCGACTAGCTCCCAACATCTTTCACGAGTATGACCAGTCCGCTTGCAGTGGGTACATCTAAATTTATTTCTCCCTTTCTGATAGCTGGAGTTAGCATTGGAGGGTTTGTTGGCATTCGGAAGTTTTTGATCCCCTTTGACAAAATCGGCCTGAGCGACGCATGCCATTTGTTCACGGCTTTCTTCAGAAATTTCAATTTTGGAATTCATAACTTGCCTTCGTGCAGCCTCCCTTTGTATCATTTGACAAACATTGTTGAAGTTGGGCAGCGGAGTGGTATTGAGGATTTGACTCCTAATACCTTCATAATCGGCTCCTAAACCTGCCAAAAATTTGAAGATTTTGTCTTCCTCAAACCGGGTTTTGTATGTGTCAGGATCAGTCGTAGCAGGCCTATATTGCAGAAGTTCATCAAATCGGCTTTTGAGTTCTCCTATGTAGAGATTCAGTGATTTGTCACCCTTCATAAGATTAGCAATCTCGACCTGAATTTGATAGACTCGTGCGAGGTTATTCTGTTCTGAAAAAAGTTGTTTTAACTCATCCCAAATTTCCTTTGCAGTTTCTTGATACATAAATAGATTTGAAATAGAGGGTTCCATGGAGTTAATAAGCCACGACATCACCATATCATTTTCAGATTGCCAATCATCAAATTTAGGATCTGATCTATTAGGAGGACTGATCTTCCCATTTATGTATCCAACCTTGGATCGACCGCTTAAAAATAGTCGAGCTGCCTTAGCCCAACTTAAGTAGTTGGTGCCATTCAATAGCATATTGGTGATTTTCAGAGGTTGGCTGCTTTGCTCGTTGCTATTGAGATGTCTAAAACTTTCTGTAGTTTCTTGCTGGTTATTTGCCATTGAATAAGAGAATACCAGACAATTCACAAAATAACAGAATATAGCAAGGAAGCTAGTGAAAGATGCTACTCAAAGCTGCTACTCGATCATTCAAAAACTCGTTTCAGAATAAATGTGCATAATCAATCATGCTCTCAAGGAACATGGGAGAGGAGGATGTCACCCGATAACGAAGAACCTCAATAATGGATTCAGAAAACCTTGATCGACCTCAATAATGGATTCAGAAAACCTTGATCGCCAATGAAGACCTTTTGATTCTTTTTCCTGGTCCTCAACCACAGCTCCCGACAACCAAATTAACTCAAAAGTAGAGAGACGGCAAAAAATTTGAGAGTGCCCTTGCATCCCAATTCGTGAATAGAAATTGGGGAAAGGGAAGAGTAGTTGCAGACAGTTTTTCCAGCGAGAGGCATCTCTTCAAAAAATCATAACTCCTCAATGGCTGCTTCTAAAAATCTGAAAATTGGTAGGGACGTTCCTCAGAGGTAGACGATTCTAAGGAGCCCTTGTTCGACCCCTGACGTCGCTGGAGCTGACAACGCCGGTCAGTTTTGCAGCAGGCTTCCTGACGGTTTGGGAAAAACAGAGGAGCAGCAGCAACAGGTGTTTCTTAAAAAAATCATAACTCCTTAATGGCTGTGTCAAAAAATCTGAAAATTGGTAGGAACGTTCCTCAGAAGTAGATGATTCGAAGGAGTCCTTGCTCGACCTTTGACGTCGCCGGAGTAGACAACGCCGGCCAATTTTCTGGCAGGTTTCCTGACGGTCGGCACTCTGTTCTGCTACTCCTTCAAACAGCAAGTATCTCCTTGTCAAAAAACAGCTCACAGCCTGTCTCCAAGATTGTCGAAGAAATATGCAGCGGCTTTATATAACCCGCTCTGATACCATGATAAAAAACATAAGGTAGAAGCAACAATAGAAACAGGAACAACAGATTTACGTGGTTCGGCACTCTCGCCTACGTCCACGGAGGAAGAAGAAGACTGCTATTTTATTTTTCTTTCCATTGTTACAATCCAAGAGAGAAAGAGGGTTTTTATACATGATGAGTGAGACGATAACCAAGAAAGCGGTTATCGAATCTTTTTCAAAATATAGAGAAGATTTCTTTCCTTCTCTCTTGATTATCCACAATCACATTGTAACAGCAGAATATAGTTGATTTGGTGTATTGGGCAACACCAATCTTCTTCCACAAATCTCGCAACATCCAGCTATGGTTCGTCGCTTTTATAACAACTTTTTCTAGTTTACTTCCAAACAAACAATGAGCAAACAAAATGTGATTGTTATAAGAGAAATTTGTGAATGTTTCGTCTTAATGGAAATGTAATCTTGTATTCTGCACACATGTCTCGCTAGCTGTTCCTTGGTTGCAACTAAGCAAGCTGTGAGGTCTCAATCAAGGGACTGTCCTCGTCATCACACGCATAATTGGAAGGGCCATTCTGGCGAGTGAATCGTTGCCTTGAAGATCTTCAAATTGCACAAAATGCTTCATCTGCCTCATGCTTTTGTCTGACGGTAACACGGATGACAGCGGCTTTTATCTGATACAGTTTTTTTAGTGGAGATTTATTACGACTAATCTTCTCTACCATTCATCCTGCATGTCCTGCTACAATACATAAGATAAAATTCTAGAGCTAAGAGACGAATAATTAGGAAGACAAGCAATAGTGTGATGGATTCAGAAAGCATGCTTCATAAAAGAGAGAGAGAATCTCTTGTAGGAAGAGGCATTTTACAGTTTTACGATTCACATTTTTTTTTTGGTCAGTCTTTCCATGATTTCACCACAACTTTAGTTGTAATTGCAGAGACAAGAGAGAGGTGGTTATGGCGCCGAAAATATAACAAGTATTTGGAACCTCAGAATTATGAAAAGAACCCTGGAAAAGAAAAACGAAAGTCTCCCCTAAAAGGATTGAATGATAAAACAAGCTCTTACTTTTCCATGATCCTTCTCAGGGTTAATGGACGCGAGAGAGAGAGAGAGAGAGAGAGAGAGTTGATCAATGGACTTAAACATTTTAAGTTTGTGAAATTCCACCTCACTGCAATCTTATAACTTCTATTTCAATTAATTTTAACTTAACAATCTTAATAGAATATCATAGATCCAATGTAACTCTGAAACCACAGCGTAACTAACAATTTTATAAAAATCATTCTTGATTTAACTCGTAATCTGGGTACCCGCTAAAAGATCGTGACCCGTCCTAGTAACACAATGCAACCTCAACAAAGATGTGAAAGATTCAGGTGGCCGTTTCTTTTTCTTTTTCTTTTTTTGTTTTTAAATTGGGAAATTAACAGTGGCCACTTATAATTCATTGATGAACTTCAAGTCTACGTACGAAATCACGTAATATTGTTTCATTAATCAAAGATGGCCTACGTATCAGATGGCGTGATGCGTTCCTTATTTATGAATTTTACAGCCGAAGAACTTGTCAGCTTTGGTTCTATTTCTTATAGTGAGAACCGTGAATTTGACATTGAAATGATAGTGAGAGCTCATCTAATTCATTGTACACGTCCTGCTACGAATAAAATAAATTGCTAAACGACGAAAAGGTAGGAATGGATCGTTGTTTGGACCAAGAATTTGTTTAAACATTTGACGTGTTTAGAACGAACAGCTTAACATTAAAAAATTACGGACACCCACAGGCACCTTTATAGACAAGGGCAACGTGAACTATCTCGTGTGTGAAAAAATGTAAAGATGTAATGCTCACAATAACAGGCTTTAAGTGTTATTAATGTCAACGGTGCAAGACCGTACCGTTTTGCACTTGCTCATATTCTCTTGGATTCATGAAACTTTTATAAGACAAAGATGTTAAAAGACGGTCGCTTGTCTGAAAAGTACCAAACTGATACCATAATCCAAGCCACCGTTATGGTATACAATACATGCTGCTCTTTCTTCTTTTTGTTTTTCTTCTCATTGTATTTTACACAAGGTGCACTAATTGTTAGGCTGCTGCTAAGTTCATATATATATATATATATATATATATATATATATATATATCAATCATTACTTGAAGCCAAAATTTCAAAGTGACACTTGATTAAAAGTTTTGACAACAATATAAAGTATATACGTATAACCTATATAATAGAAAGAGAACCAAGTTTTTCTTAATTGTTAACAGAGAAAGAGTGGCGCTATTTATTTGCGCTTAAAGCAGCTCAAATTTTTCTCACCAACAGATTCTGGTGTTTATTTTATTTGATGATAAAATAAAACTTTTATTTGAGTTCAACATTTTCCCTCACTTAAGTTGAGAACAAGAAGATTGTTTGGTCCTTATGACGCATGACTTCTGTTTGGATATAGAAAGGCTGAAAACTAAGACGACTGCGTATATTAACATTGGAAGTATTTTGGAAAAAATTCAACATGAAGTCGGACACGAAGCTCCATAAGACGAAACCGGGATCTCAAAGTTTTCAGTTTATGTTTAAATCGTCCCCACAAGGTTCTTAAACATGTATAGTTCGCCCATTTTGTAAAATCGAACGGCCCCTATTTATCTGTTCAAAATTTTCAACCTTGGCCATTAAAATCTTTACAAAGATTTCACATGTAAACATTCTCGAGACTTTCACATGTTATTACGTTACCTTGTTATTTGTTTTATTTTTCACGACAGTGCATGTGTAATATTATATATATATATATATATATATATATATATATATATATATATATGAACAGGTAGCTACCAAACCATGATATGCCAAAGTGTGATGTGAATCACTTAGGTCATTGATAAAAATGAGATAATATAATTATGATCGCATTTAAAAATGGTTTAAAATGATTCGTTCTCTTTTTAGCTATGTGGAGCGTCTAGAGAGACCTAGAAGTGATTTAGCAAAGGAATTAACTTAAAACATGTATTCCGTATGTTGCTTAGCCGAGACCCGGCTCCTTTTTCTTTTTCTTTTTTTTCCCGATCGTGCGTTTTCCCTGCAAAACTCAACAAAATGTGAAGATTCAGGTGGGCGGTTCTAAAGTTTTTTTTTAAAAGAAAAAATTGGGATGTTGTTTCATTAATCAAAGCTGCCGACGTATCAGATGAGGTGATGCTTCGTTATTTATGAATTTTAAAGCCAAAGTGGGGTTGTCGTTTCATTAACTTGAGAGTTTGCGTTCAATTTCCTATAATGGGAACTGTGAATTTGACATTGAAATGTGCTTGTACATGTCCTGCTACGAATTAAAGAAGTTAAAATTATTGCTAAAAGACGAAAACGGAGATTTGGTTTTTACTTTTGACGTGTTTAGCAAGAACAGTTGAACATTAAAAACTTGCAAACATCCACATCCTACTGAACATTTGATGATTTTGGCAGAGAGAATTCCATACAACCAATTTTAGTAGTGGTAATATGAAACCCAATAATCTACAGCTCGTGATGAAGGTCAGGAGCGGAGCCAAGGGGGGCCCACCTCAATTTTTAAAAAAAATTACATATAACTTTATGAAAATTTTAATTGTTTATAAAAATTTTGAAAAATGATATTTTGATTCCTGTCAAAATTTAAAAAAACTTTAATTCGGCCCCCGCATGAAAATTTTTTTATTCCGCCCCTGATTAGGGTTTGGGCTGATATGGCATACCATTGGGGAACAGGCAAGGAGTGAGCGCGCGGGAGAGAGAGAGATCTTGAAAAGTTTACTCATATATATTCATTGATTGATTAAATGAAAAAGTGCTGCTATCTCTGTTTTCTCCCGTGCTCTCTGCGTTTTGTTCTGTACTCTGTATCCCTTACGGTTGGTTCATCATCAAACTTGCAACAACTTAATAATAAAGTAACTGACATCCATCTTACCAGATGATGGCTAGTTCATCATCTGTACTCAGAAGTAGTCGAATTGAGAAGAAACTTTCACTAAAAATTTCTTCCAGAAGATCTAGCGATGATCATGGGCTTATTCACCTAAGAAAGTCTTACAATTTAATTCGATTCGGCAGAAGCATCTGGGTTTGCGTCAGAGCCAGCTATCTGCAAGGTAGCTCCATTGGATCTCAACTAATTAGGCTGGGATTGATTTCAGTTTGTTTTGAAACGAGACCCGATCTCAACGAACCAGGCCTAAAGTTCTTCACCAAACGGGATTTTAGATTTCTTTAGCCAGAGTTTAAAAGATTCTTTTCACAAGGTCCTGGATGATCTTTATACTAAAATGAATTTTAGTTTATATTTGAATCATTCTTCCGATGAGGCTCAAAATGGTCGCCTGTACTAAACGTTGGCAAGATCGTGAGTTCTTGGTGGCGTTCCAAGCTATTCACTCAACTATAGCATGTTTATTGCACAGCTTTGAATGGACTACACCCATGCAGGAGGCAGTTGACATGACCGAGGGGTTAGGCCCAAAGCAACTCCTCCCCTCAAACTTCTTATGGAGCCTCGTCTCCCTCTCATCAGCGACCTTGAAGATTAAGGATCTAGTTTCCTATTCCTGTTTCCATGTAGTACTTGATGGTCTAGTTGGTCTTATTCCTAATTTTTTTCTTGGTCAAGTCATTTCATTTGAAACAGGCTAGAAACACCACAGCTTCTAGATTTGCTATTTTATTCTTCGGTTTTGTTGTCATAATCCTTGCCTGAATAAGTAGGATTTTTATATTTAAGTTTCCTGTTTGTTTAGGAAAATTGGTGCAAACGATTGCATCCCAAATATGTTTCTGAAAGGGTGTATACAGACAGCCACCTAAAAGCTTCGCTGATTCCATTGGCAAGAAGACACAGTATGATCGTGCAGACTTCTTACCTAGCAGACGTCAGGTTATTATCTCTATAATAGGTGGAGCCTTTTGTTGTTTGAATACTCTGAATCAAACAGGTACGTTTTTGTTCCTTTGTATGTTTGATATCGCCACAGCTTGCGGTTTAGATTAGAACGTGATTAGAATTTATCTTCGCCTTTCACTCGTTAATAAGAACCACGACCATCAATAAATACGGCCCGTTCGATGCTTCACTCGCTGTTCCTTGGCATTTGGCAAAGAACAAGCCAAGACGTCCATCTCATCGCATTTGTGGGGAACAGGTGGACCTGTGGACGTTTCAGATGAGACACTCACTTTTTATTCAAGGTCCACCTTTTCTCCTAAATTTAATTTGTTAGGCACTATCTTTCTGAATGGTTACGTTAGAGATGCCAACTTTTCTAGTCGGAGTTTGCAGTAAGATGCTAAAAGCTGCCCAGATGGAGCTGGTTTGTTATAAAAATGGTACGTTTTTTAAGGGTATTTTTAAAGTATAATGTTGGAATTCAGGCTCAAATTCATTTTAAAGCAAACTGGGATTAGACATGCGTAAGATCTGACATTTATATGCAACTGGCTCGGATCTTTATCAGATGTCAGTGGAATATCCAACTTAGATTTAGCTTTGGTTATGAAACTGAATGGTACGAGTCATTAAGAACTTGAAAAATTAAAGTCTCGGTGAATCTTTAGCATTTTGAAGAGAGAATGAAAGAAATAATGGTGAAATATCTTCAGTTAATTGATTTCACTCACTCTTCCCCATGACCAGCTCCCACTTTAAAGAGCTATGACCGGTAGTTTCTTTTAAATCATAATTAATTGCAATCCAGGTACCATTCTTAGCATTTAATCAGTCACTCTATATTTTTTTTTCTTTTTTTCACGAGAAAAGGACAGAAGTGACTCACAGTTTACTTTTTTGAAGTTTTCAGGGCAAAAAGTTTCAATTATGTACTCAACTTTTTCAAAAGTCACGCTATTCACCGAAGTTGTTTTCTTGGTTGTCACAGATACCCACACTACACCTATAATATATATATATATATATATACATAGACACACACACCATCGCACCACACACAAGACAACAAATTCTCTCATCGCAACGATGGATTCCATGAAGCTGCTAGAGGGTTTGGCAGCCCTCTTTGCCCTTGTCTTAGTCTACCATATTTGGCCAAAAAAGAGAGGAGAAACAAAACGCCGACCGATCGAGCCCCCTGAAGCTTGGCCTGTAGTCGGCCACCTTGGCTTGCTGAGTGGAACCACACCTCTCCATAGAACCTTGGCCGCTCTCTCAGAGAAGCACGGGCCTTTGTTCACCCTTCGACTAGGTCAAATGCGTGCTTTAGTAGTGAGCAGCATGGATCTAGCTAAGGAGTGCTTCACTACAAACGACCAAGCCTTTGCCAGTCGTCCCCCATTGGAGAGCGCGAAATGCCTCGGCTATGGCTGCGCCATGCACGGGCTCGCCCCGTACGGACCTTACTGGCGCGAAGTCCGCAAGATGGTCACCATCGAGCTGCTATCAAACAAGCGACTCGAGCTGCTCAAGCACATCCGAGTCGAGGAGGTGGGCTCCTTGGTGGAGGCCTTATACCGCAGCTGCGGTGGCGATTACTCGGTGGACATGACTCGGCGCTTCAGCAACCTGATCATGAACATCATGCTTAGGATGGTCGCCGGAAAACGGTACTTTGATTTGGACGGTGAAGAAAATGATGGTGAGGCAGAAGAGTTTAGAAAAGTGATAAGTGAGTTTTGCCATCTGTTGGGAGTGTTGACGGTCAGCGACGCGATACCATGTCTGGAGTGGCTAGATGTTGGTGGCCACCTCAAAGCCATGAAGAGGGTTAAAAAGAAGATGGACGGATTTGCATCGGCTTGGCTTGCCGAGCACCGGCGAGAGAGAAAGTCTGGGATAATGGACACGGAGAGTGATTTCATTGACGTCCTCATTAAAGAGGTAGAAGATGGCCATTTGTCAGAAAAGCACCAAACTGACACAATAATTGAAGCCACCGCCATGGTACATGGCTCTTTCTTCTTATGGATTTTCTTCTAGTTGTATTTACACAAGGTTAACCAACTATTGGTAAGTCTATATATCACATTAATTACTTATTTTAAAATTTCACTTATAAGGTTTTACAATATTACTTAGGTTCTTTGTTTTTTATAATGGTTATACAAACTAGCGAAAATGTTCTTTTTTTTAGTTAAAACGTTTCAGTTATAATTTAAATTTAAGTTAGTTGTGTCCTAAGATTTAATTAGAAAGAAATCAATGGTGCAAAACAATGTGATTTTAATAACAACAAAAAGTCCATTTAAACTAAATAAGTAGCATTCAATGCAAATCATTTTGTTGTAGAAATTATGGAAGTGGGTGGGCAAAGTTTTCTTAAAAATTAGGGAGCATCGTTCTGACCAAGCCCGGTGCGCAATACATGGATTTGATATTCTTTTTCTTTTGCGAAAACGATTCCCTACCTTATTAATTAGCTTAAAATCAACTCTGTTTTGTATGTAAAATAGCGTAGACCAAAATAGGGTGTCAAGCTTAGATCTGGTTTTTGAGTTCATATCTCCTTTTTGGTAAGGTTCAAAATGTATTATTTTCTAGATTTGTTTTTCAATTTTATATTCAAACGAAGCTAAATTATGCAAGCGATGTGGATCGTCCTGAATTATCACAGGGTTTGGTAGCGGCAGGTACGGATACGACATCGATCACCTTAGAGTGGGCTCTCTCAGCTCTGCTTAACAGCCGCCAGGCACTGGAAAAAGCACAAGAAGAGTTGGACTGCAACGTAGGCAGGGAAAGACGGGTGGAGGAATCAGACATCAAGAACTTGCCATACTTGCAAGCTATCCTGAAAGAGTCAATGCGCCTGTACCCAGCGGCGCCGCTGTTCCTCCCGCATCAGTCGATCGAGCCCATCCAGCTTGGCGGGTACCACATACCAGCCGACACGACTCTGTTTGTTAATGCCTGGAAGATATTTCGAGACCCGATGTTGTGGACGGACCCAGAAGAGTTCAGGCCGGAGAGGTTCTTGACAAGCCACAAAGAGGTTGCCTTCGGTGGTCAGAACTTTGCCTTCATGCCGTTCGGAACGGGCCGGAGGATGTGCCCCGGCTGGACAATGGCTTTGCAAGTGCTTCACTTAACTTTGGCACGCTTGCTGCAGAGCTTTGAGTGGTGGACTCCCAGGGACGAGCCAGTTGATATGACCGAAGGGTCAGGGGTGACCATGCCTAGAGCAGCTCCGCTCAAAGTTCGCGTGAAGCCTCGTCTTCCGCCTCACCTCTATTAGTCAAACAGCTCATATACATTTTGCTTGCTGTTTTTGTATGCTTAATGATCATTTAGCAGGGCTCGTTGCTTTTAGAACAACTTTTTCTAGTTTACTTTCAAACAAACAAGGAGCAAATAAAATGTGATTGTTATAAGAGAAATTTGTGAATGTTTCGTCTCAATGGAAATGTAATCTTGTATTCTGCACACTAGCTGTTCCTTGGGAAGCTGCCAGTTGCCACTTATAATTCATTGATCAACTTCATGTCCATGTACCCAATCACGTGATATTGTTTCATGAATCAAAGATGTCCTAAGTATCAGATGGCGTGATGCGTTCCTTATTTATGAATTTTACAGCCGAAGAACTTGTCAGTTTTGGTTCGATTTCTTATAGTGAGAACCGTGAATTCGACATTGAAATGATAGTGAGAAGGGGCATCGTCTGATCTAATTCATTGTACGCTCCTGTTACGAATTAAATAAGATAAAATTATTGCTAAAAGACGAAAAGGTAGGTATTCGTCGTTGTTTGGACCAAGAATTTGTATAAACATTTGTCGTGTTTAGAAAGAACACTTAACATTAAAAAATTACGGACATTAACAGGCACCATTATAGGCAAGCCCAACGTGAACCATCTCGTGTGTGAAAAAATTTAAAGAAGTCATGCTCACAATAACAGGCTTTAAGTGTTATAATGTCAAAGATGCAAGACAGTACCGTTTTTCGTTTGCTCATATACTTTTGGATTCATTAAATCTTTATAAGATGTTAAAAGACGGTCGCTTGTCTGAAAGGTACCAAACCGACACATAAAAACAAATCCAAGTCACCCTTATGGTATATATGTTGCTCTTTCTTTTTTTGGTTTTATTCTCATGGTGCACTAAAATTGTTAGGCTGTTGCTAAGTTCATAGCTATATATCAAGCATTACTTGAAGCCAAAATTTCAAAGTCACATTTAATTAAAAGTTTTGACAACAATATAAAGTATACATATAACCTATATAATAGAAAGAGAATCAAGTTTTTCTTAATGGTTCACAGGGAAAGGTTGGCGCCATTTATTTGCCTTTAAAACAGCTCTAATTTTTCTCACCAACAGATTCTGATGTTTATTTTAGTTGATGTTAAAATAAAATTTTTATTTGAGTTCAACATTTTCCCTCACTTAAATTGAGAACGAGAAGATTGTTTGGATCACTCCTGTTGAAAACTAAGATGACTGCGTATATCAACACTGGAAGATTTTGGAAAAATCTTCAACATGAAGTCGGACACGAAGGTCCATTAGACGAAATCGGGATCTCAATGTTTTCAGTTTATGCTTAAATCGTCCCCATAAGGTTGAAAATGGTAAATCTCGAACCGATGCTCTGGTAAGGTTCATAATGGTTTTTCTCACTAAATGTCGTGCTCCGAAGGGGCAAATTCCAGTTGATCATACTTTCAATTTTCAAAAATAATATAAAATTAACTCAGCAAGGGACAAAATTTTCAATATCCTTAATTTTAAATAATGGCAGACACGGCGTCATTGTTTCTTCTCGCTTGTCATTTTGATGAGTCACGTATGGAACTCACTGTCTCCCCATTCTTCTTTCATCCTCCTTTTTTTAAAAGCTCTCTCTCTCTCTCTCTTATATATATATATATATATATAGTCACAATTAACTCGTCATTATCAGAATTGCATAGTTATTAAGAAAGACATTTTTTATCCTCTATCTCTCACAAGTTGATGACAAAGATAGTCTGTTTCACAAATTCAGTTTATTGACAAACTCGTTATCCGTAGCAATTTGGAAAATGACGTTCGAACTAAAAAAATCCAAGTGAAAAGTTTTACATAATTTTTAGCCCGAGATTTCAAAAGGAGTACGATAAGAAAGGAAAAATAAGAAAAAATAATTAATTTTCCAGCATATGTGGTGAGGCAAGGCTTTTTCTGGTAAATTCTCCTCCAGTTACCCTCGGGAAGGTTTCACCCATTTATGGCAGTATAATTTCTCTAGAGGAAAGTTTTTGAAAACCTTATTAAAGACATAAGATTTTGTCCATTAAACGCACGTCACTAATTTAAGTTTGGTTAATGACTAATGAGGCAACTTGATTACAAAGCTCTCATTATAAACCATCTTCATTTTGTTTATTTTACATTGACCTCTTTAATTATATTATACTCGACAACCTGTTCTATGTCTTATTACGTCAAATTTTATTTAAATTATATGAGTGTTGCTTTCTAATAACTCAGTAAGGTTAGGTGTAGATATACATAATGTCGTCTCTTCTATCTCTCATCTGCTTGTCTTGCGTCTTCCTTCCAAAGCTCAACAAAAAATGTGAGACACTCACGTGGGGCGTGTGAAGTTTTTCAATAATGTGGCCTTGCCACTTATAATTCATTAATCAACTTCAAGACTACGAACCGAATCACATGACGTTTCGAATCTGCGGTAGTGTTTTGGCTAGTGGAGAGGGAGGCTCTGCTAGGGTTTTGGCTTCCCCTCGCAGTCGTTTGAAACAGGGGTGTGGGCAACGATCCTGGGCATCCATCCTTCGTTAATGGTGGGCCTTCTGCTGTAGCCTTCCAGAGCACTCATTGGAGGTGGAGCTTCACGATGGCAGATTCAAAATCCTCATCCCCCAAGAAGCGTATGAAGATATGAACAGACCATTCCAATGGGCAGCCTTGGCACGGCTGCAAGGTTTTTCCCTTAATGGGAGCACCTACTTCTCTTTTGTTTTTTTGGAAGTCAAAGAGGCTATGGGCAGGTAAAGCTTACCCTAAGTTCACCATACTCACTGGTGGCACCTTTCTCATTCGGGTCGAGGATGAACAACAACTTCAATGCATTCTTCAAAAACGAGCTTGGAGGGTTGGGGGCAGGTCTCTTGTTACCCACCGTTGGCAGCCTGAACGACCCCTCACCATGCCGCCTAAGCTTTCCACCCCTCTTTGGATTTGACTCTCAAATCTGCCTCTGAATAAACTTAAAGCTAGTATGGCTAATTTTCTTTGGGGCAGCCAAGAAGCTAGGAAAGGTGTGCACTTGGTTGGCTGGAAGACTCTTTGCCGCCCGATGTTGGAAGGGGGTGTTGAGCTGAAGCTTCTTGCTGATTGGAACAAGGCTTGTATCGGTCACATCACGCTTGGTTTTCCCCTCATTGCCCGCTTAAATTCTTCAGAAAGATTTGCCTTTGAGTTCTCCATTAAGTTTTCCATTAAGCAGGTCTTTGACTCTGACTTGCCTATTCTACAAAACTTCAAGGAATTTTTTTTCCGAGTGGGGATGGAGAGACCTAACTTACATTCGCAACATGACCTCCTTCTTTGGCAGAACGCTCCTGCCTCTAACATCAAAACGTCTGACGTGTGGGAGGTGATGAGACAGAAATATAATGAGGAGCCTTGAAGGAATTTGATCTGGTCTCCCCAAAGTCAACCTAGAGCGTAGTGGTTTGCTGGCGTGTAGTGATCATCTCCCTACCTTCGATCCACAAAAGAAAAGTTACATCTCTTTAGCTAACAGACGTGCTCTTTGTCTGAAGGATGAAGAGTCTGCTTACCATGTTCTGTTTTCTTGCCCGCACTCCTCTAAAATTTGGGAATTCATAACTTCCAAATTCAAAAGAAGTTACAACCCTCAACACACTATTGTTACAGTGTTAAAACGTTTGTTCTCTTGTAGCTTCAAAAGAGGTTGGCTTAAAGTGCTAAAATATCTGTTTTCACATCATTCTTTGGAGAATTTGGTGTATGTGCAATTCGAGAATCCATAAAAAAGATACCTAGTCTCCTCAACAAGACTCCTATGTTGTTTGGCGGGTCTATGTTGATGGCTTCTATGCTATCTTGAGGAACTCTGGTGAGGACAGGAGAGACCTAGAGGTTTGGTTGAATACGGGGATTGCTCTTGACAAATGCTCGCATATTGTGACTGGCCAAGCTTGCCTGCAAGTCGCCTCTGTTGCTTCTAACGACAGACAGCTGGTCGCTTTTCTGCTTAAAAATTCGAATGGTTTGCATCTTTACCAAGGTGTAGCTTGGTGGGAGGTCAACAATGATCAACCTGAGGACTCTATCATTCATCAGCTCTTGATGGGTGGTGGTTTGGAAACATTACTAAACATTTTACTATTTCTAACAACAAGCATTGGATTAGAAGACTCTGGACCATGATTGAAGGATGTCAGCCCTTCCACAGTTGGCTTAACCATTATAACAACTTATTGCATTGAGTACAAATTTTGCAACAACAACCTACTCATGATATTTTGTCTCTTTTAACTCAATCACTGTAGTTTTGGTTTTGTAGCTTTTGGTGTACTCTTGGTTTGTTTTTCTTTTCCTAGCTCGCTCTAATCCTTAGGGTAGAATGACTGCTAATTTTTGCTGTTTTTTTGTTGGAATAAAAGTTTGGGGACCTTTCCCCCACGGGGTTGTTAAGGAATCACATGTTTTTTCAATATTCCAAGCAATCATATATATATGAATTAAAACGATTCCTCTGATGGACGGGTTCATTAAAAAGCTAGGACGCCGACACTTGTTTGAAAAGCATACAACTGTTGTAATAATCAAGGCCACCACTATGGTAGATCCTCCATTTTTTCTCGATCTGTTTTAGAATGAGTGCAATAAAATCGCTAGGCTCTTGCTAAGAGGAATTTTTTAAATCACGCCCGAAAGTTATTGGCCATAGAAGAAATGTAAACACATAAACGTATGTATGAATGGAAGCACGACATCTAGTTTCTTAAATGGTTAACCAAAAGTAAATACATAAACTTATGTATACAGGACAGCCCAGTTCAAAGTTCGTCTGAAGCCTCGTCTCCCGCCTGACCTGTATTAGTGAAACTGCTCATATATATTACTTGCTGGATGATAATTTAGCAGGGTTCGTTGCTTTTAGAACAACCCTCTCCTTCTAGATTACTCCCGAACAACCAATGAAGCAGTAAAATGAGAATGTTACAAGAGATTTGTGAGTGTTTCATCTTTAATGGAAATGTAATATTGTATTCTGCACACTTGTTTCCCCGGCTGTTGCTTGTTTGCAGCTAAACAACTAAGCAAGCTGTGGGGCTCATTCATAATTTGGGTCCCGGTTAAAGTTTCTAAAGTTTTTTTTTTTTAATTGGGATGTTGTTTCATTAATCAAAGATGTCCGGCGTATCAGATGAGACGATGCCTTCGTTATTTATGAATTTTAAAGCCAAAGTGGTTAGTCGTTTCATTAACTTGAGAGTTTGCGTTCAATTTCCTATAGTGGGAACTGTGAATTTGACTTTGAAATGATCAGTACGTGTCCTGCTACGAATTAAAGAAGATAAAATTATTGCTAAAAGACGAAAAGTGAGGGATGCTTCCTTGGTTGTTAACAGACACCACACACACCATATCTCTTAACATATGCATACACATACACGATCGCACCACACACCAAGACAGCAAATTCTCTCATCGCAACGATGGATTCCATGAAGCTTGTAGAGAGTTTGGCAGCCCTCCTTGCCGTTGTCTTCGTCTACCATATGTGGCCAAAGAGGAGGGGAGAAACAAAACGCCGACCAACCGAGCCTGGTGGTGCTTGGCCTGTAGTTGGCCACCTTGGCCTTCTGAGTGGAACCACACCTCTCCATAGAACCTTGGCTGCTCTCTCAGAGAAGCAAGGGCCTTTGTTCACCCTTCGGCTAGGTCAAATGCGGGTTTTGGTAGTGAGCAGCATGGATCTAGCCAAGGAGTGCTTCACTACAAACGACCAAGCCTTTGCCAGTCGTCCCCCATTCGAGAGCTCCAAATGCCTCGGCTATGGCTGCGCTATGTTCCCGCTCGCCCCGTACGGACCTTACTGGCGCGAAGTCCGCAAGATGGCCACCATCGAGCTGCTATCAAACAAGCGACTCGAGCTGCTCAAGCACATCCGAGTCGAGGAGGTGGGCTCCTTGGTGGAGGCCTTATACCGCAGCTGCGCCGGCGATTACCCGGTGGACATGAATCGGCGTTTCAGCAACTTGAGCATGAACATCATGCTTAGGATGGTCGCCGGAAAACGGTACTTTAATTTGGACGGTGAAGAAAATGATAGTGAGGCAGAAGAGTTTAGAAACGTGATAAGTGAGTTTTTCCATATGTTGGGAGTGTTGACGGTCAGTGACGTGATACCATGTCTGAAGTGGCTAGATGTTGGTGGCCACCTCAAAGCCATGAAGAGGGTTAAAAAGAAGATGGACGGATTTGCATCGGCTTGGCTTGCAGAGCACCGGCGACAGAGAAAGCCCTGCAGAAGGGACTTGGAGAGAGATTTCATTGACGTGCTCATTCAAGAGGTAGAAGACAGCCACTTGTCAGCACAGTACCAAACTGACACCATAATTGAAGCCACCGCTATGGTAGGTGGCTCTTTCTTATGGACTTTCTTCTCATTGTATTTGGTTACCCTAAAGTGCCTGGTAAGTTGTATCTCATTATTTACTTATTTTAAAATCTCACTTATAAGGTTTTACAATAATAAGTTAAGTTATATATATATATATATATATATATATATATATATATATATATATATATATATATATATATATAGTTAGAAAGAGATCAATGTTGCCAAACAAAATTTTAACTTATCCATTCATTCCTATTACCATGGGTATTCGGAAGGATTTGGCAATTGCGCTTCTTCAGCCAAACTGGGCAGGCCTGGATATTGATGGCACCTCTCTGTGGCTCTTTCTAAAACAACCAAATGGGTGACCGTTGCTCTGAAGAAGCATTTGTACTGTAATGCTTTTTTTTTTTTTGCCTTATCAATTATCTGAATTCTCGTTTGCGTTTTTGGCCAAAACAAACAATCTTCTTCTAGCCTTAGTCTACCCTAAAGTGGAAACGAAGAGTATAAAAAAGATATACCATGTATTCGCACACGCTTGCACGCTTGGGTTATGAAAAATGGAATTTTAGTTCCACCTTCCAAAGATATACCTGGTATTAAATGTTTGACATTATTTAAATACCATGCATTCAAACACCCCCTTGCTTTTGATATGCCACACATTTAAATACCACGCATTTAAAGTGCTCCATAGTTTTGTGAGTAGGGTAGGAAGATCCCGTCCTAAATCATAGTTTTAAAATTTTTAATGTTAAAAGGGACAGAAAAACAAATTACCAACAAGATTTAAAGGTCATTTTCAGCATTTCTACAACATTACGTATCTTTCAAGGATAAAAAACAAGTTGTATTGTTTGGGCGTTTTACTTTTGGCAGCTTAATTTCAAGGATAAAAAACAAGTTGTATTGAGCTCAATTTTTACCTTCCCAAAATATTTTATCAAAAATTTGCACCTGCTTAAACACCCAACATGGAACTTCTCTTACACTTGGAACATTGTGCCCTTTTTTTTTTTCACATTGTTAGGTAATCGGCCTACATTTCTGTGACAGGAAAAAGGCACGTAGTACTACCAGTTATAAATAGGCACATGGCCTGTCACATGCCTCCAGCATGTTATTGTCTATAATCTTTCTCCATTCATCTGCCAACACAATAAACACTATGCTGTCAATTCATTGTTGGACAAAAGAGTCAATTCTTTCATCTGCTCCAAGGTATGAAATTCATCCACAAGGAACAAAACCTTGGTTTGGAAGATGAGAAATTCTCATAATCTAAAATTAGAGGATGGAAATGGACTCCCAACAAGCAGAATGGGGCTTCTCTGTCCAACCAATTAAACAAGATGCTGCTTTAAATTTCAGCGGCCTCGGTAGGTACGGGTATAGTAGGTTCTCCTCTTGTGATAAAACATGACCACCTTTTCAAAAGGCAAAGTAATCAAGCGATGAGTAAGGAGCTCCGGCAGTTTAACTATTGAAGTTACTCACTGATTCTTATTAATTAGCTTAAAATCAACTGTGTTTTGCATGTAAAATAGAGTAGACCACAATAGGGTTTCAAGCTCCGATCTGGTTTTTGAGTTTATATCTCCTTTTGATAAGGTTCAAAATGTTCTATTTTCTAGATTTTTTTTATTTTATATTCAAACCCTTTTCTTGATAAGGGCTCTTACTAGATGACATCCGTCTAAATATTTTTTATTTTTAAAAAGAAAACTTATTTGGTAATTGAGATATTATTTTTCAAAACGATGCTAAATTATGCAAGTGATGTGGATTGTCCTCAATTATCACAGAGTTTGGTAGCGGCAGGCACTGATACGATGTCGGACACCTTAGAGTGGGCTCTCTCCGCTCTGCTTAACAATCGCCATGTGCTGGAAAAAGCAAAAGAAGAGTTGGATTGCAAGGTAGGGAGGGAGAGACGAGTGGAGGAATCAGACATAAAGAACTTGCCATACTTGCAAGCCATCATAAAAGAGACAATGCGCCTGTACCCAGCGGGGCCGCTCTTGGTCCCGCACCAGTCCATTGAACCCATCCAGCTTGGTGGGTACCATATACCGGCCGGCACCATCCTGTTTGTTAACACCTGGAAGATACATCGAGATCCGACATTGTGGGCGAGCCCAGAAGAGTTCAGGCCAGAGAGGTTCTTGATGAGCCACAAAGAGATTGCTTTCGGTGGTCAGAACTTTGCCTTCATGCCTTTTGGAACGGGGCGAAGGATGTGCCCCGGCTGGACGATGGCTTTGCAAGTTCTTCACTTAACTTTGGCACGCTTGCTACAGAGCTTTGAGTGGTCGACGCCCATGGACGAACCAGTTGATATGACCGAAGGGTTTGGGCTGACCATGCCCAAAGCAGCTCCGCTCAAAGTTCAACTGACTCCTCGCCTCCCACCTCACCTCTATTAGTGAAACTGTTCATATATATTGCTTGCTGTTTTGTGTATGCTTCATGATGATTTAGCAACAATTCTTTCTGTTTTACTTCCAAACAAACAATGAGGTAATATAAATAGAAACTTGGTCTTTCTTTATGCCCTCATGATGGATGGCGTTGCTACATGATGGTGCATGAAGTAGTTGCACAACTTTGCAGTTTATGATGTACCCATTTGCACCTGCATTTGTTTAATTTATAAAAATAGGCATTTAAATTTACTATATAAATATGTTCTACTTAAAATCAAACTGATCTCTTCATAAAGACCAACAAAATATGGGTTAATCCTCGAAAAAGTGTTATCACAATGCACAAATAACTATATGAAAGTAATCTCAGTCTTTGACATTGATCTGGTTTAGATGTTGATCTTAAGTTTGTCCCGATGTTGAACTCGGATTTAAAATATCAAATTTGGGTTAGAGGTCAAATTTGATCCAATTTAGGTGTCAGAATTCGCTTTAGGGCTTATGATTTGAGTCAGATGTCTAATCTAATCCCCTTTTGATGTTGAATTTGAATTTTAAACTCATCATCTGATCAAATGTCTAACCTGATCTCATTAATATGTTGAATTTGGACAACAAACCTGCAATCTGGATCAAGGTCTAATCTGATACTATTTATAAGTTGCATTTGAATTTTAGATCTCGAGTCTAGGCCAATGGTCAAATCTAATCTAATTCAGATGTTGGATTTGAATTTTAGATCTTTGGTTTGAATCAAAAGTCTAATATGATCGGCTTTAGGAGTTGAATTTGGATTTTGGATATAGGGTCAAGATCAGAGGTCTACTTTGAGTCGGTTTAGATGTCGACCAAAGGTCTGTTATGACTCTAATAGGATTTTAACTCATGTCAAAAAATATCGAATTTGGATCATTTAGTTTCACATTAAGTACACTTATTATGTAGGTTTTAGTGTAAATATTTTTGTAGTTTCTACTTCTATTTTTGTATTTATTCTCACTTCTTTTTCTGTTTTCACTAAATCAATTAGCTCTTGAATAACCTGTTGGGTGTGTGTATATATATACACACACACACACACATTAAGTACACTTATTATGTAGGTTTTAGTGTAAATATTTTTGTAGTTTCTACTTCTATTTTTGTATTTATTCTCACTTCTTTTTCTGTTTTCACTAAATCAATTAGCTCTTGAATAACCTCCAACAGCTAGCACTTAATGGGTGTTTGATTCACTTGGAAATAATGGAATTCTAGAATCATTATTCTCAATTTTTTTTAATGAGAATTGTATAATCAAACAAAGAATTTTGATTCTCGAATTATAGACTCATTCCAGCATCAAAATTCTAGAATTATAGACTCATTCCAGAATCAAAATTCTAGAATTACGATCCCATCCTAAGGAGTGGAATTATGATTCCAGAATTCTAGAATTTTTTTCATCTCGCTTTCAAGCAGAAGGCAAAAAGGCCTTAATTCATGCATTCTAGAATTTTAATTTATTTTTCATCAATCTGAATTCTAGAATCAAAATTCCATACTATCAATTCAAAGAAAAAATAGAACTGAAATTTTCATTCCAATTACAGATTGAGGTGGAAATTTGATTCTAGAATTCTGATTCCAGAATCAAAATTCTAATCTATCCAACGCCCTCTTCTGACTCTTATATATATATGTAGGGGATTGGTCCCCTCTTGAAAACTATTCTCCTTCTTTGTAATTTGAATTATTCATACAATAAAATTTGAGTATTTCCAGCATCATTCTCTCATGTTTATCACCCTAGTGAGCATTTACCTTGTTTTATGTTGTGACTTAGAGGACATTTCTCTCTTTTAATAGAAATTTACATAAACATGTGATATAACTTATTAGTTATTATCCTCTATAATTTATACCTATAGTTTAGCTTGGTTCACAGTCTGAAACAAGGGAAAAAAAAAAAGCAAACTAAGCATTACATATACCTATTGAATTCACATGATTAGATAAATACTTCAATAACAAGGAAAACATCTAAACCATCGAGAATTAAAAGAAATTATAGAATCTAAAACTGTCATGGCATAATAACAAACTTTTCTTTATGCAGACAATGCATCACTAAATGTTGCATGTGATGGAGTTGCTCCATCATAAAGCATGTCACTAGAAATTCTGCTAGTGTTTCAATGATATAGGAAGTGGATCATTGATAACCGGTGTTTCAATGATGTAGGAGGTGCATCAACTGATGCATTACTGACCAAACATCAGCTATAATCATCACTATAATCTTCAGTAATAATCAAACGGCATTATAAACATTATGCACAAAAACATGAAGAATACAAATCCAATAGAGCAACTGACATGAGGAACATGAAGTTTGCATGAAATGGAGGTGAAAACAATTAACATAGAGTAAAAGAAAAACCTGCAATTATGGTGTAAATACTCTTACAAGGAAGATATATTCTGCAACTCGCTAATTCTAGATCGGATTACCACTTCTGGATCCTTGTCTACAAGGTCACTACAAAATTTAAAATTTCCATTAGATAATGTCCATGACACCCTTCAATGTTAAAAAATAAATAGATAAACAAAAAAAATTGTAAAAATGAATATCTAACTTACACGACTTTAACACTAATAACATTCCCAAATTCTGGTGGGATGGATCCATGTGTCAATCAATTGCTTGAGATACAAATTACAATTTCTGAAGGTTGTAAATGCACCATCACAGGCCTCCTTTTTATTCTACTACAACAGCAGTATAATTGTAATCCCTGAGGAAAGTATTGCAAGTCTCAAAACAATTAAAGCAAATGCTTCATAATAGGTAAAAATTTTTAATCATGAGAAGCTTTTATGTGAAATAATAAATTTTATAATTAAACATTTGTGTCATGCCAACCACCAGCTGGCTCTTGAAATAAGCATGAAATAGCTAGCCAGAATAAATTCTACTCCCAACACGATGTTGACATCCTTATATTAATTTTTAATATAGGGACAAAATAAGAAGAAAAGCTACCGGTTAAAGGATTTCCTGTCAATAATGTGTTCAAAGTTGAAAGGCAGAAGCAGTATAAAGTAGTCTGTCATTTCACATTCAAATGATCCTAGTGCAGCATCTATGCCCTGCTCAACAAAGTCCTTGAACTGTCAACTTAAATAAAATCCCGGTAAGAAGATACATCTCAAACAGAACGAGCCATTATCTTGAAGACTGTGTCTTACAACTAAGAAAGCAGCAATTTCTGTTGAAATCAACCAAGTGACATATAGCAGTAAACTTAAAACAAGTAGGCATTCACATGCCATCACAATCACGCTACAAATCTAGAGAACATAATTCCAATATAAATTTCCGAAACTTCTGATATGGTGTTGTATATCTGCTGCAATAATGGCTGTATGAAATCACTTGGGTTGGGAAGTATTGACATTATATATTCATATACTATTGAAAAAATGTAAGACATCATATTCTTCACATTAGCTTAGTGCAGTAGATGGAGCTTATGTAACTGAAAAGAACAGAAGCTAGAAACCTAACAATTGAGGCACCAACATACAAGTATGTTCCACATTATGATAGCTAACTATCTAATCGATGAAGGATATCAATATAATATGAAATTCTCTTGGGAGTACACGAGTTCAAAGGAAGCAGGTAAGTAACAGAAAATATTATCATGATGTATTCGTGACAAAATTAAGATATCTAATTAATTATATAGATGTATTTGAAGAGGGAGCAATGAAGGATTTTATTTTTAATGGGCCACCAAGGCATGATCATGAATAAAAGTGGTCAGCAATGATAATCCTTGTTCTACTTTGCATGTGTAATGCTCAAATGCATTAGGAAGAAAAGCAAGCTGTCAATAACCCACAAGAAGGATGGTGACATCATATCTGCATTCAGAAAGAATAATGACATCATGTAGGATGGAAGTAAAAATTAGCAGTTAACAACAAGAGAGAAGGTGTACAAACATAACTAGCACCAGCTGTGTAAAGTACATGAAGATATATGTCAGTTTGAGACCCAATATTTGATTTTTAGGCTGGTTTACTTTCACTTCTAATTAGCAATTTTATATGATTGAAAAATCAATATGCTAAAATTGTTTTAAGTTTTATCAAATAATTCTGTAACTAAATAAACAGACTCACCTGATCCATCACAATGTCAATTTAATCATGTTGATCATGATAAAAAATTTTGAGAAAAATAATGTGAAGTTTTCATTTCTAAAATGGAATTGTACAAAAATCACACAATTAGATTCTACTAGGCCCATTCTCAAGAATGATTTTTACAAACTCCTTGTTTTCAAGCATTCTCTTAACTGACAACCTCAGCACCCTTCTGTGCAATCCCTAACGGTTTCTGCATGGTTCTTCTTATTCGAAAGGCCAGAAAATCTCTGAAATTTGAAGCCCATAGGAGCCCATGTTTCAAAATTATGAGATGGAAATGTCCAAAAGCCCAAGTATAACACACAGCCCTTTGTTGAAACCAATCTAATTGAAAACTTGGAGTAGCCTTCAGCTTTGAGCCTAAAAAGTAATTCATGTCTAAATGGACAATGCCTCACCTTACCTGATCCATTGTTTAAAAGGTTGGAGGAAATAATATATCCAAAATCAGGTATATAGTTAACAGGCTCATGAATTACGTACACATTCAACGAGACACCTCCTAAACCCAGTTCTTGAAACCGAGACACCTCCCACAACCCAGTTCTTGAAACCAATACATCTCCCACAACCCAGTTCTTGAAACCAATACACCTTCCACAACCCGGTTCTTGAAACCGATACACCTTCCACAACCCGGTTCTTGAAACCGAGACACCTCCCAGTCCCACAACCAGGTTCTTGAAACTAGGCATAGGAAATAAGTAAAACCAGGGGCATGCAGGTTTCTCAGTTTTCTTTTCTTCCTTAAGATTCATTGATTTAAGGCAAAAAAAGGCAAAAAAAATTTAAAGGAAAAAAGGCACAAAAATTAAAAGTAACAGAAAGGAAAAATATAAGGTGAAATGCCCATGTATATAAACGAAGACGCACCACCCAGCAAGCCAAGCAATTCTCTTCACTACAACTGATATGGCTCTTAATATATCATTTTCATCTTCAACTTATAGAGACCATAGGAAACGCTGCTTCATTTATGTTCTAATTAAAACACTTATAGACAACTCGATCAACAACCCAAATCCCATCAATCTCCAAAAATAGGCCAGCTTAGTACCTATTCTTTCACAGTCAGTATCTTGCTCAATTTTGTATGATGAAACTCCATGTTATGTCGGTCACCAAATTGAACAAAGAAAACAATAAAAGATGGTCCATATAAATTTCTAACGTAATATTTGAATTGATATCTTTCCAACCACGTGATGACCATAAGCACCGTCAACAAAGAATGTGAAAAAATGATTGAAACCTGCTGGTTTAGAAAAAAAGTCGCTCACTTACGCATTGCTCGACCCTATTATGTTCCCAGAAACTAGTCGGTGCTTAAGGTTCAAAAGAAATAATTGGGCCGACGTAGCCATCATAGCACCAACTTTGACATGAAATATAATCGTGAAACGTGTTAATTGTGAAATCAATAACAGGAAACAGATAGACAGTTCCCAATAAAAGATAATCAAAATAACTGATCAACTTTCATTTACACCAAAATCCTCCCATTTAATCACGGAGAGTTCCGGCCAAGAAAATAGTATAAGAACTATATTGAGTGACGCAGCAAGAATAGCAGAAGTAAGCAGCACCGATGGAAGATCGGAATACCACAATTAAGACAGAGCCCACTTAATCAACAAATACTCCGCGGCAGAATAGTCGATTTGACAACCATTGAACCAAAACTCAGACGCCAAGCAGGAAGGAAAACGACCAAATAGTCCAAAGATCAAGAACCAAAGCACGACAAACAGGTTCCGCGAAGAAGATGTAAATTCATGCGCCACACCAATCTAATACCCTACGGAAATAGAGAAACACGCAGCTCTAAGACAAGCATGCAACCTGCATAGATGCCGCCAGTGAAGGAACCTTCCCTTGCGCACCCATCTTCTTTCTTTCCGGCGCATTCGCAAAATGACAGAAGGATAACTCGAAAGAGCAGATTCAACATGGTGGATGAAAACTGAAAAGGGTATCTAATGAAAGCAACAAAAAAGAGAGAGGAATTGAGGCCAAGAATTGGCAAGGCATTGAGGGTAATGTATAGTGAGAGCCAGGGTTTGAGGAAAGAGACGAAAAAGAGGGAGTGATCAAGAGCGCGCAATCCACCCACCATTAACAGCCCAAGAAAATCCTCGCCCCCTCTCCCTCTCACCAGTCACCACACGGAGAAAGAGCGGCCCACTCCAGATATACAGGGAGAGATAATTCCCTTCAACCGCTCCATTTCAAGATTAAATGCCTTCTCACTCCTGGGCACCGATTTTTTTTGTTTTCTTCATTTCTTTTTCTTTTTTTTTTCCATTTCATTTCGTATCGTCGATCCCCCGCCCTCTTGTTGAATTCTCAAAAGAAGCGCAAAGGCCAAACCCAACCTCGATCAGGAAAAGCGTGGACCTCACTTGTGTGAGCTGCCGAATCGAGTCGGGACCCAGTATTAAATGGACCCATCTAACATCTCTCAAATCGTGACTGGAGGTCTAATTGGTTTCAAGAAAATCAAATTCGTGATGAGCAGTCCACATTTTATATGTGTTGTATTTACAAACGTGTTGCATCGCATGTTTGAATATATGTTTTGCAAACAGTGAGTTTAGAAGCAGTTTTTTTTTTTTTTTCCTAACCTATCTTTCTTTCTCCAAACTACGTTTGAATGGACTCGCTAACCCCTTATCCCTCGTCAATTCAAATTCAAACAATAATAATGATAGTAATTGATTGATAGACAATCAGTCGTTTTTAAACTATGTTTGAAATTTGCAAAAACAAGTAAATAGTCGATGATCGGCCAAAAATATTAAAGGAACGTTTGATGCAGCCATAATTATGGAATTGTAGATTTAAAATTCTCATTATTGATAAAACGATAATTGCGTTATCAAACAAATAATTTTGATTGTAGAATTATCCACTCATTCCACAATTAAAAAATGTTGCCTCTAAAATAGCATTTAAGAATGCCACCAAACATTAACTCAGGCACTGCAATTAGTATATGAATTTGAGGAAGAATACGAAGCCTAGGAAACTTCAGATACAAATGAGACCGCAAGCACAAAGAGATGTCGACATTGGCGGCATATAACGTCCGAACCCGCTGAAATAAGGGACGGATTTCAACCGGAGTGGGTTTTCGCTCCACCCGTAAGGTTGCGGAGAGTGGGAAGTCGACTGGTGTTTACCGACGCCAAGAACTCGAAAAGAAAGGAGAGCGCGAGATTCTTGCTCTCCCTCTCTGGGGAAGGGAAGGGCAGGGAAGAGAGATGCAGGGGCTTCATCACCAGCAGCAGCAATTGGCGGCGCTTCTCGCGGCCGCGCTTCCCAAGGACGATCCGTCGCCATCCCTTGCTGCTCCTTCAGTCCCTTCTTCCGCTTCAACTTCTGTTTCTGCTTCGCCTTCTCCTTCGACTTCCGCTCCTTCAGATGACGACTCCGCCAGAGTCTCCGCTATCAACTCCCTCAACCGCGCAATTCTTCATCCTCACAACGCGCTGGTTGTCTCTCACTCCGCCTCCTTCCTTGCACAGGGCCTCTTCCAACTCCTATCTGACAAGTTACTCTCTTCCCCTCGCTCTCTCTCTCTCTTTCACTCTGCGAATAAAAGATTCATGCTCTCGTTAGAATGTCTGCTACAACTCTTCTGCTGGTTTCTTGATGTACGATCCGGTTGTGATTCTTCGATCCATGTTGTCAAATGACTCATTTTAATGAGCGTATGGGCGAATTTACGTGGCTAGACTAATTCGGTGTGGTTTCATATGCTTTTATGGATCATGGAAACCCCTTTTTTTGTCTTACGTCCTTTATTTGATAAAAGGGTTTGCGTTACATTCTTAAACGACTGACGCAAGAAACTGTGGAATAGTGTGGTTGGGCTGTTTGACACTTATTAGGTTTCCTTTGTGGCACTCACAGGGAGAGAATTATGCATGCTGATGGAATTTAACTATTACCTTGATGATGAGATGGGAATGTATGTTGCATCGACGACGGTTGCTGATTAAGTTGATGGTCATACCGTGAGAACAGTACGAAGTAGGAAAAATCATTTAGATGAAATGATTCACACCTATTGGTCGAGATATGGTTCTTAGAAAATTATGTCCAAATTTATCCTATTTTCCTTGTAATGGAGATGTTCAATCTCCCAACACCCTTTGACGCATGTAGCATGGTAGGATTTCACTAGTGTAATATATTGGAACGTGAACTTCATTGAGCATTTAGGGAGTTGGAGGTTGTCTGCATATCGAATATAAGAAATTCATCCGGTAATTCCTTTCCGTTAAGTTCATGAATTATACCTTCTTCAATGTATTGTTGAATTCAAGCAGACATTTGTAGAGAACCTCTGAAAGAATCCTGGAAACTTAACAGATAAATACGTATGATTGTTAACCTTGGGAATTTTAAAGAAGGATACATTTTTCTTGGTGATGAATATAAAAAACCAATGTAGTTGGTAGTACAATTATAAGCAAATCGAGAGGTGCGTCAGTAAATGTAAAAGAGGTACGCTGTAGGATGCTACTCCCTCTCTGTGGCATGTGATATTATTGAACAAGCTTAGGAACTAAGCCAGTGGAACTGGTATATGTGTCTTAAATTCTTCTTGGAAATCTTTGTTCATTGCCTGGGTAATGGCTGTAGATACATATGAATTTTGTCGAACACTTCCAGATTCATTGCTTTTATAATCACATTCTAGTTAGAAGTTAGAACTTGTGGATAGTTACTGAATGGAGGCTGGGGGTTAGATAATGTGCTTTCCTCTTCAAATGCAGCATTCAGTTATTGCTTGCAGCTGAGCTGCTAGCTCTTTAGTGGTTATTGCAGATATCCTCATGTCCTTTTGTGTTAATTTTCCAGGTCATACACAGTGAGGCGGTCAGCAGTTATTGCCTACGGGTCTCTTTGTTCGTTATCATGCTCCAGTCAGTTGTCTGCAAATGGAAGACAGACTTCCATCATGGTTGGTGGTTTGGGAGACCGGTTTATAGGATGGGCATTGCCAAAGTTGAGGAACATGCATGTAAATAACGGAGAAGCTGAGCTGGCTTTGGAAGGGTTGCGTGAATTTCTCAATATTGGGGATGCAGGAGGAACTGATCGGTATGTACTACCCATTCTGAAAGCTTGTCAAGAACTTCTTGAGGATGAAAGAACCTCCTCAAATCTTCTCCGTCAGCTTCTAGACATCCTGACTGTCATTTCCTTGAAATTTAGCCTTTCATTTCAATCTCATTTTCTGGATATTGTTGATCTGCTTCTTGGATGGGCTTTGTTACCGGATCTTTTGGAATCAGATAGATGCGTAATCATGGATTCCTTCTTGCAGTTCAAGAAACACTGGTTGGGAAATTTGCAATTCTCACTTGGGTTATTATCAAAATTTTTGGGTGACATCGAAGCTGTACTTCAGGATGGAACGCTTGGAACCCCAAAGCAGTTGACTCGACTCCTTCCTCTCCTCTCTTGCTTTTTAACTGTTCTTCAGATCATTGCTTCTGGTATGCTTGAAATCAATTTGCTCAATCAAATAAGTTCACCACTTGAAGATATGCTCCATCGATTATTAGCTTGCCTTTTGATGGTTGGGACAAGATTTGGGTGGTCAAAGTGGATGAGAGAGTGTTGGAGCTGCTTGATTCTGTTTGCGGAGATATTGCAAGAAAAATTTGCGGTTTTCTATACAATGGCGTTTGATATTCTGTTTCAGAATAGTATTTCTGCTGCTGTAGGATGTCGCAGCATGCCATCATTTGAAGCAAATGGCATATTAAAGACAAACTTTCAATTATTATCACTGCAAAAGTTTGCTCTTCTTCCTTCAACCATTCAAAGGATACTTGAGCTCAATTCACCTATGTCACTCTTGCGCTTGCATCCAAATTTCCTTGTAACTGGAACATTGGCTGAAACATACCTGTTCTTATTTCAACATGATTGTAATGGAGTTGTGGAACAGGCTATAACTTCATTATTGGAGGAGCTGGAACTCTTAAAAAGCATGCTTGAAGTGTTCAATGTTGGAAATCTCAAGGGTGTTGTAATGGCTGGCAAGTTATGCAAGGAATTGGATGGTGCAAATGGTTTCTCACAGGATGAGTTGCTTGCAGTCATAAAATTTGACTTAAAAATTCTGATAGCTTGTGTTTGTCTGGAAAATAGGAAGAATATATTGGACCAGCTAGAGGTTTTTAGCTCCAAATTTAACAGATCTGTGAAATTTTCTTCTTTTATTCTTGAAAGGATGAATCCTTTTAAAGCACCCTTTCAGGCGTTTGCTGACCTCCAAGTCCAGATTGTAAAGGCATTACAGAAGCTCAGTATAGTTGAGCTTGAGAGCAAAATATCTTTAGCTAAGGGCAACAAACCAACTTCTGGTGATCCAGCGGACTTTCCAGGTTCGACTAATCTTCATGATGCAGCAGATGTTCAAATCACTCAGTATTTAAGCAAGTACAGCAGACACATTGTTGCAGCTTTGCATGAAACTTGTCCCATAACTGTTAAACTTGAAGCACTAGATTGGATCCAGAGATTTTGTGATGTTGTCATGACCATCAAGGGAGATGCCGATTTATGTGGTTTTTCGAATAAAAGCTATTTTTATTGTGATGCGAAAAGACATGCAAGCATTGGAATGTATTTGCTTTATGCAGTCCTAGACGCTGCATTTGATAGAGAGGTGAAGGTGAGGTCTCAAGCAACGGCAGTTCTGGATCTTCTTCTTCAAGCTTCTCTGATTTCCCATGTACATTTTCGTGCTGTTGCCGAAGTTTCTCTTGAGAAGCTTGGTGACCCATGTAATTCTATTAAAAATGGTTTTCTTAGGGTTCTTTCTGTTGTCTTGCCACTTACCTTTTACATAGGTGGCATGTCCAAGGATGAACTTGGAGCATCTCAGAGGCATGGTGTCTCTTTCATTTGGATGGGCACCAGCAGTTATTGGCACTGGAAGCAATTGTTTGCTGTGAAGCAGCTCCTCAGGCAATTCAAGCCGCAACACCTTGTGTCCATTTTCAGCTACATTTCTCAGAGATGGAAAGTATCTCTTTCTAATTGGATCCAGCGCCTGGTTTTCAGCTGCCAAATAAATGTCAATGATTTTATACGAGGCCATCTCAGTAATACTGAGGAACTTAAGCCTGATGGATTGTGGATGAATTTAAAAATAGGGCCGCATATTCTAGACAAAATCTGCTCTGTGAACGTTCTGGCGGCTGCATGGTTGTCTATACACGAGGCAGCAAGATATTGCATTCTTGTCCGTCTTCGAACTCACCTTGGTGGACCAACTCAGACATTTGCTGCTCTTGAACGGATGCTCATGGATGTAGCACAAGTACTGCACGTTGACTCTGAGCACCAAGATGGCAGCTTAAATATAGCATCGAATACTCACTTATTGCCAATGCGCCTTCTCTTAGATTTCGTTGAGGCCCTTAAGAAAAATGTTTATAATGCATATGATGGATCTTCTGTCTTACCACCCTCGACACCACAAAGCTCCTTATTTTTTCGAGCAAATAAGAAGGTATGTGAGGAGTGGTTTGCTCGAATTTGTGAGCCAATGCTGAATGCCGGGTTAGCACTACAGTGCTATCCAGCTATACTTCATTATAGTGCTTTACGCTTGTACGACCTGCGTAACACAGTAGTGTCAGCATTGAAGGACAAGCATCGGGGGCAGGTTGCGGAAGGTCTGCGTCAGCATCGAGCTAAAAATACTGAGGAAGTGTTGAAGGTCTTGAGGTATGCGTCTCTTGCCATGTGCAGGAGTCATGATCCAGATGCATTAGTTGGCTTACAAAAATGGGCAACAGTTACATTTTCCTCATTACTTCAGGAAGAATTCCAATCTACGAGTGGATATATTGCAGGCAGTGGGCAATTTTCTTGGATGAACGGACTTGCATATCAAGCACAAGGCCATTATGAAAAGGCCGCTGCTCATTTCACTCATCTGCTTGAGTGTGAGGAAGCCCTCAGTTCTTTAGGATCTGATGGAGTGCAGTTCACAATTGCACGAGTTATAGAATGTTATGCGGCTCTTTCAGACTGGAAATCATTAGAATCATGGCTACTCGAATTACAAGGTCTCCGTGCTAAACACGCTGGCAAAAACTATTCAGGTGCTTTAACCGCTGCAGGGAATGAAATGAATGCAATTCTTGCCCTTGCACGTTTTGATGAAGGAGATGTCCAAGGATCTTGGAGTTACCTTGATTTAACACCAAAGAGTAGCACTGAGCTTACCATTGATCCTAAGCAGGCCCTGCAAAGAAGTGAACAAATGCTTTTGCAGGCAATGCTTCACAAAGATATGAATATGGATAAAACAGTAGAAGAGTTAAAGAAAGCTGAAGTCATGTTGGAGGAAGTCCTGTCGGTTGTCCCACTTGATGGGTTGAATGAGTCCGCAGCTTATGCTACACAACTTCACTGCATACGTATATGTGATGAAGGTTGCAAGTTTCTGCGAGGTCAAAATCAGTCTAGTCTGACCTCAACAGTGCGAAGTCCACTGCATCAGGTTTGGACATCACCAGTTAGCCAGATTCATCAAGATTGCGGTCTGTGGTTAAAAGTTTTGCGGGTATATCGTACTGTTATGCCCAACTCAGCAGCAACTTCGCAGCTTTGTCTTCAGCTGATCACCTTGGCTCGTAAGCAGACAAATTTTATGCTGGCACACCGTTTGCAACATTACCTGATGGAAGTTCTACCGACATGCCCTAAATGTGAGCTCATGGACACGCTGTCTACCAGTCTGCAGTATGAAAATATCTTACTTAAATATGCAGAAGCCATATATGAGGATGCTTTGGCAAGTCTGTGGTCCTTTGTGCACGGTTACATGTTATCACCTCCAAATGCTGTACTTACGGATTGTAATGGCACTCTAAAGGCTAAAGCATGCTTGAAGCTTGCATCTTGGTTGAAACAGGAGAATCTTGCAGTAGATTGGGAAAATGCTCTTGTGAAAATCCATGCAGACTACCTGGAATTCAATTTGTCTAATGTATCTATTGATGAGCATGAATCACTAATGAGCAAGAATCGATCAGATTCTGATGTTTATTTAGTTATGAAGGAAATTGCAGGGATAGCTACAAAATTATCTACTCGCCTCTGCCCCAAGATGGGGAAGGCATGGTTTTCTTATGCTTCATGGTGTTATCATCAAGGCATTTTATCACTTGCAAAGCATCCTCCTGCACTCCAGTCATCTTCTCTTTCATCTGTTCTTTCTCCAGAAGTTTCATCAGGCAGGTTTGCATTGACTAGAGAAGAGATCCTGAGAGTGGAGTCCGTTATTCTAAATCTTTTTCTCAATAAGGCAAAAGGTGTGAAAGGTGCAAGCATGGTTGAAGAAGAGGTCATTGTATGGTCTGGCTCTGAATTCCATTTAGAAGACGGCACTGCTATAAGGGTTCTAATTGAGCGAGCAATCTATCTGATTCAAGCTGCAGCTGGTGCACCTGGTGTCGAAGACTTAGATGGTGAAAGCATTTCAAGCAAACTGGCCGCACAGCTGCAGTTTTTGTTTATCAATGCAGATGCTGCCGCAGAAAAAAGTGGTATTCTTTCTTCAGTAAATGAATTGGTTGATATCTGGTGGTTGCTGAGGCGGAGAAGACTGTCAATGTTTGGGCATGCTGCTAAGGGTTTTATTCAGTACCTTTCAATGTCCACTGTTGATAATAAGGAGGCATATTTAAGCGATAGTTTATATTCTGATATGGGTAGGCAGAAGAAAGACAATGGCATTCTTAGAGCAGCATTACATGTCCTGCATATTCTTCTGAACTATGGTGTGGAGTTCAAAGATATCCTTGAACATGGGTTCTCAACTGTTTCTGCATTGCCTTGGCAGGTCAGTATTTGGTCGTCCATTTTTGTTGCTTCTATGGTTGATATGCAGTCAATAGTTTATGCACTTTTTATAACTTTATGTAGGAAATTACACCACAACTATTTGCTCGTGTGAGTTCCCATCCTCAGCAAGTTGTTAGGAAACAACTGGAGGGTTTGTTATTGACATTGGCTAAAATGTCTCCGTGGTCTATTGTTTATCCCACGTTAGTTGAGATAAATGCTTATGAGGGAGGACCATCAGAAGAGCTTCAGCACATTTTAGGCTGTTTGGTAAGCAAATATTCATTTTCAATAGCATTATTGGTTCTCAATTTAATCCACCCTCTCTCTCTCTCTGTGTGTGTGTGTGTGCAGTTTGTTGATTTTCATTGATTTACCGAAAGAAAAATGAGATACCAAAAATCTGTTTGCTAATCAGCAATTCTTTCTCACATTTATTACCAAAGAAAAATGATTAATCTAACTGCTAATCAAGAACGACAGATTGCCTATTACCACTGTTCTTTTAGTTCCAGTATTTATTATTCCAATCCATAGTTGATTCATTACATTCTTGAGTTGGCAGTAACACTTTTTATTGCATTAAGGGAACATGCTTATCTTTTCTCATTGTTTTTCTTAGAAGCTATGTTTATTGTTGATGCCGGCATGGACTATCTGAGTATATGTTTCCTGGGGATGCAGGTTAAGCTTCATCCCAAACTGGTTCAAGATGTTGAACTTGTAATAAATGAATTAGGGTCCATTACTGTTCTATGGGAGGAACAGTGGCTTGCCACACTTCAAGATCTTCATACAGGTAGTATATTTTTCGTAAGGTGAATATGTGTTCGTCTTTTCTTTTTTATATCTTTCTTTAGTGGAGTATCATCTTTCACCAAGTTGCATCACATGATCAGCTTTTCTTTTTCATATATATTCTTAGTGAATTGTTATACTCCAACAAGTTTCCTGAATGTGCTTCTGAATAAGTTTCCTGTGGTGATGTCCAATTCCTATTGGTGATGTTTCCTGGAGAGAAAAAAAAAAGAAAAAAGAAAAATAGAGATGAAAAAGGGGATCCCTAATTTCTTCACTAGCTATGACTAACTATGGAATTAGTGGATCCCTCGTTTATTGTCGTTGGAGTTTGAAATGAGGATCTGTAACAAGGGTAATGGTACTGGATCTTCTTTAACTCCTTGTTCTACCTTTTTGTCAATTTATTCTTTTGTTTTACTGTGGATGAATTATGTTGTCTACATGCTTTAACGTGCGTATCCCATGCTTAAATAATATGTATAAGCATAAGAATATTTGTCACACAATCAAGCACTAGTTGTGGTAGCTTCCGAAGTGTCAGCACCAATAATATAGCAAACATGGTAGAAACTCTTTAATATGAACCCTCAGAATATTTGTCTACAAAACTTTCTGGATCTTCCTTGACTTATTAAGCTGTAGACTGTCAATTGCCAATGACAAGATTTGTCCATCGACCTTCCTTTCAGGTCTTTGTTAATTTTAGTCACAGACCAAGACTCAAGAGGCAGTGGCTCCATCAGATTGGGTCAAAGCCTCCAAGTCAGATAGGCCTGCACTTCAATACCAGGGGTGTACATCCTTTGCCATAAGGCTGTGGCAATGGAGAAAGTTCTCTAGCAGGTAAAGGAAGGGCAATCCGGGGTTTTAAGCTGAGGAACAAGCAGAAGTAAATGTTAAACTTAAACATACACCTTCTAGGTTGACAATGTTTGACATGTCCAATGCTTCTTGGTTTCCATCATTGTTGAGAGAAGGCAGTAGACATCTATGTCACATAAGTAGGGGAACAAACATGATTTTTCATAATGTCGAATATATAAGTGTATAGGTATGATTCGAGATGCAATGCACCTACCAAGGGCTTAATGGATTAAGTCAATTGTAACTGGATTTGGGTTCAGTCCGTCGGGATTGAAAGCTATAAGGTGCTTGATGGCCTGGTTTTCTGCTCTTTACATTGCCTTTATATGAACTATCACTTTTATGAACTGTCACCAGCAGTTCTTTTCTTATAGTCAATGAATTACTTGGTGATCACTTAAATTTCCTTCGTGGTCAATAATGTCCAGTGTACTACTAATCTACTAGTAGAAGCTCTAATATCTTTTGGTGAGAATTGAACTATGTGCTTCTTATTTTCAGATGTCATACGTCGCATAAATGTGCTGAAAGAAGAAGTTTCACGAGTTGCTGAAAATGCAACACTTAGTCTTTCTGAGAAAACCAAAATAAATGCTGCTAAATACTCGGCTATGATGGCTCCAATAGCAGTGGCCTTGGAACGCCGTCTGGCTTCAACTTCTCGGAAACCAGAAACTGCTCATGAAACCTGGTTCCAAAACGAGTATGGAGAGCAACTTAAGTCTGCAGTTTCAGCATTCAAGGTGCCACCTACTTCTGCTGCTGTACTTGCTGATGTCTGGCGGCCATTTGATGCCATTGCAGCATCTCTGGCAACTCATCAGAGAAAACCAACTATTACTTTGAGTGATGTTGCTCCACAGATGGCACATTTTTCAGCTTCTGATGTCCCAATGCCTGGTCTTGAAAAAAATGTTACTCCATATGAATCTTTTGAAAGTTTTTGTCCAGATCTGCAGGGAATCATTACAATTTCTTCCTTTTGTGAACAAGTGGTCATCTTATCAACAAAGACAAAGCCTAAAAAGTTGGGCATTGTAGGTTCAGATGGAAAAAAATACACGTATCTTTTGAAGGGGCGAGAAGATCTGCGCCTTGATGCAAGGATCATGCAGTTCTTGCAAGCTGTGAATAGTCTTTTGTACTCGTGCAAGGATGCACGTAGTCGGTCCCTTTTTGTTCGTCATTACTCTGTGACTCCCATTAGTGGCCGGGCTGGTCTTATCCAGTGGGTAGACAATGTAATCAGTATTTATAGTGTATTTAAATCTTGGCAGAGTCATATGCAGGTTGGACAGGTTTCTGCAAGTGGCGCTGGGAATGGAAATGGTGCACATCCACCAGTTCCTCGCCCGAGTGACATGTTTTATGGAAAAATTATACCAGCACTAAAGGAGAAGGGAATAAGGAAAGTAATTTCACGAAGGGATTGGCCTCATGAAGTCAAGCGGAAGGTTCTTCTAGAACTTATGAAAGAAGTACCAAGGCAACTGTTGCATCGAGAAATATGGTGTTCAAGTGAAGGATTCAAGTCCTTCAACACAAAATTAATGAGGTTATGAAAAACATTTTATTGGTGTTTACTGATCATTTTTTACCGATATTTCTTTATTTTTTGCAGACTTTGTTATACTGGAAAATATGTTCCGGTTTAACTCAAAGTTGTTCAATAATTCTTTTCATTTTGTTAATAGTTTCCAGAATGAGAACTAGGTTTTGCATGTACTTCTTTTAGCGTTAACTACTACTCAAGCCTTTGTTCGTTTTGTCTATGTTGAATATAGCATATCTTTCAGCATTCATTTCCTTCATTTATTTCTTAGTTAGTTGTATCACTATTGAGTAGGCTTCCTTTGGATGATTTTCTTTCTCTTTTGCATATGCATTGAATGGTATGTTAAGATCTTATGTTCATTTGTTATCTGTAAGCAAATGGGATTGTAATACTTGTAAGCAGATGCTTCTGTTTCACATGCAGAAAACTGTGGCAGAATTTGTGATTTTTGTTGCGTATTGTTGGTAAATGATATGAGTAGCAGCGCGCTCATATTGATGGGCATCGGTACTGCCCCTCCTACCACGAAATGTTCTTCGGTAGTGATGTTTGATCATTCACTATTTCTTTCATGTCCGTAGATATGCTTTGTAGGTTACTTCATTATTTCTTAAGCCTTTTTTTAGTCCCTTAGTCTATAATTTCTTTTCTATTTAAGTCTATTTATCCTCTTGTTTCCTTCCTATCCTTGATCCTCATAGGCCATAGCTTAATCAAGTCATTGCTTATCTATTGGCTGATGTCATTGCTTATGTTAGTACTTTATGCAATACAAGGTTATTTTCTCTCATTTCTTTTCTTCTTCTTGCTTTTGTACTCCTCTTTGATCCAGTGATGTAGCCATGTAGGCCTTGTATCATTTTCCATGTCAACTGGTTGATTTCTTTCTGTTTTCCTTATCTGTTATTATGTCACTGCTGTGCCTATGTACTAAAGTTAATGAATCAGAGAAATGAAATCTAAACAACAAATGTCTTTTTCAAATAGAATATGCTAGAGTCTACAAGATACCATAGGGGTTTAGCCCTTTATTAGCATGCCTGTAAATGTAAGCTGCTGGAGATATCTAAATAGATAGTTCTCTAGTGATTAAACAGGGACCTCTCAAGAATGATCTTCCTTAGCCTAATGATGGACTTTCACTATATGTGGAAATTAATTGGAAAAGAACTTTAGTTTAACTTAAAGGGTTGAAAGGAATGTGTATGTACATACAAACATCCCTCAATCTTACAGCAGCAAAACTGTAAATTAGAAGTATGCTTAGGTTAAATGGAACTGGAGAAAGCATAGAGGCATAAAAGTCCACAAGCTGGTAGTAACCAGCAAGTGATATACAGGATACAGAGAGAGAGAGAGAGATTTCTTGATATACCATTGTCACAAGTACTATTTCTTTGGTTTCTATCATTTTTCTCAGTTGTCAATGGGAAGTTTGTTTTCCCATTAAAATTTGAGAATGCAAAAAATCAAAAAATATATAAATAATAGAAAATTTTATGAAAATTTTGAGTTTTTCTTACTAATTTTCTTACAAAAACATTAACCAAAATTCAAAATAGTTACTAAACTATTAAAACGAACATCAAGAAAAATAAAAATATATCCAAAATTTTCTGAGAAGGGGAAAAACACTACAAATGTGAAATTTCACTTGTTGGCAAATTTTCAAAAAATCACAATTCATTCACTTTTTTGTTTTATTTTATTTCTCTCTTTTTTATTTTTTTATTTTTTAAGGGAAAAAATGTGATAGTTGTGAAAAGACGATATCCTCCACTGTGGGTTCCTGAAAACACTCATTAAGACTTTTGCAGTGTGTCAAACCTCTCTTGGTCCTTGAGGTCTCATACTATCTTCAAGGTATATATTATTCAGCTAAAAAAGAAAGAAAAAAAAAAGGAATACACAAAGGCAGCTTCACTCTCTGTTTTCATGCTGCACTAAAGCCATGAGGGAATGTCAAGAAGAATGAGCTTGCAACTGCTCTTAGGTGTTCCTTTATTGGAGGGATTTTGGGGCTATCTAAAAGTTCACTGCTGCTGCAAAAAAATTATTCTTTTAAGCTTCTGTTGCTAACAAGATCTTCACTTTTGTTGCAGGTATTCTGGCAGTATGGCTGCTATGAGCATGGTGGGATATGTACTGGGTCTAGGAGATAGGCATCTAGATAATATTCTTATAGATTTCAGCAGTGGTGATATTGTTCATATAGATTACAATGTGTGCTTTGATAAGGGGCAAAGGTTGAAGGTTCCTGAGATAGTCCCATTTCGGCTTACCCAGACATTGGAAACTGCTCTAGGATTGACTGGAACTGAAGGAGTATTTAGAGCAAATTGTGAAGCCGTAATGAATGTACTGCAGAAGAACAAATCTACATTGTTAATGTTACTTGAAGTATTTGTCTGGGATCCTTTAGTGGAATGGACACGTGGAGATATTCATGATGAGGCAGCCGTTGGTGGTGAAGAGAGAAAGGGTATGGAATTAGCCGTCAGCTTGAGTTTATTTGCTTCTCGAGTGCAAGAAATCCGTGTTCCTTTGCAGGTACTCATTCTGATGATTGTCCTCGCGTTTTGCCTTCTGCAAAATTGCATGGCTACCATGTAATATTGTCCATTTAACTCTGGTTATTTCTTGGAAGCATGCTTGCCAATATTATTCGTGCAATTTCTTGTCTTGGGATTTTCTTTTTGATATGGCTGTTTATGTGAAAATCTTGGAAAATATCAATTTTAAAAGTATTATATACAAAAGATAAAATAAGTTATCAAGCAATAGTTGGTCTATTGTTGTTCTTGCAAAAAAATAAAAATAAAAATAAAAATTGAATATATGCATGATAAAAGTGAAAAGGGTGGTGCTTTTCTTGATTCTATTGATATTTTGAAAATGTTATTGCACTGCGGAGATTGTTGACTGGATAAAAAATGGTGATATCGTCAGGCTGTTCTCAGAATATATCGTCAGGTTGTTCTCAGAATATTGCTATGGATGGGAGGTATAAGAACACACTTTTAGGTTGATAAAAGAACATAAAAAAAAGATCTTTAATGATTTTGTTGTTGTTGTTGTTTTCTTAAATGAGAATTAAGTTCATCATCTCTGGTAGTGACCAACACCAAAAGTGGAATAATGGCATGCTCACCATGCCTAGACTTGAAAGCCAAATTCTGAAGGAAACTCATATCTTGCTTCCAGTAAATGTTTTGCAAGTGGAACATAGGTTCTGATGAATGACAACATGTCAAAAGTACTAGGTGAAAAGGGAAATGTTGACAATTGAAGTGCATATGTAAAAAGGTTCTGAACCAAAATAGTTTCTTTGCAACGTAGGGGACTTGCCATTTTCTTGTTATGCTTCCTCGTTGTGAATGAGTTCGTAATTTACTGTTTAAGTCTTCTGTTTTGGTATTTTTTAGGAGCATCATGATCTTTTTCTATCTACAGTGCCGGAAGCAGTATCTGCACTTGAGGTAAAATTAGATATTTATCTTTCGTTTTCCATTATCCCTTATGGCAAGCAAATGCTGAGTGGTTGTTCTGTTGTTTATAATCAGAGATTTGCAGATGCACTTAATTGTTATGAGGTTGCGTCAGCGTTATTTTATCATGCTGACCAGGAAAGGTCACGTCTGCTCTTGCATGAGTCATCTGCTAAGTCAATTGTTGCTGAAGCAACGTCAGATTCAGAACAAAAACGGGCATCCTTTGAAATTCAGGCTTGTGAACTTGCTCAAGCAAAAGCTACGGCAACTGAAAAAGCTCAAGAAGCAGCTATGTGGATGGAGCATCATGGAAGGGTCCTTGATGCCCTTTGCAATGGCTCAGCTCCTGAGCTCCAGCCAGGCATAAGGTTTAGTACCCTTGGGGAGGCCTTGTCTCTTACTTCAGCAGTTCTGGCAGCAGGTATTCCTTTGTCAATTGTTCCTGAACCTACAAAAGTTCAATGCCATGACTTGGATAAGGAAGTAGCTCAGATAATAGCTGATTTGGATTCTGATCTATCTAGTGCTGTAACATCTCTGCAAACATATGCTTTAGCATTGCAGAGAATTCTACCACTGAATTATGCAACCAGTAGTAAAGTTCATGGATGGGCACAACTTCTGCAACTTGCTGTGAATAATCTTTCTTCTGAACTTCTTACTTTAGCAAGAAGACAAGCTGCAGATCTTGCTCTCGTGCGAGGGGACAAGCCAGATTTTATTCATCAGAGGTATGAAGCTCTTCATCATGATATCGAATCCACTATCAACGAGATAAAAAAGGTTCAAAAAGAGTGTTCTGAACTTGAGAGTTCCATTGATTTGGAGACAGAGATAAAATCCAAGGACCGGCTGTTATCTGCTTTTTCTAAATATATGCAATCAGTAGGCCATTCAAGGAAAGAAGAGGAGGAACCGTATCTTGTTTCTAGTCAGACCAAGCGACATGACGGGAAGGATCTCAAAACAATTCCACTAGACATTGAAGACAAGAAGTCAAAGGTTTTATCTGTTTTACATCTTGCTGTGGTCGCACTTTATAATGAGGTTAAGACCAAAGTCTTTGAGATTTCAGCTATTGTTACTGGAGGAGTTATGTGGAGCTCTGGCACAGATGCTTTGCATTCTAATTCAAAATTATGTTATTGTGAGCTGGAGGAGCAGATAGAAAAGTGTACACTTGTTGCTAGCACTGTTCATGAAATACATGAGCTAAGTAGCTTAAATGTTTCCAAAAGGGCTCTTGGTTCAGGAAGTACATTACCTGCTGCTGAAGGAAATTGGGCCTCTATTTTTCAAGCCAGTATTCAGGCATCCAGGAATCTGGTTGAGCAGATGACTCGATCTGTCCTTCCGGAGATTACAAAATCTATTATTTCACAAAATTCAGCCGTAATGGAGGCCTTTGGATCTTTGTCACAGATACGTGGGTCCGTTGACACAGCAGTAGAACAGCTTGTTCAGATTGAGTTAGAGAGGATGTCCTTATTGGAGCTTGAGGAGAACTACTTTATGAAGGTTGGATTAATTACTGAGCAGCAATTGGCACTTTCAGAGGCTGCTCTGAAAGGCAGAGATCATCTTTCTTGGGAGGAGGCAGAAGAGCTTGCATCTCGGGAGGAAGCTTGCAAAGCGCAGCTGGACCAACTTCATCAAATGTGGAACCAGAAGGATGTACATGCAGCTTCGCTTAGAAGGCGAGAATCTGCTGCGAGAAACACAATAATTTCTGCTGAACAACGGTTTTTAAATGTTGTTACTGTAGAGCAAGGTGGAGATTTGCAGCTTGTTAGGAGCAAACTACTTCTGGCTGCACTTATGAATCCCTTCTCTGATTTGGAATCTGTGGACCGATTCCTGTCACTATTTAGCATGGAGGCTTCCAAGGAAACCTCAATCAGTATTCCAGATGTTTCAAGTTCTGGATATCCTTTGGTAGAGACGATCTGGAAGGCTTCTGGTTTATTGAAAAACCATTCTTTCTTTATCTGGAAACTTTGTGTTGTTGACTCTTTTCTGGATTCTTGCCTCCATGATGTATCTTCTTCACTTGATCATAACCTTGGCTTTGACCAGCTGTGTACTGTTCTGCAGTTGAAGCTGGAACTTCAGCTTCAGGCCTACTTGGATCAGTACCTACGAGAACGGGTTGCACCTGTCTTCTTGGTATTGTTAGACAAAGAAATTGAGTTCCTAAAGCATCCTATTGAAGAATCCAAGGAGTTCACACCTGATCAGGTGAACAGAGATGTGGCAGTGAAGCGGGTGCAGCTGATGCTTGAAGAATATTGTAATGCACATGAGACTGCCAGGGCAGCAAAGTCTGCTGCAGTATTTATGAAAAAGCGTGTTAATGAGCTTACTCAGAATCTCCAAAAGGCAAGCTTGGAATTGATCCAGATGGAATGGTTAAATGACTTATCCTCACAATTTGTCCAAAATGATAAAATAATATCTCACCATTATTTTTCTGATGACAAGTTGTCACCCCTTAACTTAAATCTTAACAGGCATAAGCTCTTGGAAAGTATACGATCCTCCGTGTCACAGGTTGCTAGGTTACTAGACAGTCTGAAAACTTGTGAAAGAACTGCTGTTTTAGTTGAAGGCCAGCTTGAACGGGCCATGGGATGGGCATGTGCAGGCCCGAACACAAGCAGCTCAGTAGGCAATGTATCAAAGGGTTCAGGAATCCCATCTGAATTCCGTGATCACCTAAACAGACGAAGACAATTGATGCAGGCTGCTAAGGAGCAAGCAACTGATATTCTGAAGATATGTGCTTCTGTTATAGAGTTTGAAGCTTCCAGAGATGGTATCTTCTGGAAGCCGTTAGAATCTCCTGGGAAAACTTCTGATGGCAGAACTTGGCAACAAGCATATCTGAATAGTTTGACAAGATTAGATGTGTGTTATCATTCTTTTACACGTAAGTATCAGCTTTATCATTTTGAATTTCGTTTTTCAGGCAAATTTTATGGTTCCTGACCTGATATTCTTTTAGGTTATCCTGGTTCTTTTGTTCTGCTAAATGGTTAGTTTAATTTATTAGGTGCTGAGCAGGAATGGAGGCGAGCTCAGAGTAACATGGAGGCTGCAACTAGTACCCTGTTTTCTGCAACCAATGATCTGCATATTGCCTCTGCTAAAGCTGATTCTGCTTCAGGTGCCTATTTCTTTTGTCACTGTGGTCAATTTAGGACATGATGATTACTGTCAATCTTCTATTTCAGGTGATCTGCGTGCAGCACTCGTGGCTATGCGAGAGTTTGCATGTGAAGCAAGTGATGCAGTATCTGCTTTTGGACGTGTTGCAAGGGGGCGTGCAGCTTTGACAACAGAATGTGGTTCCATGCTTGAAGAGGTATGCTATACATGTGGACAGATGCTCTTCATGAGCACCTGCTGAGTTTCTACATTGAGCTTCTGGGTTGCTTTTTCTTTATAATCTTTACTGAAAAGCAGAAGATTACTAGACAAATTTAAGATGGAGGAACAAGTCCTAGACTTTTAAGCGGAAACCACATGCTTGGTTTAGATTATAGGGGAATCCTCTTGGTCTGAGGCAAAAATGTGTATCAAGTCATATGAGTTGACACAATGTTTATGATAAATCTCATGCACAAGACATTCTCTTTGGTCTTGTTCAGGACTTAAGTTTAACTCTGTCAAAATCAATTCCACGTCCTAACAGAATATGGTGTCTTGTAAAATTGGGGTTAATGGAATGCTAGTTGCAAAATTATCTAAATTTGGAGCTCATTTCCTTTCTTGGCTAATGCCCAGAATGACACTAGGGTTATAATAAATATTGAGTAGATATGGTGTCCAAAGAGGAGCAAGCGCATGAATACAGATCCTCAACTTGAATTGTTCTGATGTATACCCAGTCAAAATATTAATGCTCAAATTATCAATAAGTCTATTAACAGTTAATTAAAGTATTTCTATGTAAAGCTTGATAAAAAATTCAGAGCATTTGTTCATATTTTCTATATAATGCAGGTCCTTGCGATATCTGAAGGTATACATGATGTGCATAGCTTGGGGAAAGAAGCTGCAATACAGCACAAAGCCCTTATGGCCGACCTTGCTAAGGTCTTTATCTTGTTCTGATTCTTTCTGTTTTCTTCTTAAAGGTTTTTTTGGGTCACAATTACACGTCTTCTGTTTCTAGCATGTAATTTTTTTTCTTGCAGTTGTTTCGTATGAACTAGGTGCTCGTGGTGCCTTTGTTCTAGATAGTATGACTAGTGTTAGAATGAAATATCAACACATCTGTTTCTATTTGCAGATAAATATGCTCCTTCTCCCACTTGAGCCGATGCTAGCTTCAGATGTAGCATTGATGATTGATACCGTTCCAGATGAAACAGAGAGTATGATTGAATATGCTTCAAACCATGGTAAAAAATTATGTCAAAAATATCATTTAAGAATCCAGGAATCTTGTCAATCTTTGCAACCTATTATTTCACCATTCCTGTACTCTGTGAGGGAACTTCATGCCATGTTGATGAGGCTCGCAAAGTCTGCAAACCTTCACGCAGGGAATCTCCACAAGGTAATTGCATCCTATGGTTTTCCTTTTCCTTTATGCTAACCTTGGTTTGTGCTCTTTGGATTAGTGGTCGATAATTTTGTCATGTTTCCAAAGTATGACACTCACTTTGTTTTGTTACACATTACTTTTAGTTGTTTTTACTGCTACTCATTTTGTCCCAAGGTCTTCAAGCCATTTTGCACTTGATATTCTGAACATTTGACCCCCTTTGTTTTTCTCTTCCTTCTGAATACTACAACCTGCAAGTTTTTTGGAGGGACTGTATGTCTATTGAAAAAACATCTCTACAAGTATTGCACATGAAAATTATGGATCATATTCATCATATTCTTAGTTATCACATTATTTAAACGTTACTTTTCAAAATAAAGGCTCAAGACTTTTTTCCTAAATGGTTTCTTTTTCCACTTCATTTTCTTTCCTAAAGGCTCAAGATTCATCATACTTTTCTCATCTCCATTTTTTTTCTAAAAGATTTGAGGTTTTTCAGAGGTAAGTCCTTTGTGGCCGATATATGCTTCTTTAATGTCTGACAAGCATGGTAGCTTGCATCATGTTATTGAATAAGGAGTTGTTATACAGGCACTTGAAGGGCTAGGAGATAGCCAGGAAATGAGGTCTCAGGAAATTGATCTGTCAAGGTCAGGACTTTCTGGGGATGGACCATTAATAGCTAGCAGTGATAAGGATATTTTTGAGTCTGGCATTAAAGATGGAGATCAGGAGGTTATCAGTTCAAATGAATTTTCCTTGCCAGATGAGGAATGGTTATCTCCACCAGGCAGCATATATAGCTGTACCACACAGTTGAGTTACTCTTGTACTGAGGGTACTCGCATTGACGATTCAAGTTCTGATGATAATCCAAATTCTACTAAAGCCAAGGAGCAAGTGTCTTATGGTGCCCATATTGAAGCAAATGGGGATGATTCTGGAGTTCTTTCTCTTATTGATATTGATGAGCAAATAAGCTTATCTGGCTTGAAGACTGAATCCCAGGATATGGAAGGAAATAAATGTGATGCCAGTGTGGTTGCAACTGATGTTCTGTTGGAATCTAGGCAAACTTCAGCACCTTCTTCATCATATTCTGATAGCCAGCTTTCCGTAGCATACAGTACAAGGAAAGATATTCCTGGCACGCCTAATGCTTCAGATGGAAAAAGGAGGTCTGTAGTCGATCTTCTCAAAGAGAAAACTGACAAGAACAATGACCAATCTTCAAAGGTTGGCTCCAAAGGCTGGGTTCATAAAAGTAAGCATTCTGTCATTTCTTGCTTGCTCTAGTGCTAGAAATGTTCTAACTAACCATGAACCTTGTTTACGATATTCTGCTTGAGAAATTGCTGTATTCTGCATAACTTGAAGCTAGTTATGCTTCCAGACCTTTGGCCTTTTCAATCAACAGTCAATGGCAAATTTGCCCGACTTTTCAGTTATTGCAACTTGCTGCGCCTCTCTTTTGTTTCATGGTATTGTCTACTCAAATCAGTGGTTGGTGCTTAGTCATCATTTATTTGTTGTCTATGCCGTTATCAAAGGCGTGCATTCTTTTACTCAATACTGCAAAATAAATGAAGTTTGTGTGGTTTTGGAAATGCAGTTTTTTTTTCATCCTCGTGGTGTATCTCTGACCTAATGTTTATCCTATCCCACATAGTAAAAGTGTTCCGTTTATTTCCCATACAAGATATTTTGGTCTTGTTCCCATCTTTTGAAGGGAAACAATATCATTGTTGAAGTCAGCTTGTTTATCAGATTATGGGTTATGTTATAGCTGTGCATCTTATTGACAAAATCTCAATATTGCTCTTCTGTTCTCCCAAAGGAGCACAGTTTGTTTTTTAATTCTTGGATGTGTTAGCTATACGAATTATGCCACTTGAATGTGTCTGTAGGATCAAAGTATGAATCTCCTGCACTTTTTTTGAACTATCATATATATGGATGTATTTGAATGGATAACCCATACGAACTACCTTTTCCTTTAATTGTTTACAGGAAAGAATGCATATGCATTATCTGTGCTAAAGCGTGTAGAGATGAAACTGGATGGTTGTGGCATTGATGGTGACAGGTACTTGAGGTGTGAGTGGTTGTGTTTGTGGGCATGATTTTCTTTTTGGATGTTATTTTCACCAACTCCTATGGCTGTTGTGCTATGAAAACTTATGCAGGTCACTGAGTATTTCTGAGCAAGTGGATTATCTTCTTAAGCAGGCGACTAGCATAGATAATTTATGTAACATGTATGAAGGTTGGACGCCATGGATATAAGAAATATTTTGGATCATTCTCGCTGCCTTTTGTTGGTAGTGGTTCGAATGTGTCATCTATCTCTGAGAAAAAGACAGAGAAGGAATGGTGGTGGTGGTGTTGGCGAGCAGGTCACCATGCCATGTGGCTCAGCAAGCGTAAGAATCCGAATTTGTGTTTGCCAAATTTGGATGCAGTGTAACAATCCGATCCTCATGTCAGCTAGCTTATACTAACATCCAGTTTCTGTTGGCAAGCCATGATACGGCACTCTGAAGCCTCATTTCTATTGAAGTTAGCTAGATTGAGATGCCATTCCGTTCTAGGCTTGCCCTCAGCCAAGCTGATCGTCAAGGACTTTGTGAAGATTGGTACTGTTTCAGAAAGAATGGTGTACCCAAGCATGCTGCAAGTACCCTCTTGTGATGCTGCCAATTTTGGTTGGATGAATTTCCCATGCAATTTAACATCTGGACGAGGTAAAATTGTAGTTTACAATGTATAAACTGAAGTTTGTATTTAACTTCCATGCATAGCAAGCAGCTGATGCCTCAGTTTGGCAAATTACTGTTTGCAGTTGTGACATTGGAGGCTTGGCAAGACAAGGAACGGGCAGCTTTGATAGCATTTCCAAGCCGGACGTGAACAAAGGTATGAAACGCCGCTTTATTCGGTGAATGCAGTGTAGTATTTGTATGTACGAGGAAATGTCTGATGCCTGTTGGTTTGCCTTTTCATCAAGTCCGAGCATGCAGGTGTTATCTTCATACTCACAAGTCCTTTTTCCTCATGTATAAAAAAATAATTAGTTTATTGGTATAAAAGGCAGAGTTTTAAGTTCTTCTGGAGTCTAATTTCTGAATTAAGAACAGGATCTAGAAGTCGATTCCTAACTTGTATGCATGGAAACACATTCACATAGTAGTTGCACCCAGTGACCATGCGTCTTTTTCCATGACTTCCAAAACCACCCTAGCTGGAGGCTGCCCTCAACAAGTTTTATTGAATTGAGCAACCAATGCAGATATAACGCATCAGAAACCAATCAAATAATTAGGAAAGAAGCCATAACAACCGAAGACCACCTGTCCAGGAAGAATTCATGATGCAACTTCCACAACAGGCTTTCAGCTAAGCACTTAAGACAAATTCAAAGAATTAATCAAATGACCAGAGTCTGCTGACAGCGATTTCCTGTCGTCGAGACAAGCTCAAATACTACATCTCCGACTCCTCCGAGTAGTGACTTCAATTTATCCGTGATCCGAGTCGTGAGGTAAATCTCCAGGTAAAAGTTGTTAGCAATGGAGTTTAATTTATGTTTTTATTATTATAAGAAAAAGGCTGTAAACATCTTTTAATGGTTTATTGGATAACATCATGAGCTTGCTTCCTGAAGTCTGTCATTGAATTGAGTACTAAAATTACAGTTCTGGACTGAAAAAGATGCAGAAGCATCCAACTCGTTTTAACAAAATTGGTTACACTTGTAGGTTTCGAGAAGACGTTGAAGTGCGCTTTAAATTTTACCAACAGTCAAAAGCCGTGCTCATTTTTTGTAGCGTCGATAAATAAATGCAACTACTTTAGGAAGTTAAAAATGAACCTTCCTAGTCTCATTGTGTTTGAACGTGGAAAACGATGGAGCTCAAGAGATGCTGGCTGACTGTGTTTTGAACCTTTTGATGTTCTCCTGTATGTTGACAGAGGTATGTTAACAACCAATAAATTGAAATCACCGGGTAAAACACGTAAAAAACTTGCAGCTTAACGGATTGTGATTTTTACTTCTGCAAATTTTCATTTAGCGTGAGCCCTTGGAATTTTCGATGGCCCAATACTGACGGGACAAACCGGAAGACGGAGCCAGATTTCCGCTTGTTTGGTTTTTCCGCGACGGTCGAGCTCATCTAGTAAACATGTGCCTGCGTCCCACTCCATCATTACTCGGGATTCGGTTTCTGATTCGTCTCAGAGCTCTTGGGGAAAGAACGCGTACCGGTGACGTGCACCTTTTGACATCAAAGAGAATCAACTTGTGATAAGATATTTTGGGGCTTTTGGACGACACCATCATTCAGTCTCGATTTATGAAGATCTGGATTGCTAAAAAGAATGTTTTTTAGTAAGTCTGAAAACTTAGTTTATGTATTTAATGGACACCTCAAAATCCGTGTATTTAATTGACATCCCAAAATTCAGATTTTTGTAAATATAATCTAAGAGGGAGTGGTCAAGTTTCTCACTCTCATGTGGAAGTTATGTCAAAACAGTTTTGATGTCACATAAACATTCTAAAGGTTCGTTCTGACATATTTATCTAACCTAATTTTATAAAAATTTAGCATGAAAACAAGTTTTTTAATGCGTTTTATTAACTTTTTTTTTTCTTTTTGTTTGGGCGGCATACTCAAAATCAGGTTTTTGAATAACACAAGAAGTTACAGGCTTTTTCATTCACGTTTACAAAATCAGGTTTTGTCAAAATTGAGTTTTCTACGAATTCAGTTTTCGATTAAACATTTCAGGAAAAAAAAAAGTTTTGCCTCCAAAACCTTGTTTATGAGGTGTGATGCAAACACCACCTAAAAATAATCCTTTTACAAATAAAACAAAGTCTTACCTCCGAAAGTATCCAAACATCTCTTAGATTCTAGAATTAATATTTTACGAATGCAACAACCTGTATCGGCTGATTTCATTTGGCCTTATATCAGCGGAGTCAATACCATCTTTCGTATTTGCATGGGCAACGCTCTTAGGGCACCCAGCTCAGCCGTTCTTATCCTTTTGAGGGGGCCACGTGGGAACAGACGGAAGGGAGTGAAGGAAACAAAGGGAAAGGATAAGGTAGAACTTTCTGCTCGAAACTCCCCAAACGGTGGGTGGCTTTGGTAGGGGCAGGAATTGGCCCTCATCTCATCACTCTCACTAAATAAGATATCAAACTTCCCAAACGGTGGGTGGGTTGAGACCTTTTCCCAAGATGGGAGGAATAGTCCCTTCATCTCTCCTACCTCATCTTATCGCCACGTCTACCGTGGGAAGCAACAAATCTGTGGGACAGTTCCAAAATATCTTGGTATTTTCCTTCCAGGTGGAATTTTCTCTACTGTAACCCTCTAGAGAATCTTGTTGCCCTTCTCTTTTGTTTCATGCAGCAAGTGGCGAGAGGAGTTTCCTAAACAACTGCTATCATCCAACATCCAATGGGAGCGCGGTATTCTTTCTGTCAGCACACTGTATGAAACTGGCAAAAGTACGCCAGAAGCAAAACCATGGCAATGGGCGCCCACAAGCATAAAGATACAGTGGTGGTTTTTCTACAGATCGGTGGTTTCAAGGGTCACCTATATAAGCATCACACCGTCGTCTTTCTCCTCATCACCGCCTCAAACAGAGAGAGAAAGCGAAGGAGAGAACGCAAGGAAAGAAGAGCAAAGTCTCGTTCTGGTTCAGAAGAGAAATCTGAGATTGAGAATGTCTGCCTTAGTGGATTTGTGGAGTAACGACCACTCCAAGCTCCAGGCGAAGAGCATAAGCATAATCCCCGGTGGCTCCGACTTCAAAACGACCAAGCAAGCAGAGGAGCAGGCAGCTCGCAAGTCGCCGGATTTGGCTTCTTCCGACAAGACCGTCGCCAAACTGCTGCACAAGAGCATCTCTGAGGCCACGCTCTGCATGCTCTTGGACGTCTTCTCCCCTTAGACTTGCCGCAGTGCCGTTTTCACAGGCATATGCTCTACTTGTAGTAGAGATATTTTCCGTCTCCGTTCGTGCGTCTTCTCGCCTGTATAGCTTTTGATCATGTGGAGTTGTATATAGCATACACTGTAGTCTCTATTTTGAATGATGAGTAATCAATTTCCTTAAAACTGTTACAAAATCTGATTGAGAAGGATGAGGAGCTCAAATCTTGCCTTTCAACACAAATCGGTAACACTGTTTCTGGTAGCAATCCAACCATGGTGCTTGTGCTCTTGCAATTGTTAATGATCTCGATCGATCTTATGAACATGAGCTTATTCTCGTGTTCCTCAGCCATTTGCTTCCTTCCAAAGTATGAAGAAAACTTTACGCAGTTTACCGTGTGTATCTTTCTATATGGGAACAAAGGAACTCGACGGCGACGGTCATCATCAGTAGTGTAATAATGGTGATGTTCTGGAACCCGGTGGTAAATTTTTTTAAAAACCATCGATCTAGAAATTGAAGGGATGATTGAATCTTGTGACGTTATGACCAATACCCAATTAGAAATGTGAAACGCACGCGCCGGTCACTCGACATAATTCTATATAAATTAAAGAATGAAGCCATAAGGTGGTTGCAACCAATGTGCAAATGACAATCCATTTCCTGGAGACGCGATGGTCAAATTCCATGGCAGTCTTGGCAGATACTCAAAAACTGATATCATCCGATTGCTTTATTGCAGGAGGACGTGCATTTCTTTTGGTCTCAAAATTCCCATACCCATCTAATCACCAATTAAGAAGCAAACGGCCAAGCCCAATTTGCATATTTATACTGCAAGAAAGCCTAATCAGGAACAAGGATTAGGCATTCGGTGGGTGGCATCACCAGCCAGAGTCACCTTTCCCTTGCAGAGCTCATGGGTCCATGGCGACCTGTACCTCAGTGGTTGACACATTATGGAGTTCAGGTCGGTGTGTTCTACGACACTCACCGCTTCCGGTGCCCCCTATATTCCACACTTAATCAATTTCTCTCAGCTTCAGCGGATCGTCTTTCTTTGTCTGTTCATCTAATGATATTTCAGTTTGAGCAATTTTTGTTTTTGAAAACAGAATCTTGCTTCAGAATATAACGGGTGCAATGCCTAAATCCTTATAACTAATGCCAACTGTATTAATAATCGCTCCCAGTTTTAGCCAACATTCGACAATATTGTATTATTGTATACAATTGACAATATAAGAACCACCAACCTTCCATACTGTGATCAAACTGTTAGATGGTCTCTAATATGTAAATAAGTCCATTTATGTGTGTTTATACAAGAGTTATGGGAAATATAGGAGGGGCATCTGCCCTCCCTGGCTTATACATGGCTCGGCAATTAGATCAAGCTCATCTTAACCTAATCTATTGATGTTTCAATGGATGAAAAGACAAAGAGGTTGTGTGGTCTTGGTTCTTATACCTTGAGGGTTAAAAGAGTACAGGACCGATACGTCGTTCTGGGCAAGATCCAGAAACGAGCGCCATTGCCAAAGAACCGAGCAAACCGGGGTTCAAACCCGTGGCCTTCAGGGCAGTGTGCGAGTCCTCCGTCCTGTAGAGACAAGCCCTGGAAGCCCCAGCCATTTGGCAACAACAGAGTTCACAACCTAACAGCACCCCAAAGTTGACATCATCCCATTAGACTAATCGTTCATCCTTTCAGCTATGGCAAACATAGGGAGGGAGGGAGAGAGAAAGAGGTGGGGAGAGAGAGCAATGGATATCCAGCTGAATCGGGTAAGACCTAGTTTTTATCCAGATTCACTAGGGAAAGACCCAGTCTGGATCCAAATGTGAAACCGGATAAATATATATCTGAGTGATATCCAAGCAACAATATCATCTAAAGGTTTCAAAAGGCAGGAGTTTTCTTACCAGAGTTTTATTTTATTTAAACAAAAATGGCAACTTTTAAAACAATTACAAAAAGTTCTTAAAAGTAAAATGTGGAAATAAAAATATGGCAATAAAAGTGTAAAAAACTCAGAAAGTGCAAAAAAAACATAAGAACACCTGAAGAAAATGTGAAAAACACCCATACCGACCGACGCTGTTACAGGGGCCCAGTCATGTATTTACAAAACGAAAGAATGCAATACAACTAGCAACAAAATTGTACAGCGTTGTAAAGGAACTGTTCTGCTTAGAACTTGCCACATGTTAAATCTGATTCATTTAGTGGCATATTCCGCAATCCAATGGGTTGCTGCAATTCCATTCATCATTTTCGTCAATCTGGTCTTCACTTTCCGGGGAACCATTTAAAAGTATTGGGAACAGAAAAAAGATGAATATAACAAGCTACTCCAAAACTAACATAAAAGAAGACGGTAGGTATGGTAGGAAACAAAAAACTCAGCTGCGGCACAAATGAAACTGGTGGTTGCAGGAAAGTGGGAAAACCATGGAATTGTCAGGCAGATCTAAAACTCATCATCGTCCTTCTCTGCGATATGCTTTGCAAGCTCCTGTTCCTGTTGCTGTCTCTCTCTCTTCGCTTCTCCACGCTCACCTTCTCTTCTTGTGGGCATTTGGAGGGAACGTCAGAGCCCTTACAGCCTCATTATGCATGTTAAGACCAACCGAGGCTCATTAGTAAACATCCCCTGTTAAGAAAAGAATCATAAGTAAACTACCTTGAAGTGTAGCATGTGCATATAGAGTGGTGAATATTGCAACTTCGATGAAAACTGGAGTAACTTCAAAGGTTATAAAGCTTACCCTAGGAACATAATCTGGCTGCCAGCACATCAACAGTCCTGCGGTTCAACTGCTTCAGTCTAACAACTGCATTCGAAGCACAAGATTTTGCCTGCAGATGACCCAAACAAGTTGAAAAACCAATATACAAGCCAATAGCAGATCCCGGCAAAACATGAAAACACTGAAGCATCAAAAGTCAGTTTCCTCTTCATACTGCCTATGACCGACCAGAAATATTAGAACAAGCACTCCGGAAATGAATATCTAATAGGACCTTGAGCTGCAGAAGACGCAGTGCCAAATTCTCCATCATGGATATCATACTGTAGACTCGTAGAGAGAACCAAGTGAAAGGTCAAATGCCAAAAACCACATACAGGCATTAAAGTACGACAAATCAACTGCTCTAAATTTTTTCTACACATCAAAACTGCATTAACTCAGGAAGTTAGCATGGGAACGAGACTGCATCTCTATCAGCATAAAAAAGACGGAAAGATTATCAACTAATGCTAGTAACCATGAAAAAGCGAGGTGGATAGGAAATCCTGGAGACATTATCGGTGCAGCATACATTTTCTGTTGTTCATATGAGATACATAAAATTTTTAAATGGCTCTCTTTCTTCCCTGTTGAAAAGGAAGTATACATATTACATGGTAAAGTTGCAGCTCTTTTACACAGCAATATTTTTCATTATCCTGTTGTTCCTTCTCCCGAAGTTATTAGTTTGTTTCATGTCACACATTAGCAGAACAAAAGAAGAGCTCTCAATGTCCCTTTGTCAAACATCACATTTCCTCATTGTTTTCTAGCTCCGTCGCACTGTATAACATGACCTAATGGAGTAAAGACAGTTAAATTTCTCCCAGCATTAGCTATCACATTTACAGAAGTCATTCCCCATATCTCCCAGCATTAGCTATCACATTTACAGAAGTCATTCCCCATATCTGTTGCCTCCCTTTCCTTTATCATTTCTTCCCATACTACAGGTCTCCACTTTTGACCCCAATCAAGAATAAATACATGATAAAGTAGGAAGGGTGGAAACAAGTGAACCTTAATCTCGAATACATTCACAATAGAAACTTTCTTGACAGATAAGGATAAAGGATCGCATTCAGTGGAACACCTGCCCCACTGATGAGCAGATTTAAAGATCCAGAAAGTATAGAAGCACAGACATTATTTGTGCAGCCAAATGAGTATCATGTTCACGGACGGACAAATCGAGGGCACATGGAGACTCAGACAACAATGGCATGAGAAAATGGAGATTACTGTGTAAACAACATAAAGAATGAAAATCATCATAACTTTTTTAAACGCTATTGCTGATTTAGAACCAAACTGGAGGCAAACGATCTCAAGCCATTACCAGTGTCATACAAACTTAGAAGGCAAAGACCAATTACAATAATCTAGCATCACAGAGAAGTAGAAAGAAAAGCTCAATTACAAAAGCAACAATAAAAATGGTTTTACGGAATCTTTATGCGATTTGGAGAATACGCCAAGATCAATTCCGTTGCTAACTAGAATACCCTCACAATAGCAAATCTAGCTCAACATTGCAAATTGAATGTACCTAAAAGTAGATCAAAAGCTGAGTTCTTTAATGGCTTTGAAATCAAACAGAAATTTTGTCATCAAGCATAGTAGAAGTGTAACTGTCACATGCTGTAACAGTAGTAGATTTTCTTTGTGGACCTGTCTTAATACTTACGCAAGTGACCACTGCGTCTATGAATCCTTATGTAGACAGAAGTTGTGACCACTTTTACCTATCAATAATATTATGATACCCAGGGAACAAATAAACTTTACAGGAAGTTCCAAATTTGAATTGAAAATAAGAAATTCATAATACCATTAGTTAAAAAAGAAAGTATTTCCTCAACTCAGTCCGAATAAAACGACTCTGGAACCAATCTAAACCTCATTCATTTCTCAAAACATGGGAAAACTGTTTTAGCTTTCTAGTTGATATCCAAACATGATTGTTTTTGAACTTACTCCGAATTCACGCACAACAGAAATAAGAAACAATAAAGTTCCTGTAAAGCAATAACAAATGACTCTTCCATCATTAACAGTTGTGATACAAGAAGAAACAAAAAAGAGGTGGAAAGATAAAATTTAAACAATATGCATCAGGCAAATGCAAAAACCATACATAGTTAATCTGGAGCAGAGGATGCACTGTCAGGTCAAGTTATCCACATACATGTTTGCCGATGCAAACAAAGCATTATGGGCATCTTCTCTAGAAGAAAAGGACAAAAGAATAACAAATGACAAGGCAATTAATTTCCACTTAATGCCAAGGAGAGTGCCCAAGGAGAATAACATTTTTTTTTTGTGCAAAAACACCCAAAAGACTGCTCACAGAAAGCACGAGTGCTGCTGGCATTCCAACTAAATAAACAGACATACATTGATAAACATTCAAATAAATCTAAAATAAAAAACTATCCAGAAACACTTGGGTTTCTAGAGACATGATCGGAAAAAGTATATGAACCAAAGCCACAGAAAGATTACAGGCCCAAAAGGTTGCATAGAGTGATCAATCCCAAGAACGATGAATTGTTTCCAACTAGAAAACTTCCGAACGAGTGGTGTCCACACGCATGCTACTTCTGGAAGATGACCTGATAGTAATAACTGCACATATGTAAAGCAAGGCTTCCACATCCACGCAGACAACATGATCTCAGGAACGGAAATCCTCAACGAACTACGTAAAACGCCTATGAAAGAATTCAACTGCTCAAGAAATCCATCTGTTTACTACTTCAACGGACACAGACATCCACAGAACGACTCTCCCATATCCACAGGATAACTCAACTATGGACGTCGATCCAAATAGCTTTTGTGAATTCCTGAAAATTCTATAATTTCTGGAGCACACATTAATAAGAGAACCAACCCAAACTTTCCAACCATCAAACCAGGCAAAATTAGTTAAGCAAACATTTAGCCCCAGTTTACATAACTAATCAATCATATTGTCACATTTGACACATACAACAACACGAGTCAATGATAAAAAGGCAATGCTAATACATGCAAACTTCTGGAAAAAGCAACAAAGTCGTTCCCAAGTAACAAATGACATAACCAATTGATCAAAAGCAAAACCCGTAGACTTTGATATGATTCAATGGCGAAGAAAATGGTGAGATTGACCACTTCTTCTTTTTAGTCCTTTCGCCTTTCAAGCATGGCCTCTGTTTTCATGGGTCACAAACGGTGAGAGTACCATTTGATGCCTAGGTTCCAATGCAGCTCATTGGGAGGGTGGGGAGTTTCATTTCGTCATTACGCAGCGTATTCAGCCGCTGCTTGCTCGATATAGTATGAATATTATAAGTCGATCAATATTATAATGATATTGATCAAACTGATGGTCGCTTTTTAACTCACTAAACAAATGTTTCTTCAAGTATTCTATTAGAACACTAGTAGATGTATAGTGATTCTTGCAACTTCTAAGAGCCTGTTGGAACTTGTCTCATGCAACATGCATGTGGTCTAAAAAAAATTCATCTCAAGGCCCAAAAGAAGAATATATCTACAACAGATCTGCATATCTATGTGTGCTTCTTTTGACCCTGAAAAAGAGACATGTAAAAAAGTAGCACCTATAGGGATCATGATTTTCACGAGAAAAAAAAATATAAAAGGTTTCAAAATGCCGTCATTGAATGTCTTGGGTGAGTCGTTCAGTGACGTTCTGCCTAAACCCTCAAGGTGGTTGTTGGACTTATAACTAACTGTTTAAACTCTGAGAGTTGAGAGCGGGACTCAAAGCTAGAATAAGAACTTAATCAGTATCAAAATCAAACAAAAGCAAAAAACGGTCAGACCACTCAACTGACTGATTATATTTTATATTTCAAAAACGATAAAAATAAAGCTCAGATTACTTTGATCATTCAAAAATATGTAAAATCCAAAAGCCAATTATTTGAGCTTGTACAAATATTTGGGCTCCGCAATTGTACATTCTTGTTAAAGAAATAATTATTGGAAATATTTAGCGTACATATTTATGGTGTTAGTTTCATGCAAAAAATTCCTTCAAGTCTGACAATTCAAATGTGCTCGTTGAACAATTCCTTTAATATTGTGGCGATTTCACCCACATTTTTCTTAAAAATTAGATAGATTGAGCGTTACAAGTTATTTCACCTTTTATTCAGACAGTTGTATCTGCAAAAACTAAACGAAGATGAAATTAAGGAAATGAACAGACCGCTAGCCAACGATGAGATAATCTAATATTATAATTGTTAGAATCTTTGCTCTAACGAGAAAGAGAGCGAGAGCCAGGAAGAGAGCGTTTCTCACGAATCGTGTTCTCGGACTCCTTCCCGCGGCATGCATTCGTTGTTTTAGGGGCGCGGCAAAATTGACTTGAGGGCGGTCACTCTCTTCTCCAATTCTTTCTTCCTATCATCTCTTTTTATCCCTCCTGAGCGAGCGAGAGAGGAACTAAAAATAGTGGAACAAGAGACTCTTGTCTCATCGTCTCTCTCTCTCTCTCTCTCTCTCTCTCTCTCTCTCTCATATGCACGCAGCAGTTCATCTCTGCTCCAAATGCCCTCAACCGCATAACAGACCCTGGAAAAGCACCGAGCACCTGCTTCAGCGTAAACCTCAGGGACCATGTTTTCTTTACCCGAGTCCGAAGCCCCTGCGGCCATGGCAGAAAAGAGAGGCCCTCAAGATCCCATCTGGCTACCCACTTGGAAGGCGGGAGGAGAAACAAGAAGAAGAAGGGGAAAAAGAAGCTGAGCCGACATGCCCTTCCATCAGGATTCACAGGGGCGATAGCTCGTCGCGGTTTGTACTGGACGGCAGCCACTTGCGGCAGGCCGCTGTCGATCATCATGGGTTGAGTTTTAATGGGTCCGATGAATTAGTTTCCATCTTTAGTTGTTGGGCGGAGATTTCGCTCTCTGCACTGAAGAAATTGTTCATACCCCTAAAAGTTGGGCCTAGTTATATGGACTACATGAGATGGAAATTCGTGCACCGTATTTGTAGCTCCAGTCTCCAGGTTCTGGCTACTCAGGTATGAAAAGAATGTGATTGTTTATCGTGTGCAACTAGTGCGTTGTTTTCTTGAGTTCTATACGTTGATAATTGCCGAAGGGTCTCAAGAATCATCTGCACGTGAAGTGGACAAGGGACTGTTCTTGAAATTCTGGGTCTCTTCGGCGCTAAATAAAATAAATCCAGGAAGGTGAATTGATCTAATTTGCATTGTTTTTCTTCTGGTCGCGATGAGTTGGTGATGGTGGTGTTCCTTCTGCCAAGGTTACGTACTCTCCTTTGTCTCTCGAGTCATTTGTTCCATTGGTTAATATGATGTGAAACAAAATTCAATCCTTCATCGAAGTACCACTGAAATCCTTCACCGAAGTAGTGACACGTAAATAAAATGTCATTTCTTGCACATGGACGTTAACGGTCACGCTTTTTCCTCATTTTGTAGGTTCATCTAGCGGCGTTATCATACAGTCAGTTCCTTCTTGGTGTTTCTTTCTTCACTTTTGATCAGGCCAATTAAAAATAATCGAGTAGGCGCAATTCATGTTAGAGGCTGCAATTCTATTTTCCACCAAACAGATTTTGTTTCGGACGAGAAGATATATTGTCCATGGATCCAGATGATAAGGTTCTCTGGTTTTTATAGCGTGAAAAAATAGCCAATCGATTTCATGGATTTGATGCCTGTTTAACAGCTTGAGACTCTCAAGTTCTATGAATCATCATTTCTGTTCTCTTTCTAAACTTTTTTTGGTTTTTGGTTTCCATTTTGTGATATATACCAACTTCTAGCATAGGTAGGTTGCAAAAGATGTGAATGCTTTTAATAGATAGAAGGATGATTTCTTGCGTCTCTGCTAAACTGTACTAGGCTATGTTTAGAGCAATCGGGATTGGATCATCTCGGTCTCTTCCATCGGCAGCAGCCTTTAATTGGGTATTGAAAGATGGGTTGGGGCGGCTTAGCAGGTGCATATATACTGCCCGTGTTGGCACTGCTTTTGATACTAACTTGAAGGTATAAATATATACACCTTTCCAATTTGAGTGTTTTTTGGTTGTTTGTGAAATCGTCTAATACTTGCTCTATTCTGTGCAGAGAGTTAGATTCTCAACATCCGTGCTCTTCAGTTTGGGTGTTGGCGTTGAGATGCTGACTTCAATTTTCCCTCAGTACTTTTTGCTTCTTGCTGCGATTGCCAACATCGCTAAATCCATTAGTTTAGCTGCCTATATAGCAACTAGTGTAAGTGCTTCCGCTATCTAAGTTATCGATTTCCATATGTCTTCAGTTCTGATTGCTTCTGTTGCAGTCTGCAATTCATCGGAGTTTTGCTATTGCAGACAATCTTGGTGAAATTTCAGCGAAGGCTCAGGTTGGTTTTTTTTAGTACAAATTCTCCCATTTATTGTCGAAGTTCCTTTATCATTTTTTATTTGACTTTATCTTGAACTTGGGTCTCAGATTCAAACAGTTTGCTTTGATAATCTGGGCTTGATGCTTGCGGCAGTTTTGAATCTCCTATGCAAGAATTATCAGAGGTTCTTCCCTTTTCCCACTGTCCTTTCAATTACTAACAGGGAATTTTCAAGTGAACCTAATGTTTGAATATTATTTTAATGCAAGGAACCAATTTTTCTTTATTTGATAAATAACAATTGTTTATGTTCACCAATTACAGAAAATTAAACATTTTCAGATTTTATCTGCAATGCCTAAACTGTTTCGTGTTGACACAAGAACATTGATGTTTTAACTTGTAGTAGTACAGTATAACAGTACACATTTGGTCTTACCTGCAAGCCTAAAAAAATGGTGATCATTAATTTAGTCCAGAGAGTTTTTGTTTCCTTTTTCCCTTTATGCTTGATAAACATTGGCGTCAGGCCTGTGACCATTCCTATGCTACAGTTATCAGTTCAATTTGTGGCAATGAAAATGTTTGCGAAAGTTTTAGATAAAAACTGGATGCTAAATTTTTAAGATAATCCCTCTAGGATCTAAATGCTAATTAAGTATGTCAATCTTTAACTATGTTTTTGAAACATTGTCATTATCTAGGTGAAATTTTCCAAAAAGTTTAAAAATCTAGGTGCCAATTTGGAAATTACCCTATTAAATGGATTCAGGTTTTTTCCCCCATCAGCATACACTTTAGAGTTTTAGTCAGTTGTGAGCTAGCTAAAAGATCTTGTGATAAGTCATACTACTTCATGTTGATGAATGATGAACAGTATGAACTGTTAGTTGTTTTACTTTATTTCTCTATAAGATGGCTACTTCTTCTTATTCTCTTATAACTTTGTTAACCTTATGTTGTAGTTGAGCTATCTCTAGCTACTGTCAGGTGTAGGTCAACTGGCTTTTTTGATAAATATATCCAATTTACCCATCTAATGTTTCAATTTTCAAGCATATGTGTAATACTTGCACTGCAAGTGTCTACTGATAATGATATTCATCCACCAGCATTCTTTACATAATGTACTTTTGAGAAATTATAACTTTCAACAAAGCACAACTTTAGCATTCACTGCACAAATAAACCAGGATGCATTTAATCTCCATACTTATCCTTTAATTTTTATTCTGGGACCTGTTTTGTATGCTGTCTGTGCAACCATTGATATAGGTTTTCTTTTGGATAAATGCATTCGTAGTTTGGACCTAATAATTAGGGAAAAGGCATGATTTTTCGTAGATGCAGTTTTTCATCTTTCAATTCACATTAAAAGTATTATAGTTTTAGATCATTATCTTTGAATTTTATAATGTTCTATTGATAGTGCGTGGAAATGGGAATCTTAAGTGATTGTTTAGGCACGAGGTGACCATACTGACATGTTTCTATCAACATAGAAGGTTACAAACAGTTCTTCCTCTGATGATTTATCCCTTCCTTGCTGCAATGGATCTCTATGCCATCTCCCAGGGGCTGAAACATGTGCATCTGCAAACGCTAACAAAGGTTCTATCTTTTCCTGCCATTTTTCCTATTTTATCAGTCAGCTCCGGCTTAGCTCATACTTCATAATACAATTCAAGAAGGTTCTATTTTGTCCTGCCATTTTCCCAATTTTATCAAACAGCTCCATCTTAGTTTATAATACAATTCAAGATTCAAAATATTGAAGAACATATCTCAGTCTGTCACATGGCTGTGGGTGCGAACATGCAGGTGCCAACGCTAGTGTGAAGCATTTTTGAAAAACTTGGGTGGAAGACCACAACTATATATATATATATATATATATATATATATATATATATAGTAACAGTAAGATCTTAGGCAAACAAACACATTGATTTTTCATATTCATAAAATGTAATTGCTAAACTAGAAAGTAGAAATACCAAAGTAGACCAGAAAACATAAAATGTAATTTTGTTGCGTCTGGCACTTGCACTGTGTCCAGCCATGACGACATGGGTGTGGCACCCTTTTAGGCATGCCTATGTGGCATAGATCTCAGGATAGACGTGCTCTTAGAATGTCTAGTATCTCTTAGAACTTGAGTGTTTGAAATGCCTTTACCATAACAACCTGGCCCAAAACGGACCTGATTGTTTGGTATGATAATTCTCAATGCACCCAGTAGGCAGCTTCAGTTTGTACTTTAGAATCGCTATACAAACCTCTGAAGGTTTCTGAACATGTGTGAGACTATTCTCAAACCTTCCACACCCATAGGGTGTTATATTTATTTTTTCAAAAATTTCCATTCATGTTTACATACATATTCTTAGGTATTAATCTTGTGCATGCATGTACTTGTGTGAAATAGGGGAAAATATATGGTAGCAGAATGTATATCATTATCACCTGAGTAGCAGGTGAATTTGTGTTTACCTTTTCTGCAACATATTTATATGCAACATATTTATATTCCATTTTGTTTTGAAATGCTTGACTGACAAATAATTGCTTGTTTTATTTGGTCTTCTTATGATATGCTTGTGCTTTTGTCTAAATTTCTCTTGTTCCTGAATGCCAGGCCTTGTTTTATCATAAAATGCAAGCTTTAGAATCATCTCAGAAGCTTCTCTTAAAGTTATCCCATGTGTCTTTCTTTTTTGTCTGCCACATTATCAAGAAGCTCTTTGTTCTTATTTCTGTGGCAAAAAAGGCTGAATCTGATCTTCGATTTGGTTATGCAGAATAGGCTGGACATTATAGTAAAGCAATGGATTCAATCTGGATTGATACCTTCACCAGCTGAAGTAAGCAGCGAGGAAGACAATACCATGTGGAGAAAAGGTGACCATGCCCTGGAGTTTCCGTTTCGTTGCTTTTGTATACGTTTTACTGTTACTATAATTGAAACGATACTGTAGTCAATGGTGTGGTCGTGTCCGTAAATAGATTTTGACTTTTGGTGTGGCCGATCTCTATGTTCAGATGGTAAGAACCAGGGAAGACCTGGTCAAATCATCATTATTCTAAGGAAAAGGATCTCCTGTGTTAGTTAGTTCTGGTTTATGTACTTACGATTGTGAAAAAAAAATCATTTTCTTCTGTACATATCAAAAGAGGGAAGCTTTATGATACTCTGAACTTTCAGTTTTTCCCAAAAAAGAACATCGGCAGATATAGAATATCTAAAATGCATGAAATTTTGAATAGATAGGAATTAGGAAAACATAAATAGTTGTTTTTATCACAATATTGGTGCAATAAAGCATGGTATTTCCTAGCTGTTGATGATGAACCTTACACATGGTTAGTAATGACTTTGGTTCAGACAACAAGCAATGGCAAATCAGAATTGGTTGTATTGACACCAAGGATCCTTGTGTGGAGTTTCTACAGCAAACAATGCAGTCCTTACAAACAAATGACATGTACTTCATCTGCTTGGAGGCGAGCAAGGTATGCATCAATTAAGTATGACAAGTGATTATTTGCACTAGCACGCTCACGCATGTAAATTTTTGTTTATGCACTGTTGAATAATCATTTTGGATCTCAGGATTGTTTGCTGCTTTGTTTGCATCGAAAGGCTTGCACTACAGACATCCTTAGAGGCATGTTGGAGGTGAACTGAGAAGCCGATGGAACTGTTTAATTTGCTGCCAACCCTTTTGATTTCATTATACTGTTATGACTCTGTGATGCTGTTTACAGGCATGTCATATTCGTGAAACTCTCTCGCTGCATAGAACCAAGGCAATGCTAGGTGCAACATCGGTTCAATCCAAGGATGAACCACTAGAGATTGCATATCCTGGAAATACCCAAGATTCAGATTTTGAGTCTTTTGACACCTGCGCCAAGGATTGGTTTAAGATGGTAGGTGAAAGCAGGAAATTTGCGGAAAGGAGCATTGGCCTCCTTACGGAAGAAATGAAGAAATCGGGGTGGATTGTGAAAAACGTGCTATTGAACTCTCAAGAACAGATAAGGTTCAGCTTAGAAATGTGATGCTACAAAAGAATGTCATTCTCATGGGAAACTGTTTGGAAACAAGTGGCCAACCGGCACTACGAGTGGTGGGATTTTTCTTTTGAACGACATGACAAACGGAACCTGCTTCTTGTGTTGATCCTATGAACCTGGAAGATTTCCTACATCGTCTGTGGAGATGATGCTAGAGGCCACCTGCTTTCGGGGTATCAGGGGAAAGCAAGCATAAGAATGCAGTAAGAAAAGAGGTAAGAGGGAGAATTGCTGTATGAAACTCTTCCCAGGCTACTCAGCTCGGCTTAGTGAAGGACGATGAAAGGAAAACGTTCGTTCATGGGCTTTCAGTAACGTATTCTTTTATACCACGTATTTGTCAATTGTGTATTTTTATTCATAGGCTATGGACGACTGGCTCTCTTTCCTACTGAACCAGCAAAAAGAGAAAAGAGGTTGAGGAAAAGCAAAATTTACGGTGTACGTATAATTAGTTGATGGTGCCACGAGTGTCGCTTTTTTCCTTTTGGAGGGGGGAAACCAGTTGAAAAGGACGGAGTTCAGTAAGGTACTTCTGAAAGGAGCCCAAAGGTAATATGTTCGGCTAATATTTGTTTGTTTGTACTTTTACTCGGTGGGTTTTGCTCTATTGTAGTCTTTCCTGTTCATGGTCCCCAAAACGAGCATCTCTGTGGTAAACGGCGGACGATCTCTTGTGAAATGCCATTGCTTCTTCTCCTACGGATGCTGTGGGAGTTGAAAGGATGCGGTGGCATATAACTCCCCAAAACTTATTTAGCTACATTTTTAAGTCCAAATGTCTTTCCGGATTTGTGGCTTTACAGATGTATTATAGGACATGTTTATTTGAACGAACAATGAAATGTTAGGAACTTTAAATTTTTTATTTTACTTCTTTTCTTTTCCATACGCCAAACAGTGTATTCGTGATTATATTTTGTGGATTTTGAACCATATAGATCACATTATTTGTAAAATTATATTTTGATTAATCACCAAGAAAATCTTTTGTTTGTATGGATCAAAATAACTTTTATTTTTTTCTGAAAGAATTTGCCTCAGGTTGACCCGATGCACGTTTTCAGATATTACATGCTGAATCAAGCTAAATTCATCTCTTTCCTTGGAACAAGTAAAAAACTCTGTTATTTTGGTCTCACGTAGTAAGTCACGTTTCAGAGTGCTTTGAAGTTTGAACCAAGTGGAACCAAGTGGATTTTGATATGATATCATCCTCTGCTAGCGTGTGTATTATTCCTGTTTCACGTCTATTCAGGAAAGGATAATCGCCGCTAGAAACTCAATGTGCATGTCTTGGTCTTCCGACAAATGTTTATTGTGAAAAATGTATTCATTTTGCCTACAAGATCTGTATGCACCAACTTAAATACGTCACTTCAGGTATGTTCTTATTGTCGTTTATCAGGGATGAGCTCGATTCCTCCTTTTGTATAGCGACAGCTTTTGGAGCATATCTATTTTCACACTCGGAAAATTTTCACCTCCTAACGTAGAGATGTATCACAGAAGGAGGTGTGAAGGTGAAACTAATGGCGGATATGAATTAATTTTTTATTCAACATAAGTGATTAAGTCGATTAGTCCTCCATGCGAACTGGTTACACTATTCTGGCAAATGATTCACATGCATGTAGTTCATCTTTGTTTGCCTGATATGTGAAGATGATGAATGTCACGATCCACACGCGGTTGGTCATGTTACCGATCAAAGTCGCTTACCACATCGTCCCGATCAAAGTTTCACCATAGCAAACATTCCTATACTTCAAAACTAATGTGATTATGACTTGACATGAAAGTAAATAACCACTTGTCTGCACATCACTGAGATTAATACATAAAAGTTGCACAACAAATCATGTATGCAAAATAGCAGCCAAGGAAATTTAATGTGGTTCTTTCACAACTTAGTGTCCAATAGATGCAAGAGTGGGTGGGTGGTGAAAAAAAGAAAAAGTAAAAAGGATGTTAACGAATAGATGGCAAATCTAAGGTTAGATAAACATTCAACAATTGGGAAAATCTCCTTCAATCTTCCTGAACAGTGCAACATAAAAAGTTACGTAATAATTTTCAAGGAAAGCATTCATGATGATGCATTAAAGACGGTACTATTGCAAACAGATATCTATTCAACAACGGCAACAACAACAATAATAATATCATGGTGTCATATGCTATATGGTAAGTATATATGTATGATAAGAAGTCCAATATCTAATAACTGATGTGAACATGCACCGTTTAAACAAATAATGGATTTGATATCCACATGGACGGTAACATGGTAGACTTCAAATCCACATCCACGATCGAACACAAGAGGCCAGGGATTTTTGGTCCCAACGGGAATGGAAGGGAGATGGATACTGTTCATGACACCAACGTGATGCATATCGTCGATTACCTATCAACTAATCATATTTTACAAAATAAAGAAGTCGTTGCCTAAAAAATTTAATGGATCGAAAAGACTTTGAAGGACAATAATTCTTCTTTGTGCCAATTGCACATGTACCCTCATACAGGGTCACGACACATAAAAGCCATACCTCAATTATTATAGTTAGGGGAAGCAAGAAGCAATTAGGTTCCAAGATGAATATAATACACGACCTAAACCATTACAGTTCAATTAAAGTGAAAGAGGTAATACACGCGTCACGTGTGCCGGAAGTTGATAGAAGTTTCATACCTCTCACAACCTTTGGACTCACTATATTTGGGAGGACTATATTTTTTATTTTTACTTTCTAAAAGATTTTGACAATTTTTTATTTGTAGTATTTATTCTTGTACTTTTTTGTTTGTATTTATTCTATTCAATTTCCAATTTTATGCATCGAGCTAGCCTGGACAGCTTGTCGAACTTGGATTGTATTAATTTCCAGCTACATGGTGCGTGCATACCAGAAATGGACCAGCCTTAGCTCGGTTGGTGAAAGAATATAAAGAGACGTACTTAAAGTTTCGAGGACAGTGTTGTTGACATGATAAAGCTGAACCAATTAAAATAATGTTTAATGGAATCTTATTAGCTTTAGTTTCCCCCCCTCTTTTCTATATATATATATATAACCGTCTCAAGATGTGCCTGCAAATTCCAAATTCACATTACCTGCTAGGGAAACCCCAAAGATGTCGGGGTGTGATGGATATTTGAAGCACAAAGGAAGCATTATACTGTTTATGCCTCAAGTATTTTACCAATTCAAAGTGTCTTTTAAAGTGAGATTACCATAAGTTTTAAAAATAATGAACCGATGCCCCCGAAACCAAACCCATACAACAAATATAGACTTGAAGCGACGCCTTTTTCTAAATGTCAGTGAAAGTCCTTCTTCACCGGCACTTAAGGTCGAACGTTGTTAAAAATAGACTTCCACCGACAGCCAGCCATCAAGCCACGCAGTTTCGAGAGAACCCTTGAACTTTTCTAGATCATATTGCAGTGTCAATATAAACAAATAGAGGCATATGATCACATCATAGCAGAAACACCGATTTCACTGTCATATATATTTTGCCACAAATTCTCGTCGATGATCAACGTGGTTCGTTCTGTCAAAACGTCGTTTCAACATATAATTAGGCAGATTCCAGTTTCTAATGCTTCTCTTCTTAAACAAAAGAAAAGCAATATGCTATGGTTCACTTAAAAGGTTACATTTCCGTGGTAAAATGTTCCTGCAGTCTCAGCATATGCTCATCATACTGAAAACAGCCGCAAGGTTAGATAGTTTGTGTTCTTTTTATTTTTTCTTTTTTTTTTTCTAATAACCAGTAGTAGCAAACATACAAACAAGTGCCTCACCATATTACAACCCATATTGCGATGAGAAATGCTAAATGCTTCCATTCAACTTGTGTCCTTCACATTACATATACAAAGATATTGATAACCGAGCGCCAGCCCACGCACCCACCTCATGGTCCGGAGCCAGGAGCCTGGACGATCCCGGTTCGATCACCACCACCACCACCACCAGCGTCGCCATGATTCACTCGTCTCGTGACGGAACATGCCGCAGTCCACCAGTCGGAACCCAGCTCACGTTCCGCCCTGTTAATCAACTCCGCAGTCACCGCGCCGGTCCGGGGAATGAGGCGGCGGGGTCCTCAGGCTGAGCTGGGCCGCGCGCCCACTGACCCATCTCAGGCGGGACCTCGCTCACCCTCCACACCTTGACCGACTTGTCGAGGCTGCCAGTGTACAGTATCCACCGCCTGTCGCCATCGGACGTGCCCCCGTTCTCCTGGTCGGCCTCGACCGCGATGCACTTCACGGGGCCCCCGTGGCCGTGGAGCACGGACAGGCATGAGTGGACACCGCCGTCCCGCCTCCAGACGCAGATGCTCTTGTCCGCGGAGCCGCTGAAGACGAGGCAGCCCGCAGCAGCCAGGCAGAGCACGGCAAGCTTGTGGGCCTTGAGCACCCCGCCGTGCGACAGCTGCTTCTCCCGATCCCAGAAGTTGATCATCCCGTCGGACGACCCACAGTAGAGGACGGAGTCAGATGGGTTCACCACGAGTGCGGTGACAGCGCATTCCTGGGCAAGCAGCGTGTGGACGAGCACGTGCTTCGAGCTCTTCCCCTGCACCTCCCGCCGCCACGCCTTCACCGTCCCGTCCGCCGAGCCGGTGAACACCAGCCCGTCGAAGGCTGCCACAACCGAGTTGACGGCGTCCTCGTGGGCGCTGATCGACTCCAGGCACTTCGAGTCCGAGACTCGCCAGACCTTCACCGTCCGGTCCCACGACCCGGAGTAAAGAATCCCTTGTTCTTCGCTGATGCTCAGGCAGGACACAGCGTCATGGTGCTTGATCCAGAGCGCGCTTCGGTGGCGCCGGATCTCGACGTAGTTGCTGGGATTGAGTGAACACTTGAGAAGAGCCCTTGTCGTCGGGAGCGTTCCAACCCGCTTGTGCACCCCAGGTTTCTTCGGTGACGCCTGCCAGACACGGATCCGGCCGTCCTGGTGGCCGGTGAAGATCTTCTCACTGGATATTATAATTGCCTTCACCAGCCCACTGTGCGACTTGAACCCACCGTACTCCTCTCGGTTTTTCCACACCCTGATGTTCTTGCTGTCCGAGCCAGTGTACAGCAGGTCGCCCGATGCGGCCAGCGAATAGATATGACCTTCCTCTCGCACCAACGATCCGATGAGCCCGTGGCCGGCCTCGTGGTTATCCTCTTGCGGAAACGGCGCCTGGGTCCAGGGGGGGTCGTAGGAAGCCGTTTGGTTCCAGGGCGACATGACGAAGGGCGAGTTCGTACCGTCGTTGCGGTCGGAGAAGTAGCCGGGGCTGGCGGTGGAGACGCTGCTTCGCCTCGGGTCGAAGTCGTCGTCGTTGGCGTAAGGAGCACCGGGGTCCGAGTGGATCAAGTTGGAGCCCGCGCCTCTAGGTTCGGGTGGGAGTGCCATCCCGGTGGCCTCCTCTCACATTCTTGTTTACATGCACCAGAGAAATGAGAGAAGCCGCAAGGTGGGCCTCCTCTTCTTCTCCTTCTTCTTCCTCCTCTGGTTTTTTCTCTACGTTCAGGGTGCGGGAGAGGGAGATAGATGAGAGGGGAAGTAGGGAAATGGACGGAGAGAAGCCAACCAGCCGGCGAGCGAAGAGGAAGACGTTGCGGGAACCAACGGACGAAACGGGGAGATGGAAATTTGAAAAGGTTACGGTGGGCTGGGCAGCGATGTAGATATAAAACCCAAAAGGAGCGAACGCCACGAAGGATGACGGGTAGCTGCGGTTAGCAAGCCACGTGGCTCGCAGCGCGCCGGAGAGTGCGGCCTGCCGCTGGGCGGAGAGAATGACGGGCTTGCGGTAATCCGGGTCTTCGGCTGAGATGGATCTGATCAGATCTCTGGTGTCTTCTTTCTCGCGACAATGGCCCTTCAAGTTCTAGTAGTTGAGGATTTCCCCTTTATTCTTTTTTTCCCAGAAATAAAATGTCTGCTTTGGGGAGTTCTAATTCTAGGTAACTTAAAATAAGTAAACTTTACATAGTATAAAATCCGCTCTTCCTTCCCAGTCTTAGATCCCTCTCCTCCCAACTATGAATTTTCCATCTACGTGCTTAAAATTTTTTATACTAAAACTGTCTCGCGGATGTGGAAAATTTCTATGATCTTGTTTGGTTGGAGGAATTAACGCCGAGAGCAAGATCTTAAATTTCTTGAAAAGGAATTGTACATTTCATGTCCCATTTATTATTCGTTTATTATCTTAATCATGTTGTTGCTATTATTTTATAGGAACACAGACTATCCCAGTGGCTGCTGAAGTTTTAAATGAACTTTGAAGTAATTGTTATTTTAACATCTATACCCTGAGATTTAATAAAACGTTAACGGCCTATAGTTAATTGTTAGTTTGGCCTCCATTTAGATTATCTTCACGAGACTTATTCCGGACTCAACGGGTGGGTGCAAGACCTGGAATATTGGAACGCATCCATGAATGGCCTTTTTTGGTGATGGACTTGGTTATGGTTCCCTGAAGATTCTCGATCATGGCTTTTATCATTTACTGGGTCCGAGTGCGAAAGATTCTTGCAGATTTTCTCCCGAATCATCGACTCATCCACGAACCTTCTGCTCCTGTCGATAAAGCTCTTAGCAGATGCCAGCTTCTTGGAAGATGGCGGTGGTTTGTGCATTATTGCTAGCAAATGTTGTGTTGGTTCATTAGTTCAGGGTGTCCAAGTTCCCTATACCTTATGTATAATGAAATTATAAAATACATGTCCAGAAGGTTCATGCAGGTTTTCTCAGCTTATTGCCTGATCCACGAATCTTCATCTCATCTTGGTAAGCGAATTATCCGTGTAACAAAACCAATCTCCATAGCGCCATCTGGTACGAAGTATATTGAAGCATGCAAATTCTTGCGCTCGGTATCATATTGAAGCATGTAAACAACTACGGATTGCCTTCAACTGATGAGAAGAGGCGAAAGGAAAGCTCTCGTCTTGACTTTTGAAATTCATAAACAAAACAATCAAATAAAATTCAAGATTGTCAATAACAAATGCAAGAAACAAACTGGACCATTGCATTTTCTAAATGTTTTTTACGCTTGATCAAGAAGGAAAGACAATATCATGGGCATAAAAATCGTTATTTCATCTAAAGCATATATGGTCCAGTTCGCAGAGATATTTGCAGCTCCTTTGTTTCATTCTACTGCATGTTGCCCTCTGCATTAGTCGTGGCTTGCTCGTGTTCTGTTGCATTTTTCTGTCTTTTGGCCTTTCTTGTATCTCCAGAGGAAATTTTATCACCTTAATTATCTTTCTGTCATGTGTCAACATAAGAAGAGAAGGAGAGAGCTGACAAAAAAACAAGTTATCAACAACCATATAAAAACAAAACCAGGAAAGAAAGGAAAATACAAAATTCCAAAAGCATGAGAATGACCAGTCAATAGCAGGAAACAAGCGATGCCAAAGAGAAAGGCAAAGTAAACATCACTCTAGAGCTTGAAGCAAGCAGAATGAAGTTAAGGAAATATGAACATTATATTTGCGACAACCTGATTGTTGTGTTCTTCTCATACCCACAACTACAACATATTAGCTGAAAACGTAAAGTATTTGCATGGAGAATAGCTCCTTTCGTTGCTAAAGAAGCGACGTGAGACCATAGATCTACAAGAACCTGGTTTTTTAACTGCGGCTCCACAGCCAAATTTCAGCTGAAACGGCCTCAAATTTGAAAAACAATAGGTACACTGTATTTCTAATATGAAAAACCGGTTAAACACATCAAGTAGTTTAAGTGGAAAGAAAGTTGCCAGGTTCAACATATTGAGTTTACTTAGATAATTTCGAAACCGAGCAATGTTTATTGCCTCTTAGAAATGCATACACTCGAACGTACTTACTCGCACCATTGAATTTGAGCGGACCACTCTTTTGTCCAGCAGTTCTTGCTGGCAAAAAATGCCTAATACAGAGATTTTGAAACAAGTAGAATAAAATTGCGAGCAAATTAAATTGTGAGCAAATCTAATCTTGTTGGCAAACATGGTTTTGTATAGAGAGAATTCCACGTTATGCCGTCAACATGATAAGAGACGTTCCACATTTTAGTAAGGGGGGTGGAATGTCTGTTATTCGTCGGGTTCAATGCTTAGCTTTTCTCCTCCAGTTTTGACTAGGAAGAAATATTTATTTCAATCGGGAAAATGTCTTTTTTCATATATTTCTAGAAAATGGAGGGATGAAAATGGTAACGTGGTATAAAATAAGGACAAAAATTGTAAACTTTCTTTTCATTTTAACCGTTATTCCGTTTCCCCCCAGCGATCAGGCGGCTGCCAAGAAACCGGGAAAAGCACAGAGCGAGCCTCTCGATTGCGGAGGCGCCATCTTGAATCCTCTACTTCCCGAAACCCTAAGCCTAACCGGATCATTAGCGCTCTGGTAAAAAAAGACAGGAGGAAGCGAAGAAGAAGAAGAAGCACTTTGAATTGCGTACTTGCGTTGCTTGAGTTCCCTTTTTTCCTTCACGATTGGCGCTGCCGAGGGAGCACTTCCTTCTTGCTCCTGTTGGCACGGAAGCTTCTGGTGCAGTAAGCAGTTCATTTAAAAGAGTGAAGATAAAGGCAATCTTCAAGTCGAAGCCCCGAACTCCGGCGGAGATCCTCGTGTTTGCCTAACTACATTCCCAGATGAAGGAGGCGAAGTGGGAAGAAAAGGTCCTCGCCAGTCGCCTCTACCTTAACACCGTTTTTTCATTTGGATTGTTCCCGGGTTGTTTCCTGACGATAAGCGTTGAGTCGTTTGCTTCATTTTCTCGCCTGATGTTCGTTGGGTATACTTCCTCTGGCTTATTTGTGTTTTAGACTAGCAATGTGGAATCCTTGATGTCTCATTTGTTGGTTACGGTGGAGATTTAAGTTAAAAAATAATTCCTGATGGTCGGTCCATTTGTCACTGAAGTAGCGAAGGTTTTTGTTTCTCCATCCACCTTCCTCTTTGAAGAGTCTGTTTGCATCTGAGGGCCCTCTTTACGTCGTCGCTAAAGAAACCTTTGTAGGAGAAGTATCTAACCGGCAAGGCATTTTGACCAATTCTCTTTGCCGTGGGCCCCCTACTGATGGAGTGTTCTTTGAGGTGGTGATGGAGGCAAAAACGATTCATGAAATTGAACGTATGCAGGTCCATGCTTGCGTGCTAGCGCGCGCACTCTCTCTGTTTCTCTCTCTCTCTCTCTCCCTTTCTCTGTGTGTGCGTGTGTGTATATACATGGTTTTACCACACTTTCATTTTTAACGCTGTCACTTATTTTTTACATAGTATATCATATGGACGCGATTTTTACATTCAAAACATTATGAATCCATAAGAGAACGGTATCTTTTTCAAATGTGAAAAATAAGATTGTAAAGACTGTCATAACTTTTTAGCTTCTAAACTCACCTTACATGCTAAGGAAACATGATTTTTATTTTTTACGTTTGATTAAACGTACTGACTACATATGCATAATCATTAAAAAGAAATCCTTAAGATATATATGAGGTGTAGTAAAACCAATCTTTAATTTAATCCCAGAACCATTTACTTTTTTAAATTGCCTGAAATGCCCTTAAAAGAGTATGTGCATAACTTGGACGGTTTTAATATGAGCCGTTGAAGCGAGTGACACACTAGACACATTGTAAAGTTGACAAACTACATAGACATCAAAATATATGTATAGAGAGTACCTGTGCTACTACCAGTGGCAGAGCAACATTAATTTAAGGGTGCACTAGTCCATTACATAGTAAAATAAAAAAAAAAAGTTATGAACTAAATTAACTTGACGTGAAGGAATCAAAGATGTGATACAAGTTCTTTTTCCAATAAAATATTGGAATTTAGATTCTTTCTCTTTTGAGTTGTTGGTATTTGCTTGTTTTATGTATCAAATGGACAATCTTAACCTCTCACTTTAACCTTTCCTCTAATGATCTTTTTATGCGTAGGCCCCATAGGCCTTTTGGAGGGGTCTACTGAAAAGATCATCTTCCAGGTTTTCAAAACTTGTCCTACAGAAGTCTGCAGACAAAGTTTTTGCAAGATGTTAGGCCACCTATAAGTCTGCAAATTCATTTTGTGTGGTTGGATCCTTCCTGATCCAGAGTTAATATAAATTTTGTGAAAGACCCTATCCGAGTACTGAATCTGAAACTCTAGGATTCAAGTTGTGATGTATTGAGCCTATGGCCCTATATCCATAACATATACAGAAGATACTGGATCTAGTGGGAGAAAACCAAGTTTCTTTAACATGCAAGATGTAAGTTTCTTTAACATGCAAGATGTGCAAATGGAACAAATAATTTCTGAACCTGAACATAAACGGGTCATAGTTAAAAGTTATTCAGAATATGGCAATATGCAATTTCAGATGTTTATGAGACTACCAAAAAACATTTTGACTGGGAGCCTGACAATGTCCATGTGATTTCTACCCATGGAAATCAGTAGAATTAACAAGATTTGTAGCATAGTATGTAAACAAGCCATTATTAAAAAATAAATTGCATCCATGTTATAGCATTATTGCTGGACTTTAGTTGTCTGTGCACTTTGCAGATGGCAGATTTAAGTAAGCATATCAAGGAACTGAAGTCCATTTTGTATGGAAATAGTGAATCAGAACCAGGTGCTGAAGCTTGTGCTCAACTGACTCTAAGAGATCTTCAAAGATAATACTCTGCCCTTGTTAATTCTTTGCCTTCCAAAACTCAATTTGGAGGTAAGAAGGTTACAATCTTGTTTATTTTCAAGTCTGTGCATCTGCATACACATTGTTTCCCTTGCATGAGGATCTACGGTTGGCTTTACGTGACCATCCATGCAGTTGTGCAACTGCTTCCCAGCTGAGATTTTCTCTTAGTATTATGAATTGAACACTTGAAGGCTTGAAGCTGATAAGGAAAGCACAGAAAAACTCAGATGATTGTATTGCCTGGCATTGACCGTCGTTCAAATCTCATAGACCCTTTAATTTTTATTTAGTTTGTTGTTGCCATTAAATTAATCAGGTTCGAGGTCTTTCAGGCACCTAAAGATGCAACTCAGGTAGTTGCGAACTTGCAGAGACAGCAAGTTCGTTCAAGGTTGTTTGCATCTGATTACTTGGAAGCAAATGAAGATCTTTTGGATGTTTTAGTACTAGGGAGAGTTCCTTTTGTCACCATTTAGAATTTCTTATATGTTTTCCCCTTTAATTGGCTGTTGTCCCTTATGCTCTTTTGACATTTTACTTGCCATCAAACTTTGCTCCGAATAGTTTCTAGCCTGTCTGTATTTTCTGTGCCTATATATGGATTGTTATTATGGCCTCTAAACCTGCAAGATGGTTTCATTTATATATGAGCCCATGCATTTTCTGTTGCCATGGTATCTGTTGAGACGTCTTCTGTGCAAACAGAAGGTTTGCTAAAAAAGAACATTAAGGTAGCTTAGTGCTTCAATTTTGTTGATAGCATGCTTTCGACTCCCAAAGAGAGAATCCTCAAGCATTTGTGCTTGGCATGATTGAGCATTGTTCCTCAACTTGAAGCAATATTCTAATTTGCATATTTCTCACAATAAAGAATAAACTAAATATGATAGTATGAGGTTGGTATGATTCTCATTTGGTTCAATTTTCATAGTCCAATGAAAATGATTGACGTGTAAATGGTTCTGGAGCAACACTAGGAGCCACTAAATTATTTCTCATGCAATCCAAAATTTCATTTCAGGATGTGACTTAGAATTATATGAATTGGATTGCATAAGATGAAATTAAGTCTTCCTTCTAACATAGGTATACAGATAATGGCAAATTTCACTTATTCCACTATTGAGTGGATGGCTTCATCTGTTAATTTAGCTCTCTCTCTCTCTCTCTTTCTCAACTTTACTGGAAATTCGTTGTTTTGCATAGGTATGAGAACATGAAGATAGCTTTACATTATGGTGCAATCCTGAGGGAGTGTGTACGCCATCAGAGTGTTGCAAGGTATGCACCACAGAATATACATTCATGTTCACTCAGTTCGGTTTTTTTTTTTTTTTGTGGAACACAGATACTAACAAGGTAGTGGCATGAGTGACATTATTGTGACACTCTGTAGTCTTTTCTCTATTCTGTGACTGGTGATAAGCTTGAGAAACAGAAAATAATTTTTTTTTTCAGGTTTATGTTTAAATTATAAGCAGATGCGGGTTTTTAATTTTGTTAATTATTTGGTCAGCTAAAAGGCAGCGTCTTTGTTTTTGGATTCTCTCTGCAGATTATGACGTGATTGATGGGAATTTAATATAAACATCAGATAAGAGTAGCATAAAGTTGTAAACAGTACTGATGATCTGTTTGTCAGGTGGTGTTTTTTGTCAACATAGCATTTCTGCAGGATAAAGTCGTATGGCTTAATGAGTTAACGTACTATTTAGTGGCTCTGAGGGCACCATTTCTTTAGACAATTCATTTAGACCATAGGATTGCTGATAAACGTGAATATAGAAAAGACCAGACAGATCTTATGTGTTGTGGATATTGCAACAAATTTAGCAGTTTACTTGAACTTTCATTTGAGGTTAGCTCTTTGTTGATTCATTTTTGCTTTTCAAAGAGCTCATAGACATTCTACTGCTTCATTAACAGTTAAGAGTTTGATTCTCTAAGTGATGAATGCTCGTCTATTTTCTTGTTTATCAAGAGTAGCCGCATAGACAGGTGAATGTGCTGCCTGATGGACCCTGGCAACTCATGGGGATATTGAGAGATTTTCTTTTCTTGCCCCGTTGATGTGCTATGACATGGCTACTAGCATGGATTCGCCAAACATTAGAATGTGATTTACCGCCAAAATGATGCAAAGTAGTCACAGCTATTATTCAGTACTTCCTGGGGCTGGAAACTTTGCTTCCCTGCACATGTACTAATGTTATTTTGTTTTCAGTTGTGGGGCATTCTGATATCCTTTTAAATGATGATTCTGGACCTTATGGAAGTCCATGGACAGGGAGAACATTATTTTTAAATGGAATGAAAAGGTTCCTAAATTGGCTTGTAACTGTGAAAAGCTTGACATGTGGAAATGAAATTTTGTTGCAAAAATTTTTTCTTTCATATAGTAAAAAAATATGAATAAATACTAGCATGGATTTGCTTCAGAAAAGTGAAAATTTCATTGAATGCAAAGAGAGCATGGGACATCCATTCAGCAACTTTGTATTAGCTCATACCATCACCAATTAAGCATAGTAATTTTTAAGTTTTAACTTGATTATTCAATTGGTGCAGTTGATTTGAATATTGTTACATAATTCTTTAGCAAACTTGTGTATCGTTACCTTGGAAATCTGCAGCTTTTTGCAAGTAAATTTTGGTATTATCTTTATCGAAAGAAGCAGTCATGTTTGACCTACTGATTGGCAGCTCTTTTTGATTCCCATGCTGCAATTTCATGCGTCAAAGCATAGAAAATTAAAATTTATGAATCAAACTTTCCTTGTGTCTGATATTTCCTTTTCATCTGTTTGTTACATTTTTGCAATCCTTGTATATGGAGATTGAGGAGTGGAGAGAACGTAGAGTGGATAGAGGCAAAAGTAGATAGATTCCTGGCATACTTTTGAATTTTCAGTCAACTCAATTTAACAAAATTTAGAATGAAAATGAGAATTGGTCACTTTCTGAAAAAATAAAGAATTTCCTGGGAAATCCTACTAGGTCAACTTGTAATGATGTAATCCTCCATTTTAGTTTGATTTAACTGAGGGTTCAGTGTCAGTAAGAAACTGCCAAAGAAAAAAAAATTTGTCTTTTGGGTCTTTTTAAGATTGGTGGAAAATAAAAAAATTGGATAAGATATTTATATTCTTGTATGATTCCAATGCCAGTGTTGTTCCTCGTTGTTGTCTGAAAAAGTGTTATATGTTTGCTCCTGATTCTACATTTGCATATTTCGGTACGTCAAGTTTTAAACTGCAATTTAGTTATCGATAAAAGGAAAGCTGGTTCAACTTTTGGGAAGAGTATTTTATTTGCTGTTGCTTTTGAAGTACAGTCTCAGTTTTTTGACTTCTTTTTCTTGTGTCATAGGTATGTTTTGGAATCTGAACACACGAAGAAGTTTTTCAGTTACATACAGCTCCCGAACTTTGACATAGCGTCTGATTTTTCAGCTGCATTTAAGGTTGAATGGAAATAAGAAATTGTTGTTTCTTTTTATTATAGAACTGATTTGACAATATTACAAAATATACATCACAATACGTGAGGACCTGATTAATGTGTTTTATGCTTTGCTTGTTGCCTTATTGTTGACTCCAGTACTAGAAACTCAGGTTTGGGATAATGCAGCAATAACTTTCTTCAAACAAAATCTTAATAATGACTGCTGTTTTTGTAAAATGGCACCCAGTAACAGACAAAACCATCAACAGTCCCATTTCTCGGCTCTGAATGATGACTGCTTTTTTGCCGCTCAGTTGGTTTGCAGGCGGAGGATATAGGGGTTCTTAACAATTTCAGAAAAGAGCGTGGTAATGTTGATTCGCTTGGGCATGAATGAGCAACGGAATAATTCTGAGGCCATTTCATCAGAAACAGGGTCGGTCCTGATTTTTTCCCTAGATAACTTCCCCTTGTGAAAAATTACAATTACATGGTTTTTTATTTTCAAATGCATGCAAGAATTTCCTAAATTCAACATATGAACACGAAGAAGAACTCATGTGAGGAAATCACCGCAAGCAATGTGTGGTCATTTTATTCTTTAAGCAGAAATAACAGCCAGTTTGATAGGAGGGAAAGGAAGTGATTAAACAATTTCTCTTTTATTTGGTTGGCTAATCCCTCTTTTATTTGGTTGGCTAATTAGAAAGGAGGGAGAAGGAGAGAAACAAAGCGTGTTTGGCTACAAGGGGAGGAAAAGGAAAGAGAGAGATTGTATAGTGTAAATATCTTCCTTTTCAAATCGGACGGATTGAGAAGGAAAAAAAAGAAAGATAAGTAGAAGAGTTTTTTTGTTCCCACACTACCCCTCTTTTCATTCCATTCTTTTCCTTTTCATTTATTGTGTTATTTAGTCTTTCATTTTCTTTACATCCAAACAAATTTTTTAATCAACTCTTTCATTTTCTTTTCATTCCCTTCCCCTTTATTTTCCTTTGCTTTCCTTCCCTTTCCCTCCAACCAACAATAATAAATAATAAGCATAACTCGGGTCCGTTCCGACCCCAAACTCGGGTCGGAGGCGGTGTGAGCCGTCGGGTCCGTTCCGACCCCAAACTCGGGTCGGAGGCGGTATGAGCCGTTGGGTCCAGCTTTCTGTAACAAACCCCTTTAAAATGCCCGCCTGCCTTCCACCGCACGCAGTTAGAAATGGCTTCACTTCATCTATTCTCCTTCCTCTTCGTAGCTCTTCGCCTTTGTCCCCAGGCCAGCGAACTGGTCGTGGGGCTCTTCTCTTTTGTCCCCAAGTCAGTGAACTGATCGTCGGGCGATTCGAAGCCTGAATATCTTTCGCCTAAGTCATTGTAAGGATGTTCCTGCGAGAGGCCATCAGGGCCAGGGTGGCATCGTTCCTGCGGCCATTGACAGAAGAAGAACCAAGGTTTGAACTCGAATTAGGGCTCCTGCGTTCCCGTGCCACCGCTCGGGACCTCTTTCTCAAGCCTTCGTCGCTGAACTCCCTTCTTGATGAACCCTCTGCTTTGTGTTTCGAATCGATAAGGATCGGTGAAGTTGTCGTCTATTTCTCGCTGTGGTCGTCTCCTCTTCTCAAAATCGAGGCCCGCGGGATTCGTTTTGATTTGAAGTTCAGGTTTCTTGTCGCGTTCTTGGCTTGCTTCTTTTTCGTGCTTTCTTGTTCGGATGAAGTGTCGGTAATTTACTTACTCTTTTCCTGTTAACTTTGGCACCTGGTGGAACTCAAGGGGCAGCGATCGGATACGGAGATCGGGTAGCTTGTCGGAGGAGACGAAGAAGGAAAAGATTGAACGGCTTGATCCGGAGGTGCGTGAGAACTTGAATTTGGTGTATATTTTCGGTATCTGCATGGTATCAAGGTTGGAGCATCCCGCTTCGTCTGCTAAGATATCAACTAAATATCTTGTATGATCTTGATTTATTAGTGTGATCGGAATCAATCAAGACACGTATGCGCTGGTCGTGGGTATTTTCTGTTCAATAGGTCTGCCCCTTTATCGAAGCAAAATATCAACTCTAGGAATCATTATGACGCGTTGCTGTGTGATTACGGGAAGAGAGATACGACAACTTTTAGCATGGTTTTCTCCCTGCTGTTTTCCTCTGCGTGTGGCTGAGACGTGGGTGGTTGGGAATTTCTTTCCGTTCGTTCTTGAAATACTCTAGTTGTTTAAATTTTTTCTATAGTTTTTGTAGGTCATTATGCCGTTATATGGATCTTGATTGCTTTATTCTCCATGTTTGCTTAGTTTTTTTTTTTTTTATGCCAGATATTTCTTTCGTTATGCTTTCTTTGGTTCACCCCGTGACTTCATGTTTTAGCTGACAGTTCATGGGTCAAGTTCGTTATCTATTTTTCTTTGTCAATATTATTCATGTGCACTTGTCCTTCTACTTAATCTTGATTGAACAATGACATGGAGATGCCTCTCTTCATTCATCGTGCCTTTCTTTTTCCTAGTTCAATAAAAGTGAAGCTTGGAACCTGATAAGAACTGCAAAATGCAGGGAATTTCATTGCATAATGCCCTTGAGAATATCTTGAAAGCAAGGATACCTGGAAGCAGCATTATGGATTCGCTGACCGCTGTAATTCTTGGGAATTGCCAAGTATGGCTTAAGGATATAGATTTCCAGATGCAGATTCCCTTTTATTATGGAGGATCTGCACAGATTGGTTCTTCAAATAAACTCTATTTGCTTTACGTAAATCTTGGTGAATTCAATGCAAATGAGCAGGTTGCTGGGTGTTATGAGCTCTTGAAAGGCATTTTTGAAGTGATTATCATGGGTAGAGATGTGGCACATTTGGTTTTCAGCTTCAAAGATTTGAATGTGAAGTTGAAACAAAGTGATGAAAATTGTCCAACTAGTAGTATTTTGTTCATGAGGAGTCTGTTGCTATCCGTTAGGATGAAAAAGCTGCAGCCTTTAGAGTTTGAAATAGATGTCCCGGAAGTAGATATGGAGCTTTCACATAGAGACCTTTTTGTCATTGTTCTTCTTCATGCAATGTTAAATACCGAGAACAGCATGATCACATCCTCAGATTATAATTTGCTTCTAGTTGAAGAAGTTAAGGGTACTAGAAGTGGTAAGATGTTGTGGAGGGAGGCTGCTTGCCAAATGCATAATCTGCTTCCAAGTTTCCGCCTTTGGCGATTGGTCAATTTAGTTTTAGTATGGTGTCAATATGTAAAAGTTTATGAGTCATTGCTTAAGCAAGTAGGATATCCTTCTGTGGACCTTTTCTCTACAGTTAGATCAAGATTATCCAAGGATGCAAGGTTTTCTAATCACATCAAGCATTTGTGGAAGGAAGCAACTGAAACAGAAAATGGATTGCCGGCAGAAGGTGTTGCACTTGCAAGGCGTGTTGCACGTCATAGATTAACTGTTTCTTCTCATGTTGCTTCAGAGTTGTCAGATGATGAGCGGACTTCTTTTCCATCATTTGCTTTGATATTTTTTCCAGCCTTACTGAAAGGAATTGGCTTGATGGTTCACTTCTTTATCAGCATGTTGCATAAAGTGATTCATGCTTTTTACTGCCTTTATAGACTTGTGTGGAGGGGTATCTTGCAGTGGAATACAGAAAATGAAGAGCAGGACTTGTTACCAGAGGATTCTATCCACGCCATTAACAAGCCTGGATTGGTTGAGGGTAACCAATATATTCTTTTCACCATTTCCAAATTTGTGGTTAATATAATACCAGGAGATTTGCCACATGTCAATGACGGTGAAAGCTTGGCAAAGCCTTTTCCAATGGATTTATTAGCATTGTGTGTAGTGTTTAATCAATTATACCTAGATTTTGCAGCAGATGACAATATGCACCAGTTAACATTTGCTTGTGGGGAACTTGTATCCCATTCTTATTCTTTATCAAGAGTACATGGGGGGTTGGGTGCTCCAACTGAAAAAGTTGACCGTGTTAAGAGATATGGAACAGAGGAGCATAGCCCAAAGACAATTTTGTCAAGTTCCCCTGCTGTGCAAATTTCTCTTGTGGAATTGGATTCTCAGGGCTCTTTTAGTTCTGATTTCAATGGATTTCTGAGAGGCCATATCAATGAGATGTACTTGGAATGGCAGAGCAGCTATGGTTTCTCGAAGTTAAAGGATGTTTCCACTTTGGCAAAGCCATTCTTCCTTTGTAGGTTAAAAAACTATATTATCAATCCATGCTGTAGTGGTCCGAACTTTGGTCTTTTGAAACTGGGATTATCAATGGGTAAATTAACCTGTAAGTTGAATATTTCACTCTTTATGGGGATTTATTTCCAGATCATACAGGTAGCTGAACATGCTTTTTATACTGGAAAGGCTTCAAGCTGTGGTGCTATCTCAAACTCAAAGACTTTTCACAACAGAGAGCTGCAAACTGATGTTGATTCTGTCCAGGATTTTTATGCTGATAAAGTGAAGATGAAAATATCTAGGATTGTCTTCCTTAAACAAGTAGTCATAGGGGCAGCTATAGTTGGTCCTAGGATACAAGTATCACTTCCAGCTGGAGACTCCCCCATCTCTGGAAAACATGGGTTCATACATGGCACCCCTAGAGACCTTGAATGCGTCACTATTGCACTTGATTTAAAAGACATTTATTCTGCTGTTTGGTCAGTATCAGATTCTGTTTCAACAGCGCCAGAAAAAGAAGACAATGGGAGTGGAACGTGTCCATACAAGTGGTTGAAAAAACCCCCAGTAGTGCATATTCCTGAAGCAGATACAGATGAAAGTTTTATTGTTCAAGGGCAGCTTGGGCATAATCTTTTTTTGAAGTTGGAAGGCCTATCCTTATTGCTGGAGTCCATTATGGACAATCAGCAACAGAACATCCTGAAGCCTGTTTCACTGACCCTGGAATCTTCATACTGCAGGTTGGTGATCTTAAATTTATCTCATAAAGCCATGATGGTGTTAAGTGTCCCTTGTTTTATAAATTATATATCTTTCTAGATTCATAGTTAGAAATATGGTTGGTGGGTTTTGTCAGCTAGGTTTTTCTAAGGTATTAATCAAAAATTTCTTGTCTGGAAAACCGTGAGAATGTAAATATAAAAACATATGCAAATGGTAAAAATTCATGAATTTATGAGTTCTATACAATCGGGAAAATGTTGTGAAAATATTATCACGCTACTGTGAAACTTTTATTTTGGCAATAAATTGAAAACTTGCATCATTTCCCGATATATATTTTTTTAAAATATTTTGGTGATAAAAACTTAACAAATTGAAAATGCCAGAAACATTTGCAATTATATCCTAGAATGGTGATCTACGAGATTTCAGGCTGTCATAGATTATGTGTTAAACAAGGGAAAAAGGGACGTCCAGTGATTGCATAAGTGTCTTTTTTGTTTTGCTATTGTCATCTTTTTTATCCCTGCAGAGAACCTGGCTACTCTTTTGTGTGCTCCTTTATTGTTGATGAACATGTACACATATCTCTTTGTTGTCCATTGTTTTAGAGGATTTATCTAGATGTATGTAAATGCTTATTCTATGTCAGTTATATTTTGAGAGCATGGATGTGGATTTTCTACTTTTTCCTATGTTTTGAGCTTACAGAAAGTTTCTGGATTGCAGGAAATACCTTCATTCTCTAGCAACAGTTGTAACTGTTCTGTCAATGACTCTTGTTGGCAGGGCAACTGATCTAACAATTTCCTTATGCATGGATGAGTTAGAAGAAGTGTTTCAGGTATATTGCTGCACCTGCACTTTGTGTTTGTGATTTAATGCATATCTTCTTGAACGTTTCCATGTGGGGATGCTGAAATCATGCAAAGCTTCTCATTATAATGACTCTTGAATCTTGGGTCTACTACTGATTTGAAATGCCATCATTGTAGAGATTAAAGTTGTAAACTACTTCTTGCCTGCTAATGCTAGTGATGCATTAACGAACAGCAAATTGGTTGTCCTTTTTTATGATGAAAAATATGCACAAAAAAGAGTTTTTATTAATGGACTATAGATTTCATTGCATCATTGTGTATAACAACTAAGTAAATGTATGTGCCTTTTATTGAGTGTCCTTGATGGACATCGTGCATAAAAGTAGTTTATTTTGTTCATGATATAGCAAGTGAACAATTTGTTGAGATGAAATACATAAGCAGAAGAAAATGTCAAATGCGAGTCTATGTTTCAAAGTACTATGTGTCCTGCTGTTGGGGCTTAAACAAAAGAAAATTCTGTTAGCAAGTTTTGATGTAAGCATGCAACAAATTGGAATGCCTTTCTTTTTGGGATGATGTAGTTCAAGACTTCAAGTGCGTATGAGATGCTTGCAGACTACATTGTGCAGGGGCTTTTATGCCAATATGGAGGGTATTGGACCTTCAAATGCTCTTCTGTGATAGAGTTGAAAAAAGACATTAAGCTATTGTTATGAAATATGAACTTTAATGTCCATTTGCATGAGGGCATCATCTATAAACATGAAAATGTCCCTTGAATCCATTAACATTGGAAACAAAATCTGGAAAAGTAAGTCAATTCTAAGGGTGCTGTTTGGAAAATTTCGTTCTCAATATTTGAAGTGTTTTTCTAGATCAAAGTTTAAGTTTGTTGTTACTATAATTGTTATTATTACTGTATCTCATACATCTGGTGGAAAGTTCTTCATAATTTCATCTAATTTTTTTTCTGTGTTAGATCATTCTATGTAGCCATTGATGATGGAAAAGGTTTTGACTTTCAGAATAATCTGCGACACTCAAATCATTTGGGATTAATCAGAATCTGCTGTTCCAAAAGGTCTATAAAAAGAACCAAGTTGAGTAATTTTCAGAAACATGCCCAACTATAAAAACAGCCTAAACTGCGAATAATATTTTGTCAACAATCAGAAGTATTTTTTCATCATTGCTAAAAGAACATCTAATTAATCTAATATGTTGATAAAGAATGTCTGACAAGTTTTATTATAGTTAAATATGCATTACTAATGTTTGGTATAGCTATAAAAGCAGATGGTAAAAAATATGTATGAGCTATGAAATTAACTTATTGTGAGGATTTTGGTAATTTTAGATCATTAGTTCAATTTAGATTAGCGAAAAGTGACAACCCATGTTAAATAATGCGTTCCTTGATTACGAATGCAAAAAAGTTAGGTTGTACTTTTGAAGATTTTCCTTACAGTAACATAAGAGAATTTCATACTATTGAAGATTTTCTTGGATCATATTCTGGGCTTCTATTGTTGCATGCAGCTCAACAAGATCTTCTACTGGATGATTTTCTTGTTGCAGGTACTTGGAAGCAGTCTTAATGCTGTTTCTCATATTTCTTCTGCACATACTTTTTCCCATAGAGATGATCTTCCTCATGGTATTACAACTTCTCAGGGCATGTGGGCCACACAGTCTAAATGTGCTGCAGTCGATTCTCAACAATGTTTTGATTCCTTTATCATTGATGGCACACAATTTGTTATGGACATAAACCTTGAGTTTCGGCCACTTGATATCATTCTAAACAACTACAGGAATCTTGTTGGGCACACCTCAGTTGCTGCATCAGCGACTGGACCAAGTAAAAAGATGCTAGCTTTTCCAAATACAGGAGCTGAATTCTGCATTAAGAAGTCTAGCTTAAACTTTTTCTGGGAGGAACGGGTTTCAGTCAGTTTTCTTCTTGAACTAGCTGGAATTCGTTCTCTCATATTTGGCAGTAAGTCTGAAAGTCCAGGTGAAGTGCTAATGCAAAATGAACCTTCTGATGATTCTGATGTGTTGTGTGAATTAAGCCTCCCTAGCTGCAGTTTTTCTTTACAATCAGGAGTAAATGGCCATGCTGTACCCTCTGGACAGGATGCTGACGGAAATGTTGTCTCCTCAAGAAGGTTGAGTTGCAATGACTTAGATACTCTGCAGAACCCTCATTTCCTATATTCAGACAACCACCACCCAATAGATGGATCTTATGGTTCTAACTTGAATCCAGATTCTTCTTCGAAGTTTAGTTGGTTGTCTTCTTCCACGTCTTGGCTTTTAATTCATGTTCAACTTAGCAAGATTTTGATAGTGGAGAATTCTGCGAAGATTGTAGATATGGTTAAAGATGGGCGTCATTTTGACATGAATAACATTGAAGCTGTAGTTGCTGTTAGTAAAGAGTGTCGTGCAATTAGTTCAGAAATCCAGGTTTCCACTTGAACGTGGCTAATTGTATCTTTGACATTTCTAGCTGATTGGTTCTTTTTTTAAAAAAATAAAAAATAAAAAAATATGCATATCATTGCTTTTTCTTGAATCTCAGTGGCTGAATTATCATGGTTGTTTAATTTCATACCTAATGTCTAGGCGTAGATGGCCATTATCCTATGTTTTTAGTTTTGCGTTATGATTTTAACTACTGCAGCATGGATAGGTTGCAATTAGATAACTGAAAACCTTCTAGCAAATTTATTGCCTATTTCTGTTACAGTACATTCTATCAAAGCCTAATAATAATCAACTCTAAACTCTACTCTGATTTTGCCTTATGAATTTCGTTCATGATACCACTTTAAACTATAGTTCAAAAGTTGGGTAATGTGAAAATTTCAAATTTCTTCTTTCAGACAATTTTTTTTAACAGTTTTTCTCATTTGCTTGGTTTATCTTTCATTTCCTATCTTGTTTGAAACTTATTCAACCTGGCATCATTGCTGTCATCAATTAAACTGGATTCTTGTTCTATGTTAAAATTCGTAGATATTCTTGCCCTAGATAACCCACAGCTTAATGGAGAGTAACATCTATATTACAAGTCTGCATGTGATAAGTATTAAATGAATGTGCAAGGAATAGGTTTAGGTTCTGAACTTTGATGGTTGACTTACATCAATGCGAAGGTAACATTATAATTTGACATATTTTTAGTTATGTTACATAGATGAGGGCAGTATTTCTCAAAAAATTGAGGATGCAGGTGGGATATGCACACATACACACACAAGGATACTAGACCTTGACTATTGCTGAGGCTCCGATGCTGACAATCCTGACATGTCTTAGTCTCTCTCTCTCTCTCTTTTCTTTTCTCATTGGATACAATTTAATAGGGTGGAGTTGAGGAGAGGCATAGACTAAAAAGAAAGGATTTAGGAGAAGTCTGGATCTCATTTCCTCACATGTGCACACACAGACAAAATATATGTCAAAAGGCAAAAGATATAAATTTTCTGTGGGACTAAATATAATGAATCAGTGAGTTTATGACTCATGTGACAACAGCTAGCTTGGGTGCAAGTGAGTCTGATGTGCACATATGTAAGTTGATGGCACTTGTTGTCGTTGCGTACTGAATTTTGGCGAGTTGGTACAGCACCCACACCTGCACCAACAACCAGTGTGTATGCAACATGTGGTGCACAGCCCACTAATGGGTCCATGTTATGTAGCCTTTTAGTTGGTAATTTGTCAGTTAGGATTAGTATATCTGACAACTCATCTATATGGTAATATGGACGACCTGGAACAGGAAGTGTCCCAATAAACTCTGAAATTCTGCATGTAATGGGTTTCAATTTCACTGTAACATTTTTAACTTAAAAGCTGATAGCAATATTTAGCATTTTCGCATCTGGGGAATCATGTTGCGTCTTCCTCCTTTTCCATGTGAAGACAGAACTTTTCCAAAGTACTTCACTTGGAGTATACGGGATTGAGATGCTGGAGCTTGACAAAGCTGAAGAGGAAGCCTTTAGCTCCTTAAAATTTTAATGTACCAGCATCTGCACTTCAAAAGTAATCCCATGGACTTGGCTAGTCTATGACAACCTCAGAACAATTAATGGGTAAATCAAGAGTTAATAGATGTTGGTGATATCCTAATCCTAGATCACAGATCAATCCAGCCAAGCTGTTTACCACTGATCTCTTCATGTTTTCCAATTAACATGCGGCCTTTGCGCACTTTCTAGTCTAGAGGCCTGTTTTAATTTTTTAACTATTGTTCTTCATAACTGTTAAAACTTTCCATCTTTATATATTTAAGTTAAATGTTAAAAGGTATTCCAAAATTTAATTTTGCATTATTGTGGTTGTTCATGTTGTCCAGCTGAACTTTTGTCATAATTTTGTGTATTATAAGTTTCTACAAGTTTCTAGCTTGTCCTTTGTCTAAGATGCTTGAATAAGAGCCTAATATAATAATATTGGTTATGTTCAACCAGGGTGGCCTTTTCCTTCTTGAAACCAAGTCTTTGGTTGTTTATGCTTCGAGCTTACAGGCATACACGACGTTCTTTTCAAGACTTTTATCTTATTTTCCATTTTCATCAGAAGTCTCAGATCCAAAGTCCTCTCCAAGAATGAAAACTTCCAAGTATCTGAACCCAGGTGTAAGCATGGAACTGCAGCTTAACAGGGAGGGCACAGACTATGATTCTTCTCGTGCACCATCATCAGATAGGCTTACTACCTTGTTAGAAGTTGGATGGAAATCTCTGAAGGTTTTAACTGTACGGCTATCACAGGTTTCCATAAAATTTATCTTAATGGATGCGTGTGGTATGTTGGAATTCATTTTTCATTCGGAATTTCTTTTGAGTCAAATACTTGTTATTTATTAATTCAAAGTATTCTTTTGCTTCTCCTGCAGTGGGAATTCGTGAGCTTGATATAGAAACCAACTTCTTGTTTAAATATGAAAAGAACTCTAGAAGGAACTTCTTCTTTGACCTTTCTAGGTTTGCCATTCTTGGCCTGCATTGGGGTAGAACCAACAACTGTAAGGAACTGGGAGTTCAAGCTCCTCGATTTCGCTCCAGCATCTTGAGTAATGCTGAAACTACTGTTGGTTCAGGACAACCTCCTCATGTTTTTCAAGTCCCTGGAACCAACTCTTCTGGCAGTCAAGCTCCTGGGAAGAAATTGTTGGATAATGGTGAAGGTTTTGGCTTTTACAGTTTAATCTGTCAAAATTTAATCTTGAAATGTGTGACTGCTTCTGTTATGATCGACAAAGAATTGCCTGGGACTATGAGTGGTTCTGCAACACCAAAGGATGGGTGGGGTGGTAGTGTTTCAGTTTCTGGTGTTGATTTGAAGATGGCAATTCCTGAAATTCAGGTGAAGAGAGTGTAACTCAAGCAACTTTACATATTCTAGGTACATCATTAATAGGTCTTTCTCTATGTACACCACTGACGAACAAAATCGGCAACATTTGGTGAAAGTATTTGTGGTAAATTTGTTCCTAAAGCGACATGCATGATTTTATTTGCAAAATGCAAAGGTTTAAAGATGTCATATTCCATCTTCTAGGAATTACACTTCCATCATACTTCAGAACTATTGTTCAAAGTGTATTCGTAAGGAACTAGCATATTTTTAAGATAACAAGGTGAAACTATCTCATTTTCTTTATAGAAATAGTTGTAATCTCGAATTAGTGACATACTCATTAAGATGCATGAAATATGACAACGATTGGCTATGCACTCCTTACGCATGTGAACAAATTTTTTAGTTTTTTAGATTGTTATTCTAATGTTTCTCCTTCTTCTTTTTGTCATTTTAGATGCTTCTGTCTCTGATTGAGGACCTATGCAATGTTTCTTCATACGATTCAAGTGAAATCTCCAAGGAAGAGGTTAAGGTCATAACTCAGGGTGGAAGTGGTAGTCTAGAAGATACAATTTCCAATGGTAATTGGTTGCTGAGCATCTCCATTTTTATAGTTTGATTATATAATTAGTTTTCTTATTTGTTCTAATCTCTTAATGCAAGAAAAGTCATAGCTGATGGCTGATTTTGGCAGGAGTAGTTGTTGCAGTCAAAGACCTTGACCAGCACGTGTACTTAGCAGTTGAACTTGTAGAGAATAATCATCATTTAGTTGGAGCAGCCCACTATTCTCTTGTTGGGGAAAGGGCTCTTTTTAGGGTATGTCTACCTCTGCTAAATATGTCTTTGGTGTTTTGCTTGCTAGGTAATTGATCAGAGGGAAAACAAATTGTAGGGTGTGGTGTGCGGGTGCAGGATACAACAAATTTCAGAAAACATGGGTGTGGATGCGGCGAGGGTGTCTATACATATAATACGAAGTCACATCTTAAATTCCAAAATTTGTAGCATTCTATTTCTTCCATGTAAGATACATACTCAGGAGTGATTTCAGATTTTACAATCTTACTCACAACATAAGCAGGCATAAAACAAGCAGCTGTTATATATCTAGTATTATAAATTTGTATAAATATACAGCATATATTACATATAACATATATTAGACTGATTAGCAAAGATATATATATATATATATATATATATATATATATATATATATATATAACATATGCAGTTAATACATATAAGAAAACATGTTCCCAGATTAAGAAAACTTATAAACAGTACCAACATATATGACTATGACATACACAATATATAAAGTTATAGCAACATGTAATATCTACTACTAAACTACAACAATATGCAGTAAAATACTAAAAAGTAAAAACAGTATAACAGATGCGGCAAAACAGAGAAAACTGAAAAACAGAAGCATCATTTTTCAGAAAAAAAATCGAAAAGGGGACAAAAATGACCTTGATGGGGTTTGACCGCACCGAGTTCATGTTGACCGCACCCACCCACACCTGAGCATCGACTCGGGTTTTTTTTGCTGTTTTGGTGAGTTCATGTGACATAGAATTTGATTTGATATGGTCAAATGTTAAAGTGGCAGTTGCCGCAATATTGATGCTTTGAATTAATATCTATAACTGCTTGTGGTCTTCCAAGTTCAAGCACTCTCGGGTACAAGAAAGCATAATTGAAGCTTTAAACTTATTAGGTCTTGAATTTGAATTAGTGGAAAGTGATACAATTTAGTGGTATCTTTTGTTAGTAGCCAGAATCATATCTTCCTGTGTTCAATCAGGCATGGGTACATGCTTGATTTTGATATTCTGTAATGTATTTATGAAACCTTTTGTTCAACATGTTAATGGGACTTTCTTTATGTCCTTCCTGTCTGGCCATACTTTCTTAATCTCAGGGATTACTTTTTCCAATTCATTATTTAGGTACAGTGTTGCAGTCAGAGGAAGGGTTTCTCATCAGTTTCCTGCTTTTCCTTGATATCCCTGTATGCAAAGAATGACAAGGGGGAGCCCTTGCGTGTGAATTTCAAACAAAGATCCAACCTTGTTGATATATCTGGTACTGATGATAAGGGTGGGGCACTTTGGCAAGCTATTCCATATAGGCCTGCCAGTTATGAGGGAAATGATGAACTTGAAACATACAACCATTTTATGGAGAAAGCTTTCTTCCTTTTGAACTGCAAGAGCGACTTGGGTGTGGCTTTTGTGGATCGGCTTCCGGTGTTTGTAAAGAAGCCTGGTAGCCTTTTTAAAATGAAAATTCTTTCTACTTCTCCTAGGGTTGGGGGCATCAATTTAAATGAGGCTTCTAGCAGCAACTTGGGTAATACATCTGACACGAATATTCAGAGGAATGTTTCACAGGATATCAATGCTCGTCATGTGAATATCTTGATTGAGAGGGTTTGTCTGACCATTCTTCATGAAGTTTCAGATGCAAATGACAACCTTCCACTCCTTCGCGTTTCCATTAATAATATCCAATGTGTTATACAAGTTTTATATTCTAAGACCAGGCTAATAACAAATTTCAGAACCATGATGGAGAACTATGATTGTTCAAGTAGCACCTGGTAAAACTGACACCTAAGTTGGTTATGCTTACATAGAGATTGCAAGCAAAAATTCCCCCTCATTAAGTGTGAGTTTTAAAAAACTGCAGGAGGGAGGTTGTTTCACCTTTTGAGATTTGCATGTTCTGTCGATTCACTACCAACTTAGAGGCTGGAAAGAACAGGGTTCCTTTTCATTTTCATTGTAGCATCCCAAAGGTAATGCTTGTTATGTAAGAAAATTGGTCTTCCTATGGAAATGTACTTTCCTTTATGGTTTATGTTCTGAGTTGGGTTCTGGTGCACAAACAGATTGAAGTTTCTCTATGCCAGTTTTCATTGGATGTAATTCTTTTCTTGATCGGAAAGTTGGGTCTGGCTGGTCCTTACATAGTTAGGCATGCAATTGTGTTGGGAAATTGTTGTAAGGTAAGCTTCATTGTCCTTACTTCCAGTTTATATGAATATGGTTTTCTATTTGTGATGTCGTGATTGGTGAAGCAGTTTCCATGAGAGTAATATAATTTATACAACTCTTTCTTTTTCAATTATGAATTCGTGCACTTGTTGTGGTTGTCTCAGTGGAAAACTATGAAGTTAGGTGTTTTGTGTGCTATATGTGTTTTTAGAGAGAACCAATTCTAAAACTTGGTGTTTTTATGCTATATATGTTTTTAGAGATGATCAATTTCAAAGTTGATTTGTTTTTTTCTGATTATCTATATTTGATATAAAGGACGTGCCCATGACAAATTGGAATGAGAAATACCTATGCATTTCCATTGTGTAATCACATCTTTTGTTTGGGCCTAACAGTGAGCTCTTGTGGATGTGTGTGTGTATTATGTGGATGCTGCACTTGCCTGCTCATGCTTTCAGGGTAGACTCTGGCCGTGTATTCTGTTTCCATGCACTGGGTGTGCATGCCTTTACACAAATTTAGAGATCTATTTGACATTTTGTAGTTATGCTTTTGTGTTGGTAATAAAGTGTTTCCCTCAGCCTTGCTTCATTCTGCTGATTGTCACGTGAGGGACACTATGAAAAATCAGCCTTTTTTTTTTCCATGTAGCCACATAATTGCACACATACAGCCAGACATATATATGCATCAATACTTGTGTATGTGATTTCTTTTATTATTTAGATAAGAATAGTTTTGAATAATGACGCCGTGAAATGTAAGCAGGTTTTGGAGGACTTCAAATTGTCAATGATGTACAAGTCCATGTTAACCTATCTATGTGGTTAGATTGTGTTAATAAAGGTTGAACTGGTGATTCCATGTACTACTTTCATGTTTGCATCATTTTTTGTCTCTGTTAATGCGTGAGACACCTGTCAGCATTCTCGACATTATGGTCCACATTCATTTCTGGCAGCTTATTTCAGTTTTCTACATTGCTTTAGATGATTAGAATTGGTATTGTTTCTCTCCTCGAGTACTTTTTAGGTGAGCATCATGTTTCAGTTTTCTACTTGATGCCCAGCCTGAAAGTTGAAATGCTTCTGAATTTAATGATAGGTAAAGAACTTTTCAGGAGCAAATCTTCTTTGCCGTGTTGAGAATCACGATACAATAATTGCAACTAAACGATCTGCTTCAGTTGTTCTGAGGTATATGTTTATGTACTGTTAATGATGTTCTCTGTTACTGAGGGGTACTTTTCTCCATGTACTGTTAATGATGTTTGCTTTAACATTTAAAATTTTTATATGTTTTTCCTCTTCTCTTAAAAAACTCCGAAAAAATGGACAAATGAGTATTATAATAAGATGAAATGCTTGCTTAGCCTTCCTGGTTCTGTTAAAAAGCGCTGCATGCGAGGCTAGGAGGTACCTTTACGACTGGTAGTCTAGGTGACCTCTTGTGTTAGCATGTGAGCTACAGATGGTGTTGCACATATCTTGTTGTTATGAGTCATTGTTCGTATAGTGGTCAAGAGGCATTTGGACATTGTTTTATTTTCTTATTAAATAAAACCTTCCATGTCATGGTTGCTGGCAAGTAGCAACAGTTTTTGCTTTAATTTGGAGTCATCAATGTCCTTGTGGACAGTTTACTTATGCAATATGATATTTCATTCCTTAGTACTTGCTTACTATCCTAAATGATTATTTATGTTTCATAAAATAATTTTCATGTTATTAAGTCAAGCAACCATGATACAAGGATAAGGCTTGATAAGAAAATGCTCTCAGTGTATTGTTCAGTTTCCTTTCACACTTATTGTAGTTGTTTCATCTATATTAATTTTTTATTTTTGTGTCTTAAGGCCTGTTTCACCAACAAAGAGGAATCCCGATGGTATACCATCTATATCTCTGCAGCTCCTACTTGGCGAGTTCTTCACATCTCCAGTTCGCATTTCACACTTAAATACTGGCAGATGTGCATGGAAGACGAGGCTAGCATCTCATGGTGGTATGATGAAACAACCTTTTTTTCCCGCTCATTGTGCTTTATCATTTTCTTTTATATATTTTATTCTTCTAAATGCTCTTTTAGATGACGGGTAGACTTTTTACAGTGGTCATGTAGAATTGAATGAAGTGATTGGTGGATAAATACTAAAAGATAAATTAATACCTATAAAATACTATGGTGTTAACTTGGTAATCAATGTTAATAAGTGCATAATGTTCTGATGTCTGTTCCAGTTTGGGATTAGTATGGCAAATTAATGGATGTGAATGTTTGTGTTCAATGGGATCTGGAAAGTAGACTTTATACATTATTTTACTTGATTTGGGACCTGTACTATTGTCTTTATTTTTTGAGTTTGAACAACCAAAGCTTCCCTCGACGGTCAAGGTGGTCTTACCATATTTTTTTCAGAATCCTCCACTCTTTTCTAGGCCCCTTTGGTTCTTAATAGGTAACACTAGGAGGATTGTCTGAGATCTGGATGGAATTCACAGTTGGAAAAATTGAAGAATTCAGAATAAAACCAAGACACCATTTCTTAAACGTTGGTTTAGTTTATTATCTGTTAGACGGTAGTTCAATAATCATTTTCAGATCACTGTAGCCAGGAAATAAGTTGTTGCAGATTTATGATTCAGTGCATAACAATTCCATGCTAATATCTAGTCCAAGATTCTACTAAGGAAACAAAGAATGATGTTTGTGCTTTTCAGTCATGAGTGTAGAAGCACTGGACTCATATATTTCTTGTTGAAACCTTGTTAACTGTTATGTTTTTAATTTCCTAGCCAACTGCTGTGCAGATTCAAGAACTTTTCCAGGACCTTTTGTTGTAGTAGAGACTGCAAAAAAGTCTGAGGTATTTCGTGATAAACCAATATGTGTTTTCACATTCATCTCTAGGCCCTTATTTGCATTTTATATTAGATAATTTTACCAATCATCTTACTGTAACTTGCTTAGGATGGATTCTGTATTGCTGTTTATCCAATGTTGACGATACACAATGGAAGTGGGTTATCTTTGGACTTACGATGCCGCCGACCACAGGAGACTGAAGATGAGTTTGCCACTGTTTTGCTTTGTAATGGGGATTCAATTGATGATTCTGTGGCAGCATTTGAATCATTAAGTATGTCTGGGCTTATGAAGAAGGCCTTAACTTCCCTAAGTTTAGGTGGGTATTGGGATTGGATTCAATTTCTGCTACATCTTTTCATTGATCCATATTGTTCTGATCCCATATTTATTTTGTAAGTTGTAACCATTTAACTGCTTTCTGTATTATTTAATGGGAGTAGTAGAAGTAGGAATTGCACCTTTTTATGCTAAAAGCGTTCGTGTCTTCATTTGATTTTTACAAGATTATTCCCTCCTTAATGATATGTGCATTTGGAAAGTAGTTAAGTAATAAAATGCAACCTTTTGCTATGAACTTTTGGGTTTGGTAAATGGGTCAAAAACAGTGACAAGATAAAGAAAGGTAAAAAAAAAAAAAAGGAAAATAGTGTTATGAATGTCCTCACCAGCACTTGGAGAAAACAAAATAACAACACAAAATTATGTGTGGCACTTAACCTTTTTTTTTTTTTGCTAAAATACATTAACAAATTAGTATCATTTCGTTGGGTTTCCCTTATAAGTGTGACATCTGACTATTTTGTAGCAATCCTGTCCATGAAGTCTGGCAAAGTCTTTGCAACCAAGCCCCCCCTTTTTTTTCCAAAAAAAAAAAAATGTGATTGTGGATTATCTGGTCTTCTTCTGTTATCCTTAAAATTCTAAATTATTATTTGTTGGAAGGAATCATTTACTCTAGAAAAAAAAAACTGCAGGAAATTTTCTTGTATCTATTAGACCTAAAGCTGATGAGGGCTTTGGAGGATGCAGTAATCTGGTCACTGTAGAGTGGTCAGAAGATCTCAAAGGGGGAAAACCTGTCTGTCTCTCAGGACTATTTGACAAGTTGAGTTACCAGCTGAAGAAGGGATTTGGTGGTAAATCCAAGAAGGCCACCTTCAGTAGCATTAAGTGTCGTGTGCAGTCACAGGAGAATGTTAGTTACATCCATTTTCTTGTCCAAAGCATAGGCAGAGATGTTCCTGTTCTTCGGCCTCCAAAAGTGAGCGGTGGTTCTCATTTGAGCACTTCTCCTATTGCAGTTCAAGAGCAGAAAGAGATATATCTTTTGCCAACGGTTCAGGTTTACAATGTTCTTGAATCAGAAATCCATGTAATGCTATCAGAAAATGTTGAAGGTGGTATCTTTTTTTTTTTTTTTTCCAGTGACATTAACATTTATGCAATATTGTAATAATAGTTAGCATCCCATTTGCTGCAGACAATAATAAGTCTTCTTGGCATATTGGCAGACGGGCGACCATTGCATGTGGTTCAAGTGCTTGCTTCTATGTAAATCCTTCCATTATATACTTTACTTTTGCCTTAACTGAACTTGGTTTAAAGTGCAAGCCCATAAACAGCAGTGATATGATAAAAAAGCTGAATAGGAGTATGTCGGAATTTCATTATCTTGATAAGGAATTAGATTTTGGAGGTGGAAGACTTATTGCAAATTTAAGATTTTCACGTGGAGATAGAGGTACACTAGAGGTAATTCTGATTTCACTTGGGCATAATTAATACGTGAAAGCCTTCCCCATTTTCTTGTGTTTTGTAATTTATTTTGTGATAAAATAATTCTCTGTCGTTTCTACCACTTTTTTGGTAATTTTACCTTAAATTTCACAGGTCACCATTTTCACAACATCTATTTTGAGGAATGCCACTGACATTTCATTCTTCTGTTGTGATGCTAATAACAAGTCTATTTCAAGGTAGAAACACTATTCTAAGTTCTTGGATGTTTTTTAATATATTTTGTGTAAATCATGTCATTCATTATTCCCTGCAGGGAAGTTCCTGAAAGATACTGGTCAACCTGTTCTCCAGAGCTTGGTTTTGTTCTGGATCCTGGCTCTACGGCTTCATGGTTCTTTAGGTAATAAATATTTTCTTTTACCACTATGCTTTAAGGAGACTTTTTTTTTGTGCCTTCTTTTTTACCTTTTTGCTACTTGCAACATTCTAAGTATAGCAAAATGATTGCAATCATGTTATCTCAATTACCAGAACTGACATATTGCTTTCACTAGTATTCTTTTCGATTATGTTTTTATGTACTTATAAACAAATTTTCAGATCCAATAAGGTTCGACTCTTATGGTTAAAAGATAAAGTTGCTGATGCATTGCTAGACCTGGATGCGTTGTCAGGCTTTACAGAGATAGGTTCTGAACTACTTTCTGAAACTGGAATTAAACATGTAATAAAGTTTGGTATCTCTTTGAAGCCAATTTCGTCTAAAGTTATCGTGCCATCACGATTTGTGCACATAGCACCACGATATGTTGTTTCAAATGAATCAGAAGTGGATATCTATGTGCGACAGTCTTGTGTGCACTCAGTAAGTGTCTATTATCTTATAGTTTCATCATTTAAATGTGATTTCAGTACTTGACACTGTTTTTAGGCTTCACTCTTACACATTCTATGTTTAAAAGGATGACCTGGATGGGGTTACGGTAGTCACCAGTCGCCAGAAATCAGCATTGCAAATGCAGATGTCAGGGAGGAAAAGGAAAACTGACATTATTGATACCATGTTCAGAAGTCACGGCAATAGCAACGATGATTCTATGTACTTCATTCAGTTCTGCTTGAAACAGGATGATTGGAGTTGGTCTGGGCCTGTTTGTGTAACATCACTTGGACATTTCTTCTTGAGGTTTAGAAGAAAACCTACTGTTCTCGGATATGATGAACCAAATTACAGAACTCAAACTGATAATGACTTGGCACGGATTGGGACAGTTGATATTGAAGAAGAAGAGTCTATGCTAGTTATGCACTTCCATCTCCCTTCGAATATAATATTACCCTATCGAATTGAAAATCATTTAAATGACTCTGCTATTATGTATCAACAAAAGGTTGCTATTTCTCAGTTATTTTAGTTTATGTGAAAAAGGTTAGTTCATTTTCTTTGTCATTTAATATCTTGGCTTAATTCAGGGTATCATGGAACCAGAAACTTTGGCAAGTGGGAGAAAAGTTGGTTATGTTTGGGATGACCTGAGCTTACCACATACACTAATAGTACGAATACATGGTACATGTATATCCATTTGAATTTCTTTAATGTTGCTTCTTCTACTATATTTGAAACAATCTTTCTAGTGCAATGCCATCTCCTTATTAATTCAGCATTTTCCTCCATTTATGAGGCATTTAGGAGAAAGAAATTGCTAGAGTGAATAATTCATTTCTGCAGCTTATGAACCTAGTTTGCTATGAACAAACCTGAAAGGGTGCTCGTTCCATGTTGACACGACTTGACATGTATGTGGGACACTGCAAATTCATATTTTGTACTTTTTGGTTTGTCTTGGTATATTTTAGGAATATAAAGAGTGAATATGTGTGTTAGATATAACATGCCCTACGTTTTTTGAAAATGCTTTTCACTTGCATCTAATTGACACCCATATGACAGTTTTGGACATATCGTTGTCTCCAATTGAACAGGAGTTCATGGTATGCCTTTCGTGTGATAGCATGATTGAAGCTAATCTTTGATGTCATGTTTCTCAAAGTTTATCTCAATCTTAGCTGCATGTGGAGGAGATGATTTCTGAACCAGTGTGGTGACTTTGTTGGGCAGAGACTTGTTGTAATTGCTGAAGCAGCAATGGTTCTTTTTTGGGATAGTTATGCCTCATATGTGCTGTCTTCTGATGATAGCGGTACTTGATTAATCCTGTGCCTCCGCATCTGAACTTTTCTTTGTTGCTTTGGTCCACCTTCTCTAAATTCTAAAGGATCTCTTGGTCATATTGAGCACCACTTCATCTATTGATCTGGTCTCAAAGACCGAATATTTAACCTCTTTAGCTCTGCCACACATGTGAAGTAGGCCCTTTCCATGTGATCAGTTTCTGGCGATAAAGATATTGGAAACTTTGGCTCTCTAACTTGTTAAAAATTTCTTGTTTGTCTTCCACATGACCACTCATCACGTGGCCTGAAGTTAGGAAGAGTATCCATGATGTCAATGGAATCAAATTTTTGTTCCATTTTTTGTATAAAGTGCCAATATTGATCTAGATTGTCCTCTACACTTTTACACCAATGTTTTTCTCTATCCTGTTGCTTTGTCAGTGTACTCAAGCTGACTAGGTTAATATCTATGTTTAGCATTGTCAGTGTTTGATTCCTTAATTCTCCCCATCCTTCTCAACCTTATGAAGCACCTAAGTTCCATCAAGAAAGCTCCCAAGATATTTATGTCTGGTTAAGTGTCTGGATTTGTTCCTATACAGAAGGCACTTGAATAGGATGCTATCCATCCTCGAATAAAAATTGAAAACTTGCTTGCATTATCCAATACTGGAAAATACATCTGTGTTCTGAGGACAATGTTGTCTTGTCCAATACTACAGACCACAACTAGTCCACAAAAACTTCCCAACTAAAATCATCAGACCATCTTCAGAATGCAGCCCTGAGGGGTAGCTAATCTCCTGCATGATGTTGAAGTGAGGACATAACTATAATAGGGTGGTAAATCTTCATCACAGACATAATACAAGACAGATACATAAGCTCAAAAGTTCAATGCGTTTCAAAATAAGTTGTTTGATGAGATAATATCTTTGTTGGTTAGGCTATTATATTTTAATGTTTTCAGTAAATCTTTTCTTGAGGTCTTCTCTTACTATTAGATCCTGCAAAAGGCTGCTACCTTGTATTGCTTTGGTGACTGGAGATGCATCTAGCCTGTTGTGGGTGGGTGTCTTTGGTTGTGGTATGAGCTGTTGACATTTTTTTTGTGTCAGATATGAATATTGAGCGTGAAATTAACATAGACAAGCTGTCCAGCTGGAAGCCTTTCTATAAAGTAAGGCAAGCAAACAGTTTTGTGTTATCTTCTCTGTATACTGGTGTTAGAGATACAAAAAGGACAGGGCATGAAGCATCCTCATCAGCAACAGGAATTTTCAGAATTGCATATAAAGTGTTTGCAGATGGTTCACAACGAGTATTAAGAATTGGTGAGCTGGTTGATAATGCCAATGGATCACGTTCATTTCACCAGCATTCAATAATGCAGAAGAATATTGAGTTCAGAGTGTCATTTTTTGGGGTTCGCTTGCTTGAGGATCCAAATCAGGTAGTCTTCATCTCAGCTGTATCTTCTTGAACCATTATGCATGCACCGGACATGCCATTTTTTCCCCAGTTTTGGTGTCCTGTCACATTAATCCTCTGTTTGGTTGTCTTATATTCACGACATGGCATAAAAAGTTCTACTAATTACAATTTTTTTGGGATGTGCCTCTTGTTCCTTTAGTTAAACAGAAACAGAGTGTCGGTTACCATGAACTGAAATTATTGTCTTGTGAATGGTCTGTTACTGTTCTAATAACATATTTGATATATTGGTCAAACTGTCATTTAGTGGTGTATGTTGAAATAAAACGTGTATAAGGTTACAATAATGTTTTACCAATGGTGAGGGAACTTAGCTTTAACTAAAAAGGTCCTTTTTTGGCTTAATGTGTTGCACAGATTCAATTATAGTGAGACTCCATGCTTTTTGCTTGTTGCTTTATCAGAATAGAAAAGTAGAAGGCTTTTACAAGCTTGTTATTTTTTTCTTTTTTTGAAGGATGTTGGAGAACGTGAGGCATCAGATTATTTGTTATTTCTTCAGGCAAGGGTGGAAAATGTATGTTTGCGTTCTCTATTTGCAAATCACCAGACTTTCAATGTGATGAGAGTCCAGGTACTGACTCAAATGCAGATAAATAGTTTGAAGCTTCAATTGGACTTTGTGTGCCTTGATCCAAACTTAGGAGTATTAGATACTCCATACTGATGTTAACAGGCAGGATGAATCTGCCAACTAAGCATGGATTAGGATTCCAATAAACTGCCACGGAAATATGAATGGATTTGTGCTAGACTGCTAGTTGCTATCTGATGCCTGTGCTGAAGATAAGCGAGAAATTACATTGGGCTGTAGGAGATAGTATCTTTTTTTTTCAGTTTAATTTTATTTTTCATATATCTTTAAAGTTTAATCTAAAGAGTTTTTATACATTCAATTCGTGGATCAGTCACTAAATGTGGATGAAAAATGGCAAGGAGCACCTTTTGCAGCTTTGCTTCGGAGACATCAGCTAGATAACAATGATGCAACTGATCAGATCCTTAGCATTATTATCATTTCTCGGTCTGGAAATACAAGTGTTACAGAAGTTAAATATTGTTCAATTGTTGTACAGGTATGCTTATGTTCTAATAATGTTTCTTGCAAATGTCACATCATGCAATTGTTCCTTCTGAAGCTCAGCATTGAATTCGGATGCAAATTTAGAATGTCAGACTTGGTGATTTGGTTAATTGAACATAGTTGGCCTGTTTTATTATATTTGGCGGATCCACAAGGAATGAGCCTTCTTTCGTTTCAGCTTGATTACGTGATTACTCTAACTCAGTTGAGTCATCATATGACTTGTCAGGTTATACCATTATACTTATATATATATATAAGTATAACGAGAGAGAGAGAGAGAGAGAGAGAGAGAGAGAGAGGAACAATTGAAAAAAGATATCCTAGACGTCCACTGGTCACCTTTTCTTCATAAAAGATTGAACCCACCTTCTGTAATGTAAAGAGTGAGTGGTGGGTACCATTTTGGTGGGCACCCTTCACTCTCTCTCTCACTTGCTATATATGCACATGTACGGACTTGCTTCTGGGAGGAGTTATGAGGTTGCACATAGATTGTCCTGGCTTGAAGCTTGTACCTTACTCTTTTCATGTGTGTGCATCCGTTAAAAAAGAAATAAGATTGCAGGCATGTGGTACTATTTTAAAACTACCAAGATCTGGAAGCTATAAACTTGGAAAACAGTAAGCATGGAAAATAGTGAAAAAATGTTTATCATGATATTATCACAATAACGTTTAGAAAATATTGGGGAATTCTCAGGACTGCTTTGGCATCCATATTTTTCTCAAAATTAAATATATTTGTTGTCCTTATTTTGTGTTTTCATATTTTAATAGTTAAGTGGCTACCATTTACTGAAAAGCTTTATTAAATAGGTGCATATATTTCTTATTTGTTTATGCTAGTCCTACATTTTTGAACTTCCCTTTAGTGTCGGGATTCTCCTGATATTTCTCATAAAAATTTGCAATGTAATGTAACATTTTTATACAGCTTATAAACAACTTCCATCTTATATAAACAGAAATTGTTTATAAGTTGTATATAAATTGGGATGATGTTGTGAATGACGTTTGGTGAGGTTTAGCCAAGATCAATGACTGTGTCTTTGCATAGAAATGAGTTATCTCTTTAAACGATATGTTACTTCCTGTTCCTAAGCTATTGAATTTTAGAAAATTGATTTGTGATTACTTGTCAGTAAAAAGGGTCCAGTATATGTAAAGTTGCCCTTAGATTTTATTTCCTTCTCTTTGTAGCCTCTGGATTTGAATTTTGATGAGGAAACAGTGATGAAGATTGTGCCGTTCTGGCGCACATCTCTTAGTGATCCAAACAGTACAAGGCAACAGATTTACTTTAAGCACTTTGAAATTCACCCTATTAAGGTATGTATAGTTCACTGGCCTGTTAGATCTTTTCCATCGTGTTATTTATTCATTTTTATTTTTTAATACTTTTCATACTGTGTTATTTTTATTCACTGTTATTTTTTTAATACTTTTTATACTCTCCTGCTGTTTCTACTAATACAATCGTGATGTAAAATGCAGATTATAGCCAGCTTCCTCCCTGGTAATTTGAATATGAGTTATAGCACCTCACAGGAAGCCTTGTGGTCCTTCCTGCATAACGTCATAAAGGTGTGGTATAAATTTGTATACGAAATGTATATGGATGTAACTGGGTCAGCTTATCAGATTGGCAAATCCATGGGTCTTGAACTTGACCGGATATTCTGAATTATTTGAAAAATTTTCTAGATTGGTGAATCCAACTGGATCAGGCTGATTACTTTATGTTGATTTATTTGTGATCATACTAAGGCCATGTACAGATCCAGATTCATTATTGCAAAACCTGTATTTGATCCAACTCATGAACATAGTTGAGTAATTGGACCTTTGGACATCCCCATCTAGTTAACTGGATTCCAGTCAGTCAGGTTCCAGACCATCTAACGTCCAGAGCACAAATTTTTAGCTAATTTGGTTTTTTGTTCTTCACTTTCATCTCTTCTTTTAGGTCCCCACTGTGAAGGCTGCAGTTGTGGAATTGAATGGTGTCCTGCTGACGCATGCTCTGTTGACAACTCGTGAATTGCTTATCAAATGCATGCAGCACTACTCATGGTACGTTTTCATTATCTTTCCCCACAAATTTGTCCTTCATTTGTTTAAAATGTTTGCTGTGTTTGACTGATCATTAATCATGGGCTTCTGATAGGTATGCAATGAGGGCCATCTACATTGCTAAAGGCAGTTCGTTGCTACCACCTTCATTTGCTTCAATCTTTGATGACTCGGCATTTTCATCTCTGGATGTATTTTTTGATCCATCAAGCAGTTTGCACAGTCTGCCTGGACTTACTATAGGTAGTAGTGCTGATGTTTCTCATGGCTTATTAGATTTATTGCGCTTGCTTGTTTCTTCTGAATCTTTTTTCTGTTATGATACTTTTCTAGGCTGCATCTGAATATTGAAGTTGGTGTGATGGCTTGGCAAACACTCCTAAAATGCTCCTAGCCTGCTGTTTGATGTAGGATGCACAGATGTTTAGACTGACTTTTATTAATTTCACTTTTGTCTGGTTATAAAAATAGTAATGTTTGAGCTCTTCATGCTTCGTCCATGAGCTTCAAGTGTAATTTGTTTCAAAAGCTTATGCATTTTGTTCTTCCCCATCCTTTGAGAGCTAGAAGGCCTACAGTTGGCGCCCTGCGCAGATTCCCCCGCCTTCTCTCTAACTTTTTTAGGCAGTAGAGATGAGTTCTTTTTTCCTCAATAGAACTTATCCTGGATGAGTCCTGGTGGAGTACTTTTAGTAGTTTTCTGGTTTGATGATTGTGAATCAGTTACCCTCGCCCACATGCACTATTGTTTGTGTCAAGTCTTGTTAGGTGACGTGTTTATCTCTTAGTTGTTTTTATTTTTGGCACTTTGTTGGGTCCTTTAGTCAGAATATGCTAAGTAGTAGTTGCCTTCTCTCCTTTAGTCAGAATATGCTAAGTAGTAGTTGCCTTCTCTCCTTTAGTCATGGTACCAAGTTTCTTGTTGCCTATAATCTATAAATTTTGACATATTTACGGCTGATGATAGGTGCGTTAAAGTTTATCCGGAAGTCTATTGATGGTGAAAGTATTTTTGGAACAAAGCGCTATCTTGGAGACTTAGGAAAAACGGTTTGTTCACTTTTTTATCTGTTTGTTTTTATTGATGTCTTCAGATGGCAATTGTATTGAGGTAGAATATTTTGTGGCACAGTTGAGAAGAGCAGGATCAAACATTCTCTTTGCTGCCATAACAGAAATCTCAGATAGTGTTCTCAGGGGAGCAGAGACGAGTGGTTTTAGTGGCATGGTAAATCCATTCATACAATTCATAACTCTCTGTTTTGTAAATACAATTTCTTGTAACAGTTTCTGAATTTTTTTGTTCTACTAGCAAAATGTTAATCCTTTTTTTCATAGGGCAAAATGGTTGCTTCTTTTTATCTGATGAAATGTTCTTCTTAAGGTCAAGGGTTTTCACCAAGGTATATTGAACATAGCCATGGAGCCCTCACTTATAGGCAGTGCTTTTATGGAGGGAGGCCCAAGTAGGAGGATTAAGCTGGACCATAGTCCTGGAATCAATGAGGTAATTCTTACAAGCAGTGTTCAACTTCCTTTTGAATTGTCTTCCTATTTGCTACGATTCATTCACCCACGATAATGGTGAGCTTTTATCCTCATATTTTACCTCATGATAATTTTCAGTTTGTCTGTCTCAGATTGCTTCTACATAATACTTTTTTTTTTTGGTTAATTGACATCTTAGGAAGTCGCATTAGTGTAACATATGTATTTTAAAACTCTAATGCAGGCATATGTCGAAGGTTATCTACAGGCCATGTTAGATGTGCTGTATAAGCTCGAATATCTCAAAGTGAGAGTAATTGATGACGAGGTAATCCAGATGAACATCTTTTAGTTCATTGTTGTTTTTCTTTCTCTCAATTCTTCCTTTTCTTCCATTGATCTCTCAGTTATACCTTTTATAGTTTTAGCAGCTGGCTAAGTTGCATTTCTACGTGTTAGAATATATTGTAATGGGGAACCGGGTCCATATCTGGACCCGGTCCTATGGGGCACGGATACCGAGGTGGGCTCGGTATCCTAGGCGGCACTCTTTCTCTCCCTCCTATATATTCTTCACTTACATGTAATTGTTGAAAAAAGTGAATGTGATTTTCTCTCTCCTAGGGTTGCGGTTTGCCCCTAGGTCAGAGCTTCCCCGTGGTTTTTCACCTCTTTCTGAGGTTTTCCACGTATACTGTGTGTGTTTTCTCTACTCTCTCCTTGTGGTTCGTGTTTCTACATGGTATCAAAGCCACCGCGTGTGAGATCGTTGGTGTGCAAGTAGTGTTTTTCCGCCGTTCACGTGCTGCCCCCGTTGCCGTTTCCAGCACCGCCGCCGACACTGTTCCCAGCGCCGCTGCCGTCGTTGTTTCTACCGCTGTCGCCGACCAGGAACGCCGTCCAGGAACGCTGCCGCCGTCCGGCACCGCCGTCGTCATCGTTCCCAGCGTCGTCCTGCCCTGCCCTGCTGCCGTCGCCGCTCCCAGCGTCGTCCTGCCCTGCCCTGCTGCCGTCGCCGCTCCCAGCGTCGCCGTCGTTATCAGCGCCGCCCTGCCCTGCTGCCGTCACAGGTCCCAGCGCCGCTGTCGACTGGTTTTTTTCTCCGCTGCCCTCTTCTTCCGCGTCGCCGCCGGCTGTCTTGTTTTCGCCGCCGGCCAGTTGTGACCTTATTTGGGGATTGCCATGGCTGACGCAGTGATTTCCAAGCTTGATGATGCCCTGGACACGGGCAGCAATACCAAGGGTGAGAACTTGCCTGTTCATGTCACCTCCATTTGGCTGAACAATGATAACTATCTCTCGTGGTCTGCTGCCCTAGAAATCGGCATTACTAGTCGTGGTCGCCTGCACTATATCACTGGGGAGAAGCCTCCACCTTCTAAAACTGATTCGCAATGGCCGACCTGGGCTTTGGAAGATAGTCAGGTTAAAATATGGATTATTAGTTCGGTTTCCACAGATATTCAGCCTTTGATCTTGCGTAAATCGACTGCATATGATATGTGGACTGTTCTTGCACGTATGTATGGTCGTAAAAAACGTGTTTTACGTGCATATCAAATCAAACTTAGCATATATGCTCTTAAACAGGGTGATTTATCTGTTGCCTCCTTCTATGCCGCCCTGAAGACCAAATGTTAGGAACTTGACTATCATGTGAATGATGACTGGAAATGTGGTGTAGATCATGCCCTGTATTGGGAAAAGGAATGGATGGACCGCACCTTTATCTTCCTTGGAGGCCTGCGTGATGAGTTTGAAACCATTCGGAGCCAGATTCTTAACTGTGATGAGATTCCTGGAATCGAAGAGGTATATGCACGTATTGAGTCTGAGGAGCAACGGCGCCAGATTATGCATATTGACTCCCATCAGAGGAGCTCTCCAGCAGCCTTTGTGAGCCATACTTCAGGGACAGGGCAGCGTCCTACTCGCCGATGCAGCCATTGCAACACAGTGGGTCATTCTGTTGATTTTTGTTGGGACCTTCATCCTAAGAAGCGTCTCGTCCGAGGTCGTCCTCCTCCTCATCGCCGTGCTCCTTCTGTGCCCGAGCCTAGTCCAGGGTCGACCAATGTTGCAAAATCCAAGCTCTCCTCAGATCAACTTAGAGAGTTGCAAGCATACATTAGTCGTTTGTCTACCCAGGATGATGCTTCTACTTCTGAGGGGGCTAAGTTAGCCCAGGCCCTAGTTGCTACTAGTGATCAAGGTAATTCCTCCCTCGGTGATTGGATTGTTGACAGTGGGGCCACTCATCATATGACAGGGGACCCTACGATGTTTCAAGAGTACAGGTTGACCTCTGGGCAGCAGCGTGTGGCTATGGCTGATGGTTCCTCTATCTCTGTGGCTGGAAAAGGGAGTTTATCATTACTGAACAAATATTGTCTTCATAATGCCCTACATGTTCCCAACATTCCTGTCAATTTGTTATCTGTCAGCAGTATTACCAAAGAGTTAAACTATAATCTAATTTTCTCTGCTGATCGTTGTTTACTGCAGGACTTGGGGACGGGGCAGAAGATTGGGATTGGTTCGGTTATTGATGGTCTCTACAGACTGCCCGTACAAGTTGCTTCTGCTTTGATTTCAGCCACCAGTGGACAGTTGCCTGGCATGGAGGACAGATCCATCATTATGCGTTGGCACGAGAGACTTGGTCATCTTCCATTCCCGTTGCTTAAAAAGTTGTTTCCTAGGATGTTTCATTCTGTTTCTTTGGACACCTTCGCCTGTGAAGTGTGTCAGTTGTCTAAACATGTTAGGGCCTCGTACCCTATTTCATTCAATAAAGCCGACCGTCCTTTTGCTTTGGTTCATTCTGATGTTTGGGGTCCTTCGAGAGTACCCACTTGTCGTGGCTTTCACTATTTCATGACTCTTATTGATGACTACTCCCGGTGTACGTTCGTGTATCTGTTGAAAGAACGTAGTGAAGTTCCCGACATTGTCAAAAACTTTGTGGCATTTGTTGAAACTCAATTCCAGACCCCTGTTCAGACCCTTCGTACTGACAATGCTCGAGAGTATGTCTCCCAATCCCTTGATGACTTCCTGCGAAGCAAGGGTATTATACATGAAACATCCTGTAGCTACACACCTCCTCAAAATGGTGTGGCTGAAAGGAAGAACCGTCATTTGTTAAATGTCACCCGGGCCATTATGTTTCAACGTCATGTCCCTAAGCGGTACTGGGGTGATGCACTTCTCACTAGTGCTCATCTCATTAACCGTATGCCTACTCGTGTGTTGAATGGTCATTCCCTTTATTCTGTTTTGTGGCCTACTCAGAATCCCTGGCCTTTGACCCCTCGAGTGTTTGGGTGTGTTTGCTTTGTCCATGATCATAGTCCCATTCTCAAGAAACTTGATCCCCGGTCCATCAAAGCGGTCTTTTTGGGGTATTCCTCCACTCAGAAGGGATACAAGTGTGTTGACCCTAGCACTTCCAGAGTATATGTCTCCAGGGATGTTACCTTTCATGAACATGTGGCATACTTCCCTGCGACTCCTCTTCAGGGGGAGTGTCTAGGTGACAGAAGGGAAGAGTATTCTTCGCATCAGTTGATTCAGTTTATGGATTTCTTGGATTATACAGTTAGTTCTCCAAGTGTGGAAGACGTTGTCAGGAAGGACAGAGACAGTCAGATGGAGGGGGGCCCTGTGGAAGAACAGTCTCGAGGTCACTTATTTGGTCAGGTTTACAGCAGGAAGAAGAAGGATGTGATGGAAGATGTCGATGTTGCCAATCCCAATCTTCCCAATCTTGTGACCTCCCCGAATGATCCAAGTCCAATGAATGAAGAACTTCCCATAGCCCTGCGCAAGGGCACCAGGTCATGTACTTCTCATCCTATTCAGAGATTTGTTTCATATGCTAAACTCAGCAAAGACTACAAGTGCTTTGTTACCTCTTTATCTATGGCTGTTATTCTCAGGTCAGTGGAAGATGCCAGGAAGGATCCTAAATGGCTACAGGCCATGACAGAGGAGATGGACGCCCTGGAAAAGAACAGTACGTGGGAGGTTGTTGACATCCCCAAGGGAACTCACTTAGTTGGTTCCAAGTGGGTGTTTAATGTGAAGTACAAACCTGATGGCACAGTAGAACGCTATAAAGCCCGCCTTGTTGCTAAAGGGTTTAGCCAGAAATATGGGATTGACTATCTTGAGACGTTTGCTCCCGTGGCGAAACTGAAGACCGTAAGGGTCATCCTAGCTCTTGCAGTGCAGAAGAAGTGGAGCATGGACCAACTTGATGTCAAGAACGCCTTCTTGAATGGTCACCTTGAGGAAGAAGTCTATATGAGCATGCCGCCTGGATATGCTCGGAACGGGAAGTGTTGCTATCTCAAGAAAGCTTTGTATGGTCTCAAGCAGTCCCCTAGAGCGTAGTTTGAAAGACTAAGGGTTGTAATGAAGACTAATGGGTATAAACAGGGAAATGGTGATCACACCCTCTTCATCAAGCAGAGAAATGGTCTGGTGAGCCTTCTACTTGTATATGTTGATGATATGATTGTCACAGGTGACGACGATGGGGAAAAAAGGAAGATGAAAGAAACGTTAGCTGCAGAATTCGATCTCAAAGATCTGGGCAAACTAAGGTATTTCTTGGGAATTGAGATCGCGCGATCTGAGACTGGGCTTGTTATGAGCCAAAGAAAATACACTTTGGATCTTCTAAAAGAGACAGGTAAACTGGGATGCAGGCCCTTTCTTACCCCAATGGAGTCTGGCACAATGATAAGTATCAAATCTGGGACTATCTTGGATGAGGAAGGAAAAGGGAGGTATCAGCGGCTGGTTGGTAAACTTATTTATCTCACTCTTACTCGCCCAGATATTACGTATGCTGTGGGTGTGTTAAGTCAGTTTATGCATGCCCCTACTGATTGTCATTGGAAAAGTGCTGAAAGAGTATTGGGATACTTAAAGAATGACCCAGGGAAAGGATTGCTCTACACTCGGCAAGATCGACTAAGTATTGAAGGATACTCTGATGCCGACTGGGCAGGATGCACAGATACTAGGAGGTCTACCACAGGATACTGCATCTTTCTTGGAGGTAACCTTGTGGTCTGAAGAAGTAAGCGACAAGAAGTTTGTTCCAGGTCCAGTGCTGAGGCTGAATACAGGGCGGTTGCTATGGGGGTTACAGAGATGCTATGGCTCAAAATTCTTTTAGCAGATATTGGGGTTAAAATGGAAGAGAAGATGAGGATGTATTGTGACAACAAGTCTGTTATTAACCTGGCAAATAATCCGGTCATGCACGACAGGACTAAATATGTGGAGATCGATCGCCACTTCATACGGGAACGCATAGATTCAAAGGAGTTGATTCTGCCCTATATGAAGTCTGAAGATCAAGTTGCAGATGTCTTAACTAAGTCTTTATGTACATCTCAGTTTGAGAAAAATGTTAGCAAGCTTGGCATGTTTGACATGTATGCCAAGCTTGAGGGGGAGTGTTAGAATATATTGTAATGGGGAACCGGGTCCATATCTGGACCCGGTCCTATGGGGCACGGATACCGAGGTGGGCTCGGTATCCTAGGCGGCACTCTTTCTCTCCCTCCTACATATTCTTCACTTACATGTAATTGTTGAAAAAAGTGAATGTGATTTTCTCTCTCCTAGGGTTGCGGTTTGCCCCTAGGTCAGAGCTTCCCCGTGGTTTTTCACCTCTTTCTGAGGTTTTCCACGTATACTGTGTGTGTTTTCTCTACTCTCTCCTTGTGGTTCGTGTTTCTACACTACGAATCAAGGTCCTTAGGTCACTTACTTTGAATTAGAGAGACCTTGTTAGGTTTGCTGTTTCGGAAGGAAGAAAAGTGGAGAGTGCGAGTTACAGATGCTGTTTGCAGAACTGTTCAGTTATTGGAAGATTAACGAAAGTGAACTTGGTTTATTTTTAACTTGTCAGGGATGGACCTGCAGTTTTCAGAAATCTTCTGTTTTTTCTAATGATTACCTGAAAGTACAACCAGTAAGGATGTTTGAGGTCGTTAGTTTTGCAACATTGTTTGGTGAGGTGAACTGATTCTCCATGTGTAATGTTTATCTTTTTTCGAATTATGATGACATGACCACAAGTAGAGCCCCAGTTCGTTTTACCTTTGTTAAGGCATTTTTCTCCTTTTGCTGGATTGACCAACATTTTAGAGAAGTGTCAAAGTGCTAAATGTTTATTAGGCAGCTGCATGTGTTTTTTTACCAAGCTTCAGATTAAGTCCTGTTACATTTAGAATGCTATCTTATGTGCATAACTTCATGCAGGTTCTCTTGAAAAACCTTCCTCCAAATAGTTCACTTATCAGTGACATAGTAGAACATGTAAAGGGCTTCCTCATCAAGGAAGGGCTGTTGAAAGGAGAATCAAATGCATCGTCTTTGTCCACACGCCGCCTCTATGGAGGGCAAGTAAGTTCCCTTGACAGCGGTTGGTGCCTTTTCATCAGTCTGTCCACTAACCATTCGTTAGTCAAGAAAAGAAGTAGAAGAATGAAAATGAACTTGATATTGTCAAATTGTCTCATGGCGGCCTTATCTGATAGATAACGCAAGTTTATTTTACAAAGATTGTTAGTTATTTCAAATGAGGTTTTTTTTTTTTATATATTAGTAATTACAGAAATAGTATCCTAAATGGTAAGGGAAACAAATATTTATAATACTGAAAATCTGATATCTAGAGATGGCATCTATATTGATTATTCAGTTGCCGTTGATATCCATTCTTGATAAACAACACAAACCATTAACACTTAAAACAAAGTTGCAGCAAACATGGGGTGCATGTTTCCATTTTATTGAGCGTAATTGGTCTTGTCTATTGTAATGTGATATATTAATTTCATTGGATCTGTTTGTTGTGCTATATTGATATATTGGTTTGATGTATGTTGTTTGCATTTTACGCTTTTCAAGGCTTTCATATAAATAAATAATGCACTACGTCAGGGGTTGAACAATGTGATAGGTAAAGCACAATTGATCAATTCAAATCCCTTTCCTTGTACTTTACCAGTTACTTTTCTGCCCTTGGAAACAGACTAATAGAGCTGCCTGTGGAAGGTACGGTGTTATAGGATTCAGTTTTGGTTCACCCTCTGTGCTAATAGGAAGGTCAACATCTTACCAAGGAGACATGCTCGAGTTTGTAATACCTGATTTGATGTCAGTTTAACTTGATACTGTGCTGTAATGCAATCTACGTGTTTGAAGTTCAACCGAGTACAGACTCGTGGATGTGAACATGGTTTTAGGTCTGATATGGCTGTTTGATTCTGTTATGTCCTAGTCTAACCTGGATCTGATGAGTCCATAAGCAACCACAAGCAGGTGACCAGGCAGGCTGCCAGGCTCCACTTGGGCTGATGTTTTCTACCATGTTGTAGTATGAACCATGAAGAACTACGTGCATGTGTGTAGTCTTGTGATCTCTTGAGGTGATATTGGTGAAATTGCTTCTGCTTTCCGCCTGGTGTCTGCACTTTGAAGCAATATTGCTACATATAAATAAAATACATTTTTGTTACTTGCTGCTTGATATTTTACAGGACTGGAAGTTTGGTCCGATGTTACTCACATTATCTGAGCACCTGTTTGTGAGTTTTGCAATTCGCTTTCTTCGAAAGCAGGCGGGCATAGTCATGGAACATGTTAGAAGCATGCGTAAAGAAAAAAGAGCAAAAGTTCCTGCCCCCTTGGACGAGGACAAACAAGAAGCTAGCAGGAAACAGGCACTGGGCAAATTTGTTCTGTTGAGCGTTCTTGCATATATAGATGGACGTCTTTGTCGGTGCATACCAAATGCAATTGCCAGACGAATTGTCAGCGGATTTTTGTTGAGTTTCCTTGATGAAAATGACAAGAGATAACATGCCTTCCCTTTCAAGGTATTTGAACAGTCTTGATGTTGCTCCACCAAGGTATTATATTCTAGATAATCTGTAAGAGGGGAACGTGAACCCTAGCTCAAGTCCAGGTCCTTGTCGCAAGATGTTAGAAACCCAGAATTCAAATGACAGTCGGAGAGAAATCCGAAGAAGACGCTCAACAACGCGGGGCTTTCGACACAGATTCAGTTCCTTGACTGGGAGTTGCTACTGCGGCAGCCAAACTGCCATCATTCTCCTCATCTGTTGCCTCGCGGGAACCTAAACGCAGACTCTGACGAGTGACGATTTGGAGGAAGTAGTCGCAGAGGAGTGGTAGTGGCTAGGGAGGATGTGGTCGAAGAAGGTGCCGCCACTGCAGCTGCTGCCGCCGCCGCTTCTGCTACTACTGGTACCCTTGCTTTCCATCGACCCCTCAGCTTCACAGCCATGCTGGCGGCCGCCGTCAGCATGCCTTCCTCCTCTTCGTCCTCTGAGTAGGTAATGCATTTCAAACAAGGCATTTCTTGTTAACCTTGGATCTTCACTTCGGATCGAAGAAATGAGGGCATCGAACACAACCTCTTAGACAAGGGACGTGAGATGAAAAGGATCGGTTGTATTACTTCATAAATATTTTTGAGAAGTGCATGCATTCGAATTGACTCTGAGAAAGATAATTCTGAAATAATGGTCTATCCAAGGGACGCATGGTGCTCTCCCTCTCTTGTATTTTCTTCTTGTATTTATCTCTCTTCTTGTATTTAGGAGACTTAGGAGACTTAATGTCCTTAAATTTTAAATTTTGTTATGCATTCTCATTTTATCGACTTTCTCTCTCTCTCTCCCTTTTTTTTTTGTTATCTTCCAGTCGTCATTCAATTAAAAAATGAATGTCCATTGTCTTTCTCTGTTCTCTCTCTCTCTGTCTGTCTTTTTTCCTTTTTTTTTTTAAAGAAAAAAAGACTCTTGAAAACCACTTTGAGCAGTTTATCAAAAAGGTCTGCACTACAAGAGCATTCAGTCGTGGTCGGATAAGAACAATTCATGGCGAGGAAGTAAAATCTGTTTGAGAATAGATTCATTGTAGCTAAATCTTCTCTAGATGGTAATCACCTTTGCGCAGACTAATGCTTAAGAAATATTTGCCCGAGGTAGCACACAATAGATGAACTCAGAGATCTGGCCAAACGCTGTAGGAGACGAACACAGTAATCCGAACCAAAATCCACATCGTGAAGCGCAGATTCAACACCGGCCTGTTTTAAGATACTGTATATTAATCTAACCACAGAATCAGAAAGCCAAAGCGGCTTTTGCCCAGTCCCAACTTCCAAACAAGGCTCTTATTGTATAAGAACCGAGCACTGATTGTGAACCTTCACTAGAAGTTTAAGTCAAAGCTATGCGCTCGTGCTCTCTTGGACACCTAACGCCAGCACGGAACCCCAGGAACAGGACACTTAATATTGTGGACAGCGCTTTGCGTCGCCCAAGACGGATGCTCTACGCAAAACATAAGTATCGGTTATTGTCATTTCGCCAATAAATCAGCCCTTTGTTTGCGTGCACTCGTTAGAGTTCCCGCGAAATGCCTTTCCTGCATCTGTTCGCGCCAAGACAAACAACCCCTACGCTTGCCTGCCGTTTGCCTTCTGTAGCTGGGAGACATGTTCTGGACTAAGGGGCTCTGCTGCGCTCTGTCAATGTGCACACTGATGGGTGTTTATTCTGTTCTGGCCTCCCTCTCCGTGGTAAACTAATCCCCATCTGACCGACACGGGGGTGGGGGCTAGTGGGCTACGACCTGCATTGTCGGGCCCGGAGCAATTAGCTATTCGTGCACATATGTGATGAACTCCTTGTCTTCTCCGCGGTAGAGACGCTTTTAAGAACTTCTTGAGCGCCATGCTATTATGAATTTGAAACCCTTAAGGTTCAGCAAACTTGATCCTTCGTTTAATTTGAATGAGCATTCATTACTGACCAACTGGGAGTAAATAGCCATGTCGTGGTTGATCAGACCATGATCGTCTCAAGTTAGGTGGTACCTCTTCATGCTGCGACAAATCAAATGTTCTTATGGACTGCACATTTCTGTAGCATCAGAAAAGTGGTTAAACTAAGCCAGTGGTCCAATATTCTTTTGAAAAGATGACGAGAGGAAATACTGAGAAAAGTAAGTTTTTACCCCTCGCTTTCATGCACATGTAAAGCTTAAAATCAATGTTTGTTAAAAATTTTGAATCATTGCCCTAATAAAGCCAAATTAAGATGGTCTTCCTTGCTCAAAATGTGTGATTTTCCAGCTTTAAAGCTGGAGAACTAATTGAGTTGCTTAGGGAGCATAACGCGGCTGGTTGGGTTAGGAGCATGTGAAAATGCATGTTTCTATAGCATTATGTACTTCGTTTTCAAACCAAACCATGAACAAGGGTACCCAAGTTTCCACCGTGTTTGATACAGTCGATTTTAGTTGATTTTACATTTTACCATTACTGAGTCACTGACATCATTTTACAATTACTGTTAATTGCTTTCGATTATTAGCTCATGGGTTAGTATGTGAAAAGTGACTGCTCAATTCTGCAAGTAATCTACAGAATGAGAAATAGTTCCCCTTTTTCCCAAACACGCGGTGGCAGTTGCTAATTCCAATTTGTGTTGCCCCTTGGGTTGCGGAGGCCAGTATGCCTGGAGCGACAAAGATGAAGAGCATTAATGAACGACTCCAAACACCACGAGGCGGCGAGAGTGTTAGCAGCAGAAGCGTATAATACTTGGTTAACCAAAATCCGTGGCTAATTTAAACAAGATTATCATCAAACCAAAGTGGAAATTTTGTTTTAATCACTCTCCTTGGCCGGCTTGCCCCCTCTTTCCACCATGATAAATGAACACCAAGAAGGGAATGAATGAGAACAAAACAAAACAATGGGCACCAGCACTTTATTGATCCTCCCTTCACCTCACTGGCCGGAGAAAAGACAGTCTCGGCCCCACCTTCCCATGCAAGAGCCAGAAAAACCATCAGCCAGGAGGCGGTTTTTCACCATGGCCAGGACACAGAGTGGGCAGTTGCGTAACCTCGCCACAACCAAAACTCCAGGTGAGCTAATGGTTTTGGCCTCCTGGTATTCCACGTCTGGCCAAATCCAGCAGCGGCCTGCTTTCTCCACTCTCCAGTTTCCCTTATATAAAAAGGCATCACATCCCCCAAAAGCCAGGCCTCATTCAGATATACCAATCTTACTTGGGTCTAGATCGATTCGACATCAAAAGATGGCTTCCGTGATGAGCAGTGCCTCTTCCTACACCTCCTTCAAGGAGGAAGGCGACGACCTTCAGCAGGGCAAGACGGTGACGAGCTGTGTCTATCTGAGGTCTGCTTCCTCTGACAAGAACGGGGGAGAACATCAGCCACCACTGGATAAACAGGTGGTTCTCAGGCGCATTCGCCACCAGAAGCGTGTGAACAAGGTCCAGACGGCCCTCAACACCTTCCTCCCGCAGCAGTTCTTGCCGGAGGACGCTGCCAAGCAGCACTGCTGGATGGACGACCCTTTCTCTCCCTGAGCGCGTGCAGCCGGCGGGAGAGCGGTGCTGCAGGGGGCCCATGGTGGTCAAACTACTGGCCCTTTCTCTCTGTTCGTCGACCTCCTTTCTCCTTACCATATGCGCACTGTGAAGTTCCTCTCCTGTAGCACGTGAGAGACGTACGGCGCGACGTCGGATGCAGAGAGAGTGTGGGGGCAGCTGCCCGATCGGGGTGCAGAGAGGGAGAGGGAGAGACGACGACCCTGTTTTAAATGTAAAAGTCTTGATGTAATGGCGCGTTTGTATCTTAGTGTTCTTCTTCCGTTGTTAAATGACAAGATTCCCTTTTCTGAATTCCTGCTAATTTTCTTTACATCAATGCCGCGAGGTGTAAAGAGACAGGTTTAATTGCGCCCAAGTTGTATGTTATACTTTAAAATAAGTTTATTCGTAAAATCTCAATTCATAACTACATACGATATTTATGGTTCCAACACCAAGAAGTTCATTCATAGATTGATTTATTTGGCAATGTAAGTTTGTAAGTTATAAAATCTTGTCTACGTGAAATAAGGTTCATGATATGAGATAAAAAGGCTACATATGTTAAAGATTTGTCGTTATATAATCGTTGTAATTGATTTACAAAGAACAAATTGTTAGGCCGCATATATTATGTATCAATACTAACTCCATATTTTTCAATATGTCAAAGATATACGTTTATTACGTGAATCAAACTCATGAGTCTGATATTGGAATCATCCAATTCAAACAATTATAATGCATTCTGTACAAATTGAATGTATACACCTGTATAATGAGCCTGGTATGGTCTTGGCAAGGGAATTGGTTCTTGGCAGGAGCCAGGCGTATTTGACTGAGGAACATTCAATATACATTTGTGGAATTTTTTATATATAAATATGAAAAAAAAAAAGCTGGGGCCAATCAATGTAAACAGAAACCGTTGTTAGACTGTGTGGGCAATTGTATGGCTCTTCCGTTGGTTCTAGGTGGTCAAAACTCATCCCTGTCATCACATCCATACTCTAATTAAGTAATTGAAATTTCAAATTCGAAGATTCAATTGCAAGTTAATTGTTCATCACCTGATGCAGTATTTCCATATTCTTCACTGAAAGCTTGGCGTTGCTAGTTTTGGATCGATGGCAAACAAATTGAATTTTGATCTTTCTAATAGACATGCTTAATTTTCGATCAATCATGCATAGCCATTGGCCATTAATTAATGCACCTGGCAGCCTGATTCAATCACTGTAAGCCATTGTCCTGTACCAGGATATATAAAACAACATGTAAGTCCAAACATTCCACGATTTAAAACATGTTATTTTAATCAAAGAATTGACAAAAATGTAATACGCAGGTCTTATCGAAATAACGTTGAACGTAAATGAAGCATCACTCGTACAGATCGATAGATTCTCTTAGACAAGTTGCGTAATGCTATACATGCAAAACCAGCAACTCATGGTACGGTAAAGTGTTATATATATATAATCCTTTGTAATGAACAGTTGAGAAAAAAAAAATGTATGAACTAATACTAAAAGATAAAAATACTTATCACTTTTTTCTTTTTATTTTTGTCTTAGTTATTTAAGATCTGACAACCCTCATAAATGAGCTGGGTAATATATATATATATATATATATATATATATATATATAAGTGTATGTGTGTGTAAGGTCTCACGAGGTCCACCAACATTGAGTAGAGGGAGGGCCCATTTGATTCAACTCTATCCATTGGTATTCCTAGTTAACTCAAAAGCCGAAAAGATGCCCAAAAAACGAAGGAAAAGAGACCAGAAATAATATCTACACCCCTCTGTTTTGTGATGGAAAATTTTGCCTGTCGCCAATGGGTTGAACTGTCATGAAAGGGACCTGCTAGGGTTGTTGAGATCCATTTGAAATGAAAAGGGGTTGATTACGAGACTCCGTTTGCGCACGTTCTTTTCATCGAGTTGGCACACGTCCTAGATATTTATCGTCTTCTTCCAGCCCCACGGATTAGACCCACCGATTTCTATCCGGCGATTGATTAAAGAGATCTGGAATCTGATTCAGAACAATGTTCGCGAGCAAGAAGAACAATCGACTAGCTCTCTGGTAAGTGTCCTCCATCCGTGAGACTCTCACGTTATTAATTCAGGATAATGAAACAAGAAGTTTTTCCCCGAACCACTGTCCTATCCCTCAAAAGAATTCTTTAGGCATCCAAGTGGCTTGGATCTCCATCGCCATCTGCGCCTGATCAATTGATTAGTTGGTTTCTAAGGAAAAGATGATTTCGTTGTTGTTTGTGCTACCTCCTCTCCAGAAAATGGAAACAAAGAAGTGTTTTGGTAGTTCCCTAACGCCATCAAAGAAAGGTTAAAACAGATCGATATCGTCACTTACATATGTATGGTTCGAGATTTCGAACGAGTTAACTTCATGGATGGACGATATCGTAACATATCACGCCCTCAACATGATGCTCTAACTTGCGGAGAAACGCCATGGAGCAGTTACAGTAGTAAGGATCTGATGCTAACTTGTGCATTCCAACTCAGGGCATCAAATCCCACGCCAAAAGTGCATACTGATTCGCTGACTCATGTACATTTGTGACGAAGTTACATGCTTAAACACAGGTACCCATATTTCCTTTTTTTTGAGAGAGAGAGAGAGTCTCATTCATAATTATATTTATGGTTCATCCATTCGCTTCGCCCACTTGATGGCCAATTTCATAAATTGAACCACTGGGGATGACAAATAACTAAAAACATAAAAACCATATAAATTAGACGTGTAGTCAGGGACAGAGCCTGAAATTTTTCATAAGGACAGTTTAATTGTAGTTTCAAATTTTTGACAAGTATAGAAAGTTTTTAAACTTTTAATATAAGACAACTGAGATTTTTTGAAATTTACATGTAATTTTTTTTTTTGGTTTGTGGGGGGTGCTAGGCCCTTGCAGTCCTTTTGGCTCCGCCCTACTCGTAGTTTATTCCTGTAGACTCTAACCCTGGACCATGAACCCTGGACCATGTTAGCACATGGGGGAGGAGGCTTCCTGGTTGTAATCCTCTCACTCAATAAGAGATAAGAGACATATTGAGTTAAGAGACAAGATGTGCAGTTTAAATTTTATAAAAAGTTTAAATTAAGTAATGGTTTTAACATTTCCCACTCATAAAATCCAATGGATGCATCAAAATTCATATCTTCTCACCTCACGTTTTCAAACAAATTTTCGTCCGTATATATAGTTCAAAACTAATGAACAAATGATCGACGAGATATAGCTTGGCATTAATTTGTCGCTCAGTGGTAATCACTAATTACCATCGGAAAGGAAAGAACAGGTCGTTCACAGCTGTCGCCAACGAAAGTTGAATGACACAAGGAAAAGGCAACCGAAAGGACTCGATGGTTTGGATCGTTGTGGCTCTCGTCTACACCTTGTTTTGTTTGTGCTTATCCTGCCCGCTTCACTTTCACACTGTGGAAAGAATCGAAATCTTATAGTGTCCGTTGAGTTCATAATTACAGCTCCTCTCCATCGTCTTACGTGCATAGTTCCAATGCACATGAATCTGGATTTTGATTCCTTCACCTGTCGCAATTCATAATTACCAACTTTAAAATCGTCAGCAGTCTCGGCATTCTACTTCCGACTTATAATGAAAAGTTGCACTGCCAACTTCAGAAGAATCTAGCTCTAGTTTTTGAATTCTGACAACTACAGTCTCCAGCATTGCAGGCCACGAGGAACAGCGATACTGCAAAAAATCTTGCGCTTTAAGAGGGAGCTGAGGTACCTTGGGCCAACAACATGCAAGCAAGCCTATTGGGTAGTCGACGTTGATGAAAGGAGAGTATACAGTAGTCATCGATCAGTGATGCCGCAGAGGTCCTGCATATGTTTGATCTTCTTTGTTTGAATCCCAGTTCAAACATGAAGGTTGAGAGACATGGCACTAACCTTTTAATTTCTCATCAAGTGTTGTCATAGAGCAAGTTGATGTTATACTTTATGATACTTGAAGAGACCTTGATTTCATCTGCAGATGAACACTGCCATTAGTGCTCAGTCATACTTTCTAGATTTAACTGAATTCACACGACGAGAAAGTCTCTTTTATGAAAAGCGTTGGCGGAGGTGAAAACCGATCTTAATTTCCCTCATTATAAAACTAGGTGAATATGGTCACAATTCATTTTGCTCCTTCAGCCATGGGCAAGAACAGAGCCATAACCAGACGCATTAACAGCACAGGACTTGCTGGTCTTGAAGAAGCACTCTTGTACAACAGCCTAATTGAATGGAGATTTTGGAGATATGAGACTATCAAACACTTTGAATAATATCTTCAGAAAATCAAATAAGATTTTCAGATCAATAAAATTCTATATGATAAGAGAACTACAATTAGGAATTTTGGGAAGGGGATGCATTTGGGTCTCGTCTCCGAGCCATGAGTTGTAAACCTACTGCTCACCTAAATTTTTTTTGTCAATTTTGCAAAATTTTCAAATACAGGCCATGTGGCGTGTCTCAAACAGGCAACAAAGTCAGAACCTGTTTTATTTTATTTGTTGACATAGAGCCTTCTTCTTGTTAGAAAAATAATTACAGAACGAACTGTTTCTTTGATTTGACCAAGCTGGCATTTCTATAAAATTTGTACTTATCATTAAATGCAATCAAGGAATTTAAAGGTTGAATAAGAGAGAGAAAAAAGGGAGAAGAAACAGAGGACCCCCGGAGAGAAACCCAAAATTTATCCAGTGGCAAATAAAACTGTTTGCCCACAGTAAATAATAAATTCTTCTTTCAGTCGCCGTTTTGAATTTTATTAATTTCTCCGCTGCCATTAAAGTACCTATAAGATGCATTGCTGACTGAAAGAAATATGATTCCTTCTAACACCGTATGGCCAGCAGTGAGCAAACAGGTCTATCTTCATCATCTTGACAATTTTAGAAGCACCAAATTTACAAAAAATGCTCTTCTGTAATAAGCTAGATTTCACTTCGAGCTTATAAAAAGAGAACAAAAAGTCGACATATATATATGTATCATGGACCACAAAAATCGGTGCTTAAATGCTTATGCTTATCATTGAATAGCATGCGAACACCAAATCAAAAGACTCTTTCAGGCGCCGGAAAAGGAAAACATGTCATTCCTTTTTCCGTAGCGTCTTAATTGATGACAGGGAACAGTCGGATGCACAGAGTAGCTGCGAGGAATGTGCCATTGGCGTTTGAACGCGGCCAATGAAGTGAAACAATTGAAAGGAAACTCGTACCAAACATGCCTCTACAATTGAGATGTTGGTCTGTCTCATTTTTAGAAAAGACGCGTCTCTTTGTTTCTCTGCGTCTCTACTTTGTTTCTGAAGTTTTCAGTATATATATTATATATATATATACACGCGCCAAGTGAAATCCTTTGACTATTGAAATCTTCTCCAATTACAATTGGTCGACGTATTGTATCATGCAAATATGAGTAAACACACTACTTGATACACTACATCTGTCAAAAACTAAGTGAAAACCAAGGATTATATTAAGTCCTCGCATGCAACCTTTCATTGAAAATTTAGAAGATGTGAAACCCTTTGACTATATATATATATATATACACACGTTAGGTCCTCTATGTGACATGAAAAATTTAGTTTAGTTGATTTGTTTGATGCAGACCGTCGGATGCATTTAACATCGACTACGTACTAGATGCATGCATTTAAATTTGATAAATGTTTTAAAAGTTCTTTACATGTAATGCTTGACTAACTAAACAAGGAAAAGCACGTTCAATTATTTAAACTTTAAACCAAAGAACATCGTCACTGACTCATTGTTATGTTTTCTATAAGGGCCTAACAATTTGCATTGACCGTGTCCGTTCGGCCCATCTATAGACCTAAGGAAACGGGCACGTTCCTCAAGATACCCATATTTGAGAATGGCACATATCCAGGACTGAAAAGAAAAAATGTATTTTAAGCTCCACTTTCTATAGGCATATTTTATCGTATGCAGTAGAGACTAGAGCTGCCCTTACCCTTTTCCTCGTTTGGTTAATTGGAAAAACATAAGAAATGGTGTAGGGTGGAAGAAAGACAGATTCTCTCAGAGCTTTTGCTTTCTATCAAGTCAAATGTTTGACCGCCTTCGGAACACGCTCCCCATCCCTCTTCAGAAAAGAAGAGAAAGGAATTTCGATTTTTTTAATGGGAAAAAGGAAACTGAAAAGAAAAAGGAAGGATTCCGAGTTCTCAATTTCTTGTTCGTCTTCCTTATAAAAGCCTAGCAAGCGATCTACTGTATTTTCTTAGGTGAACAATTTTGTTGGGGAGAAACGCGATTGGGTCATTCATGATGTTTGGGTCCGCTCATTGAAGAGAGAACGCGTGAATTCTGCAGGCTCTCTTTCTTTCTTCTTTCCTTTTTTTTTCTTTCTTTCTTCTTTTTTGGTTTTCGATATAGAGGAGGTACTCCTTTCAATGCAAGCTTGGAAATGAGGGAGCTTTGGAGGTGGTTCATGGAGGATTGGTCGGCCTGAGGTTCGGGGGCCAATGCTGGGCAGAGGAAAGGAGGGAAGCATAAGAAGTAATGATGGTGGTGCAGTCCTTCTTCTGAAGTTTCCTCTTGTTTTTTTTTTTTTTTTGTTTGGTCTTCTTGGCTGTAAATTATTGAAGAGTTGGAGTTTTCCTTTTTGTGGTTCCTTTTATTTTGGCTTTCGTTGGGCAGGGGAAGGGAGGGAGTTACCTTGTTGGTAGCTGATTGTCTGCCGGCTTCTTGTGTTTCCGATGGAGATTTAGTCGGAAAATCAGAGTGTGTTGAGCCGTCGAGGGAGTTCCTTGGTTCAGGAAGTGAAAGGAGGTCTTTTTTATGAATATGCATGTCTGGAATTGTCGTTTCCCTTTTTCCTTTGGGAAGTTCTTCTGGTCAAATTGATTTGCGGAGACTTTTCTTCTTCGGCGGCCGGCCCCAATTGAACTGCTTGTAAATGCTTCACCTGCGTTTCTGCAAAAATCAGACATTCCACACGCTCTGTTGGTCCTCAATGGAAAGAATGGAATTCTTTGGAGCTCGATTCTAGTTTTGCTATGAAAGTTTCGGAAAATTGCTCGAGTATGGCCCTTTTCTCGTGTGCTTGTATCCAAGATCCGAATTTTTTTTCTTTCTTCGGTCGGTGTTAATGTTCAGCAGAAGTTTCTTGCTTTCTCTGGTCGATTTTCTGCGAGGAAAATAAGCACCTCTCTGTTCGAGCCGAATTTTGCCCCTAAAATGAAGTTTTCCAGCAAGTCCTCACTCTTAAAAGTGAAGTTTTCAAGTTTGGAATTGTTGGTCTCTCTTCTTTTCTCCGGCTTTCTGCTTCTGCCATTGATTTCTGCCGAGGACTGTAATCGGATATGCGGCGACCGGAACGTCCCTTACCCGTTTGGATTCTCCGAAGGTTGCCTCATTCGGTTAGACTGCCAAAAGAACGAGGGCGAAAGCATCGCCTTCAGTGGCCAGCCCGTTGTTAATTTCACGGGCGAGAGTCTCATACTCAGATTTCCAGTGAACTGCAGCCGTCCGTTCAAAGAGTGGAACCGTTTCTATGGGAAATTTTATGCGTTAACGGGCAGGAACGGTCTTCTTCTACATAATTGCAGCTCGCAGACAACCAGTTTTATCGAGGGACCTTTGGTCGGCGAACGCCTTAATGTCAGCTGCGGTCGGGAGAACATAAGATTTTTCTCCGATGATTCATACGGGTTCATGAGAAAGAACCTTCTTTCGAATTTGAGTTGCGAGTACCTGGTGACGTCTGTAGCGGCGGAGCAGGCGGCGTTGTCTCTGGATTTTCAGACGATGGAATTGGGGTGGTGGCTGAACGATAGCTGCTCGGCCTGCTCCTCGAATGCACATTGCTCTAACATCACATCTCCGTTCGACAGGAATCCGGCGATTAGATGCAGCTGTAATGAGGGATTTGTAGGAGACGGGTTCCAAGTCGGAGATGGTTGCCGGAAAAGTAAGTCATCCGCCTGATACTGGCCGGTGCTTTGCTCTTGAGTTCCTATGAATTCTTTTGGAGCTGTTCATCGTAGCTTTGCTGAATCATCTTTGTTTTTCCTTGTCAATCGTTAATTTTAGGTTCTTCCTCGTGCAATCCTTCAAAATACATGGCTGGCCGATGCGGGGGCAGGACGAGAATTGGTGTTTTAATTGGAGGTATAGCCTAAGAGACCTGTTGCTTTCTCCGAGTTTTATTCTTTTATCAATCAAAATCTCGTTTATCTAGGAGTAGATGAATTTTTATTGGTTAATGAATCGCCTGTAGATGAGACCTTTTTTTACTTGCCATTGATGTTCTGTAAATAGCAAAATCCGCTAGTTCAAGTATTGCAGATTCTTCTTTCTGCTGTCTTTTTCTTTTTCCAACTTAATTTCAGTGATCCTTTTTCTTCTTCTGGAAAGAAACGCGCTTCTATTTTAATCTAGAGCTCTATTTTTGCTCGAGTCCTACTGAAAAATTGGGTTGCAAGGATCAGCATATGACTCTGCCTTCCTTTCTCTGTTTCCTTTTCCACCAGGCATTGTAGCTGGAGCTTCGTCGGTGGTCTTGGTTGGCTTGCTGTTCTTCCTCCTCAGGCGACGCAGATCATCTTTGAGGTCCCGAATGAGTGCCAAAGGCTTGTTGTCTAAAGCGGTTGGTTCCTTCAATGTGCCATTTTATCCCTACAGAGAGATAGAAAAAGCTACAAATGGTTTTTCAGAGAAGCAGAGGCTGGGTACTGGGGCCTATGGCACGGTTTATGCCGGGAAATTTCACAACGGTGAATGGGTAGCGATTAAGAAGATCAGACACAGAGACACGGATGGAATTGAGCAGGTCATGAATGAAATCAAGCTTCTTTCATCAGTCAGCCACGCCAACCTGGTCCGGCTGCTAGGTTGTTGCATCGAGCAAGATGAACAGATTCTGGTCTACGAGTTCATGCCCAACGGAACTCTTGCGCAGCATCTGCAGCGGGAGAGAGGCCAAGGTCTTCCTTGGTCTGTCAGATTGGAAATCGCTGCAGAGACAGCACATGCCATTGCTCATCTTCACTCTGCTCTGAACCCGCCAATTTATCACAGAGACATCAAGTCCAGCAACATTCTCTTGGATTACAATTTCAAATCAAAAGTTGCTGATTTTGGGCTCTCAAGAATGGTGTCCACTGAAACATCTCATATTTCCACTGCTCCCCAAGGGACCCCTGGGTATCTGGACCCTCAGTACCATCAGAACTTCCATCTCTCAGACAAGAGCGACGTTTACAGTTTCGGCGTAGTTCTTGTTGAGATCATAACTGCTATGAAGGTGGTGGATTTCTCTAGAAATCACAGTGAAGTGAATTTAGCTGCACTGGCGATTGATAAGATCGGGAAAGGATGCCTAGATGACATAATCGATCCTTTCCTCGAGCCGAACCGCGACGCATGGACGCTCTCGACCATTCATAAGGTTGCAGAGCTTGCCTTCAGGTGCCTTGCTTTCCACAGGGACATGAGGCCGTCGATGCTGGAGGTGGCCGTCGAGCTGGACCGCATCAGATTCAGCAATGACAGCAACAATTACGCCATGTCGCCGTGCTCCTCAATGTCATCGGCGAGGTCTCAACTGTCAACAATGAAGAAACATGGCAGCAGCATAAACGCAGTTGTTCCTCACATGGTGATTGGGATCCCCACAGAGGTGAACGGAATGTCGCCCCAGTCGGTGCACGAACGCTGGTTTAGCGAGCAGAGCTCTCCTTCAACAAACGGCTTGTTGGACAACGTAGTTCAGTGATCTAAACTTCTGATCACAAAATTTTCCATGTGTGAATATTGGCGACCACACTAGGTCTCTTGTTCATTCTTGTTGTAAATGTAAAATGTTCGTGTTTATCTCGTTCATGTCAAAGCTTCTAAAATCCCTGGATTCTGAACTAATAGTTCACAGTGGAACAGCGTCTACCACAGAACAACAGTGCAAGGCCCTTATCTTGAACTTGTTTATTTGAGGTGTAAAGGCACATCTCAAAGGCATTTTAGATTTCTCATTAGCAATTTCTTGCAGGGTATATATCAAAGTGGTAGATTACGTTCTCTCTCTCTCTCTCTCTCTCTCTCTCTCTCTCTGGTTGGGACCATTTCACGTGACGTTTGATGACCATGTGATCCCCTCAGCTCTTATATAGACTTGGTCAAAGATGTGATTGTTTCCTTTTCTCTATGATTTAAAAATTGCGATGGATTTAAGAGCTAGAACCATCGTTTTTGCAGTTGGATTGCACAGTGGTATATCTTTGTTTCCGTTGTTTTCTGTTATTTTTTTCTCTGTGGAAGAACGTTTGGGCATCAGGAATTTAATTCATGGCAAATGTGATTAGATTCATGAGCTGACACAAAAAATACCACTCGTTAATATTTTATTATGATTCATAACCTGTTCAGCTCGATCACTGGGTCGGCAGCCTGGTTGATTCGATTCAATCCTTGGTTGATCTCAGGAAAACATGTGCAGCAGATCAGAATACTAACTCGACCTGTTAATTTAGGGATGGGAGCTTCAAATTAATCTAGATATACTCGAAGTCAGATTTGGTCCGTTATGAAGCAGAAAAAGATGAAAAGAAGAAAAGGTCTCCTAACTGTTTGTCTCAGATCATCTGTTCATGCACCAGTCTGAATGAGTTCTCACTCTTTCAATTTCAAATTTGAACTCCGCGTCTGATCTGGTTGGATCCAACCTGTTTCCCTTTAAATTTTTAAAGGTGGAGAGGTTCTGACTTTTCTGAGATCATGGTGCAGGAACGGTGTAGCAAGTTGATTAGGTACACCACGCTTCTTATCCACTTACGTACTCCACTTTTGCTAATGGGCCAGGGTGAACACCTCCATTGCTGAAAAGTCCATAACTGGCGATCTAAAAGGTCCCAGTTCAGTTAATACTCCACTTTTATACACATTTCTTACGCGCAATTGGATACAAATAAGATTAAACTTTTTGTCCCAAGAGGTATAGCATTAGCATAGCTGGTCGGGCAGCTAGAATACACGTCATCGGTTTGAATCCCCTTGATACGACGCTTCTGCACCCAGTACAGTTAATGCTCCACTATACACACTTCTTAGGCGCAATTGGATATGAATAAGATAAACTTTTTGCTCCAAGGAGTATAACATAGCTGGTCAAGCAGTCACCTGTTGATACGACTCTTCTGCACTGTAAAAGGTGGTATCATGACAATCTAGTTGACGAGTAAGCTATACGTATTAATTTTCCGAAACAGCCCAAGAACCCGGGGACAAGGGGAAGGAACGGAGGCACCTTCAGGCCACTTTTGTGGGCAGTGAATTGTAAACCTCCCAAGCACCTGAAACAAGATAATCTTTTGCGTAAAAAAAAAATTTCTTTTGCACGTAATATAGATCTAGCTGAAGTGGGGCATAGGCTAGCTAATCTGACTAATGGATTGATTTTTAACATGATCGAAAATGGCCGACATCTTCAATGACAATGAAGCAAAAACCAGAAAAAGAAGAAGAAGAAGAGGACGGTGACCCAACTTTAGGCAAAACTTTGTGCTTGTTTTGTTTCCAATAAAGAAGTGGCTTAAGGACAAGATATGAATCTAAGTGTTAAACATTGTCATCCAATATGTATGCCTTTGATGACGCGGAAACCATTAACATGCAGACCAGACTGACTCCGCCATTACAGTGGCTAACTCTGATCTGGCAGGTAGATCAACCTCATATATCAGATTTGGGATCTGATACAAGCGTTGTCCACAAGACTACGTAGAAATGTTCTCAAATCTCAGCGTTCCAGGCCATTTTGATTAAATCTGACTACATAAGTTGGGCTTTAATTGTTCAATTGCTCGATATATATAGATCAAGACTTAGGCTATTGCAACATGTACATACAAATAGTTGATAAAAGACACTAGTGAAATGTTCATGTTGATAATGGCCCGTTTACTCGAATAATTGATAAAACTAAACTTATGTGAAAAGGAATTGACGTCAGCTGTAGTTTTCGTAAGACAGAAAGACATAATTTTCTTGAAAATTAAGTATGGTCAAGAAGGTTGATTTATAGAAAATTTTGACGGTGATGAATCGATGTGGTATGTTCTCATTCGCTGAAAACGATAATCGATTTTAAAACAAGTGTGAACTTAATGGTAGGCGAGGATCCTCTTGTGTTTGGTCCCACCAAGCATTAAAATTTGATGTTCATTGCCGACGCCTGATGCATGACCAAACAGGTTGCTGGAATATTGTTTCAAAATTTTAACAAAAACTAAAATAGAATTTTCAAAATTTTTATATACGTTAAAACTAAACTTTTTAAATTTACATCTAAAATTTTGAAGGGAGGGGGGTGCTGGTTATATATATATATATATATATGCCATTGAGTGCTTGGTTCTGCCTGATCCTGGCTTGCAGTTAGGAAATAAAAGGTTTGCATCACATAATGTAGTCTACATTAACTAATTACTAAAATATGTGTTGCTTCTAGATTTGAAATACTAGCCAGTGCATAATAAATTGACACTAATTTACTAGAAATATGTGATGACTTGCTTGAAGCTTCGAAACACTATTTATTTTTGTTCATGTGAACCAGTTTAATTTGGTCCAATAGATGTAGAGGTCAAGTCTATTTCATTTATTGTTGAAGTTTTATATTTTTAGGAAAGTCAACTTAGTCTTAGCTAGATGGGCTCATAATAACCAATTGCTTAAGCGAATAAGGATAGCTCATTTGATCTGGTCTGCTACTAGTTAGGTGGATAGATAATTTTGAAACCTCCAATTAATTTAGGCTACCAAGGTATGAATTAATTCCTGACCGTAATGCTGAACAAGTGGAAATACGAAATTTTCAACTCAAAAGGGGAAGAACATGTTGAACATGTACCTTCTCTATCCCAATTATTAAGGGGCTTTTGATGGCTTGTTTTTTTTTTTTCCTCATCTCAAATATGTCACTTAGGATGTCAATATATTCAATTTGGTTTGGATACCTTATCGAACAGTTTTAAAAAAATTCGGATATGGCAAAAAATTTAATATCCGTTTAAGAAATCAAGTCAGATTCAAATATACATAAATATCCTATCAGATTTTGATTCATGCTTTTACATTTTGATAATCTGTCAGATTAGGTTCAAAATTCAGATATGAATGTAAAAATCAGATTTCGGATTTGGATTCTCATATGAGTTTTCATTGTTTATATTTGAATCCAAATACATGAATATCCAGAAATCTAGATATGGTTAAGGGTATAGGCTATTCGAATTCAATTCAATCTGTTGATATCTCTAGACGATGTTTGTTTCCATCAAATATAAAAGAAGCCAACCATGTTGTTTTACAAAAGAATTTGTACAGACAAAGGATACTGAGATGGATTGTGATAAAGAAGACGAAAAGTCGCAAGCTGAGGGGACAAGCAATTGGTTGAAAAGGAAGCTCCCCGTCGGCCATAAACAAAAACTGAGTGCTGCAGGCACCAAGAGACGAGCACAACTGGGGAAAGTGATGGGAGAGAAGAGATGCAGCCTCTACTCGCACGCAACTTGGAAACGTATGAGACACGGTAGATTAAGATTGCTGATGGTCGATGAGCTTAGTCTCCCATTTCTTAATGGATTACTACTAATCGCTGTGATGCCTTCTCTTTGATTAAGAAGTCAAGTCTGATTTATCTGCGGCCATATATCTTTAGTCGAAAAGGGAAACGTCAGATAAAGAACTAAATACATTGGATGTCAGCTTGGAATCGAATTCGGTACAGCTAAAAAATGGCAATCTTCTTGTTAGAATCAACTAATGGCCTTCGTTGGCAACCATTAAATAATGGCTTGCGCTTGTCATGTATAAACTGGTGGTGTTAAAGTGTCATCGTCAAGTTAAATGAATCGACAGTGGTATTCTTTCTTTTCGTGTGAAAACGAGAAGCGCTTCGATGCAAACAATCTGAACGCAAGAAGTTAGACTTCCATGTAATTCACAACTTCTACTTAGAATACGAAGGTCTGACAAGTTCCACTTGATGCGAGCATCTGTAAGAAAGGGAGAAGTATTTGAAGTTATCCAGATGATGCCTGCTTACATACTTTGCTACTGAAAGTTCAGTAACGTTAGACTTAGCAGAATATGCTTACAACAATGTCTTTTCCGTCACAATTCCTTAACTGTATATCGCTGCAATTTAAAATAAATTGTTTGTTATGTTATTGTGTTTATCGTCACACGTAAAATGAGTAAAATAATGAACGACTTCATCATCGTAAAGCCCATATTCCAGCGCCGAAAAACGCTCTACCCCCAATTTCAAATGTTTAATTGCTCGAGGTTTCGGTCGTTTTTCGTGTGGCCGCTCAATGTTTGAGACTTTAGGAACAAGCACCCGAGTCTTGATCGATGGTGACTAGCATTGAAACGTTTTAGTCATATTTTTCCTCATTTTGTTATTTTACCCTAAAAAATTCAGGAACACACTCGTTTTAAAATTACAGAAACACAGTTAACTACGTAGCATGATACGTTCATGGGGCTGCTTTACTGTTCTCGGCAGAGAGGCTTCTTTTTTTTTTTTTTGTCGAAAAGCTATCTTTCATTTTTAATTTGGTCATTTCTGGTCTCTAACTTGCAGTCCAGGCCTAATATATAATCCATTCCAATGTTTTACCATTTTTCATGTGACGGCTGCTTTAATTATAGTTAGTAAAACAAGGAGGAGCTTAAATGTAACGGGAAAACAGTAGAACGTCTTCCCCGCAACACCCTCCCCCCTTTTTTCACAGTAAGCTTACCATCGACCATCAAATCCTTATTTGGTCTTGAATTCACTTGAATAAACAACTGTACAGGAATTCTCTCATTTTCCGCTTTTTCTCTCAATGATTCAGGTTTTGAAGATGTGATGAACTATCGCAAGAATTGTAAGCAATAAAAAGAAATGTCGACGGGGGTACAACACGATGGTCACGGGATAACAAGGGAATGAGAAAAGGAAAAGATAATTGGCATGTTTTTTCTTTTGTCTACAGCCTCTTAATTTATAACTACAGGAGAAACAAAAACAGGGAAACAAATAAACTGAAACGTAAACAAATCACAAATCACGCAACAAAAACTGAAAACAAATCACGCATGATTTTTGGTAATCCACGTGAAACCCGGAATACCGTTTTCGTGCGCTCGAAGATAGCTAATTTAGTTAACAAATTAACTAACAAAAACTCCCCCTAATTTGTTATCTTCACTTTATCTCGACAACGCCAATTCTGTTGCGGAGTTCGAGAAATCGAATGCGTCCGAGTGGTTTCGTTAACACATCCGCAAGCTGTTCCTTGGTTTCCGTATGTTCGAGGATGATGTGCCCCGCTTCGACACAATCACGGATGAAGTGATATCGTGTGTCGATGTGCTTGCTCCGGTCATGAAGGACAGGGTTCTTGCTGAGCGCAATTGCAGACTTGTTATCCACCTTGAGTTTCGGTACCTGTATCTTCCGTTCCATAAGTTCCTGCAGTAGCCGATGAAACCATACTCCTTGGCACGTTGCTGTTGCGGCGGCGATGTACTCAGCCTCACATGAAGAGAGAGCAACAACCCGCTGCTTCTGAGATTGCCATGAGATTGGACTCATGCCGAGAAAAAAGAAGACGCCGGTGGTGCTCTTCCGGCCATCAAGATCTCCAGCCATGTCGCTGTCACTGTATCCCAACAAGAGCGGTCCACCTCCTTCTCTTGGGTAGATGACCCCAAAACCTCGTGTCCCGGCAATGTATCGGAGGATATGCTTCACTGCGGCAAAATGATCCTCTCGCGGATCCTCCATGAATCGACTCACATACCCAACAGCAAACACAATGTCCGGTCGGGTGTGAGTTAGATATCGCAGGCTCCCCACCACACTACGGTAGCGAGTGGCATCTACTGATGGAGCTGTTGAGGCCTTGGACAATTTGAGCCTTTCTTCCATCGGTGTGAGGCATGGATTGCAGTCCGCCATGCCGCTCTGGTGTAAAAGCTTCTCGGCATAAGCTCTTTGGCAGAGTGTGATCCCGCCTTTTCCTTGGTTCACCTCAATACCAAGGTAATATGTGAGTAACCCCAGATCACTCATGTGAAATAGGGACATCATCTCACGCTTGAATTTTGTGATGCCACTTATGTTGGTTCCAGTGATGATCAAATCATCAACGTAGACACCGACGATTAGCACCTCGCCATGCTCCTGTCGTGTGTATAATGCGTGCTCATCCTTGCATCGACTGAAACCCAGATTCTGGAGGCTAGCATCCAGCTTGGCATTCCAAGCACGTGGGGCTTGACGCAGTCCGTACAGTGCCTTACGCAACCTGAGCACTTTGTGCTCCTGCTTGTTGACGACGAATCCTGGTGGCTGTTGTACATAAACCTCCTCCACTAGGTCCCCATTCAGGAATGCGGACTTCACGTCCATGTGATGTACGGACCAGCCTTCATGTGCCGACAATGCCAACAAGAGCCGCACTGACTCCATGCGCGCGACAGGAGCAAAGACTTCCTCGAAATCAACACCTTCACGTTGCGCATATCCCTTCGCTACAAGTCGCGCCTTGTGCTTGGTGATGCCGCCATGTTCATCTCGCTTGACCTTGAAGACCCACTTCAAGCCAATCGCATGGTGCCCTGCAGGGAGCTCGACCAACTCCCAGGTGTTGTTTTCCTTGATGGACTTCATCTCCTCCAACATTGCTCGACGCCAAACTGGATCTCGTTCAGCCGCGCCGAACGTGGTAGGCTCTTCCGCACTTACCATATGCAACGCGCCGGTGATTTGCGCCTCATCGGGTGGGAGCCCAAGGATGTCGCTCACGAGTCTGAAACGTCGTGGTGCGCCATCATCGTCGTCGAGCTCGGTGAGGGCCTCAGTCGTTGGTGATGCATATTGCCCACCTGGAGCGTGGTCCGATGTGTTTGGTGGTGGCGACTCATGCTGCTCCCTCGCAGTCGTAGCATCTCCTGAGGCAACGATTGTCTCATGCTCGATGATGAAGTCTGTACTTGATGCAGCTAACTGGCCTTCGGGTTCCGCCCAATCCCAACTGGCCTTCTCGTCAAACACCACGTCACGAGAGATGTGAACCCGACGAGCAACCAGATCAAACAAGCGATATGCCTTTGACCCTGGTTCGTAGCCAAGCAACACCATCTTCTGGCTGCGATCATCAAGCTTCTTCAGATCTGGTCGAGAGACCTTCACATGCGCGATGCAACCAAATGTGCGCAGGAAGGAGACATACGGCTTCCTCCCATGCCAAGCTTCAAATGGCGTTTTGCCATTCAAGCTCTTCGTGGGCGATCTGTTCAAGAGGAACACTGCAGTGGTGACAGCTTCTCCCCAGAACTCGGGTGGCATCTTTTTTGCCTTGAGTAAGCTGCGTGCCATGCCGACGATGGTTTGGTTGCGCCGCTCGACGACACCATTTTGTTGAGGCGAATATGGTGCCGTGAGCTGCCGTGCAACCCCTCGATCTGCGCAGTACCGCTCGAACTCGATCGAAGTAAATTCTCCCCCTCGATCAGTTCGTAGTGTGCGTAGACGCCGCCCAGTCTCAACCTCCACGCTAGTTTGGAACTGCTTGATGGCAGGCAATGCTTGATTTTTACCTGCAAGAAGGTATAGCCACATGTGGCGGCTGGCATCATCCACTAGGAGGAGGAAGTAGCGTTTGCCACCGTTCGTTGCTGGTGTGATGGGTCCACACAAATCGCCGTGCACTAGATCGAGCAAGCCGTCAGCTCGATGATGTGTTGACGCCGGGAACGGAGCACGCCTCTGCTTGCCGGCGAGGCAATGGTCGCAGATCTCCACCGGACGATTAATGACCGGGAGCCCGCGCACCATGTCATCTTGCGCCAGCTTTTTTAACGCCTCAAAGTTCAGATGCCCGTAGCGAGCATGCCACAACCACGCCTCTTCATCTTGTTTTGCCAAAAAACACAGTGGTCCTGCAATATTCAACTTGAGCATATACAAGCGGTTTTTGGTGCGCGTTACCTTTGCCAGCAGACGATGTTTCTGATCACGGATCTTCATCACTCCCGATCGGATCAGCACCTCGCACCCATGCTCATCGAGTTGGCCGATGCTGATGATGCTACTCTTGAGCTTGGGAATGTAGTAGACGTTGGTGATCGTTAGATTCTCTCCGTTCTGGCATGCGAACGCCACCGTGCCACGTCCGTGAATGTCAACTATCGATCCATCACCAAATTTCACCGAGCCGGTGATGCCCGAGTCCATCTCAGTAAAGTGGTAGCTTTTGCCGGTCATATGGTTGCTGGCACCCGTGTCCAGGTACCACATGTCGTCGCGGCGCTTTCCCTCACACCCAAGATTCACCTGCGCGTGCATCTCATCGAGTTTGACAAAACTCGATGGTGGCGGCTCAATGTTGTCGGTGATGGAGCACACCTGTGCCATGAGGAGTGCTGGCTCCTCGTCATCCTCCTGGGCGAGATACGCCTTCTCGCGTTGAGGCTGCCGGCAATCTTTCGCCCAATGGCCGATCTTGCCACAGTTGTGACATTTGTCACGACTAGCATCACGCTCACGTCTGGACTCATCGCGTCCACTATTCCGATTGTTGTCGTCCTTCGCAGACCGATTTCCCTTCCAGCGGCGTCGTCCGCGGCCACCACTCTTGCTCGACGATCTTCCTGCACCCGGCTTTCCTTTGTGACGTGAGAGCCATTCTTCCTCGGTCAGCAATAGTTTGCTTTCCGTGGAAGCCGTGGGTGGTGGTGCTTGAGAAAGACCGCGCTCGTCGGCGCCCTTCAAACGTCCAGTGACATCTTCGATGGATAGAGTGGCAAAATCGAGCATAGTCTCGATGGTGTAGACGACATGGCCGAACCTCGGTGGAGCAGCCCGGAGGTACTTCTCAACAGCTTTCTGCTCGTCAACGGGTTCGCCATGTTCTGCGAGTTGAGCCAGTAGAGCGCTCAGCCGGAGTGCGAAATCCTCCGGATCCTCCCCTTCCTTGAACGCAATCGTCTCGTACTCGAACCGGAGCCTCTGCAGCTTCGATCGACGTACGTGATCGGAGCCAATCCGCACGGACTTGATATAGTCCCATGCTTCCTTGGCTGTTTGCTTCAGGGCGATGGCGCGCATCATCTCCTTCGGGACCGCCTTGATGAGTGCCTCGAGCGCCGCCCGATCTTCCTGCAGATCGGCGTCGCCGTACTCAATGGCATCCCATAGCCCCCTTGCTTGGAGCATCACTTTCATCACGAGTGACCAATCCGTGTAGTTGTCGCGCTCGAGCATCGGGTAGGATGTACTTCCGACCTCCCGAATCGTCCTCTGGATCACCCGATGGCGACCCCGACGTGGAACGAGCGGCGAGTTCGAGCGTCGTTCACGACCTCGTCCTTCACGGCGTGGCGACAAGCTTCCCTCGTGGTTCGACATCTTCTGGGATCAAGCACAAGGCTCTGATACCAAATGTAAGCAATAAAAAGAAATGTCGACGGGGGTACAACACGATGGTCACGGGATAACAAGGGAATGAGAAAAGGAAAAGATAATTGGCATGTTTTTTCTTTTGTCTACAGCCTCTTAATTTATAACTACAGGAGAAACAAAAACAGGGAAACAAATAAACTGAAACGTAAACAAATCACAAATCACGCAACAAAAACTGAAAACAAATCACGCATGATTTTTGGTAATCCACGTGAAACCCGGAATACCGTTTTCGTGCGCTCGAAGATAGCTAATTTAGTTAACAAATTAACTAACAAGAATGGCTGTTTGCGATTGCCTTCTTACGCCCATTTGTAAAATATCGAACATCTAACTGTCATTTCTGAAAAGCTAAATGTTGAGCAGAAAAAAGAGAGAAAAAAAAGGAGGTTGCCTTGACCGCCATCGCGGTCGACATCGGGAGAGAAGACGTGGAAAGATACATCAAATGGGGGCTTTGAAAAGCCCAGTTTTAAGATCCTCCAACAAATTCAAGGTCAGCCAACATCGGATTTAGAATCCAGGGCTGTCAAATGCAACCTTACAGTGTCTTTTAGCAACAGAAACACTAAGAACAGTGTTTTGTAAATCTATCTGAAAAAATTGGAATAGATGTATTCTAAGATTCCATTGTGTCTCAATCTTTGAGTCATTTATAAAGCACTGTTTTTTCCTTTTTTCTCTGTTACCAAGCACCCTTTTACTCGTACTGGTTAAATCAGCATTGATTGTTAATGCAGGTATGACATATCCATTCCCTCAGAGTTTTGGTGCAATTCAATTGTGCAAATTTCAAGCTATATATTACATTCACTAAATCAATATACCTGCATTGCTTGTTTTCTGAAATTATAACCATACGCATGTGAAACCTTTCAAAATCCTATTTGAACATAAAAAAATATTAGCTAATTAACTGTCGGTTCCTAGGTTTTGGACCATGTAAATCATGTTTACACTGCTACAATTTGAAAAATGTTTCAGCAGGTGGATATCTAGGATGTGATTTCGGGTTCATACATGTAGAAGGTACTACTCTACATATAATGAATTGACGATGGTGCAGAAAAAAAATGGAGGTCCTAGTGTTCCATTTAAAATACAACTCACAGCCCTTCATGGTTCTTATGAGGAGAGAGTGCCATTGTTATCCATCCTGTGGAGATAATGCTGTGGACGTGCGTGGCCAGGGATGGAGGAGGAAGGCAACAATGGGATGGTGAGGAGAAGATATCTTTGTTATCACCAACGTGGGTTGCATAAAAGCAGACGCTTCGCTTTCGAGAATTCAATGTTGTCACATCTCAGACTTCTCCTTTTGCAGTCTACTCCCAGACTTCACCTTTCAAAATTCGATGAAAAATGGACAGCCGGAGTTTGTTGATTAGTTCCCACGCAAAGAGGGAGAACATCAATAAATGAAAGACATAAATTTGTGTCGCTGAGATTATGAAAATGATTCGCGGGAAAGAGATAGTGGGTAGGGACAATATGCATCTAACAAAATTAAGTGCTTTGGGAGTTGGTCCCAGGAAATAAACTGAGAGAGGAAACTTGAGCTTGATTAGTTTGTGTTAGCTCAGTCTCAAGAAATTTCAAACCGTCGTCGCTCTTCCCCTTTTAAGGGCTGCTGGAAGGTTGTGTGTGTTCATATTCCCCAAAGGAATTCAAAGCGGAAACATCTTCACTCCTTTTGAAGCCTTTCAGGAGAGAAATGTTTAGTTTTTAAGAATACACAATGGTGAGGGATGATAATATATCGGATTTGAAGCGGGTATCTAACGGAACAGATCCCAACAAGTCAGATATAAAAAAAAATTAATATTCAAATAAGAAATCGGATCGGATTCGGATTTAATAAATGACATCAGATTGGATTTGAAATCCGATTAGGATATACATAAATATCCAATCGGATTCAGATACGGATTCGAATCAGATTCATTGTTAGACAAATATCCTATATCCAATGTTATTATATTTTGAAAATTGACAAAATCATGTTCAAAAGTTGGATTTGAATAATCAGATTTCAGATTCGGATATAACTTTTCTTTATTTGTATTCAAATCCAAATATGTGAATATCCAAAAAACAGTATAATTAAATGTATATATACGATCCGTTGACATCCCTAACAATGGTAGACTTACGACAATTTTCGGGTTTCGCTTTATACGCCCTTCACGACTACCTTTCTACCATCCCAGGCCTGTGGTGGTTGTAACAAGCCCTATTTGTGTTGGATCCAGCCCTGCTGATTTTGACTTGATCTGATTCAACCATTTTTACATTCAGCATTTGAAACCTAGCTCTAAACTAAGTTTGGAACTGACTAGCATAAGATACGAAATTTATTTGTAATCATGTCATATCATTATCATATCTTAATCAGATATCGCAATCGCATTCAGATTTGATCACAGATCAGTTACAGAAATCCAAGATAAGATCTGTAATAGGATATATCTGATACATTTTGCACCTCTAGGGATCTCATTCAGTTCAAGCCACATGCAACCCATTTACACGAGTTTGGTAAGGCCTGATTCAATTACTTACCAGCTTTTCAGTCTGATTCAATTCCACGAGTCTGAGCATCATAATCCAGGTCAAACGTATGAATCCTTGACACTTTCTACTATGACAAACTTTAGTTGAGGCCCAATTAAACCATTTCAGAAACCTACACTCAGCACCAAAATTTTTATGCTAAGACCTCGTTCCCACCACGATCTAAGCATAAGCAGGCAACAAAATGATTTTAATTATAAACAGAAACTAAACCTTTAATTGAAAAAAGAAGAAACAAGGATTTTAACAAAGCTGAGGCTAGGCAGAGCTCTAGCATATCATGCCCAGAGACACACCATGGTTTTAACTAATAATATTGGTTCTAGCTCCACCTCCGCTTACATATTCAGTTATTAACTTTCTGAGCCGCCACATTCGATTCTAAAGCATCTCACGTCTTTTAGGCTTAAAAAGCAAATATCAAGGAAATTTTCGTATCAACCGTTCGAGAAACAGTTGCCAAAAATGAAGTGCAATTAGAACTGTGCCGTTCTACGTCCCATCACAGTTCACAATCATCTCCAACAAGACACAAGAGAATCACTTTTACAGGACCAGGCATTTAGTGGAGCGAACTCCAGAATTTACAGACAGGAGATGATGGGGAAAAATGAAGAGAATCCTATACATAAAAAGTAATAAAGTTTCAGGACCTAAGGAATCAAATTTTCTCAACTACAGGTCTAGATGGGAAGAGCCGAACAAGAAAAGTCGTCAACGACCAAAGACAGACAACACCAAGTATTTGGAGTACAACCAGGAGTGAAACTAATGTATTTCCTTTATCCAACAGATCTTGAGACGCTGCAGATCTCCTAGCAAAAACAATGAGTCGCTCAATAAATTGTGCTGCTCTTGACAATTGATAGAGTCTGTACATCTGATGGTGAAAAAGCACACTGTAAGAAACTGTCAACTAAAAGATCACGACGAAGAGCATGGTAGGAGGATTTCATTGGCTTACCTCAAATATTATGGGTACCAGAGGCCAAGAAGATGAGCCACATACATCTAGCAATGTTTCAAACACGAACTGAGCAGCACAACCAAGTAAGAATGGAGCCATCGCAACTAAGGCAGGTAGACCAACCACTGGCCAGACAACATAAACAGCTAAAACAGGCACCCACATCTTGAGGCCCATGGTAATTATGGAAGAATGCAACCATCCTTTCACGGTTGTAATAAGGCTCCACCTTTGAGAATTATATAGAAGGTATGGCCTACGAACATAATCCGTAATAGCAAGGAATGTTGCCAAGCCAGTGTAGAAAATGATTTCCGATGAGATCAAATATATAATGTCTGCATATATGAAAACACCAAGATCAGATCAATGCATCAAGAACAATAGATTGTTAAAGGTTTACTAATTCATACAGAACAAGCAGGTGCAAATTTATTTACGACAGGATCACCTTATAAGCAAGCTGCATTGATCCAGATAAAGTATGCATAGCAAATCTTATGGTCAGAATTTCAAGTCACCCAGAGCAATAGAAAATATAATCAAGTCATCAGAACACAAGCCACAGATAAAGCGTGTGAAGGAAGTTTAGTGAGCTAGGAGAGAAAGATGGTATCAGATTCAGAGTTTGAAGCGCTTTCGGTCAGTTGATGCAGACTATCCTTTGTTAACAACATAAGTTAGAAAAAAGATGGCCGGATTTACTGATGGCCGAACAGGAGACTACGAGAAAGCCTTTGAATTCCCTTTTTTATTGTTAACCACATCATAAGAGTCCCTGATCATGTCAGATTATCTCCTGTAGGAGGCCAAGCTGAGGTTTTGTGCTCGAAACAGGCTTCAATTCAACAGAATCCAATTCATGCATGAAAATGTCAGCAAATGAACCCACAAATGCAAAATACCACTTTCTGCATCATTCAGAATTGTATATAATCCTGCTTATATCCATTTGTTATTAAAAAAAAAAAAGAATAAAACTTTAAAAGCAGCTGCTTGATCCAACACTGACCTATTTCACACTACTGATTTAATACCTTTAACATGGTCTGCTAACAGAAAACCAAAAACAAGAGTGTGTCAAACCCCCATTATGAAAAATTGTTGATTTCAATTATCAGAATTCTTCTTTTTCCTTTCTAGCTGGATTTTCCCAAGATCAGACAAAAGTTGAGGTATCAATCAAATAGTAGAAGTCGTTAAAGGTCCAAATATGACTATTCCAGGACAACCGAGCAGCTACACTCAGAATTACCTTGGTAATCCCAGACGAGGAAACATGAAAATGGAGAGTAGGTCATATTGTTTCAGATGAATTCTCTACAGGAAACTAAAAGAAGTTGGATAAAAATGTCAAGGTAGGAAGATATAAGATAAAAGAAGAACCAAAACGAGAAATTCAGTGCTTTCAAATAATTGCAAAGATTTCAGAATGGAAATGAAATTTTTAGTGCCTCATCAATGGCAGGAAGAAGCTTCTCTTCCACTAAAGGACTGGGGAGTATAAGGATCAATTTGAAGCATAGAGTGCCACAACAGTTACCGAGAGAAACCAGAACATTGACTGGAAGATACAAAATATTTGCACTAGAATTGCAAGTATATGTTTAGGTGTAAAGCCTGACGATATTTACCACCGACCTGGTGAGAAGTTTTCGAACTCACCTGTAAACAGCATATTAGCAGCAAACAAAACGTTGACAGGGTTAGGTTCCAAGAAGCTTCTTGGATCAAAGAATAAGACTGTATATACTTGATCTTGAAACTTGAAAAGCACTACGGTAATTGTGGACCTGTGGTAGTAATTCAACGGCCTCCTAGGGACTAGCATTACTGTCAGCTTAACTGTTCGAAAAGAAACCTACATACAGTTGGAGTTTGTAAGAATCAAAGGTGTAGAGTAGAGATGTCCGAACTTCGAGTTTTTCTTTCATTTCCACATAAGAATGATGAAAACGTGAGCGTGCACCCCTACAACCAAATCATTTGACGAGAAACTAGATAAATCCAGCCTCTAGCCAATAAGGTAGAAATGGCATAAAGATGTTTGAATTAGGAGCAAGTAAGCAGGGTAATATTAACTTGTATGCACGAGAATGACATAAGCACAGTTGAAATGTAAAGTTTTATAAGAAAAATGTGGAATTTGATTTTGGGTTCATGATCGGAAAGCCTGGTATGTCATTGCACTGATATCTTAGATAAGAAGAAGCATAAAAAGTACTTTTTAAAATCATACCTGCAACAATCTCGTTACTTGTAAATGCTAGTATAAAATTGTTGAGGAAAAACTGTGGCAGCAACAGAGACGCTATCAATGAAGCCGGCCCAATAAACCAAACAAAAGAACCAATATTTTTCTGCGAGGAAGAAGACACGGTTTTCTGCTCGTCAATCACTTTGTGTGTCAAACCACAAAAAGAAACAGCCCCAGATTTACCACCATATAGTTCAGATCGTTCTACACCCATTTCACCACGAGAACCATTCTCCTCTAAAATCCTTCCGTTTTCAGTTCCAGCATACTCATTAGAATCTGGGTCACCGCTTATCATACTTTCAGAAACGATGGACAGAGAGGAGAAACCATTTCTCTTCTTGCATGTATTACCAGGCACTCTAGCAACCAAATGTCCTGAAAATTAATTTCCAAACAAGCAAGAAGTCAACTACCCAACACAGCACGAGCTACTAATCAATCATAAATGACGGTTGCCAAAGAAAACTCACGGCTCGGTCTGAATTGAAACCTCCAATTTCCCTCCCCTAAGAGGCATCCGTGCACACCCTTCTGGTAAAAATCACACAGATACAAAAATCAAAGAAAGCCCCAACCAGAAGGAGGAAAAGGAAAAAGAAACGTACAGTGAACTTAAAAAGAGCATTCATCACGTCCTCTGTTGCAAAAACTCAGGGATTGAACGTTGGTAGTTTCCGGAACGTTAAGAAAAATATTCAAGTAATACTTACCAACTTTGAAGGAGACTGCTGGAGGGCGAAAGCCTTAACTTTGAAGGAGCGAAGACTGCGGACAGAGGGATGAAGGGGACAAAGAGCAGCGGCACTTCCCGCCATGGCTGTCTCACTCTTGCTGACCGCTTAAACCCTAAACCTTACCCAACAGAGAGCTGGCTGGCAGGAGTTCACTTATGGAAGAGATGGGTCCTTCCGTGAGTGGGCTTGGTCAGAGTGGGTTCAAGACAATCCTGGGCATGCTGCGCAGGCATACTCAAGCCTCGAAATAGAAGCAGAGGTTTCACCTTATCAGGTCGCCCTGGTTCTTATAATTGTAGTACAATGAAATGATTAAGAGCAACTTTAACACATTAATCTAGACTCTCATGAAAAATACATTAAATTTAGACTTCAAAATTTAATATCTGACAAGAAAAATGTTTAAGACAATGTATGGAAAATCGGGCTGAATTTCTGGTTATGAAATTAAGTATTTTATTATTGTAAAAGTATTCTAAAAAAGAACATAATAATAATGTTTTGTCAATTCACAAACAATTCAGTTAGATCATTGAATTCGCCAATCCATGGAATAGGCCGCTTGGCCTATGTCTGGCATATATGGAATCAAACATAGACAGACACGACCGGACTTTGCGGGGGTGCCGAAATTTGTCAGTGTCGCCTGGAATTCATGATAGTCGGAATTATGTTCAAACAGGTAGATGAAAAAGGATCAATTATCATGAACAACTTATCTCCAGACCATTTCGTCTCTTTCTTAAAAAAAAAACGTCTTTCATTTCTATATTTACATTTTTTTTTTAAGTAAAAGGCCATTTTTTCTGTTGTTAGCGCCACTTGTTACACTCATAATGAGAATAAATAAATAAATAAATAAATAAATAAATAAATAAATAAAAGAAGCCATTTTTTTAATTAATCCCATCCTTTTTTCCTTTCATTCCTAAACCATTTTCTTTAAGTAAATACAAACACAACAGCCTAAGGCATCCCACTGAACTATACATTTAATTAAAACCTGATGTGATGTGATGGCCAACGTGATACCTGCTCCAATTGCAAGCTTTAATAGATCAAAGCCTTGGCGGAGCTCGAAGTCGCGTCTGCTTGACGCTCTTCCTTCGGTCATCTTTCTCCAACTTTAAGCAATTTTTTATAATCCAAGTTCTGATGTGTGCATGGAGTTTACTGGAATATTTGGGTACATCGGGTCGCAGAAATGATGTCATAAGCGGTACGTGAGAAAGACCCAGATGCCCATGTCGGTACATGGGTATGCTGATGCAGCACAGGCACATGGGCGCCTACCAGTTAGAAGTTCAAAACTTGTATTCTAGTCTTATTTTTATTTTTTCCTTCTATTTTGTATTTTCCTTCGGTTATAGCAATGATCAAGGGAAAGTTATATTACTGATTCATTGACAAGATTATTCGTCAATGTAAATATCATGGCAGTTCCTTGCTCTTAAACTATTCAACTTCTGGAATGTAATCGAGCTATATATTTGTTACAAATGCTGTCGTAAGTTTCTTTGTTACAAGCAAATTGGTTAGATCGATCAATAGAACTCACATTGTTATCATCTCTAAAGTTGAAGGCGCTACTTATATTAAAGATTTCGCTACTTATATTAAAGATTTCGTGACTTATCTCTTTGTTGATTGCATATACAAAATTATCACCAAACTCGTGACTCAAGATAGGAAATAAAGGTTTGGTGTTCAATTACCTAGTCGCTGCTGTCTATGCAAATGCCAAGAGGAAACTAATAGCCACCTTTTGTTAAGGAGATCCTATTTAGAAAAAAGTTGTACCTGAAAACGGAACACTTAAGGTGTAATGCTCCAAATGTTTAGTCTCGTATTGAAGATTGTGAGTAATTCTCAAGGATTTATAAAGAGGGTCATTGATGAGAAGATTGTCCTGGTTCTTAGCTTTTTTGAGGCTAGAACCAAAACTTCTAGGGAGAGGGTTGAGATCCACCGAACCATGGGCCCGAGCCCAGGAGTGGGTCGGGTTGTCATAGAATGAGACCATTTAAACAAGGACAAATGTAGGAAGAAGAATTATGTGGGAAACCAAACTTGAAATAAGTAGGAATGTCAATGGATCATATCTATATTTAATCGTATCTACTTTTTCGAATATTTACATATTTGGGTTTGAATTCAAATAAAAAAAATTCATATCCGAGTCCAAATCCGATGCCCGATTTTACAACTCGATTTTTATATTTATATCCGAATCCAAATCTGAATTTTGAACCGGATTTTGCCAAGTTTTAAAATTTAGTAGCATTAGATACATTATATTTGTCTAAAAATGAATCTGATCTGAATCCATATCTAAATCTGATCGAATATTTATGTGTATCCGAATTCGAATCCGATCGGATGCCATTTATTACATCCGAATCTGATTCGATTTCTTAATCGGATATTATTTTTTTTTCATATTTGATTTTTATGGATGGGATCAATGACATATCATATTCAAATAAGATATATTAAGGCACCACATGACGTTGGCAGGGCCACAAACTTTTGATTCGGAAGCGCTAATCTTGGACCCTTTAAACAAATAGCAACATGATTAAGGGGCATCATATATATAAATATGTAAATGTTTGAGATCAACTCGACATATAAATACAGAAAATTGCAGGACTGTGTGGGCAAATGCCCACACACACCTCAGCCTTGTAATGAGGGATGGAGGCGGGACGGGAACACCCGATCGGATTCGATCTCAAGTTTTCTACTAAACCTGAGCAAATGAGATGGGCGCGCGCTGTCCATGTTTCTGGTTTGGTTGTTCCTCCCTAAGCTGCTTTAATAACTTACTTCTTTTTGTTGTGAAAATCGTCAAATTTAGGAGTTGTTCTTGAATGGTTCTTTGTTGTTAACAAATAAATTAATCATACTTTGAACAACCCAATTAAATGAATACTACGTCTACCTGCTCGATGCCCATGTCTTACGTGTATAAATGCATTCACTTTGCACGTCCAGCAGCATCTTTCAAGGAGAAGGAAACATTTGCGCGTTTGTGCACGACCAGCGCAATATGGAAGCATCTCCAGCCTCCGCTGGACCAACACGCCGGCGGCGGAGCGAAGCCGACGGAACGGCCACCACCACCTCTGAATCAGCCCCGCTGCTGTCGCGTCAGTTGGTCGATATCCCTGGCAGCTACGGCCTTCCCATTCTCGGAGCCATCGCCGACCGACTGGATTACTACTGGTTCCAGGGTCCGGCCAAGTTCTTCCGCTCCCGCATGGAGAAGTATGGTGGCTCCACCGTCTTCCGCACCAACATGCCCCCCGGTCCCTTCATCTCCACCGATTCCCGCGTCGTCGCCCTCCTCGACGCCGAGACGTTTCAGGTCCTCTTCGACTGCAACAAAGTCGAAAAAGGAAACGTCTTCACCGGCACCTTCGTGCCTTATCCTGCCTTAACGGGTGGCTACCGTGTTCTGTCCTACCTCGACCCCTCGGAGCCCTCCCACACCAAGCTCAAACTCTTCGTCCTTTCCCTCCTCCGATCCCGTCACGGCAATTTTGTGCCGGAATTCAGCTGCGCCGTCAGAGAGCTCTTCGACGAGCTGGAGTCGGTTCTTGCCTCCGGCAGGAAGGCCGGATTTAACGCCCCGTGCGAGAGAGCAAGCTTCAAGTTTCTATGTCGGGCATTCCTCGGCAGGGACCCCGCCAACGGCGGCATCGGCAACGACGGACCGGCCCTTATCCAGAAGTGGATTCTGGTACAGTTGGCGCCCGACCTCTCCTTGGGTCTTCCGAAGCCGCTTGAGGAGCTCTTGCTGCGGACCTTCCGGCTGCCCCCGTGTCTCGTGAAGAACGACTATAAGCGGCTCGTCGACTTCTTCCGGGCAGCAGGCGGGCCCGCGCTCGACGAGGCCGAGCGGCTGGGGATCAGCCGGGACGAGGCGCTACACAACTTGATCTTCTTAATTTGCTTCAACTCGTGGGGAGGGCTGAAGGTGCTTCTCCCCTGCATAATCAAGTGGATCGCAGGTGCTGGGCCAGAGATCCACAGGGAACTCGCGCGTGAGGTGAGGTCGAGCGGCGCGGCGACGAGCGTCGGCCTGAACCCGGCGGTGCTGGAGCGGTTGCCGCTGCTTAACTCGGCCATCTACGAGGTGCTGCGGATCGAGCCGCCGCTGCCGCTGCAGTACGGCAGGGCCAAGAGGGATCTCGTGCTGGAGAGCCACAGGGCGCGCTACAAGGTGCGGGCTGGCGAAATGCTGTGCGGGTACCAGCCCCTCGCCACGAGGGATCCACTCGTTTTCGAGAACTCAGACTCCTACGTCGCGAACAGGTTCGTTGGGGAGGAAGGTGAGCGGCTGCTCAAGTACGTGGTTTGGTCGAACGGGCAAGAGACGGCGGAGCCCACCGAGAGGAACAAGCAGTGCCCGGGGAAGGACTTGGTGATGCTGGTGGCCCGGATCATGGTGGCTGAGCTCTTCCTGAGATACGACTCGCTCGAGGTCGAGGCGACCGACGAGTACATGGGCGACTCGGTCACGATCACCTCGCTCCGGCCGGCATCTCCTTCGGTAGCAGTCCGGTGACCAGCATGCAGGAACATAGCTTTTTCTCTGGAGTCGTCGCGACGAGAAAAATTGAGTGAAAGCTGGTCCATGAAATTTGAGTTCGACATTAATGTTTTAAACAACGGAGTTAATGCGTAATAATGTAGATGATTTAAACAAGTTTCGGTGCCTTAATGTTGGTAGGATCAAACGCTCATGAAAAGTGCACATATAATTTTGCTGCGTTATTGGCATCCTGTAATTTAAAATCCGATTATGTTAATTGATATGTTGCGAATTTAAACAGAAAAATTCATCAAGAAGGATGCATCGCATGTCCGTTTACGCATCTTCATGTGATGCACGTTGATGGGTATATAAGTTTGTTCTCCCAAATGTTTTGCCTGATAAAGTCGTCCATCCACAGGCGTCTTCATTTCATGTTGTATCTCTGTGCAAGGGAAGATAAATCATCAGATGATAGTGTTATCTTGTTATGTTCATGAGCAGAAACGCAATTTGTGAACATAGATTGCACGATGTTCGATCTGTTCATACGTTTAGGAAATCTGCAAGGCGTAGCAGAAGACGCAGAAACCTGTTCTAAATCTTCGAAGCTGTATCCTATCAGGCCATCGAAAGTTTTGGAAACTTAAAGATCATGTGCATGAACACATAAACCAAGTCTTTAGTAGCCAACAAATGCAGTGACATGCTGTGTTCTGGAAACGAGTTCTGTGGTGTGGTTCTGGTGAGGCTTAGTAGCCGGAGCTCAGCCGGAATTTGACTCCAGTAACGCCCCGATCTACCGAGAATTGTGACAAAGAACTACACATTAGAGAAATCAAGGATGATTTCTCGTGTAGCAACTTCATGCTATTTCCGAGGTAGAACAACTTGACTTGACTTGTCCAGTCAATCAAAATCACGGGTGGTTGTGCGTGTGGCGGTCATTTTCCATGGTGTGAAACTTGACTCCGAACTCAACAAGCGTGGCCATGCAGTTCTCTGATTTACGACACGTTTTCATATTGACTGGTTGAATTCGTCGAACATCGGGAAAATCCGGTGATCTCATTGTCAGTGTGGCGATATATTTCAAAGTTGAAGGCGAAGCGCTTTTAATTCTGAGGACTTCAACATTTTTAAGTGTCATACGTATGTTCCGAGAGATCCCCAAGTCAAATGAAGACTCTTGAAACACTATGATAATTTTTATTATTTCAATCAAAATTAAGTGCAATTTTATATATATGTTCACCATGTTATATCTTGAAAAGACCACACACTATCTCCAACTATTTTCACACTTCTTCCCTGTCTAGGTTCTCAAGAACTCTAAAACCATCAGTAACTAAGTTAATCAAACTAAGCTCTCAATCCTTGAGGGTCTCTTTGATCGGGAGACATTCTTTTACCGCTCTCTTCTATCTCTCTCTAAAAGAAATAGACAACAAATCAAATCTTTTTGTAAACTTAAGACCTATTTGCCGTTTAAAGCTTGTCCAGGCTTCACTGCCGAATGCTTATGAGCAAGGAAGTAGAGAAGATGATTCAAGTTGACCGGCGGAGTCAGAAATCTGAGCCCAGGGCACGGCCGGCCGCTCGTCAATCTAGTGGAAGAGAGGAATTGGAACACTACATGCAGGTTCTCTTTATTAGCAAAAAAACAAAGTTCATAAATCGAATCTTTGGACCCATGCGCTGAATTATGAGTAAAAATAGCAAGGTCTTCAGCGGCTTCCCTAATTCCTGGTCAACTTTCAAGTGCCGCTGCCTTCTCCACCACCCACGAATTTTCAAGTCACAAATTCCGCGGCCTGCCTTGTTCGGAACCAGGAAGCTTCACATACGTCTCGATGAAATCCGGATCGCATGTGGAATTGGATCCGACCTATTAGTGGGTATCGAAATCACTCAGAGGAATCTCATGAGCCGAATCCAGATCTGACCACTGGATTCCAAATAACAAATGCATGGTAGAGTTCGATTTTGAACTGAATAGATCTTAACTTAATTTTGATCAATCCCATTGAACTATGGAGCCTGTCAGGACACTAGCGGAGCCAGAAATTTTAGCTGTGAATGGGAGTTTTAGATCATAAACCCTGACATAATCTAAAACTTGGGTAAAACCAGAGTGAATACATGCAGGAAAAATAATGGCTGAAACAAAGTAACCTAGAAATTAGGGTGGCAGGAAATAAAGTAAACAATTGAAGAAAAAATTTCTAACTCAAAACGTTGAACTTTACTACAAATTAAATCTAAGGCCCTTGATACCCAGAGAGAAAAAGGATCAATTGATCTGGAGCCAACTTTAAGAACCTAGATCTACTTAGATGCAAATGCATGGGATCCTAATACATAGATTTCTAGCATTATGCATATAAATGAATTCCCAAACAAAAGAAACTAACAACGAAACATAAAACAAACCTTCATCTGGAGTCTCCCTTGAGGTCCCATATGTGATGGATCTGGATCTGATCTGCAGCCCCTAGCGTTTTGCTTGGCAATAAGGAAAAGTATGACTTTGTTTTCGGAAAATGAGATTTTGTAGTTCCACCATCTCCCTTACGTTGGGGACACTTGTTTCACCAGTGAAGAGAAGGCCTTCTTTTTCTCATGAAATCATGCTTCCTTCATATGAGAAATGCAGACACAAGTTCAATAAATTATCAAATCTGGACCCAAAGTTACACAGTTTGATCGGTCGAGCGACATGCAACTGTGAGGTGTCCTGGATCACTCTGACCTTCTACACAAAGTTGCGTCCAAGCTTCCTCTAAAATCTAAAAACTCAAGGTTGTCTAAAACATTGAGATTCTAATGGTCCTCGTTTATTGGTCCTATTGAATCTTGAACGACAAGAAGATCGTTGAAGCTTTTTATAATGACAACTGAAAAACCTGTGTCCACATGCTAGTCTTTCTTTCGACCTATATCCATGATCTGCTATTGTCGTGTAATCTAGGTTCTTGTTTTGACAAGTAGCTTGTCATTCAAATGGACGAATCGTGATATTTTTTGTGTTGTTTACACAAGTCAATTTGTATTCATTTGAAGCAAATTCTCAATAAACTTCACAACGATCTAAAGAAATAGTTCAGGAGCAGTGAGTTTCCAATCTGAAAGCAATCAAATGCCAAGTGCAGAAGCTTGAAAGATTAAGTACTGGCAGATATGGCCAGGATTATTCATGAACAGGCTATCCAATGGTCATCAAGAAAGAATCAGAGCAAAGCAACTCTGTGCTCCTTGATCACTTAAACAAATATAATCATTATAAATTGAAGCTTATACTTCCGCTAAAATGGTGCCAGCAAAATCTATTGCTACTAATCAAATCCCACCATTTCTATGCAGCACTCTGGCTAAGCACCCATATGAAACTTAACTGTGTTTCGAACATCCTACCACAAAGATTGCGGGCAATACGCTCACCTACCTTACAGTGAATCTGAATTCAGCATGGAAATTGGCAGCCAAAATTTATGCGGAGCCGAAACTACACGCCAGAAACACCAAGGCCGACAGAAACTCCTGATGCTCCGTAGCTCAAATGGCTCGATTTTTGTCCACCGCGCAGTATAATAAAATAAGAAAGCTACCTGTGATTTCGCAGATCTTCTGTCATTTCCTATTCAATGCAAGACTATGGATGTGTAGCTGCTCCAGAACTACCTGCTAAAAATTGAATGTAACCAAGTTGGTCGATGAACCATGTTCCATATGAAGGCCAAGTAGCCATTTATAGAGAATCAACCTGTGAATCGAGCACACCAAATTGAGCAAAGCATCCGCTGCTCTGCTTGAACCAGACGATCCCTGCTCTGTTGCATGTGCATGCCACAATAGTCAGGGGGACAAGTATACCAAAAGGCTTCCAAATATGGAAATACACATGCATGTGCCTACAACACACACACACACACACATGCAGATGCATCCATGAAGTCTTAACTGCTGCAGGCAAGATGCCAGATAGCCAAAGAAAATTGCAGTAGTTCCATTCTGGTTTTGATTGTCAGCATACACTTTGGTAACAACAGGGTGTATTTGAATTGGGAAAAGAAATGGTATATTTTTTTTTATCTAAGCTTCATTTGCTATCAACAGTTAAATATAATATTACCTTTGTTCGGGGGTGGGGCTAAAATTTTTTTACGAAAATTAAAGTTTCCAAATTTTGATGCAGGCCAAAATATCATTTTTTAAAATTTTTATATAAAACGAATAATTTTTTTTTTAAAATGTACATGTAATTCTTTTTAAAAAGAAAATTTGAGATGGGGTCAGAACCCATGCGAGCGGGCTCCTCCCCTTTCTTTCTTATGGTCCCACAAGTCTAAGTTAAAATACTAGTTAAGTTGAAAAAAAAAATGTGTCAAATACTTTTCAAACTCCAGGTCAGAAAATGTAGGGATTCAAGTGTTCCAACGCGACATAGTTTATCGGTTGTCAGCAAGAAGTCAGGCTTGTGCTCGGAAAAGCCGATGTAGGTTAAAAGGCGGTCGAGATCAAAACGAAAGTTTTTTTGAAGAAGAACTTCTAACCTGAAATGGTTACTCTATGAGATAAAAAACATACAAATTTAATATAATTGTTCTTAGCATAGGTTCCGCAGCAACTGATCAATCTCTTCCTTTTGCACATTGAATATGTTTGAAAATTGTATGGGTCAGGATTGGCATTAATTTTCTTGACCTGACATAATCTGAAACCAACACAGAAACTTGACTAATTTCTAGTGGGTAAGGTTTGGAATTAATTTTCTTGACCTGACATAATCTGAAATCAACACAGAAACTTGACTAATTTCTTGTGGGTAGTAAAGGAGAAGGCAGTCGCAACCTACAGGCAGAAACTATGGGTAACATCCGTGGTCCTCAAACATACCCACGGTTTCCAAGTTCCTTTGTATTTGTATGCGCATGTATCTCTTGTCCTTATAGTTTGGCTGCATTTTCTTGTGACCTTCTGATGCTACTTTACTTTACTGGGTGACCCTTACGTAAGTGGTAAGTGGTGGTTATGCACATCAGGATGCATAGTATACAGTTCATGACATGTGTTTTTCTCAACCACTCCCAAATGTATGTGTCTTAAGCACATGGGCCTGTTCGTAAAAGTTGGCAGTTGATGATCTGTGATCGGCAAATACCGATAAAAAGTTGGCCGTCTCCATGGATGTGGAAGAAGCCAAGTGCCCATAATAGCAAGAAGAAGTTAGCCATCTCCACAGATGTGGAACTCTGCGGTGCCATTATTCCTACTTCCAACTGGTGTGAGCTTGTGGCCATCTAAAGACTCGCAAGTGGAATCCAATCATAGGATTTAATAGATGTCAGATCGATTTTACGAATCTGATGTGCCAGGTTACTGAATTTGCTCTCAGGCAAAACCGTGTATAATTTGCGAAGGATTCAAAGAACTCCGTCGACGGAAATTGATAAAAGGTCACTTGGGTGTCTTCACGAATCAAGCACTAGTGGCTACTTATCATCTACTAAATACCCAAAGGAAAAGCAACAGGAGAGGTGGCGCCTTTGGCTAGCTGCAGACATTTTTCCATGTTTATATTGAAGCTGTCGAATCACGGTGGCCTGAAGCTATCAGTATTGTGCTGTTTCCATCACCACAGTCCGTTGTCCTGTGACCTTCCTTTCTTCCTTTTGCCCTTTTTTCTTATTCATTAGAGATTCACCATATTTTGCTCAAGAAATGATCATGAACATTGGCCCAACTGCTCGTCTAGTTCTTGACAATGTTTACTTGATCTGTAAATAAAGTTTTTCTCATATTTATTACGTATTGTTAGTGCATTTAACTTAAACTTTCTGATTCCATAGAGCAATGGACTTCAGGCCATTGAAATTGAAAATGGCAAAAGGATTCACTACCGGCACACTGCATCTCTTGACATGAACTGCTCAGAGGCCCTCCATACCTATCAAAAAATAGAGATCAGAATCATGGTCGCCACCTATTTCACATTCTTGCCTTGCCTTGCCTTGCAGCCACAAGAGCGTTTTATGGGCATCCTGCCATTTCTGCTGCAGGCTAAAATTTATGATCCACGATTCGTGTTGCTACTTTCAAAGGCGAAGTATCTAGTTCTCGTGGTACTACTCGAAGGTGACCGGTGCCCTGTTCTGCGCTCTGACCAATGCTGCTCATGGTCCAGCCTCTACTGCACTGCAGAAGTTGGAGCTTTAGCAAAAAGGATGGAACCAGTGAGCTGTTCCTCATATAAGCCTGGGACCGGGCCATTTAGCTGAATATGGGAGCCTGGATTGTAGAATGATGTGGATTGGTCGCACCGAGCAGCCAGTTTTTTGTCGACCACCTTTCCCGCTTCCGATCTGATCGCCATTGATTGGCTGCGGCAGTTTAAAATTTGAGGGGGGTGGGTGAGCAGAAGCAATGACATCGAGCATGATTGAAAAGAAAATTATTACGGTGCAGCAGGTGGCTTATAAAGTTCGAACCCTTTTCTTCTCTGCCGGAATTTTGTTTTGCTTTGTTTTAGGGGTAATATTTTAGTCCAATTTCAGAAAAGCGCGTCAGACTTTTGGCTTTCACAGAAAGTATCATGCTTCGGTGACAAATGGGTATCTGATCTTAAGCAGACACTGATGTCTGAAATCGCGTTAGAATCTGAGCTACACGAAATACGGGAACGTAGTTAAAAAATCACCGGTATCAGAAGATTTTGAAATATAAAAGGCCCTTTTTTTTTATTGGAGTCCTAATATGGTGGCTTGTTTAAGAGGAAAAAAAAGTTTATGCATACATTTTTTTTTTACAAATTTTGAAAATACTATTCAGCCCCTTTCGAAAAGTTGTTTAGAGGCTTCTCCCCTGAACAAAGCTCATCTCAAAAGATCCACTTGAGCATCAACAGTAAAGAAGCATATAAAGTAGCAAGTGGGTGAAATTAACAACACAACTAAGCCTTTCCTGCGCCCAATCAAGTCCACCAACTTCTGGTAAGTTGCATTCTACTTTTAGAGCAAGCCAACAAGCGTTTGTGACGTTTCTTGTAGGGCCGTCTCAAATTTCGACCTTGAAGTTCTTCCTACATATACGTCTGCAGATTGGCTGGCCACAGCCATCTGACAGATTCAATAATAGTTTTCGAGTCCTAAAACACATGATGAAGTTCCTGACTTTGAAGAGGGTTTACTTAAAGTCAAGAGATTTATAATACCAAGAGAAGCACTGGAGTTCAAGAACATGACTGTGTTCCTAGTGAGCAGATGCTGCCTGGTTTTACCGCAGGAGAAAACTAGCAGGAGGATCAATTGCTTTGTTCCTGAACTTATCCGCATGGATGTAATCAATCTTCGTGTAAGAACAAAAATATGAAGACAAAACTTTGTGTTTTCTCGATGCGTATATAATAATTTATGAATTGAAACACCTCAAAGTACCGTTGGTTTAATTGGGTCCAGTGTCCCTTGAATTGAATTTTATCTCTTTGGGGATTGCACACGAAGATGAAGTAAAAAAAAAACCTCTGCTGATGTCAAATTCCTAGTTAGATTATGTTGCACTTCAATATACAAGATATGCAATATACATGTATATAACTTCGATTTGCCCATCTATGGAGCACAGCTTCATGATTCGTGAATCTTGGTAATATAAAATTCAAAGTAAGACAAGATATTATATTTTCCAGAGATCAGCAAATCTTGAGCGTTACTTTCAGCCTGGTGAACATTTTCCAAGTTAAGGAAAATTACTTTTCTCGGTTATTTGTTTATGATATTGAGGAGTTTTGAAACTTTTCGGTCTTGGAGGAAATTTGGAAGTATACTAAAAGAAAATAGTCTCTCTGTCAGAGCTTCCTCTGCTTCCTCACTGGAATATTCTGTCCTTTCCGGATTTGGGAGCTCAACTAAGCTTTCTTGGACCTATACACTCTCCATTCAAACACAATTAAAGACGCTTTCCACCAAAACCATGTTAAAGGATTTTGTTTCTTTTAAGTTATAAGGTGGTGTTTGGTAACCTCGGATCCGAGATTTGAGGTAATTTGATATCATTGAGAATCACAAATCTGTGAATTTAGTTAAGTCGAACCCGCAATAGACAAAACTTAAAATATAAGGTTTTGGTCATAAACTAAAGAACTCAAATAATCTTTTTCACATGATGGTAAAATTAAACTAGTGTTTGTTTACATTATTGGTCCCACATATAAGGAATCTTAGATCAGCCTGTGACCAAAACAAGATTTTGGTGACGGCGTTAATGATGGTGTTACTGAAATAATGAAAGTGAATATCTCCAACGTTCTCTTTGAAACATCCTCCAACATGCCTCGTGTTATGGAGATCTTCAACACCATCGTCTCCGAATTGATGAGACAAAAAATCTTCTTAAACAAGTTTTTAAACAGCATCTGGATAAGCCACTGCAGAATTGGTAGGTTTTAGTTGGTAAGACTCTTGAGAATGCTCCTAACTTCCAACTTCATGGACGCACGCCATTGTAGTCGTCACAAGTGTTCTTTTCTTTCTTCTGCAGCAATCCAGCGTCACCAGGCAGCCATTAAATTATGCAAACGCGGACCTTTCTTCGCTTCTTGATTTCTCAACCCCTTTAACCAGGTGGGCAGCGCTCTCTTTGGCACATTCGGAAAAGTTTTGAGAAGAAATCGTGGACTGGTTCGTAAAGTCTGCGACAAAATATTAGAGGAGAGGAGCACATCCATGTGTCTCCTTTGTCTAAAAGATAGAAGGCAGGTCAGGAGAATTCATTTTCTCCTTTATAGACAGTTTGGATTTAAGCAGATTCCCTTCTGGAGGATTGAACTGATATATATATCGAGTTCTGGATCTCGTAAACCCATCTTGCTTTCGAATAGTTTGATGCGGCAATGTGAATGAATTAGATACACCAGATTACCAAATCAATTTGTAATCTGTTTAATGGAATCTGGCAAAGAAACACGAATCATATTACGATTCTCGGCACAGAGTTTATATGCAGTTTAATGACTAATAAATCAATTAGAGATCTGAAAGGGCGATATGCTCGATGTGCATCGGCCGATATGCTCGTGTTTCTCTGAGAATGGCGACAAGCACGTGGACTCGCCGTTTCTTCTTCTTCTTCTTGTTAGTCCAAATTTGAATTGTAGGCTTGTGGCCGGTAAGTTTCAAAGTTTCCGAACAGAAATAACAGAATAGTTATATGCTGCCACAGGCAGTGAAAATGGCCGATCGGATTCTTCATCGGCCCCTTATTTCGGGAACCATGTTCTTTATATTAAATGTTTCTGCCATTACTGGGAGCAACCAATATCCAACCCTCCTGCATAATTTCAAGAATCCACAAATTGCCATGAAGAGAGGAAATCGAACTGTTCTCATTCAATGCTCTCTGCAGGAACATGTATAAAAAAGCCTGAGACAATTAACAGGACAAAAATAAAAGAATAAACTGTACGGGGACGGCTACTGTTTGCCATGTTCATGCGATAATTCGTTTTCACCACTGTGTTCGTGAGGAAATATTGCTGGTTTAATACTAAGTAGTAAGAATATCCTGAAACTTTACGTAAAATCATTATTTATGGGTGCAAGATGCATATTAAGATGAGCAAAAGCTTTTCATCTTATAAAATTTCATCAAAGAGATTTAGGAGGTACTCAATACCAACGAAAAAAGAAGAATCATGCACGTAAATAAAATTTCCTGGCCATCCATTCTAAATATTTCGACCTTCTAGTTGTAAAAGTTTAACGCTGGTAACTTTTCACCTGGATGCACAGGTGGGTTAATTTTACCCATCCAGCACACCTTTTGCATGATTGAGGAAGGAAAAGCTATTCTGGAGGTCATCAAACACGGGTGAAGTTTTCTAAAAGGTTTTTTAGGAAAAAAGTATAAATATTATCAAAATGATTAGTGTTTATTATGCAATAATGCAAGCACGTTAGAATATAATTTAATTTTCAACGAGGTGACCACGACTTCTCATATATTTTTCAACTTTTGACGCGACAGCGTATCGGCTGATACGGGACCATGTGTGTCTACTGATACGAGTGATTTTAAATTATTTATAGGCTGAAAAAGTTAAGTAAACAAATTTTTTAATATTATTTCGGTTTTTAAATTCTCGGATACGCGGGGGATGCCGGCTTCTTTGAAAAAGAGTCGTGTCTCGTCTCTTCTTATTCTTCAATGAGTTTTGAAAATTCAATGACACACTCAAAATCTAGATTTTATAAATCACGTAGGGGTCAGGTTTTTCGCTCCTTCTTACAAAATCAATCAAGTTTTGCCTGAACTAAGTTTTTGTGAAACCCAATTTTGTTGATATCCAAACACTTCAAATCCAAGTTCCAGGCTTTATCTTCAAGACTTGATTTTGATTTTAAGTATCATCCAAACGCCTTTTAAAAATGAATTAAAGTGAATGAAGTAAGAGAAAAAAAAATTAATTTCTCTCTCTTCATCCTTTTTTTTTTCCCTCCTCCCATTTCACCCTTGACTTGCTGTTGTGGACGTCGAAAAGGTCTGTCTCCCTCTCTAATATTTTAAATAGTAAATTCCTAAAAGGAGCCTGCAAAGGTGAGGGCAATAAAAAGAAAAGTTGTTTTTTCCTGGAAGCTTGCCACCATGGCCGAAGAGCCTGATGACCGGACCAATGCGTCCATTCTTTATTCCAAAACCGTCCTCTCCATCTGCTTCCCTGCCTCTGCCTCCCCCGACTCACCCGCGCGATACACAGAGATAGTTGATAAGGGGAGAGAGAGAGAGTCGAGAGAGAGTCTCTGGCCTGATATAGGAAGGACTTGCCCGGGGGAAGAGAGAGAGAGAGAGAGACGGTAGTTGCAAGCCGGAACGGTAAAAGTAGTTGCTGCTATCCACAACTACCATCTTTTCGATCGCTCTTTCCTTTAATGCTTCTTTTGGTTGCTGTTGTTGCTGCTGCTGCTAGTTGGTATCTCGAGTTTTGTTGGGTTGTTTAGCGCTTGCAGTCATTGTCAAGGGGTGCTCTCTCTCTCTCTCTCTCTATCGAAGCTTGCTTTTCTTTTTTCTCTTTTCTGAAGAAGATGCGACGGAGATCGGCCGAGGGACGCGGTAGATCGGGAGGAGAAGAAGCAGCTTGGTTTGTGAATTCCGCTCCCTTCTTCGTTCTTTGAGCTCAGGAGGAAGGGGAGGATTTGCTCTGCTTCACCGAATAGAGAGTGTGACAGAAATGGCGTCAGAGAAGCCCCCGTCGAAGGGCCAAGCATGGTCAGCCGACTGTCTCTCCCATCTCTCTCTCAGTGAAACATGAATTTGGGTGCGGAGGACTCTCTGACGTAGTTTCTGTTGTCTTCTCGTTTTCTTCTTTTCTTCTCAGGTTCTGCACCACCGGTTTACCCAGCGACGTCATCATAGAAGTGGAAGAGATGGCCTTTCATCTTCACAAGGTCCGTTGCCTGATATTTCTCCCTCTTTTCCGTACTTCTTCTTGGTGAAGATTTTACCTGTTCTTTTCCTTTTCTTTTTCAGTTCCCGTTGATGTCAAGGAGTGGAAAGCTACACAGAATGATCACGGAGCAAGAGATCTCAACGCACAGAGAAGGAGAGGAAGAGGAGGAGGAGGAGGAGGAGGAGGAGGAGGAGTGCTACCTACTGAACCTCCCGGGCTTCCCCGGTGGCTCCGAGGCGTTCGAGATCGCCGCAAAGTTCTGCTACGGCGTCAAGGTGGAGCTCACACCGTTGAACGTCGCCCCCCTCCGCTGCGCGGCGGAGTATCTCGAAATGACGGAGGAGCACGGCGATGGCAATCTCATCGCGAGGACAGAGGCATTCCTGAACCAGTCTGTGCTCCGAAGCCTCAAAGACGCCGTCAAGACGCTGAGCTCCTGCGAGCGTCTGCTACCGACGGCCGAGGATCTCGGCATTGTTGAAAGGTGCATCGACGCCATTGCAATGAATGCTGGCGCCGACCAGTTGGCGTCGGGCGATCTGGCGAGCCCCAACGGTAGCATTCTCTGGAATGGGATCGACACCGGTCTACGGCACCGGGATCAGGTAAGGCCCGATTGGTGGTATGATGAGCTGGCTGTTCTGGGGCTGCCCTTCTACAAAAGGGTCGTCTCCGCCATGGAAGCTCGCGATTTGAACCCCGAGAGCATCGAGGGGTCACTGGTTTGCTACGCCAAGAAGTTCATCCCGGGCCTGTCGCGGAGGAACCGGGTTTCGTCCTCGCATTCTGCTTCCGTCGCAACAGAGGACGAGCAGAGGGAGCTATTGGAGACTGTGGTGAGCCATATGCCGGTGAGGAAGAGTAGCAACCCCACCACGACGGCGAGGCTTCTGTTCGGGCTGCTCAGGACAGCGAACATCCTAAGCGCGTCGGACTCGTGCCGGACGACACTGGAGAGGAAAATCGCAGCGCAGCTGGACCAGGCGACACTGGACGACCTGCTGCTGCCGAGCTACTCCTACCTCATCGAGACTCTCTACGACATCGATTGTGTGGAAAGGATTCTCGAGTATTTCCTTGAGGGCTGCGGTGGCGCAGATGCAGAGGAAGAAGGGGAGGAGGATGAAGAAGAGGCCAGGAGATACGGGAATTCGCCAGGAATGAATCCAGTGATGGCGGTCGGAAAATTGATGGATGGGTATCTTGCAGAAATCGCGTCCGACGGCAATTTGAAGCCGGAGAAGTTCTATAACTTGGCCGTGGCGCTTCCGGATCACGCTAGGGTTTATGACGACGGCCTCTATCGCGCCATCGATGTCTATCTCAAGGTAACACTAGAACAAACGCTCTTTTTTCATCTCTTGTCATCTGTTGCATATCAAGATTATTCATCACTTCTTGATTATATTTCCCGAGTTTTTTAGAGTATGCATTAGTTCCCATTCTCGAGTCTAAGTCGACGGCGAGTGTCGCCACGATGCCAAACCAATGGCTGAGTGCTCATCTGGATGGTTTGTCGCCATGGATGTGCCACTGCCAACCAGGGAAGCTGCTGCCTGCTGGGTTTGTTAACCCTAAGTAGGGCAGCCAAAACCAAGAAATGGGTTAGTTGGTTCATGAATCGAGGGGTGGCCAGTTTAGTCGAGGTATCAGCAAATACGGGCAGGTCAAATCCATTACTCCCTAGCAACCCTCAATGGTGAAGTTCCACACCTACTAGCTCAGAGCAGGTCTCTTTCAGATCCTCAAGATCCCCCAATTTCAGGGAATGCTGCCAAACGAGGGAGAACGTTTATCTCATTCTCTTTGTTCCGAGTCGGATTCATTAGTCACTGTTGGGACTTCCCAATGTTCTTTTCGCTTCATTCTCCATTAGGAACTGAAGTTTAGTTCAGATGCAGACCTGAACTTCTGCTTTTTTATCAAATGGTTCTGGAAATTGACCATCTGCAGTTCTCTATCCTAGATGCTACGTTAAGATGTGTACTTCTAAGTTAATACCTACTGGTAATTGGTGCTTTGATTGTGATAAAGCACCATTTACGTCGTACGCCCATCTGTTTCCTGTCGATTAATCATCATCATTTATGCGTATCTTTATCTGATTTTTCGAGTTACTGAAAATGTCATTAGGCACATCCATGGATTTCCGACGAAGAACGGGAGAAGATCTGTAGCTTGATAGATTGCCAAAAGCTCACGCTCGAAGCGTGCACCCACGCTGCCCAGAACGAGAGGCTTCCACTTAGAGTTGTGGTACAGGTCCTCTTCTTCGAGCAGCTACAGCTCCGGAATGCCATCGCTGGCTCCATCGTAGCTCCAGATGCATCACTACCGGATTCCGGCCACCCGGTCCGCCTACAGGACCACATCGCCTTCTTGGGCCAGTCCCCTGCTGCGCAACCATGGCAGACTACAGTTAGGAACAATCAGGTTCTCCGCTTCGACATGGACAGCATGAGAGCTCGCGTGCACGAGCTCGAGCGTGAGTGCTCTACAATGAGGCGGGCTATACGAAAGTTTGATAAGGCCAAGAAGGGCGGCGGTGTTGGTGGTGGTAGTAGTGGCGGCGGTGGCGGCGGTGGTGATGCGGAAGTTGGTGGCAATGGTGGATGGAGCTCATTCACGAAGAAGTTTGGGTGCAAATTCAAGACTCAAGTATGTGATTCACATGAGAGAACATGGGTAGAAGCCAAGAAAGGGAGCCACCACCACCAACATAATCGAAACTCGTCGCTCACATGATGGAGTACTGTTTCAAGCCATTTTCATATTATTCTCTTCCCTCTAGCAATCATAATTCTTCTGTCATGTACATGTAATTTTTCTGGTAGCATATTCTTTGCCCCTCAAACTTACATTTTATTTACTGTGTGAGAAGAAGGATGCCTCTTATTTTTTCTTTTTTCAAAGTTTTCGGCCAACTAGCAATTCTCTCACTGTTGCTCTGCGGCTTGGTAAATCCCATCCTTTGACCAGTACTGAAACCATAAGGAAATGACTTTATGGCCTTCAAAGGGTGAAAAAAGGGCAAGATTTTCAATATTCAATTACCCATCTTTTGAATTAGGATATCTAAATTCTACGTTGCAGAAAAGGGTATAACATTTAAAACGGCCGTGCTTTAGGGGCTACTGTGCTGAGTTCGCAGAGCTCATCCTAATGTTGACGCTTGTATTGTTCTGCAACAATGGTATCTCTGACACAAGCTCTCCCACCCATTCCCAAATCCGACCACTGAATCCGTAGTCCCTCAGATCTGTGGATCTCTGGCTGGCACATCTTGAACCAAACCTCACAGGGCCATTGTTTTTGTACTGCCGACATAGCGCACTGCAGATTATCCACAATAAGATTAGAAAACTGTGGTGGATTCATCAAAATTTTTTTTGCTTTTTCAAGGGAAACTGGAGAATCATTCATTGGGATTAGAGCTTTTGGAGGAAAACAAAATTATGTCATTTATGAACGTGGTGGCGTGAGCTCCATCCATGGAAAACTCTCACTCTCTCTCTCTCTCTCTCTCTCTCTCTCTTGTAGTGGGGAAGGCCTTGGCCGCAGCAACATGGGTCCCTTATAAGTGAATGACGTAACCTGGACCTGTATCTTTCGCAATAAAAGTGTCATGGGCTTCGTCCAATGGCATGCGTGAACACCATCAATAGTTGCCTTCTCATTTCGCAAAGCATCTACCTAACTCAAGGCAGCTTCCTCCTCCCTCATCCCAACGTGTAGCCAATTCGTGATTTTTGAATACCATAGTACCGAAGCAACTCATAGGATGGTCCCGCTAAATGGTTAAGTGCTTATATTTTCACTGTTGGGAATCTGCTTTACTGTTACTGCATTTCAACCATCAAAACCTTTATCAATTGGTAGGACTATACTGTACATGAAGAAGGCAGGGCAACGTTTGCGAAGAAGGGGAAAAACGGTCTTAGCTTTGGGTAAAAATCATGAGGAAGTACCTTTCCTTACAACTGTAGTCTTCTCAACTTGGTCAAGTCCATTTCCCTGCAGGTGGACCATGCTTTTCTTGGGGCTTTAGATAAAATTGACGATGTAGATGACAGAGAAATGAACAAGCAGTATAAAGTTTTTATCCACCGCTTGCTCATTCGTCAGATTTCCTTCTCCTTCACCTGCGTTTTCTGGTCCAAATGCACGCCCTGTGAGGCGAAATCGTGGAAGCTTGGACATCCCGCAGCACTAGCTTCACATTAGCAAAAATTACCAAGTTCTTTCAATCAGGGGTTTTCGTTCTTTTTGCTCAATCTGTTCTGTAACAATGAAGCTAAGGTCCTTCTCCTGTGAACTTTATTATGGCAAGTTAGTGAACTGTTTACTTGAAGGCGATTCAACTTTTTTCACGCAGCAATGTGGCAGTGATCTCGGTACCCACGTTAGGTCCAATGCTGCCAAAAACTTTGCTGTCACAGTTTTCATGTATCTAAGATTTATTCGAATTTATGTCTCAGTTTTTAGCTTTCGGCAGACGAATTTCCCTTTCGTTCGCCTCAGTTTTGAGGGGAGAGAGAATCGGTAAAAGGTTGGAGGTTCAATAATGGTGTCTGAAATCCTCCAGACCGGCAAATAAGTTCACAACAATGACAATTTCTTACAACAAAATAAAAGAGGTACTGACTTGAGTGCTAAAGGTACAGTTACTTTCAGAACCTGCTGGCGATTTATGAATGGATTGCCTGACCACAGAATCAAATTAGAGACGAGTTTCAGTAGCCTTTTCTTGCCTGAACTTGTGAAATTTTAGTGTACTCCTCGGAATACTCTTTCTCTACGCGTATGCGTATCCTTCTGATTGCCTTGGCTGCACACGACTGAACCAGAGCGTCTTGTCTCGACCTGACAGTCTTTTGGGGGCCAGCCTTTCAACTACTCAAGTTGAACAATAATGACGCAGTCGATTGTCGAGCTGCTTGATCTTGTCGGCACAGATCCGCGGCTTTTTCCTGATCAATACATTACGGTTCGAAATGCTTGTTGAATTCACACTGGTTGGATTTTTTTTTTCTGTTCAAACTTGAGCCATTTTTGGACGAAAACGTGGGATTGAAAGCAAACATGCACTTTCTTCAAAAGAAAAGCCGCCCACTAGAGGATAGATAGCCAAGGGGGAGCAACCAAATCCTCTTTCACATAGAATCTAAAGATGAATTTGGAGAGGAGAAAACTGATCAAAAATAATTTAAAAAAATGTCAATCCCAGAGTAGAGTTCTTTTTTTTTGGGGGGGGGGGGGGGGGGAGGGGGGGTGGAGAATATTAAGTTTCTGACAATGTTGATCCAACCAGCTGGGAACGACTGGCCAAAACTTATGTTGAAATTATGGATAATTTTTGTTCAATAATTGCATCAAACAAATTGCTAGCCAACATGGAAAGATCAATAGTCAAATTACAGCTATACCAATGTCTAAAATAATTGTGATCCACTGAACATGCAATTGTCAAATAACAACTAATGGGTAGGGTCCTTGATACAGTAACTGGCTTGTTTCTAATTGCTGGCTAATAACGTTGCTTCTTCTTATTTTCTTTTTAATTGGAGCAAACAACCAGACGCCATAGACAGAACTTGACAAATTGAGTGGCACATGTTTACCATGTCCTTTTCAATTTCCCTTCGCTGTAAAACCTCTTAGCTGCCTCTCTTGGCTCTCTAGGAGAGTCAACCATACAGCAAATTTCACACAGCTTCTGCATTAAATTTCTGTACCTGCTTGAAAGGTTTGAGGTAGCTAATTACTAGCTTCAACTGGTGGTATTTTACAAGCCAAACATACTACTTAATCCAGACCAAACTAAAATACTTATGTCAAGAAGACAAGATTGTTACACTTCCTTATCATGAATCCCATCTGCTTTGTCAAGAAGTCAGGAGATTGTTTCTAAACGCGATGATGAGACGCATTAACTTTCGTTTATCATGGGAAGCGGTGGCGGCAAAGAAGGTCAATTGATGAACAGCAATCCTGTTTGTCTTGGGCGATCTTTGGCTCGACCATCACACAGTGGGATGATCCCTACGGCACAATAAGGGTTTGGACCATCCATTAAATGCCTGGCCGTGCCAGATAGTTTTCAGAAAAGGATGGTTCGGCTGCATGGTCGGACCACATATGGCGGTCAAGAGCTCTTCATGAAGCCAAGCCATCCTGGCAGGTGCAACCTGCCCCACCTAGCCAAGGGAGGCACGCAGGCAACTGTGTGTGCCAAGAAAAATGAACACGATAAGATGCTGATGCTAAATGCACCTAGTGTGGGGCTAGCTACTCTTAATTGGTAGAGTTGCAAAAGATGGAGAGGCAAGTAGCAGGAGCGTTTCATGTGCAGAGCTTCAGAGGTTAAGCGTTAATAAAACACAAACAGAGCATCTGCAGCTTTTCAATTCAATTCAATTCATGAGAGAGAGAGAGAGAGAGCATAGCAGAAGCCAGCAGCAGCAAAAGACAATATTCTGCCTCTGCAAACAAACGAAAAAGAGATAGCAATAGTTAAGCAACAGGGTGAAATATTATAAAAAGAAAGGATTTGCCCACCCACCATACCTTGGAATTGGAGTAGTTTTGGTTGCACAAGGCAAGGAAGGTTGGACTTTGTGAACAGGGGGAGTACAATTATTTGCTATTGACAACCAAGGTTTGTGTCCGTGTCTCCATATATGAACAGATACGGATCAGCACGCATTATTTGAAGACCCATCAAGTGGGCCATTCATCATGCAACATTAATATTGGACGGTTCTCACGTATCATTCCCTCACTGGATACCCAATTAACCAAAGTTGCAGGAACAAGCTTGCAAGGTCTTTGGCATCTTAAAGGGAGGTACACTCAACAGGGGGTTTTACTGCTGCTCTCCAGATTCAAACAATTTAGATAAAAGTTCTCGAGGTCCTAAAAATTTCGAAAAAGTGAAAAGCTCAACACGTGTGAGATGGTAGTCTAGAACTCTGGCATTACAATTTACAAGCCAAGATCTTGAGAACTCAGTCTGGTTCATGTGACAACTGATGAGTCACAACCTTCTACAGGCCGTGTGGGTCCAATTCACTACTTGAAGTGGTCGTTACCTTGCACCTTGGTTCCTAGCTTATTAACAGATTCGGCAGATTCATTTTCCTTCCTTTTGAAATGAAGAAAAGAATATGGTTCCTGACTTTATTGAAGTATTGGGTAATTCTAAATATGCACAAAGGGGTAAATCGAGTTTAATGTCAATAGATAATTATTGAACAGTAAAATACTGCACCGTGAATAAAAGTTACTGCTAAATCAGCGACTTCTTGCAAACATACCTGAAGGTTTGGTGATAACCGGCGAGGCGCCTGACCACTTGATATTATTAAAATGCACCTAACTTTTGCCCTGTTAATAAACAGTAACGATTTGTACATTAAACAAAGTCATCTCTACCTTCAACTGGCTGTGCACAATAGTTCACAATGATACTAGTACATGTTTCACTATATCCATGTTCTTCATTATTCCATTGGTATTTAAATTAGTGAGGAATTTTTTTTTTTTATTAATGCTGAGAGTAAGGAAAGACTAGGTAGATTCTCGAAGTTGGGCATATTTCTTATGTCTTCTAGAGGACAAGATGGTACTGCTTTACTAAATTAACAAGTGAAATGACAGTTGAATCTTTGAATGCTTCAAATCGTATATGGAAAAACTCAGGGATATTTCCAACGATGTGGAAGCAGTATTGAGATGCTATGTATTTTCTCATGAACGTCAAAACCTTTAATTGCTGTGTCTCTAAAAATCTTTCTTTACTGAAAAGACAAACTAACGCGGTTTCTTTGTAAGATGGGGATTTTTCAGACGCTGGAAAACATTTGGTGAAATTAAAAACAAGAAAAGTCCAAAACTGTGGCATGTGCATAAATTGCACCTAAAAATATGGCGGGTACTAAAAGATGCCACTGATCTTTTTGTTTGCCCATCTCCCATTTAAGACACCCAGATCATATTATGTTGAATATATATATATATATATATATATATATATATATATATATATATATATATATCATCCACAATCTCTATCCATAATCAGGAGATCTTCGTTGGGGCCACCCAATATTTCGGCAGTCAAAACAAATCTGTAATGAAGAGATCTTAGTTGGGTCGCCTAATTCAGCAGTCAAACAAATCCGCCGCTAGGGCTTTTCATATGCCAAGTTTGAACCCAGCTGGAGAAGCTAGAACTTGACTCATTTCTGAACAGGCTTGACGGCTCGAACTTGAGTTCATCATGACTCGACTCAGTCTGACCTCAGAACTACAAGCACCGGGCTGAAAAAGACAAGCCAACTGCCAAGCATTGAAAAAGTTTTCTTAGTGTTGAAAGACAAGGAAGGAACCCAGCACACCAACAGCATGAAAGAACTTTTATTTAAACGTTCTAAACAAGTTTTACTCAAAAGCCTAATCGAGCTGAGCTCGAGACGGGTTTATTTTCAGACTCAAAGTTGGGTTGTCGATTATTCGAGTTGCAGGATGCATTTTTAAAAAGGAAAGAGTTAAATGGAGCTCTTGGTGCCCGTGAATCAGGGAGAGGACCCATGACTAGAGACCGACAAACAAATCACGATCACAACCGCGCATTTAAATCTACAGTATGTAATGAGGAGAGCACCGAAAGAATGAATAAGCATTCATGGAAGAGATTATTATTCTATCTTCCTTTCATTCGCCTCAGATTATACACACAGACACACGCAACCCGGACGCGTCCTACTGCTTCTCATGACAGTAGTCATGCTGTTGAAGAAACAAGAATATGTGACCTACACACGAATAATGCACGACTTTACGAAACTGAAGCAACCAGTTTATATGGGGAGCATGCAGTGACAACTTTCATCACAACATTGGCGAGGGTTTCGGTGAGTCCTCATGTCCTGGACATGGCGCCGAGATAAGCCGCTGCCATGGAGATCCAGCAAGATGAAGACACTCGGGAGGGGGTGATTGCCCTCCACCACCGTGAGAGCCTAATCCTTGACCGTAAAGATATCGTGACGTCATGGACGCGAGGCCGGATGTCCCTAATTTGAACAAGGGAACATACAGAAACAGAGACCAATCAATTGAATGGGGTGAGCGACCACACGGGAAGACTCTCTTTGTTAAAATCTTGGGCGGAGATCATAAGAGAGATGCAAAGGAAATGGAGGAGACGAAAGAAGAACTCGAAGGACATCCCTATGTGATCATTTCTGAGGAAGATCAGCATGAGAGTGAAATTTGCAGGAACCATCTTAATGTGTGGAATAACGATGCGATTCCAAAGGCGAAATGGTGTTCATATCTGGAATTTGCGTCGCACGCCGAATAGTGTCTGGGCGAAGAATTGCTGTAAAGTTCAATGGTACTAAGTTTGATGTTAAAATTGCTAACTGGAATAGTGTTAAGGAGGCCTTACGCTGATGATGGGAGGGGAAAATCAAGGTGAAATGGATGTGGAAGATATGCTGCATTTCTTTGTCTATCACAACGTGGCATTTGTATTAACTTAGAAACAGGACTATGCAGGACACAGACTCAAATGTCAGTAGATATGTTAGTGGGGGCAATAGACATATTGAATGTAGTCAGCGGCACTAATAACTGGTTTAATCGACATAAAGAAGAGGCTTGTTAATGGATGCATTTCTCTGTAAGGCGGCGGCAAACAGTGGTGCACTTCTTTGGAAGAATGGGCACAAGTTGGTCTTTTTGATTAAAAATAACAGAGGGGAGACCATTCAAGCGGGAAGGGGCATTACTCAGCTGGCCCATCCCACCGATGGGATGCTGAATATTATTTCCTCTTGAAAATTGCAAACACTATTCAAACAAAGTGAAGACAAAGTTGCTATAGTGGCTGCTCCGGGCAGGTGGAACGCAAAGATTCAGGGAGCAGCTAGGAGACATACAAGTAGAGGATATGGATACTCTTTATGAACGTTCTGTAATAAGAAACATGACTGATACAGATGCCCCTTAGGATTAGGGGTAAATGTAGGAATTTTTTTCATTATGGTATCGAATTATAGTTTTAAATTTTTTGACAGAGATCATAAAACAATTTTGCAATTTTTTTATACTAAATAAGATTTTTGAAGATTACATGTAGACGATTTGTTTGAGCCTGCGCGTTGCATGGAACGTTGACAACAAAGCTCCTTCTTTCCGAATTCTTCTTCGGCGTGTATAAACGAAGGGAATTTAAAAATAATAATAAATAAAAGAAAAAAGAGGAAACTCCCCCAATTCTTGGGGCAGTAGGATCCTCTTATTTGGGCCTACTCTTCGGTTTGACATTTTTGTCTTTTCCAAATGTCAGAATGAGGTGAGGTAGACACGTACCAGTTGTTGGCAATTGGACAGATTACCGACGTTTGCTACCAGGCGAATGGCGTCTGCTGCCGACCGCTCTTCTGAATCGTAGGTCATGTCATTGCTCATTGCATTACTGTAACATCTCAAGTATGGCAGTGAATTTAGTCATGTATCTAAGGCTTTCAGTTTGATAGCCACAACATCAATTTGCTAAAAAACTCATGATTTCTCGAAATCGAAGTGGATCTGTAGATTTCATTAGTAAGATTCATGGAATTCTCTTCCATTTCTCCATGACTGTGTTTTTGGGGAGGCAGAGGAATAGGTGGCGCCAGATACGTGATCATGAAGCAACAAGAAAATAGTCGCAATATCAACAAGAAAATAGTCACTTTTGAGCCTTACGCCGAGGGGGACTGTCGCAACAACTAGTTAAAACGACGAACAAACACATATATTTCTTGCTGGCATCCATGGTGGATAAGTTCAACCAGATAAAAACAAATCAAATCTAGCTGTCCCCTTGAACTAGATACCAGTATGCGGTTGTTGGTACCATATATCCTATCCGAGCACCAATTGACCCAGCATAAGACGGAAAAGATTCTTTGATCGGACGAGAAAAATAAAAAACTGATCCCTGCAAAAATCTGAATTACGATTGGATCTCAGGTTGGACCGCGTATTAACATGAAGGGGGTTATGTTTTGGTTATCATCCACGAAAATAGTGCCAACTTTACCAGATGAAGCCAATCTATGCGTACCTTTATTCACCATTGACAAAAAAAATTGCATGATTATTTGAAATAAGTACCTAGATTCAAATTTTAGATCCATGCTCCTTCACGACATGCCCACTTTTCTATGTCCAAATAGAATTTCAAATATACCTAACTCTCCCTAAATTCTACACTAAAATCAGAAATAAAATGAAAACCCGCAGGAATTAATTTTCTGTCCAAGCAACGAGAATCTGGAGACAGAAATTCCTTCTCGGTCATTTTCCCTGTAGGCTGTCGTGAGAATTCTCCTTCTCATGGGACTTGCCGTCCAAAGTATCCAAATGCACCCTCTATCACCATGTGCAGCAACACGAGTGATGGCAGGATCAAGGACAAATCATGAGATGTATATGCATATGCGCACTCTGCACATACACACTCGCGTGATGGCACGATCAAGGCAGTACCATGAAATGTACATGTGTGTGTGTGTGTACGAGAAAGAGAGAAAAGTTTAACTTTTCGTAGAACATAATCGTACGTCCTCCATACAGAAGGCAAGGGGAGGGATATCTTACACCAGAAAGACAAGAAATCTGCACATACACACTTGCGTGATGGCACGATCAAGTACCATGAAATGTACATGCGTGTGTGTGTGTGTGTGTACGAGAAAGAGAGAAAAGTTTAACTTTTCGTAGAACAAAATCTCACGTCCTCCATACAGAAGGCAAGGGAAGGGATATCTTACACCAGAAAGACAAGTACTCTGCACATACACACTTGCGTGATGGCACAATCAAGTACCATGAAATGTACATGCGTGTGTGTGTGTGTGTACGAGAAAGAGAGAAAAGTTTAACTTTTCGTAGAACATAACCTTACGTCCTCCATTCAGAAGGCAAGGGGAGGGATATCTTACACCAGAAAGACAAGTAGAAGGGATGCTAAACCGACATTTTTCACAAACCGCCCTTCAAGTATACACTACTTCCATGAATTATCGATTGTTCTAGTCCATATTCTTCGCTTTGTGAATTATTAATTGTCCAGAGAGATTGATATGCACTAGGACTTAGGAGTCATTTCAAAGAAGAATTGTGGTCAGATGCGTACAGAATGGTAACTGATAAATAAGTGGAGTAAAACGCCAGTTATAATCTTACGAGTGCCTCCACAGAGCGACAGAAGCTAATCTGTAGATAATGCAGTACATCGAAATTTCAAATAGAGCAACAGAAATGATAAAGGAAACATATTATAGAGGCAAACCACGATATAACATTCAATTTCAGAACCAGAAGGATATGGCAGTTCCTTTCTCCATTGAAAAATTAAGATTATACAAGCATTATGTCCCCAGATTCAACAGTTTCTAGCTCTAGGAAATAAAAAAAGGCATATAACTCTGAACACCGGCTGCTTCTGTACATATTGGGGAAAGCATTTCAGAAGCTGAAAACTGAGTAATTCTGAAACTTGGGTTCCAAAGCCGGCTTTTAATCTAGAAATGGAAATTTAAATAAAGCAAAATATACTGACAAAAAACGAAAGACGGAAAGAGCTATAATTCTTTCTACATCATCACTATAGTTGACCAATTCTACGTAGAGACAGGACTAAGCCATAAATGGTAGCATATTATATAATATCAAAGTACTTTACAATTATATAATATCAAAATACTTTACAATTTGAAGAAAGTTCCTATTTCATTTTGTAATGCTTCTGAGTTCCTATATATTATGAGCCTTTTGTTTCTTTCTTAGTTGTGCTTCCAACATTATATGATTAACCCATGTTCTATATCTCATTATATATGTCATATTGGACATTCGATATAAATGGTGGTGTGCCCAATTCTCCATATCTGCAGTCATTATGATAAGACAGCTGAAAGCAACTTAGAACTGTTATTTTTATAAACAAAGAGAAAGTAAATCACAGTTTGAATTATTTCAAGGAAGTATAGTTCTGCTAATTTTAAGTTCAGCATATTCACCAGCGACACCTAAAACAGCAAACTGATGCAGAGAACTTTGTGCACCAACACTGATCCACATTATTTTAGTGTACTCGGAGGAACCACAGTAACATAGACTTTCATAGCACCCCAAGACTTTTCAGCCATTGAGCTAAACTGAATAACACAGAAAATTTTTAGGAGATTATCCTTGTTCAAATGAAGATGGATTTTCCACAGATATCTTTTACAGAATCAACTGTAGGAATATAGACAAAATAATAAAATTGAAGGAACAATTCAATAGCATGTTTTCCTTTTGACTCCAACAGAAATTATTTTGAATCACATAAAGGCCTTCAGGCTTCAGTGAATGTTTTTAAGAGAGGAACACAGAGAGTAAGCTACCTTGAAGTCCTTAGCAAGCATTTGAGAACATAGGATAGAGGTCACATGCATATTTGAGAAGAAAACATTCATTTACAGTTCCCATTTTATGTAAGATAAATCTCATTGAAAATTCCTGAACTATCTTGTCTGGCAGATCAACTAACTGAACGTAAAAGGAAATTACTAAGGGTACGTTTTATTGCCTGGGCAAAAGTACTTCAGGATGTCCGGTTTGTGATTGGTGTAGCCAACATGCAATCAAACAGAGTAAAAGAGTCTGTCCTAATTTATAGGCAGTTAATTGTTCTAGCAATTGCTAGATTACATGAGCATGCTATTGTCTAGATAGGTAGTTTGCGAAACATATCATGGAGCATGGACACTGCAATTGTGTAACAAACCAGTTCCCCAACTATGACATCTTGTCAAGTCAATCTCCTAGCTTGCCACAAAAAGTACATTAAAGAGAAATACTAGGAAACTAGGAAAGCTGTTTTCTGTTTGACAGTAGCTGATGATTATATGCTTTCTCCATACTTTTCTTTTGAGAGCCTCAGGTTCAAGTAACACTTCAATTACACCAGAAGCTTTTTCTTGTCCTGCTGATGATATCATTTTTAAGTAAACATTTCTTCAAAAGGCACATCCCAAGCTGCCAAATGCACCACAAATTTATCGCATGCATCTCACTGTTAACATTATGAATAGAAAGGAGAACACCAAATGCGGCTTGCACTTAATCTGGCAATAGAATGGCTTTGCTCTCAATTCACTTCCCATTAACATGAAACCAGTCTTCAGCACAAAACATTTTGCTAACGTGCACTATGGGAAAATCAATTCAATTCTATGATGACAGCATTAAAAGCAACAGTTCAACTAAAAATAAAGGCGGCATGTTTGGTCAATGGAAAATGATTTCAGCCCACTGATAGCATCAACAAGGTGCACAACAAAGAAACTGTCTAAAAAAACTTTAGTTCCACCGTATGGAAGTGCATCCACTTTGGTTGTTTTACGTCTCTATTTTATCAAAAATTTATGTGTAAGTGCCAACAGCTTGAACCAGATGATTGACACTCACTGTCGTTTACAAGAGTATTAGGAGACCCACTCATACAAGAACCCCGCGTTAAGATGCCAGGACGGTAACCAGACGATGCGTACCTTAGAAATAAAAAATCGCCGATCTCTATCAAGATGAAGGAATTGAATAAATATCTTCGAGGCCCAGAGAAGATGTCTGATAAATAGTAAAGCTTGCAACCAACCACCGTATTTTACCAGTAGTCCCTGCAAGAACACACCCCATCCTTGAAATGGTGAAATCTCTTAGCATCTCTGACAATAAGTTCACGGCCAACAATCTTTGATGCGATCTTTAAAGCGCTGTGGCAATCACCACATATGCGGAGGTTCTTAATTATTCGGATAGGTGAACAAGCAGGGCTACTAAGGAGCCCATAAGCGAGGGCCAGCCTCTCGCTGTGATAAAGCAATGCTTCCTCCTTTGCCTCTTGATCTATATCATGCAGTACAAATCTCGTATCAGGCAAGTATCCTGACTCCTTCATCGGACCACTCAAGGCTCTTAACTGTGCGTAAATTCTGTCCTTTTCAGGGTGGGATGTATCCCCAGCCCTATATTCGTGAACCCTAGTCCTGCTCTCTAACAAATTTTGGCTGGCTTTTCTTTTAGCCTCTTTCTCTTTCTTTAAGTCTGAAGCCTTCACAGGCACAAGACCAGACTTAGACTGTTCAGTCAACCTGGACGGGTCTAACTGTCCCACAAGCTCAGCACAGCGATCTCCCAGTTCTGTATAGCCATGAACTCGACAAAGATTCATCAATGCCTCCCAAACATGAACAGTTGGCTCCACTGGCATGTTCTCAATAAACTCAAGGGCTTCCTCAATATGCCCAGCTTTCCCAAGCATATCTACAATAGCCACGTAATGCTCCATACTGGGAACAATCCCATACTCGTTGCCCAAGGACTCGAAGTGCAGCATCCCCTCATCCACTGCGAACAACGAAGCGCAAGCAGCAAAGACCCCAATGAACATAAATCCGTCGGGCTTCAATCCCATCTTCTTAAACTGATTAAACAAATCAATGGCATCCTCTCCCAACCCATTCTGTGCAAGACCAGTTATCATCTTATCCCACGTGGTCAAGTTCCTCTCTGGCATTTTCTCGAATACTTGGTAAGCATCATCCATTGACCCGCACTTAGAATACGCATCTATAATCCTATTGTACACTTTCACTTCAATGCTCGGCCAGGACCTCACCATGTGGTCGTGAACAGCTTTGGCTCCCTCCAAGAACTTCTCATCGCCGCACGCCTTCAGAAGCCGCAAGCAGCTCTGCAAATCCACCGGCGTACCCTGCTTCTCTAACAGGGAGAGGACCTCCACAGCCTCCTTCATCTTGCCTTCTTTGCAAAAAGCTTCCATCTCGTCAATAGTTCCCTTGTATCCATCGCCCTCAGCCGGCTGATCTTCGATGGTTGGCACCAGCTCCGGTCCGGGGACCGTGCCACTCATTTGACTCCCAAACCCATAGTTGGTCGGCTGGAAACGATCAGGATATTCATTAAAATTCGTGGGATTTATTTGAAATGGCTCTCCGACTGCAGCAGCAGCTGTGCCGACGAATCTCACAAAAGGTCGAAGTCCCGCGAAAGGTAGGAAGCGCGCAGATGGGTCTGAATGATCAGAGTTCGCGACATTGAGAGGGTTGGCATCACGAAGAGCGGAGGATTGAGTGAGAGAAGAATGAGATGAACGAGAGACAGTAGATATCGATCTGAGGATAAGAATGGTAACCCTTCTCCTGAACATGATAGCAAAAGCCCTAGTTCTGAAATAGATAAAGAAACAGTAGGAAAGCCTGATCGATCGTTACTGTCTCTCGGAGAAGCACCAATCCCTCTCCCCTCCACTCATCGGGGGAAGAGTGAGAGAGCGAGAGAGAGAGGGCAACGGCTGCGTTTCTTCTGGAAGGAGGCGTCTGCCTTTCGCGCGCGGCAACCAGAAGGCATGCAATGAACCACTGTAGCCGCCATTCTCAAGAAAAAAGGGGGCAGTTTGCGGGTCGGGTCTAGCGCGAATCCAGGTTGTTGATTTTTGATACTAAATCCAACAATGGGACCCAAATGCCTCAGCTAACTTGGGGTCGGCATCATAAATCACAAATATTAAGCCCTTTAATGGGCTTGGTTTTGATCGCATTTTGAAGTTATTTGACAATAGAAATAATATGTGAGTGTTTTAAATATGTCTCAATTTTAGTGCTTGTGTTTTAAGTATGTCTCAATTTTAGTGCTTTATGTATGTTATGAAAGACTTTTTATTTTATTTATGAAGCACTCATAAAATATTCATGCTACCAAACCACCCCTTAGTCATTCGGCACAATAACCTCATATTCGGGTTTCATTAATTTGTTTCAAAGGTTAAAACAGGTTTGTGAAACACTATATTAAACATTACATAAATATGCTTCAACCTTTAGGTTTGATTCATGCAACACTCGCAGAATATTTTTATTGAGAATGCCAAAGAACATCTTAAACTCAAGGTCCATCTTTTTAATGAGCCCAGTTAAGGTCAGTCATTTGCTTTGAATGAGTACCTGGGAGTTTGATTTTGTGGTTGATATATGTAATTTGATAAAATTGTTATATCAAAATGGTTCTTGATAAATATTTGATTTGCATTTTTTAAGATTGTTAGATTTAGATAAATAATTAGAATTAAATCATAGCGTAATGAAATTATTTTCCTTTAAAATTTGATAAAACAGACATTGGTAATTCATTGTACCACATAATTAATTATCTAAATAAACATGGCAAGGAATGGCCATGCGCCAATTATTGGCATAGATGGATCTAAATTTTAAAGATGTAGGCCTGTAGCATGCCGTGTCGATGAAGGCCATATAGTATCCAGGCATGTCTACCATTGTCACATATTTTGTTGATGGGTATTATTCAGCGATGAATTTCTAGGCATAATATGACAAAGTTGTATGTCTCATAAAAATTTTGAGCAAAATTCAGTAATTTAAAAAAAAAATTAAAAAATCCTGAAAATTATATACAAATAAGATAAATGAGAAATTAATAATAAAAGATACAAAAAACACATATAATACACATTTTTTCTTGCTGGGTTTTTTTTTAAATGTGTTTTATTGCCGTTTTATTCATTCAGTTGCTTTAAAGATGTTTAGTCCTTTGTAAGTGCCAGTGAGTGGGCGAGGATCGGATCATATTTGGACCTGACCGATGATTAATAGGAGCAAATTCATATGACCAGAAACATGATTCGAGTTAGGCTAAGCATGGTTGTTTTTGGAAAAGAGTTATAAACAGATCCATATCGCTGAATCTAATATAGCAGCTGGGGAATCTCATCTTATTACAAGGAAATCATGGTTCAAACCCACCTACTAGCAGTCAACTAGGCATAGACGCGATAAGGAAGTCTATCCATTGCCAATTCGATGATGCAACAAAATTACTGCAGATTGTAATAACCTCTTGATTCAAGAATGAAACAATGGGATGTGTATAAAAGGAAACATATTGAAAATAATCTTATCTCAAATATTTTTAAAAATCTTCAAAGATTTATGTACGCATTTCATATTGCCAGTTCTTTGTTTCCTAGCCATTTTGAGTGTGAGTTGAAGCTGAACATGGACTGGTTTGGATCCACTAACCTAAGGCGCGTGAGTCGATCTTGGATGGAACCATTAAAGCATTAAATCAAACTTTCCATGGCTGTCATTAAAAAGAAGGGAGCTGGAGTTGAGTTTGTCGTCGTTTCAGTGTATAAGTTTGCTTTCATTTGCTTAGTGGTCTTCACATTCATCCAGCAGTTGTTCTCTTCACCATTCAGTATGCTACAAAATGATCATCCTGTGGCTCAGAGTGTTGTATTTCTCTCTCAAGTCCTTTTTCATTCCAATGGCGTATGAATATTTTTCTGCACATGACAAGTAATCAAGCTGATTCTGTTCAACTTTTGATTCCTTTGAGCCTGCAATGCCTGTTAAGTATCAAGTTTGGTTCAGAAAAAGTATTTGTCGTGCGATTCTTAATCTAACACACTATTAAATTTGTTCATGTGAATTATATGGATTTAAGGATAGCTCAAAGCCATGAAATGAAGAGTAAGTGTTGCTAAAGATGGAAAAATGGAAGCCATTCAATTTTACTCATCATAAAAACACTATTAAAGTCTAAAAAATGGTTAACTCAATGTATGTTGTTAGACGTTACACAACTTCTGGATAACAATCAGCAACATTGTGATTTCAGGAAACAAATTGAGCCGTGATTCCCTATCTTGCCTTATCTATCATCCTGTTGTATATACAAGTAAATAGAAAAGATAAGCATTTGATTTTGTATGTATACCTTACGTTGGGTAAGGCTTTGTCAATAAGGAACGAAGGATTCTTTCCGTCTTCACCCTTTCCCTCTCTCTTTCTATCTTCACTCTTTCCCTCTCTCTACCATTTAACATGGTATCAAAGCCAAAGGGGTCCTAAGTCTCATCAATGGCAAAAACTCAAGGAGCTATTGGGTCATCTTTGAGATCAGAAACGACTGCCCAAGATGACAATCCATTTTACCTCCACCACTCTGACAATCCCGGTGCTTGCCTTGTTTCTCAACCTCTCACTGGCAACAACCATGAAAGATGGAGGCGAGTCATGACCATGACTCTCTTAGCAAAGAATAAGATGGGTTTCGTCGATGGTTCCATACCAAAACCCACAACCCCGACATCTCTCATTATATATTGGAAAAGATGCAATAATATGATCATTTTCTGGCTACTCAATGTCATTCATAAGTCCTTGATGCCAACAGTCCTATATGCCAAAGAAGTTGCTTTTTTTTTTAAGGAGCTAAAAATCAGATTCACGCAGTCTAATACTCTTCGCTTGTATCAAATTCAGCAGCAAATCATCAATTGCAAACAAGGTCAGTCTCTTATAAACATTTATTATACACAAATCAAAGGTTTATGGGATGAATATGATGCATATGTCACTCGCACTGGCAACAACTATGAAACATGGAGGCGTGCAATGACCATGACTCTCTTAGCAAAGAATAAGATGGGTTTCGTCGATGGTTCCATACCAAAACCCACATCCCGGCATCTCTTGTTATATCTTGGAAAAAATGCAATAATATGATCATTTCCTGGCTGCTCAATGTCATTCATAAGTCTTTGATGCCAACAGTCGCATATGCCAAAGAAATTGTTTTTTTTTTAGGAGCTAAAAATCAGATTCACACAGTCTAACGCTCCTCGCTTGTATCAAATTCAACAGCAAACCATCAACTGCAATCTTATAAACATTTATTATACACAAATCAAAGGTTTATGAGATTAATATGATGCATATGTCACTCCACCGATATGTGATTGTGGAGCAATAAAAAAGTTGACTGAAATACAATAACATGGTAGACTTATTCAGTTTTTGATGGGCTTGAATGAAAGTTTTGGTCTCATTCGCAGCCAGATACTTCTTATGGAACCAATGTCTGACACATCCAATGCTTATGCATTATTTGTTTAAGAAGAAAGGCAGTGAGAGCTTCATATTCCACTTCAGCCTGACACATTCTACGGTAGTTACCATAAAACGCCAAGATACAAGTCATAATAATGCTATTAGATCCATGGGACTCCCTAGACCCCAATGTGACCACTGTGGCTGATTAGGCCTTACCAAACTTCAATGTTATCATCTACACGACTTTCTTAAGAAGAAAAACTTTGGTGTTCAACGACAACAGCCATAAGCAAACTCATCCTGAACTGATATTGCATCTCTCAGTGCCTCTACCAAAGTGCTAGAACAGCCAGCTTCTCCTAATTCAGATCTCTTTCAACAATTTCTAGAATTCATGAATTCCAAGACTCCCAAAGTCAATCTAATAGGTACTACCCTATTTGTCAAACTTATTCTCAAACTTAGATAATCGATAATGGCACTACACACTATATCACCAATTCATTATCCCGTCTTATTCATCACTTGCTAGTTAAATCGAATCTGGTCCAGCTTCCTAATGGTTCTTCTACACCTATCACACGTCGGTCAGATTCACTTAAACCCCTCCATTACTTTGCATAATGTTCGTTGTGTTCCCTCTTTTACTTTTAATCTTATATCAGTGCCTAAATTTGTCAATGAAAATCAATGTCAAATTATATTTGACAATGATTGTTGCACTATTAAGGATCGACACTCACTGAAGATGGTTGGGAAGGGTAGAATGGCGAATAGATTATATGTTCTTGAGGATGAAGGACCACGTGTTGCTGCTATTTCGTCCGACCAGCAAAGTCTCTGGCATCTTCGACTTGGTCACCCCTCTTTTCCCCAATTAAAGGCTATTTCAATTTTTTAATTTTGCTTCCAAACATGAACATTGTTCTGCATGTTATCTTGCCAAACAAACACGTTTGCCATTTCCAAATAGTATTATCTGTACTACTAGCATATTTTAATTGGTTCATTGTGACATATGGGAAGGCTATCAAACACCTTCACTCTCAGGCACCCACTATTTTCTTACTATTGTGGACGATTTTTTCCGTTGGGTTTTTCTTATGCGCCACAAATCAAAAACATAATTGTACATTGAAAAATTCCGTAACCTTGTAAAAAATCAATTTTCTACAACAATATTAAAAATTTGCAGTGATAATGGAACTGAGTTCTTTTCATCCCACTTGAAAACTTTGTTGCATAATAAAGGAATATAGCGCTCACACTCTTGCGTTGCCACCCCACAACAAAATGGAGTGGTAGAACGGAAGCACAAGGATTTATTGAATATTGCTCGTGTCCTTTGTTTTCAAGCTGGCCTTCCTATCAAGTTTTGGGGAGATTGTATTTTATCTGCTGCTTACTTACTAAACCGGTTGCCTACACAACCTTTACATGGTAAAACCCCTTACGAGATTCTTTATGAAAAGAAGCCCAAGTATGAGCATCTTCAAGTGTTTGGGTGTTTATGCATATAATATTGGAAAATCTCACAAGTTTGACGCACATTCTGGCAAATGCATTTTTATAGAATATCCTTTTGGCCAAAATACTTATAAATTATACGATCTTAATATCCAAGAAATTTTTACGAGTCGTGATGTTCAATTTTCTGAAGATACCTTTCATTTCCACAATATAAAGGAAGTCCATAGTGATGTTGTCATACATCTCCTTATTCATGAACCTCTTGAATATGTCGACCCTCATACCATGCCCACTCCACATCCGAACGCATCTCATATGCCCACCCAACCTAACATTGCCCCACCAATACGGCGATCAACTGGGGTATGTGCGCCTCCTTGACACCTCAAGGACTTCCAATGCTACTCCATTCATCCAACTCAATCATCTGAATTGGCATCAAGGCATCCATTAAAGGCATTAGGTACCCCATCACCAACTACCTTCATCTTCAACATTTCTTTCCTAACTACCAAGCTTTCTTCACTTCTCTTCTCCACCATTCTAGACCATCGTCCTTCCACCAGGCGATGCAGTTTGCAGAATAGCATGATGCTATGGCTGCTGTTTGTGCACTCGAAAAAAATTTCACTTGGGACGTCGTTGATTTACCTCCCAACAAACACTTCATTGGATGCAAATGAGTGTATAATCTCAAATACCATGTTGATGGCACCATTGAGCAACATAAGGCGTACATCGTTGCCAAAGGCTATACCCAAACAAAGGTTGTAGACTACACAGAGACCTTCTCACCAGTTGCTAAAATCACTATCATTCCATGTCTCTTGTCTATTGCCGCATCAAATGGTGGAGTCTATTCCAAGTTGACGTCAATAATGTCTTCTTACATGGTGACCTCTCTGAACAAGTATACATGACTCTCCCTCCTGGTCTTACCCGATAGGGGGAGCATGAAGTATGTCGGCTAAAAAAATCATTATATGGGCTCAAGTAATCGCTCAAGTAATCATCTCGCAATTGGTTCTTTAAACTTACTGAAACCTTAATACAACTAGGTTTTACTTAGTCAAAGGCAGACTACTTATTATCATCTATGTGGATGACATAATAATTGCATGCATGAAACAATCAAGAGAAAATTACAAATTTGAAGTCTGTCAACAACAGCAAGTTTCAGCTAAAAGATTTGGGTATATTAAAATATTTTTTGGGTATTGAAGTTGCCCGTTCCAAACAAGGCATATTCTTATCTCAAAGGAAATACAACATGGATACTCTGAGTGAGGCCGGGTATAACGGTGACAAACCAAACGAAACTCCCATGGAGCAACATTTGAAACTTGATGATGAAGCAGGCCAGCCATTGAAAGACCTCACATTTTACAAAAAATTGATTGGACGGCTCGCTTATCTCACCATCCCACGACCTGACATCTTACACAACGTCCAATTACTAAGTCAGTTCATGTCGCAACCCAATAACACACATGGACGCAGCCTTTAGAATTCTTCGGTACATCAAATCCATGCCAACCTTTGGTATATTTTTATCTTTATTTAGTAAAATTAGTGTCAAAGCTTATTGTGACTTAGATTGGGCCACGTGCCCAATAACGTGAAGATCCACTTCAGGCTTTTGCATCTTTATTGGGGAAATGTCTATCTTTATTGGGAAAATCCAATATCATAGATTGTAAAGAAGCAAACTACCATTTCAAGGTCATCAACAGAGGCTGAGTACAAGTCAATGGCTCTAACGACATGCGAGATGATTTGTATAAAATAGTTATTAAGCAATATTGAAATCAAACATCAACAACTAATAGAATTATATAGCGACAATTTGGCAGTAGTTCACATATCTGCAAATCTTGTATTTCATGAGAGGACCAAGCATATAGAAACTGATTGTCATGTTATAGGGGAGAGGATTAGAATGGAGAGATTCATACCAAACATGTGGAGACTCAAAATCAAGTTGCTGACATTTTCACTAAGGCTTTAGGTAAAGATGTGTTCATCAAATTAAAAAGCAAGTTAGGCCTCTCGGTGCCAACTTGAGGGCGGGCAAGTGTTAGACGTTACACAACTTCTAGATAAGAATCAGCAGCATCCTGAAACATATTGAGCCGTGATTCCCTGTCTTGCCTTATCTATCATTGATTTTGTATATATATCTTACGTTGGGTAAGGCTTTGTCAATAATGAATGAAGATTCTTTCCATCTTCACTCTTTCCCTCTCTCTACCATTTAACATATGTTTTGCATGAACCTGTTCTTAAAATCATATCGGTAAAGGTAGATGACAAAAAAAAAACATTTTAAACATCAAACAATGCGTCTCTTTTTGGTCTTTCACCTAGTAGTATGATCTCGATCAATTTTTCTCTTTCTCTTTCACGAATATATATATATATATATATATATATATATATAGCCGATCCAATCTCTTATTTCAAAAGGTGTTGCGGAGCCCCTGTTTCTCCACCAGCAGCAGATGGTGATGGTGGGTGTTCACGGTGTAGTCACCTCCCACACATTGATGGAGCAGAAGAGAGGGAAACAAGGGAAAACTAAAGGGGTTTGAGAGGAAGTTCAGAGTGGGGAAGAAAGAGTGTTGTTCGGGGAGAGAGAAACAAGGTGCAAGGAGCAAAACGAAAAAGCCGCCCGATCTTTCTCAGAGCGACGGCTAGGATGAGCCGAGAGAATGGAGCGGCGGCTAAGCGGAAAGATTTTCCTTATATATATATATATATATATGTGTGTGTGTGAGAGAGAGAGAGAGAGAGTGTGTCTGTGTGTGAGTTTCAAACAGATTAATTTTCTTCTTCCAATCTTCCATTCGAATAGGATTGTGTTGTTCTTTCAAACAGCTACATAATTTGAGATGGGCCGGCGTAAGTAAGGAGTAGGTGAATTCAGGAACCCATGAAACCGGATCCATGCCCCGCAATAATCAAAGCCCCGCGCAAGTTTTGATTCTTAGAAGGCACAGAAAAGAGCTATTTGATTTTTTCAGCGAACAAAATAGGTCAGTTCTCTTATGTTCCGACATGTACGCATTATTGCAATATTATTGAAATGAGTCAAGATTTTTAAACTATACTGCAAGCTTATCCCTTGCATACCCACTAACGTGGCCAATCCATTTACTTAGGGGCATGTACTGTGATAAATACAACCCTCAATAAATTTTGTAATTAATATTGCACAACTGTATTCGTAGTATTTGTTCAAAGCGGTAGTATTTGTTCCATGTGGTATGAGTCAAGCTAGGGTTAGGCTGGGCGGCCCAAGGTTAGAGAAAACCTAGCTCGGGCAGGTCCAAGTTCCTTGCCGGAAGCTTAAGGCTGCCCGCTTAGTTATTGGGAGTCTTCATACCCATCGAATACCTGGTTTGGTATTTATCTTTATTTAAAACTTTTAATATTCTATTTTTTTAATATCTCAAAAACCATCTATCAAGTGCCAAGGAGTTTGTAAGGAAGCCATCTATCATCTATGACACATGAAAAACACATTAAAAGTTTCTAAAAAAGCCATCGGCAATGCTCACAAATTTTTAAGTGAGGTGAACTATTTTAAAGAGTGATCAGTGGACGAGGCAGTGTCAGCCATATCAAATCAGGTTAACTCGGCATTTTTTAAGTGGTTTTTACAGAATAAAGCAAGCAGAACCCATTTAAAGATAAAAAAGTAAGAAGAATATGAAGATAGCTGCAAATCAGAAGCTCATGTTTTCACACAAAACCAGGAGCAGTTTGCAACTTTTTTTCATTGGATTCCCAGTGCAGCAAGAATTAAGGAGGAGGAGAACCGTTTATTTGTCTGCAAAACGGTTGGGTCAACAGCAAACACATTAATAATGTTAGCATGCATGATATCCAATCTTGGTATAAGCCCATGGGGGGGAATGATATAATCGCGCTTCTAGGGATCGTTATGCAGTGAATGATATGAGCGCCAGTTAAACAATCAATGGCTGAGTTGTCGTGTCTCGAGCGGGGGTTGTCGATGAGTTGGAATTGGGCCCAGCAATTATTTTCTTTGGATTGGGATCAGTTTGAGCTTTGTAGTTTTCCCTCTTTGTTAAAAGCCGCCAAATCTGCAGCTTGAGCTTATGGCCCATTACACGACCTCTTGCCTTATCGGATCTGAGATCAACAGCTTTAACCGCACTCCTTGTTGTTCTACGGGACGAACCTTTCTGTTTGTAAATCTGAGACAAAGTTCGAGTTACTTTTTTCTTCATTTGATGAACTTTCGCTTTTGGTGTGAAGCATCTGCCACATTAAGTTGATTGAAGGTTCTGAATGGAAGTCCCATCGGCCTTGTTTGAGCTCATCAAGAGCAATATGGCCAAAGTGTTATTAGTAACCGACAGGAGCAATAACTTTGATAGCTCCAATAATTGCATAATTTGCATTCATCCAAGTCGATTAGGTACATGTAAAGTTCATGGATGATCGACCGTCAAAGCCGTCGCAATCTGTAGCTGAGGGTCGCCGAATGTACCGTGTCACCCATGCCATTCTTGCCCAACCGAACTCAGTCGGCCCCTTTGCCAGAGTGTCAATCCCGTCGACGGCGAGTCGCGTTACAGATACGTTGTATTGAGTATGACGGGCGAGAGAGAAAAAATCATCGCCAGATACCTACGCTTTTTACAGTCTTCCAGAGTAACGGTTCTGGCGCCGTTCTTATCGCATCCGCGATCCCACCGCCCCATTTATCTTCCAATTCCTCCTCTTGGGATCATTTCCCACTCTCTTTCTCTCTCTTTTTCTGGTTTTTGGTGGGGGAAGGGTGCCGCTTCTCTCTTTGGTGGTGCAGGAGAAGATGGGGAGGATGGAGTTCCTGAAGATGAAGACGGACGGAGTGAACGAGGAGTTGCTTGAATCTGATCTCAACGAGCTGGCCACGGCGGCCAGGAAGCTGGCGAAGCACGCCGTTTCTCTTGGTGGCGTTGGGATCGGGACGTCTATTCTCAAATGGCTCGCTACCATCGCTGCAATGTAAGTGTTGTTTTCTCTCCAAAACGCTTCGATGATGCGGCTTCCTGGGTGGTTCTCTTCACCATGTTGTGGGTGTTTGGCGTATGAATTTGGTTGTCTTGAACAAGGATTATTTAGCTTTTAGTTTTCTTGTAGCTGTCGTTGGCGAATTTGGTGGGAATCGAAGTTCGTACGTACGTAGGAAGTGTCACTTGAAATTGACCATGGTAGGGCGTGTGTTTCCTTGGGGAGGAAGAGTTTCTTCGGCTTCGGTTTTCCCTTGTAGTACGCCGTGTATGATTTGGTTGGCAATTCGTGTGTCCGATGTCCACTTTCTTTTTGTGTTTTCTTACTTGAGCAGAACTCAACGAGTTCTGCTAGATCAGTTTTGGATTTCTCGAAGCTGGTTAGTACGTGGGTTGAGTAAGAATATTTTGTCCTTCTGGAGCAGATCCAGAGGTGAAATAGCCGCGTTTCTTTTCAAGGGTCAATTTGGTTGCTGGCAACTGATCTTTAAGGCTTCTTTTGTACTTTGATATTTTCAACAGAATTTTTTGCAGTTTCCTTTCCCATCTGACAAGTAATGAACTATAGGGCGAATGTTAAATCTTGGAGGACCAAGTTGGTGGTTTTTAATTGCTTCTCTTTGTTATTGGGAAATTTAGTCATCATCATTTGGACGTTTAAATTCATTTTTTATATGGTCAGTTCGTGCGTTGAATTTGTTATTGGTCGTAAATTCTGCTTTCTCTATTGAATGAAGCATGGTAATGTTATGGCATTAACGTTACCTCTGACAAGTAACAAATCTGAAATATTTTTCTACTTGCATTTCAGATATTTGCTGATATTGGATCGGACAAATTGGAGGACTAACATGCTGACATCCCTTTTGGTCCCATACATCTTTTTTTCACTTCCAGCAGTTATATTCTCCTTCTTAAGGTGGTGAAATATTTTTTTTCCCTGTTCTTCTTTTGTACCCTTTGCCAATTAAAGGGTCATAATACATCTGTTGTTTTACAGAGGACAAGTTGGAAGATGGATAGCTTTCATTGCTGTTATTTTGCGATTATTCTTCCCACGGCATTTCCCAGGTACATTTTTAGCCGTGTCAATTAATTGCTTTACATTTTACAACCTGCTTCTTAATGTAAAATTGCTAACTTTTTATCGGTAAATACACGTACAAGACGTAGACAGGGATATTTCTGTTTATTATCTGGTTGTTGTTCTCTAAACTCCAACCCATAACATTTTTCTTTTGACAAGTGCTTACTTCCTTCTAGAGAATGTAAACCTGCAAAGTTTCTTCTGCTTCTTCAAAGTCTCTTTCACAATTTCATTGTCACTTGATGACATGCTCATTTCCTTGTTTTTTCGCTATGGGATTGATTCAATATGGAATTAAATCATGAACTGTCATTCATTGATCTTTTATTCTATTTTTTGATATTCTCCATGGTACTTTCCCCGTAGGTTGTGTTCCTAAGATTCCTCCAAAATTTTTATGCTTTTTCTGTCGGTCATTAGTTAAATATCAGTTTCATGATTTCATCAATTTGTGCAACGGATTCATCATATAATCAGAATCATGTGGTTGCTGCCTTCCAGTTGTGTTGAGTTGTTGCCCTATGGTTATGAGAGAACACACTCATTCTCTTATTGGGTTAAGCAAACCATTTTGGTGTAGCTGCAACTTAATAGTGAACCGGTAATTGATTCATCATATAATCATAAGAATGTGGTTTAATGCTTTCCAGTTATGTCTTAGTCTTTGCCCTATGTTTGTAAAAGAACGTACTCTGTTCTGTTATTGGCTTAAGTAAAACCGTTTTGGAGTAGCTGCAACTTAGTAGCGGATCAGAATGCTATGTGAGGCTTCATCTTATGTGTTGTTTAAGTATGGGGCAATGCTCAATAGCCTGCTCCAGTAATCCATTCTGTTCAAGGCAGATGGTAGTTCTCATAAAAGTCACCGGTTATGCTAAAGTCACTTTTATCCTCCATTTCGGTTTAGATGGACATATCTTACTTTGATCTGCCGATGGATCTTTCTTTTTGTGGCCAAATAAGAAAGAAAGGCTTGTCTTCTTCCAAATAAGGTTCGATCTTTTAATGAACTGTTTGTCTTTCTAGCAGTAATCTCCTTGATCAATTTATTGGCCTCCTGTAAATCATGATTGTTTGGGAAATTACTGAGGAAGACATGGCCTGGTTTGGAATGTCCTGTACATGAAATAATGTCTTTCTTCTTCGTTCCGTATGAAACAGCTAGCTGTCTTTTCTCCTGCAATTGAATGTTATGAACTTCATTGCAAGTTGATGTTTCATTTTAGTTAACATATCACTTAATTTTCTATTTGAAACTTTCTATACTTTTCCAGTGTCTTTATCTTTCTTGATTAGGATAACATCAGTCTCCTTATTTGGTAGCTTTTTACTTTTTTCCTTCTGGCCTCAAGCTATTCATCATATTATTTTCATGACTTAAGGTGACCAGTTTGTCACTTTTGCCTTTAACTCTGTGCCTTAACTCTGAGTTTGGAAATTGTGGAAGACCAGTTTCATCAAGATGAGTTCTATGTTTTGCTAACATGGGACACTTGTATAGTTAAATGGGTTATGTTGTTTATCTGGTATAACTTGGCCTCTAAGAAAATCCTTCGTTTTTATCTTTCATTGTAGGGAAAATGAAGAATTGACATGGAAATCATATAGATGTCCAAATTTTCACAACTCCAATGTGCTTGAGTTATTAAATGGCAAATCTTCATTCCGTTTGTGTTTTAACTGATCAAGCACCAAGGGAAACAAATTTAAGTTTCCTGAGATAGGTAAATGGGTCTTACGAGAACAAAAAAATGAGCAAACAGAAAGAATTGTATCATGGATGAAGCTTGCTTTAAAGGTAATGCAACTTCAATAGTCAGCAATATAAATTGCTTAGATAAGCTTTTAAAGGCTAACATTCACTGTCATTCATCAGAGTGGAGTTGTCTTGTGAGAAGGGGCTTTATGTCCTATAACATACTTATAATAGTATTATATTTAACAAATGCGTTTCAAGGCCAAGTTTGGACTTCATTATTCTTGGGAATTGTGAATCCTTTCTAGGTTGTGGATGGAGATGTTTGCGAACAAGTCATGCTTTATTACAGGGAAATCAGATGGATGCTTTTGGAATTGCTTTTATGCATATCATGAGATTCTTAGCATAATGGAGCCACTTCTGTACTTCATGTTATATGTCATGATATAAATTTCGATGGCACATCATGGTTTTATTCTGCTGTGGATGAAAAAATTCATCTGCTCTGACTGTCATACATGCTACCGCTTAAACTGACTCTTGAGGAAGCACGTCTGCTCTAAAAACTTAAATTTATTGTATCAGCAATTGCATGCTTGTTTTTGCATAGGTTTCTAATTGAATAATTGAAAAAGAAAATACGTGCTTTCTGTTTTGATCCTTCCAACACAATTAAACTTGGACCATTTTTTAAATGTCACAGATTGGTTGGAGATGCCAGGGTCGCTGATTCTGATCCTTGTGGTTGCACCCAGCTTCTTTGCCTCCACATTAAGAGATGGTATTGTTGGAGTCATCATATGTCTCATTATAGGTGCATACCTTCTTCAAGAGCATATCAGGGCATCCGGTGGATTCAGGAACTCATTTACCCAGAGCCACGGAATCTCTAACACTCTGGGCATCATAGTTCTGCTTGTCTATCCTCTCTGGCGCTTGGTGGTTTATTTTATCTGAGGACCTGTGTGATCCTACTGTTTTTAGTTTTACGGTTTGTTGACTTGATTATGCTCTTAAAGACCTCCTTTGTATATCATGTGCACACTCGCATGTTAAGACTAGCTCTTCAAAAAAGATGCTAGTGTTCTTAGTTGTTTGAGACTACTCTCCTGTGAATGGATGTTTTTCTGCAGTTGCTTGGAAGATGGCCTTTTTGATCTTGCATGAACTGAGTTCCTCATCTGGAGACTGAGGCCATCAAATGAACCAGTTTCACTGCACCAGAGTTTTACGTATGTTACTATAGAGCAAAATGGTGAGCAAAATTCCTTTTGATGCACATGGCTTTTCAGATCTTCTCTTTGCAGTTGATCGGAGATAATGTAGGAATGATCTGTTAAAAGCCATAGTCAAATAAGCTGGGTATACGTTTATCTTGAAGCAATATCCTTGAAAACTTTTTCCACTGGTCGGATTATAGCATACGGCACACATAATCAAAATTGTCGCTTTTCTCAGTACTCAGCTCCGGATGGAGACTGTGCGTAGATGTCGCTAGTCATGAAGTGACGATCCTTGGCACTTACCACATCTTCTGAGCGGGGTGGGACTTTGAAGTTCATTTGTGTCACATATAACCTGAATAGTTCAAATCCAAATTTGGTCCCTTCTGAAGTCAAATCTGAGTTAGAGGACTTCATCGGTCGTATCTATGTGGACAGAAAGGGAAGAAATTTGCCGAATACACGAACTTATTACATCAGATATTCTGATGATTTTGGATTCATTTAATACTGCGGCCATCGTTACGGTTTTGCATCAATTCAACTTTAGAACTGGCTTAGTTGAAGGCTGTTTTGCATGCTATTCAACAAGCTAAGAAGGCTTTTTCTGCACTAAATCTTACCCACCTTGTACTTCCTTTGCATAGGGTCAAACCTGTTAGGGTAGCCAATCACCAATGCTTGTACCGTAAAGTCCCTCACAGTAGTGTATGTCTTTCAGAATACAGTAGTACATTTCTTCCTCTGAATTGATTGATCACCTAAATTCCAAAGGTTCAAGCATTCAAAACTCAACGGGCGGCATATATAAAGTGAAAATTTTAGCTGGGGTGCCCTAAAAAAATCAAATAATTGCAGAAAATTCAGCTATAAGCATCGTTCGAACAAGAGAGCCTTGCTGGAAACGATTTTCTTTTTCCTAATTGGAGTTTCGTCCTGCTTTATTTCGTGTCCTCTGCTTTGTCGCATTTTTCTTTAGTGCCCTAAAATAAGATTTCTTCCCGAATATTCTGCTTCTCGGCTTCTGGCGATCATTTCCGTTCACTTTCAAGCGTCGCCCTTGTTTGAACTGGAACCCGATCTTCATTTTTCACCCTTTTCTTCCCCTTTTCATGATAAAGAAAGCCTCCAAAATGGGTACACGCTCTTTCCGTCATGCAATGAAACTCCGGGAGAAAGAAATCAGATATAAAGCAGCAGATCTGAAGACTCGAATAAGAACTTGAACTTCGCTTAGATTGCTTCCAGTATAATGGTGGTGACATTTTTCACTTTTTACCCGTTGGGTGAAAACAGAAAGGGCATTTGAGTCTTTTTTCAGTGGAACCCTAAATTCTGACCCTATAAAACGCCTCTCTTGGGTGGTTTGATGGCTGGACGAGCCTGAGAGGGGAACTTGCAGTTGCAGGTCACCCACACTTTTAATCGTTGGTGGGGTTCAAGCACAATCATTTTCACCGTCTTTGAGTTGCGAGTTCTGTAACGACGGGCTCGCCTTTCTCCATGATGAGCAGAAAATGATGACCAGTCTGAACTCCATTCTCGTGCTTCGTGATGTCTACCGAGGCATTTGACTGAGAGGAAGGCTCCCCATCACAGCCCTTCATCTTCTCCTGTTTTTCTCCGTTTATCAATATCTCTTCTACCTTCCGCTGGTGGTTGATTGTTTTTGTTCTACCAATCATGTGCAGAGGATCTGGTTGATTATCTTTGTTCTACCAATCATGGGCAGAGGTTCTGGTTGATTATCTTTGTTCTACCAATCATGGGCACATGATCTGTGGACTTCTATTTGGGTTTCTCTTTTCAGAAAAAAAAAAAAGGAAAACTCTTGTTGGGTTTGATTGCTTTCTATATGCTTTAATTACTCGGTTAATGTGTACTTAGCAATCAGTCTTTGATAAGAACTGATAGAAATTTAGTAAGAAAAAGGTTTATGTTAACTAAATTAATGCAGTGCCAACGATATCAGATTTTTCTGGTGATTCAATGAAAGTGATTAGTGAAAACATGTTGTGCGGTTAGTTTCTCTCTCTCACGCTTTTTTGAAACTTTTTTCTTTCTTCCCTTCTAAATGATGAATTTGAGGGGACTGTGGAAGGAAGCAGCGATGATGAGAACATTTTCTGTCATTACATCATGATGGAAAGGCACGTGATTATCTTTCAAGCACTTTTGAGCTGCATTTCATGCCATATCCACTTCTCTTTTTCTTATTTATGAGTTCGTTTCTTTAAAAGGTCGGATAGACTATATATATGACTTTCCCATGAGATTAGTCGGCTTTCTCAGTTTCATTATTGTTATAAATAGTCTTTCAGCTGCATTCGATGCCATATCCACTTCTTGTTTACTCATTTATGATTTGTTTATTAAAATCTCGTATAGACTATTTATATCAGTTTCCCTTAAATCTTAAAAGATTCTCTGTTTCATTATTATGCTCGGTAATTTTGTACTACCGTATTTTTCTTCATTGGTTGTAGTGTTGACGATTGATCTGTTGGATCCCTTTTTGGCTGAGTATTTTTTTCTCTTGCTGTCATTAGCCATTATTGAGTACCATGTATTTTTTTAATCCTAAAACGACAGTATATATATATATATATATATATATATATATATATATATATATATATATATATATATATATATATATATAGAGAGAGAGAGAGAGAGAGAGTAATCAGTCCAATTGGCTTCATAATGACACTTATAAGCTCATCAACACTATTCAATAGCATCAAGATAGCACTCTTCAACAAATATGGATATCTCCCAACCCCACTGGAGAGAGACTGGAGTCCCAAATGACAAAGCCATTTCGAAGACTATAATAAATTAATCATCATGTGAACGATTTCATGATAGATTTAAAGTCATTTGTTTTTATTATGGCTGCTACGACAGAAGGGAGGCAAAAGGGACCAGCCCCAATGCTCATGAAAACGGGTGATGAGTTTGCAGCTGCGTGAAGCCGTCTGGGCCGTTAAGTTCACTCAGTTTGTTTCTTCCTTTTCTTTAAAAAATTGATTTTAAAGACACCAAAATAAAAACATAACAAATTTCAGCTACTTAGAAGAGTTGATTTTCACTAAACCTACCGTATAAAACACGTAAGCAGAATTAGAGTTAAGAAAAAAATAAGAAGCTGAAATGGGCGGATAGATAACGAACTGGCGCACTTATTTTCCAGCAAATTTACAGAGAAGCGCCTCTTGATGCAAAATATTTTAAAATGAATGAGATGAATACAAGCCCTTTCACTCTCTAAGATGGCAAAAAAAGGTGATACAACCATCCGGTGAGAGAGAACCATCCGGCGAGAGGGAACCATCCGGCGAGGGCTGGATTCGACCACCTTTGCTGTCCGGCGAGGGTACAAACCCTCTCCGCCAGACAAGGGTCAAGACGACCTTTACTGAAACTGATGTTCAGCAAGGGTCAAGACGCTCTCAAAATTGATGTTCAGCTTCTTTGATTGCATTAGCAGGTTTCTTAAAATAGAATTCTTTGGTAAACCAAAACTCGTTTTATAATTAAAAAAATTCCATGTCTTCGTTGTTGTTTGAGATACAAGAGTCGCTTTTGCTTTTCTTTTTCTTTTTTCTTTTTTTTTTTCAAATTGACATTCTTTAACAAAAATAGGCTAGTTGAGAGTTGTTCAAGTTTTCCTAAAAAAGCAATTTCAGCTCTACTCTGTGTTACCCTTGGCTAGTAGAGATGCATCTCCCATTGGCTGTCTTCGCTGTTTCAGTGGGGACCCTCGCTATAGATGGCGAGGGTCAGTCTACCCTCGTCGGGAACATGAAATAGGTGTCCCGGCGAGGGCAAATCTTGACACTCGGTGGTCTGACGGGGGGCCATCTCAACCCTCGCCGGAACAGCAAGGGTAGGGAGGACACCTGCCGGATTAACGAGGGCAGCCCTCGCTCTTTCCAGCAAGACCCTCGCAACACCGTCGCCGAAACAGCGATCACGACCCTTGCTTCTGTTCCCGGAAAGGGTCGACTGTCCCTCGCTGGCCTGGCAGCGAGGCCCTCGATGGCCTGGCAGCGAGGCCCTCGATGGCAAAAGCTCCGTCCACCAAACTAGGGGTTTGAACCTAAGATTTTCAAATCAAAGAAAGCCAAGGTTCCATGGACATAAAATGGCAGGATATCTGGCCGGAATCGGACTAACAGTCAAATTTCTTGTTTATTTCAATCACATGGATGAAACTTAAGATAACTTTTATCTGGCGGAGCCAAAAATTTAAGGGAGTGCACAAACATGTAAATTAGTAGTTGAGGGAGGGCACTCTTCTATGCAGGCATATTTGTGGCTCTTCCACTGCTCTTCAGCCCAACCAAACTACGCGAATTTCCTGTTATTGCAGATGGTATGTTACCGCTGCACGTTTCATCATTATGCAGGCTATATTTTAAACTGGTGTGCGTCCTCTATCCTTTTAAACTTCATCATGGTTAGGCAACATCTTCCATTGCCGTAGAGAAATCCGTAACAGAATGAATAAATGCAAGAATATCCAGAATATAAGAAATGATTTATTGAGAGAAACTTGAATAACGATGATGATCCAATGAAACGTACGGCCAAAAAATGCTGCTGGCAGAGCTAAAAATTCCTTTCTAATAGAAGTGACGTCCATACGTTACAAGCATAAAGATGGAATACAGAGCCTTCGACTGATAGAACATGAGAAACAATATAGTCATATGGCACAAATACGTAAGGTACACCAGGAAGCGCTCAGTCAAATGCATCCATGGTAGAAAAGGCTCACTGAATACGGCTAAACTACGCTCAGTGAAATGCATCCATGGAGGAAAAAAACTCACTGGAATAAGACAACCATGATGTCGTCTAAATATGTACAACTCAAGCGGCTTTTACATTGCAAGCATCTCTTTCAATTCAGCAACGGATAGCAAGGTGTCCTCCGTAGGATAAATCTTGGAAACTAATACAACAAAGCTTTCGTACTTCTCAAGGAATTCCTTCTGCAAAAACGGGGGGAGACCAAAATCTTAGTTATTTTGGTACAGCTTGCTATAGAAATGGAAAAGAAATGTCAAGAAAAAAAAAACACAGGTTCTTAATGGAAGACATTCTTCCCGCATCTTCAATGGAGAACGTTGCTCCAAAAGCAGACTAAACCTGACACTACACAACAGTAGGGATATAGTTCCATTAGCTTATGGAACTACATTCAGGTTCCAAGACAGAATGCTAGCCACAACAAGTGAAAGTAAAAATCTGTAGCCAATGGCCCATACGTGGCCTCACTGACTTTCATAGAAACCAACGTGAGGGGACTGGCCTTGGCAATTGACAATTTTGCATCCACTTCAGCATTACCATAGACCAAGCTGTAAATTTACTGTTTTCACAAACCAAAAACTCATAGTCGGCTGACAGTTTGACAACACACACAGTAGTTTCATTATTGACCATAGATTGCATCCTCAGTAACAAATATCCCCAACAAACCTTGCATTTATCCCATAGTGAAGGCAGCAGTTCCTCAGACGTTAAATTTTTCTGCAATCTTTTGTACATGGTGGCAATCAATTTATCCATCTGAAACAGGAAACGCTGTGATGCTTGGGAAAAATGTCACAACCAGAAAGGAGAAAGGATTATATTACATGTTTAGCTTACCACAGGTAGAGTGGCCCTCAACACCTTCCGAAGATCTGTTTTGAACAGACCGGTTTGGTAAGGGATCTGAAAACAAATACCATCAGCTTGAGTACCTAATTTCAAGTGAGGAAGCTGTAAACTACTTCCATATACTGTCACACACGAAATTTTGCATGCTTTATGATGCCATCAAGATCACTTCAAAAGGAATGGGCAACAACCAGTAATATACAAAGGAAGCTAAGGGATCCAAAAAACCATCACAAATATTTCCCAAAAAAAATCAGATCCTCGCATCTAAGAAACCAAAGTTTGAAATGATTATTAGGAGATGTTATAGACCATGCTGACTCAACCAGTTGCAAGTCAACGAGAAGAAATACAGGCTACTACAGATGTGGGCATAAATTGTTGCACCTAAGTGTATCTCTTTTGAATGGAGAGCCATTAGATTACTGCTGCAGCCATTCACTTTAAAACCTAATAGCTGATCTTTGAGGCTTTTGACCGCATAAGATGCTGCTGCACAATCTCACTTTTAGGATATTCTCTCTAGGGCAGTGTTATCCATATCGTACGATACGGCTCCAATGATATATATCTTATATGTTGGAAAAATCTACATGATATGCCTGCAATACATTTTTTCATGTGTATCGTAGGTTTAACAACTGTTATACGATACGGCCCGTATCTTATGATACGGTCCTTATCTTACGGGTGCAATTTTTAGGAAAGCCCATTTTGATTTCTTTTTTTTTTTAAAAAAAAAAATATTTCTTCCCTTCCATTTATAACACTTTTAACATCTCCAAAAGCGGGACTTTTTTACTGGTTTCAGAGAGAACTTGCCAAATAAATAGTCAATTTGAGGGGAGATCACCAATTTGAAGGGAGATTTGTTGTAGGAAACCCATTCCTGAGTTGAAAAAGAGGCTTTTTGCGTTTCTTCTTCTACAAAAACTATACAATCCCTCAATTATCAGTTTTAAGAATATTAATATTGTTTTGTAAAGTTTATCATATGTTTATATTTATTTTATGAAGTTAATTGTTTTATTTTTTAATGTGTTGTCAACATATTATGGCTTATGAATGATGAATCATGAATATTCATTATGTGTGATGAATTTTTTTATAGAACACATTTTTCATGATTTTTTCTGAATTTTCTCTATTTCTTTTTTTTTTTATGATTAAAAATAATTTTACAATACGTTTATGATAGATTACAATATGTTACGATACGAGGTAATTGGTCAGCCTGACCGATAAGCGTTACAATATGCCTTTTACAACATTGCTCTAAGGGATTATCTTCTAACATTCAAAATCGATTTCCTTTTTGAAAAAAAAAAAAAGAAAAGAAAAAGAGAACAATCTCAGTCAAAATACTTTATATATGTCTGTGTGTGTAAAAAGGCCCTGGTCAAGGCCCAGCTGGGTGCCTAAGCAGCACTAGTCCATCGTAGAAGGGAGAACAAAGAGAAATAAGAATAATCAGAAAAAATAAAAGGAAAGAAGAGAGGTGAAAAGGGTTTCAAATTCCTCCATAACAACTAAGTTGTTAAAAGATAAAAAGAAAACAACAACGTTACACTTCAGCACAAAAATCCAAAAAAAAATTGTTCTTTTACTTGGACTGCCACGTAACACCCAGACCCACTTTTGACTAATTAGAACCGATCATGATTCACTAATCCAGTTACAAAGCTCACATGGACGTGCAACACTTGACATGCATATCCAGTAATGACACGATATGATACCTTTTGGACATTGTCTATTCAACATGGTCGGTATTATGCCATTAACTCCGCATCCCTTTTATAACGTTGGCTGCATATTTTTCCGTTCACTTAACAGACTGCATATCTTACATTTCTTTAACAACCTCGTTTTCACCTGTAACATACTTTTAACTGCAGTTATCCAGGATTTGCTCCAAGAACTTGAGCTTGAGTTGGCATTTATATTTCATTGCTTTAAGTTAAGAAGCTTGTGTAAATATGGACATACCTCTGTGTTCGTGAATCATGCTCTTATGATCTTATTCTTTGAAACACCATGTTGTTTTTACCATTTTTTGCATCTTTATGACAAATGTAATTCTTTTTCCACATTAATGTTCTTGAACCCATTAAGACATGCATTATCAAATTCAATAAGAATATGTTATTGGAATCAGTGGCAACTGGCAACATATATTGCAGCGTTAACAAGCAATGTATTATGTATGTTCTAGAGTATCCTTATGCTATGTCAGCTGCGCATTTCAATAGTGAACATGCACAGACAAATTAAAGAGATACATTCTGACTTATTTACCTCCTCTGCAGGAATGGTATACATCAAATCTTCGATTTTACGACCAAACTGAAATAACTTGTCAAATACCTGAAAGAATAATCAGGAAGATGAATGAAATACTTATCTAACATATGATAAGATTTGCACATTGGAATTGTCATACCCAGAGAGAAAAAACAAAAAAAAGTAACTGTAGTCACAAGTCCCAACAGCTTATGGACAAGCTGATGGAGGGTAAAGAAGGATGACCTGCTCCCATACTTACAGTGTATATAATTGAAGTAATATTCCGTGTGCAAGCCTGCTCATATGACTCACTAGCTTGATGGTAAAATTTAGCAAGTGTTGGCACAACATTGGCTAGGTCATAAAGGCTGCATGAACAATAAGTATGTGCTTCTCTTCAGCATGTTTTCTAGAGATAGGCATATAGGATAGAAATCACTTGCTAACCAAGAAAAATTGGGATTCAAGGATATAAATTCTTCACCTGTTCTGAAAAGCAGCATAGTTTTCAAGAAGTACAACATCAGCATACTTAGGCTCAGTTTGTGCAATGCGATCTAATGTTGTGAACATTACGTTAATCTGCAAATATGATCATCCCTGAGTCATAAATAACTTACAAATCACTGGTGGAGAAAAAACAATGCAGAACTAGGACAAAACACACAAAATCATGTTCACCAAAACGCTTTTACTACTGAAAATCCTGTAAAAATACAGCTAGGTTAGCACGTTAAACATCTGCTCCTTACAGCACAAACGGGATTATTTGTGCTCAAACTACACGAAGCACCCTTTTTTCCAACGAAAAATAGGGAGGGTTAAAAGTGAGTGTTGTATCTATTCAACTTAAAGAGTTGCTGGTTCGGTAGAATGGCCTCAGCACATGAATATTCTGACATTAGAAAAGAACAGAAGTCATGAACTCCTTGGGGTTTCAGCTCCTCGACAGAGCAGTCCACCAGTGCAGTTATCTCAGCTACATTGAATAATATGGCAAATTGGTCGAGGAACTAATAAATATGACAGAGCCATGAACAGTGTTGCAGCTGATTTCGTGTCAAAATCTACATGACAAGAAGATTTTCTACTATGTCACTTCCCTTGCAAAATGACTAGAGAGATACTTGATGACGCCTCACTTACAAATTTTGTATATGCTTGGTCAACCAAGTCCCTGGACTGCCCTTGGATGTACTGCTCCATGCGTGTTGCAAGAGTTGCAAACCTATAAAATAGAAATGTTCCATCTTAGGTTCCATATAAGAAATACTAGCAGATTCATTCCCAAGCAAAAAGACCAAACAGTTGCACTGAAAAACAGATTAACGTTACTGTCTATCTTATATAGGCCAAATGATGATCATAACAGAGCACAACTATTATCCAAACGTGTAAAGGTTGTCCCCCTCCTTCCCTTCTCTCTGTTCTACAGCCACATATATATATATATATATATAGAGAGAGAGAGAGAGAGCCACACCTCTTACTTCCTTTTAAAAAAATTAAGTTTTAAAAAGAATACTCTTAGAGGATACAGTCAAATTGCACTGGATACAAGTTTGACTATATCCTTACCCTGTCTCCAGTTGGACCATATCTCTGCGTCAAACCCATTCAACATGGACACTGAGGCCAAAATGCCATATACCTGTTACACAGGACCTAGGCAGGAATAGCCCTTTTTTAACCACTCCCTATCAGCAAAGGGATACTTAGAATTTTACTAGAATGTTCAAGAGGCACCTTAGATAACAAAAGAAACAAATCACTAAGCTTCCTTAAATAACTAATGGCAACCATCCTATGTTTACTTCATATGGAACCTGCACTTTTACCTTGGAATATATGGGAAGACACCATAAGGACGAATGCTTTTTTCATTGCGCTCAATTTGGTAACAGGCTTCATCCACAAACTGTAAGAAAGTTACATAATGAACACAACCAAGACAACTATAAACAAACTGTGGATGTATTTGAATGAAACCTTGTTGAACTGTGAGGAGATCTTAGACTCAAGGTCATCCAGCAACCGACGCACAAAACCCGCTGCATCAGCTTTCTGGCCAGAGAGGTACTTCTCGGTAATCCCATGCATGGATATGCAACGGAGAGGATCAATCTTGTATGCCCAATCTACTACTGCATAGAAGTCCTCCTGAAATCATTTAAGCATGCAATCTAAGAAGAGATTCCCTATCATCAAATTGTAAGTTCTTCCTACCAACTCTTCTCAAGGCATGAGAAACAACAATGCAGCATGCATACATGAGTCATAGGTCACACTTCATAATGTAACACCTAAAATATCAACTTTCCAGAGCAAGAATGACAAAGTCATTAAAAATGCAATATTAACATATGATATTTTGAAACTTGAATATGCTAGAGCCAATCAATGTTACATATCAACCCCTGTTAGGCTAACATTTTATGAACATTTGCAACTGTAACAGGTATTATTACTGGAGTAACTGTAACAAGCATATGTAACATCTAACTCATCATCAATCCTACCTGATAGAAGATTACATGTTGAACAGTACTTCTGTAAAGAAAAGCTATAAAATTTTATCAGCTACATAACCCACTGAAAAACCAGTGTTCATCAAGCAACTTCCTGGACTATAAAAGTCTTCTAGTTCATCTATAAGGACCTCAAGATCAAGAAATGCAAAAAGACAGTATTAAAAGCAGAGAATTAGAGAAAACCAAGACTACCTGAATACCATCAAGAAGATCTTTAAGAGCTTCATTTAGTGCTTTTAGTTCAGCAGCATCTTTGCCTGCAAAAAGTGCAATCAAGAAAATCACACAGTTCATAACTAGTTCCTAGACCTACACAAATAAACTGTGAAAAAGCAAAAACCCAGAAGCTACCAGGCTTTAAATCATTCCCATCCGCATCCATGGGACTAAGATCTTCGTCATTAAGGTCATCACTGTGAGAATCACCCTTGTTCACAGAAGCAGAAGGAACCCCCTGTGGGACAAGGGCCAAGACCTCAAAGCACATAAAATGTGCAAAGAAGGAACTCTGTAATACCATAAAGTCGAAGAATTAATATCAAATGATAGAAAAGCCTTACATATGTATCTACAATTGGAGATTCGTCATTTAGTAAGCAAACCTCATCAACCAGTAGAGGAACAAAAATGGTAAGCATTTTGGCATATGCTTCAGAGACAGAAGAAGTGTCTGCATTGGCCGCCACTTGGCTCGAACCTACAGAAGCTTCAAGCCAAAGAGTGGGATTCCTTGATGCTTTAGTACTTGCACGAAGTTCACTTGCAAACTCACGAGCCTGAAAAACTATGAAACAACTAAGTACCAAAATGCCTTACAGCACAAAATGCTTTACCAACTATGTCACATAGGTACGGTGGTACGGCAATAATTATATATTTTTAATTCCAAAAAACAAAATGGATATCATCACATCATTAAGACGATGTTCCTTTCATAGTTCCTACATATAATCTCATAAAAAAACATAAATAGACTAAGACAATGTTATTTTTGTGGTTTGGATTGGTGTCGACCAGGAACTGATCCAAACGTACCGAGTCCTGGTATGGGTATGTGGGCTTGCCCCATGTACCAGTGTGACTTAGTTTACCAACAAGGTTATGCACAATTTTGGCTTTATCAAAGTGTTGGTTAATGCATCTCTGTCAAAACCAATTTTCTCAACAAAAAGTAAATAAATCAAATTAAAAAATTCTAAGCAATCCAAGCTGCCCCTACTAGTGCTCTCTTTCTTGTCCTTATTTTTTTTACTTATTGGAGATCCACTTATTTAGGCTTTGAACTAATCTTTATAGCACATTCTAAGTGATGGTATAAAGGTAATTTGCTGGGCTGCATTAGGATCACCTTTGGGTCAGTGACACCAAGTTTATACATTATTAGTATTCTACTAAGAGAAATCATGACTGTTAGTTAGTCTCTTAGCCTTTTTGAGACTGGAACCAAAGCTATTTGGGGGTGAGTTGGGATCCACCAAACCAGGAGACCAAACCCAGTGTGGAAGTGGGTTGGGTTGCTACAGTTAACACATTAACAGATAATGACTTCAGTACCGCCACTAGTGCTTGAAAAGGACAACATGATCAATTCTGAAACCAAGCATGCCATAAAGTCAGTAATTGGCTGAACAAAACAAGGCTATTATTAAAAGTGATGTGCTTATATTACGAAAGAAAAAGAGAAAATAATGACATTAAGGAAGGATTTCTAACCTCTCTACGAAGCAACAGATTAAGTGATCGACAATATTCTTTCCTAAGAGGAACCAAGCATGTCTTATCCAGACTCTACAAACAAAATTACATAGTTAACAGTTGACACTAGAAAATACAAAACCAATATGTGTATTTTTTATAAAAGGGAACCTTCAGGTGCTGCAGAAGTCGTGCATATGTCCTGCACTTATATCTCAAATCAGCATGGTCAGGCCTCTTCAACTGCCCTCGCTGCCAAAATTTAAATGGACAACCTACAGTTAAACTAGATAGTTGCAATGGATTCTATTTAACAACTAAGCTCCTATGGCATGTAAAGTGAGCCACCTGAGAGAAATAACTTTTGTCACTTATCATAAAATCCACCAAACTAGCAAAGTAATTACGAAGGAACTCAGATGCTCGCTTAACAAAAGTTGTCTTCAGCTTTTCAAGCTCTAACCTCTTCTCCTTAACCTGTCAAATATATGAAAACCCAAGCACTAATCAAATAACACAGAAATTGAAATAGTCAGTGGAAAACAGTTAGACAAGATTCAGGTCACCTGAAAACCAGAAAAAATTGGTTGGTTGGCCAATCAAGTGGCTAATGCATGCTAGCAATGTCCTCACTATAAAATACTTAAGGAGAAAACTGAATTCAACAATGCTAAACACTGTTCATCCAAATAAAACATTTATGTACAAGTGCACACACAAAAGTTATGCATTCAGACACATAACATGCATGCAGAGCTCCTTGACTGGAATATCTAGAGCTGATGTTCTGGCACAACTTTAAACTCAGATGAAATGATAAATACCCGTATCATCACTATCATTTCATAAAGAACAAGACAAAAAAAGGGGGCAATTTTAGAAATATAGAAGGAAAAGCAAACATAAAATAGAAGGTTTAGAAAATGTAGAAAGGAAAGAAAACATTGAAGAAGAAAAAGAATAAAGAACAATAAAAGAAGAAAAGTAAATACGTACGAAACAAACCAGAAGGAAGCTGCAAGTCAACTATTGTTTTCCTAGTTAAAACACCTAGATTGTTTGTTGCACAACGTCTTGATTCTCAAGGAGTAAGTAGCTGGAAAATGGTGAGCTATCTGTTTCTGAGGCACAAACGTAATTTGCAGATTATCTTTTTTTGAGGCACAAATTGAATTTGCAGATTTTGTTCAGACAAGCACATGAAAAACCAGGTTTGAAAAACATGGATCTCCAAAATCCCAACCTTTGGCCACTGTCATCCAAATGCCACCCTACTAAATCTTCCAAATGAAAAGGCAATAAATAATAGAGAATTATCATTTAAATGGTTTCAACTAAGCTAACTTCAAAAGGAAAGAAGATACTAAAGAACATACAGCTCGCATATTAGCATAACAGGGATCCAAGTTGGGAACCGCCAAAGCATGCAAGGCACCAGTTAACCATTCACAAGCTTCCACATTTTGAAGCATCCGTGCCTCATCAAATGAACCTCCTGTTAGTGATGCTGCATACTGGAATAAAACAAACGTCAGACATTTGAAATGGACAGCATGAATTCTAATCACAAGAATCATAAATATAATAAGTGCCACAAGATAAAAAGACAGATAATAGTGCAACTCAAGATGCTTGGCCACATACCTCAGAAGGAACACGCAAACGCCCAAGAAGTTTATCAAGCTCCTCAATGAGTGCCTTATTGTTTAGGGACTGCATCTCTAGCTTATTGTTTCTGGATTCTATCTGTGAGCCATAACATGTCTTATAAGCATGATTGAACACAGTACATACAAAACTTCAAGCAGGGCTTTGGTTTCTAAGGAGCCTTATGACTATCTGAACATGCTTAACCATGATACTACTTTGGCAGAAGTTAGCAGTAAGGCAGTATGAGTTAAAAGAAGTATAAAAATACAATAAAAAAATGACAAAGAAAAGAAAACAGTTAGAAGTATCATTTTTCCATTAATAGATCATTTGACTTTGAGTTTGAGCATTGTTATATTTCAAGATTTAGATTAAACCAGCTCCTCAACATGTAAGTAGCCTGGAGATCTTAATATGTGACACATAGGTTCAAGAAAAAAGAACCAGTTCTAACTGAAACTCGAAAATCTAGCATTCTATGAATTCCCTAACTTTAACCAAATGAAAATTTGTAAAGATTGCCAGTGATTGATTACTTCTACTTCTTGCCAATGTTGCGAAAACTTCAAGCCCCTAACAGCAATGGACAATGACTATTTATTATGATAATATTTTCAATGTTTCTCGCTGATTTGTGCATAGCAGTATAGCATTTATAGAGCAGCAGGAGGCATCATTCAGAATTACAAACTAGAACCAAAAAGAGTGTGAAAAGTTAGCCACTAAGTCAGGTGAAGCAATCAGCTAGCTGGATCAAACTAATTGGCAAAGCCAACCTAATATTTTTATTGTTAAGATCAGGCAGAATTGATGGTGGGCCAAAGTTGTCTCTAAAGGGCTTGTGCTATATCATGCTAGAAAGCATTGAGCAAAATGTATATATAGTGACAAGTACCAAATGGGATTTATTATCACATGTGATCGTGTCAAGTCAGGTTAGATCAACTCACACCTAATTCTTAATGTGAAGACAACGCTTATAATGACGACATCAACAATTATTGTAGGGGACAAAAAAGAAGGCTATATTCCATCCAGAATACCTTTTACAACGACAAAGTGATTTTAAAAGCTTTCCAATGCCAATGCTGAAAAGTGAGAACATAGATCAATACATTAATTTGAAACACTAAGAAAACTTTCATTTGCACATTGAAACAAATATTGCTCGGGTATTTATCAGCAAGATTTTTCAAAGAAATTATTTTTCAATTTTGTTTTTCTTAAGAAATCTCATAAATTCAAAAAATTGAAAAATGTGTAAATAGAAAATTATGAGCTTTATACTAATTTTCCTACAAAATGTTGAGAAAAATATTCAAAATAATTTTCAAGATTTAAAAAAATAACAAAACATTGGAAAACAAACACTTAAAGTACATGCTGAGAAAAAATTAAAGCAAAAAAAAATTATTTACTTATTGGTAATATTTTGGAAAAAAAATATGATCTTTTTATTTCAGCAAAAAAAAACCTTTTTTGTGACAATATTATGATATTATCAGAAAACACCAATGTCTGTGACAACACCTTTGGTCAAAGAACAAGGCATATGCTGAATGCTACCACTAAGTCACAAGAAACAGGATAACTAAGTTAACAGATCTACAAGTAATATCAGGAAGTACGTTCCCAGCTATGCTGGCTTACTGATGCAATATCCTCTCGCATATGTCTGAGCTTTACATTGAAAATGCCAAGCCACTCGTCCATATCATCTACACATACCATTGCTGATTCCAGTCCAAGCAGAACCTGCAGAATTCACCAATATCGTCTGCATGTCCTTGAAATGCATAAAATTTTCAAACAACCCAAAAAAATGTCATAAAGAACCTTCAGGCTTCAGGGCAACATTGACCTTTTTTTTTTTTTGAAGAACAAATTTCAAGTGTATCATCATAATGTCTGGGCTATGTATTGTGTCCATGATATTTTGTAAATAATCATGATCTTTCTTTTGGTGATTATGATTTGGACAATTTTTCTGCCTACCCTGCTAATATGAAACACGTGGTAAGGCTTTAACAGACTTAACACACAAGAGAACATCTGAAAATGTGTCCTATGCAGTAAAAGGCTGTGCCTAAGATGCCTAGGTTAGAACAAAAGTCATGCACTAGATGCCTAGACTGCCACGAAAGTGGGAGGCACCCAAGATGTTTCTCCTTCTTAAGATAAATATTGCAGTTAGATGTTGACAGTTACGAAGCCATGCAACCCTAACAATAATGCATGTTTCCCTGCTCCTCCCATCCAACTAAATCACATTCAATGAAAGAGGAGAGGGAATCGAAAAGCAAGGTTGTCAAGATAGTCATAGAAGATAAAGTGTGCACGTGTCTATACCTATATGTAGAATTGTATTGCTTTTACTTTTAAGTTGATCTCTTAATTTCTTTACCTCAACAAGGCTACAAAAGTCAATTGTCTTTTTTACCATTAGGGTGAGAATGATGTAGATTTAGGAACAAGACCTGAGGACTACACTACAATTGGAAATGTTCTTCAGCATATGAAACATTAAAGCTCATAGGATAAATCTAACTCAATCAGGATTAAATGTTCCTTTGCAATACTACTTTTAAGGGGCTTTTTTCCCACGGTCATTCTCCAACTTGCCTATGGAAAAGGGAATTGGAAAAAAAAAAAACTCACTGCAAGGACCCATTTCACATGCAGGAAGCAAAGTGGCAACTACTGAATTGGGATAGTAGAACATTATAGACAACAAAAAGCATACCTCTTCTATCAACGGCTGACTTTCCAAAATGGCATGCACATTTGCTGCTTCAAGCGCAAGTAATTCTCGCTTTAACCTCTCTGAGAATGCCTCTGCTTCACCAATGCCCATAACATACCTGACAACCATTAACAAGAACTAGTAGCACAACACTTGCGAGAAAATGAGTTTACATAACAAGCACCCGGAGTGGAGATAGTAGACAGTGTAATAAAAGGGAAAGAAGAACATACTGCATGGCAGTAAGCAGAAAATCTAAAGAAAATCCAAGCCCAACAACAAAAAAGACAACAGGATTATTCGATAAAATAAATACAACTAAATAAATAAGCTAAGCCCATATTCATTCTTGCCCCTTGGGTTGAAGTGATTTGACTGGATTTCACATGCACAGATTGAATGGAATGTATTTGAGAGCTGAGGATCTTAAATCCATTGATCGGACACAGCTGGGAATTGAAAGATTCCATGGAACCACTAATGAAAGGTGAACAACTAAAAAACCCATCTCAAACCTATGAACTGAATTTTGCATTTTACATTGTCAAAAGGTCTGACGATCCTAATCAAAAGGCTAAATTTCGGGCAGTCTGATCTTACATCCATGGATCTCAAATTCTGAGAACCTTGAATTAGATCAAATCTGAGGCCATCAAAAACTCCCCTTAATGATAAAAACTATCACCAGCTCAAGTTACCACCATTTTTTGTCCATTGACAAAGAAAGTAAAGCCACTGGATAGCCTTGACTTCTGTTCCCATTATCAAAAGGGCTCACCACATCTCTTTATCCATTTTGGATTGATCCAAATCAAATATTAAAGAACATGCAACATATAAGATTTGCAAAATTGCAGAAATATGACTCAGAGAACACACAAAGAGTCTCAGGTTAGCAAGCGATACATACGTGCCAAGAAGTGCCTCCATATCCTCTTCTTCAGCTTGTGAGACAAGGTCCCGTTCTACAGTCACTTTCAAGTCATTTGGTTCCAAAGAAGAAGCAGTGGACCCAATCTGAGCATTTGTCTGACTAGCCACCGCAGGAGTATGTGCCTAAACCAGAAGAATGCAAAAGAGGGAAGAATCCTACATCAAAAGCACAGTGCTGCTAAAAGATTGAAGTGTAGATGACATATAGAGAGAGAGTAATGGAGAAAGGATTTAATTTGTAAAGTAACAACGCAACAACTAATATACACACCCATTACACAGCAAGTCAATGAATTTAAACACCATCCATGGTACACTGCTCACTGTTTACCAGTCCAGTAGTTCCAAAGAGCAACAGTTAACCTGCATTCAGTCATCCTACTAAGGAATATAATTTCCAATATACTGGCAAGTTTAACTGCGGATTATCTAGACCAGGCTAGTGGCTTAAATATTTTCTGTGATCTATGCTTTTGTGTCACGCTCATTTTTAGAACAGTAGAAGAATAGGCTGAGCAACCTGCACCATATAAGAACAGCTTAGCTTCTATTTGAACTTTGAAAGCCCAGTCTTCAAGCAACAAATGAGCAGATATCATTGGTGAAAGGAAAGTGTGGCATATGCCTTGTGGATCAACAGGAAGAAACCCAAATCTATTAACCTGAGGAAGAGTAGTACAGCTATAATAGGGGCACTGAGTAGTGCTTTTCAGAAAGCACGTAGAATTGCAAGGTCTCCCTGATTATCAAAGATTTGGTCATGCCTTGTAGTCGACATGATAAACTAAAGCCCAAAAAATTAATGGCCCATGCAACTGCAAGAAGCCATGCAGAACAAGGAAAGGATATCTGGAAGTGGAAACTGATAGAACACCATTGACAATCAACTTGGAAATGCCTAACCATCCAAGCTCGCCATCACAATTTAGTCTCTAGCTTTCAAGTCTGCAATATCACCTAACTGCCAAAATACCTGTTCAACCAAGGTGGCCTAGGTTTAGGGTAAACAGGTCAAATTCAGTTAGGCTGCAGCCATAAACACACCAACTAATCAGATATTAGTCAGTTGGATAGAAAATTTATATTCAGATTTGGATGACACAATGCCATCATCAAAATCAATGATTACCTTATAATCAGTTCCTGACATTTAAATGTAAATCCAAAACGAACTCTCCATTTGATTAATAATGGCTTCATCTTTCCTGACGAAAACCCAACTAATCAGAGTTTCATCTGAGATGGTTATGGAAAGAGTCGAAGCCATTGGCATCCCCACTGCAAGAGAAAAACACCATCCTTCTCATTTGTCACTCTCTACTGTGATACCTTAGGAACTTCTCTCGGTTTACTAATAGGTGGTAGGATGGTTCAAGAGATTTAGAGAGGGGAAGAGAAACTCAAACCTTATGCATTATCGAGCTCCAAATTACAATGCATTTTGAGAAAATTGTGATTAAAAATCTGAATCGTAACAACACTGAAATTAAATTTAATAATTAGATCCAAATGTTTTGAAGTGAACAAGAAAAGATGGTTCATGGAAATGCATCACTTTCCTTGCATTCGCTGGATAAAACTATGTAAACAATTCAGCTTTATGAATATTGTAAAAAATTAATCAAAAGTATAAAATCAATCCATCAATGTCAAACTTATGTACTTTCAAGTTTCAACATCTGAATATTCAACCTTGCGAGAAAAGAGAACACGACCACAGTTTAGTACATGCAAAAACTGTTGCCAGTGCACAAGCATGTAGGCAGTATGACTTCACCCCCCCACCCACCGCAAACCCCCCCAAAAAAAAAAACACACTAAGAGAGAGAGAGAGAGACAGAGACCTTAGCCCAAATAGCCATCTCCACAACATCTATCCCAGTGACTTTTGGAAGGTGACCAACCATATCCTTGCACGTAGTTAAGATACAAACAAGAAAACGATTCCTGCAACAAAGAGAAAAACAGAAAACAAAATAAAAATTGATAAACATGTTCTGACATCCATTGACATATTCAGAACAAAGCTGTAACTGGAAGAAATGGAAGGAAGAAAAAGTTCACAATTACATGGCCGACTATCAGAAATAGAAACAACCACCTTCACTAGGATGTGACAAAAGACCAAATTAAACAAATTGTAACTAATATTACTTGAAGAAAAAATCACAAGTGTGTTCTTCACCTATCATTGGTGTTGCGCATGGTCCACTGTGGAGGTGAAACAGTCTGGCTTCTAAAGTTATCAAATCCCTTAATGAACAGGAAAAGAAGACTATTAGTAGAGAAACATGCACATGCACAACAACACAAAACTGCTTTTCATGTGATCAACCAGTGGATCCATATTAGTTCCAAGAGCAAACTACAGGAGGCCTTACTAGAAAGTAAGGTTCAAATAACACCAAAAAGGACAAAGAATAAAATTACCAGTGTAAATGTGCAGTCATCATTTGAAGCAACCTCCACTTTAGATAGATGTTGAAGCTTGTAGAGCTTTGCAGGCTAAAACAAAGTGATGATAGTTACAGCACTTTCCAAAATGGAAGTTAAATATTTCTCAATCAAGAAGTCAGTCCTATCTCAATTCAAGATTTATTCTGTGTGTTCTGCTATTCATAGACAGAATGCAATTCTAAAGCATTTTGCGATGACAAATGAAATGACATAAAAAAGTAACTAGTGGAGAACATGCGAAACGACCATTAGTTATCACAGTAAAACGGAAGTAGATGCCATGTGACTGAAATTAGACCCGGTTCCTGAGTCAGATACAAGTGCAAGTCTTCATCAAACAACCAACCCCTCCCTCAGAGATGCCAACAATTTGGGCTTGAACAGATACCAAACTGACCAAAACCTACTGACCGGGTTTGGGATGTCAATAGATATCCAGTTATATTAGGTTGAGATTCAGTTTAAAATGTGATTTGCTAGATTCAGATTGGAAAGTGGCTGGTACATTTAGGTCTAGCAAGGTACATGAGAAGTTTTGACCTTCCAACCTTCACAGACCTACCAAACTGTACGTACCATGCACACTGCCTTCATTTTGGTTTTGGAGAGTCTCTTTCACAAGAAGCATTACATAAATAATTGGATTGCCAGTCAGATCTTACCATATTGTGGAGTCAGACCCAAGTTTGTTTTCAGTAGCAGCGTTGTAAGAGTCCAAATCCAGGTCCAATTTACTTAGATCCAATTATGTTATGTTCAGTAAAGATTAGACCTAACCTAGGCGTAGCCTCTTTTACACTCTACAACCACTGCCACAACCCCAACCCCCACCCACACCCCCCCCCCCCACCCCCCAACTGAAAAACCACTATCCATACAAAAAAAAGGAAAAACAAAACAAGGACATAAAAAAAAATTATATCAAGAGGTCATCAACCCACTTGGTGTTTCCTTGTTGCATATATCACATTACAAAAACTAGCTTGTCACTGGCTTGCTTTCAAGTTTGGCAATTAATTATGTTTTATGCTCCTGGAACATACAGGTTGCTGATGGAATCTAAACAGAGTTCCCTTTCGTAGCAGGCTAGCAACTCATCTGAAAATTTCCTTGCATTTGTCATTCACTACCCTCCCGCAATGGACTAGGCCTCCCCAGCCATCGACTCCACAACCATGCGTTCCTTCTTAAGTGGTCCACTACCCTCCTTCACTCTCGTTCCCCGTAGGTTGTCTTCATCCAACCAAATACTGCATCAACATTGCTGACTTGCACCTTCTGCTACACACCCCTCCTCACCGTTCCTCCAACCTTCTCAAGAGTTGGAAGCAGACCCTGTGTTTCCTTGATCGGCTCCATTTCTACCTCTCCCACCACCACCTTTGAACCAAAGGCGCTCAAGGAACTATATCACTTAGCCAAATTCCCCAATTGGTCCCTCCTTCGCTATTTGGGGTTCCAGTCCTACTCTCCACACCCGATCACTGGTTACCTTATCTACCTGCAAAGGGTACAAATACATGATGCTCTTAAATGCTCTGACTTTCACCTTGCTAGACAATGTGACCTTTATCGTTGTCAGGAGGAAGCATCCATCCATCTATTTCTGGGAATGTCAAGTTAGCCAACAGCTTGTTCAAGTCACTTGGCCGCAGCCACTTCCCCATCTCCGGCCAGCATCTATTTTTAGAGATCTCCTTTTAGGACACATCTCCTTCATCCGAGTAGCAGTGGATGCTCATCTGGAACACTCATCCTCTGGCAGCGATTGCAGCAAACTCGCAATGGCATCATCCATCGTCAAGGCTCCTTCCATCTGCCGTCTTTGGCTCACCACATTCTATCATATTTACATTATGTATAAAAATCAAATTTTACTGCACTCAGAACCCTGCTCTCCTTAATGAACTTCCTTGTGACTGATGGACTCTCTCTGCCCTCGTTTTGTATTTTGTCCTTCCTTGACCCACATTTTGTGGGTCAGGATGTTTGCTAATGTTAATGATCTCTCTCTCTCTCTCTCTCTCTCTCTCTTTCTCTAACATGCTATACTTGTGTCCGACATTGACAAACACAGGGTACAAGGTAACACAATTATCAAAAAGTATCTCTGCTGACAAACAAACGGATTTCTTAAGCAAGTAACTTCCAAATGCTGATGGTAGAAGGGAGAAAAATGTAAGAAAAGTTGGTGTGAAATATAAAACATATTTAACATGATTCATGCTATGGGGACTTTATGGTAATGTGAAACACACTAGATTTAATGTCTTTCATGTTGCATGAGGTTTAAGACTTATCCCAAGATCAGAATGGAAACAAATGCAAGCACTAGCACTTAAGCATGGAAAATCACCTCCAAAACACCTCCAGATGAATACTTCAGGACATGGATAAGAGCCTTTTTCTGTTGTCCTTTTGACGAAAACATGGCTGCAAAGCAATACAAGTTCTATATTTTCATTCCAAAACCTATAGAATATAATATAGTAAAGCCATAGCTAACCCATCATCATCCAAGTGTCTAAATAGCAGCCAAAGTTAGAATGAAGAAGTCATGTAGATTAAGTTTTGGAATTTGCACTGCTGGGATTATGCTCACCAGAAATAAGAGAATTGGATAATAGTAGCAATATGCCCAATGACCTTACCACACTACAGTAGCGTTAGCAAGTACAATGTGAACTAAAACTGCAACCAATTGCACTAGGACCGCAAATGGGCTGGATCAGATAGGAGGATTTTGTCTTTCTTGGCGGTACAAAATCAGATTCCAGCTAACAATATATATTTTCATACTATGTTTTATATATGTCTTATTTTTTTGAATTCCCAAGCTTCTCCCAAGGAAAAAAAAAGGATGTCTGAGGAAAAAAAAATACTGAAAATGATATAGAACATTGTTCTGCTTGTAAACTAATGAGCTAATTCTTTTGCTCACAACAGAAAGCTATTCCTCCCTTCCTAAAACAAACTTAGAAAGTTACCGATTGCCTTGTTGTTTGATCATGTGCTAAATTTTGGTTTGTCAATCACGTAAATGCCAAAATGGACTTTGTAATGTCGCCCAGCAACCACTACCTCACATACATAAGGATGGGCAGCTCAGCCAAGCCTCTCAGAAAGAGGACAGGCTCGGCCAGTTGAAGACATGGAAGATTGTTCAAGTAAATGAAGATAGTCTTCAACATCTACAAAACTACAAAAGGGTATAATAGTGCACCATCTCTGCTTGAGTCTACTGTGCTTAGTAATTATGCGATGTTTATTTCAGGTTTTGGCTACAGAGGTACATTTCATGTTTATAGTTTATATACCATTTATTCAGACTCTTCCCAGGAAATTGGTAACCTTCCACCTCATGCAAGAGGCATAATCAAATGTCGTCCCTCTCTCACCATCTTTTACTCAACAAGAAAAAAAGACTGTTGAAATGTACTCTGAGCCTCTGCTAAGCAAACTTGGAGGGCCCAGTCTTGCAATAAGATTAAGATTAGCCTGTGGAAAAGCCCTATCCATGACTAAGTGGCAGAGTTGTAAGAAATTTATGTTTCAGACTTTCAGTCCTCTACTTTTGCCGTTTCCCTTCACATGTCCCTACATCCTTTTGCACATTATTCCTTTTAACTTTCACTGTCATCTCCGCTTATAAAAGCAACATCATCCTCTCACATCAGTAATTGTTTTCCAATTAATTCCCCCACCAAGATGGGCAAGCTGGGGGATATGCCTATGGATTTAAATCCAAGATGCCGAATTTGCCATCTAATTTTCCACCTACATCATCCCCCTTTGATTAATTATAACTGACAAATATAACATCTCATACTAACACAAACTTATACGAAGATCTAACATAATATTAATGCTTATCAGCATATGTGTTTCTTTCGTTCTTATACAAATTATTAATCCTCGAAGAGGCCTTCTTCTATTTCAAGAGAACATAATAAAATGCTGGGAAGATCCAGAAATGACATTAACAAGGAAAGCAAAACTGTGTGAGGAACGGAAGAGAAACAGTGAAAAGCTCAGTAACAACGATTAATGAGGAAGAACCCAACACCTACACGACCATTAGCTAGGAAGCATAAGGCGGAAACACCCCATAGAGTAACGAACAATGAAGAACCTGACACAATGGGATGGCTACGTACTACGTAGTTGACGACTATACACTGAAGCTGGCTTGAAAATACTCTCGATGCATGATCAACATATAACCCCACTTCTACTGCAAAACGATCATACTAATTCTAAGGAGAACAGAGCCGCCCATTATTCACTATCTACGCAAGTTTAGTAAATAACGCATCATTCACAAACAGTGCTACCCTTCCTTCTCCCGTTTACAGTACGGTATCACAGAAGACCGATTTTCTTTTTCAAGCAAATAAATTTTAGGATGCCGGCTTTTCAAGACCTCGATCTTCCATAAACCATCACTGCGGAGTCGCAATAAAATCATGGTCTAAAACAAACGATACTGCCCCGCCGAAGCAACTCCAACAAAATGTATGCAGGAACATGGCTAGAAATTACTTGCAAAATAAATAAATAAATAAATATAAAGGAGCAGAATAAGTATCTCGATTTCCTAATTCTACAACAAATAAACTCTCGGACAGGCCGCATCAATTTTCTTCGATACAGCTTAAAATTTCCACTGCATAAACCCAAAAAATAATTTAATTTCATTCGCTCTCCACAACCCAGAATTTTGGTTGAACATGACACTCCTCAATGCAGACTCATATGCCAACCTGAAATCGTAGCTACAATACATCTGCAGGGGACTCGGGTGACGAAACTCTTTGAGTCGATCAAAATGCGCACAGTGGCACTGCTCAACTACTTCTCAGAATCAAACAAACGCTTCGAATTTTCAGTCTCTTCCACCGCCAATAACGAAGAATAAAATCCGAAGAAGTACCGCAAGATCCCAGATCATCAAGGACGGAGGGAAGAGATCCCGATGTAAGGAGGTCAGCGTTAAGAGAACGCACCAGTGACGGCCAAAACCCTAGGCTTGGACATGTGACGACCCAACCTGCCGGACTTCCCCCAAATGCCGCGGCTTTTGGAGACACGGACGGCCATGACGACCTTCTGCCCGTCTCCTTCTATGACGGCCGACGCCGCCTTCACGAGCTCCTCTTCATCCGTGCCGCCGCCGCCGCCGCCCGGCTTCGCCATCGGCCCTGCTCGCCGGTCGATTTTCCTTCCTCCCGCGCTTCTTCAAAACCGATCTCGCCGATGGCAAGGGAAGACCCGCTTCCGGCTTTTCTAGTCTCTGGAGTTCGCTTCTCCAGTCCCCCGAAGTCAAATTATTGCATCAACACGATCATTTCGGGCGCCCATATTACGCGGTTAATGTAGGTTCGATGCCGTGTTAAACGCGTTTTACTTTCTTGTTTCGTCTCATCGTATCGACACTCTCAAATGTCACGGTAATTACTTTTTTACCGCGTCTCGCAGTCAGTGACTTGGCGGCTGCCTTGTTCCTATTCTTCCTGTCTGCTGACGCACAAGCGAACGAGTTAACCGCGGAGCGGATCCAAGTGGATCGGCATTTCGGATCTAAATTCGAGGTGGTGCCGATCTTTATTGGGCGCATTTCTCGCCGTGAGCTAAAGTCAGACGCACCTGCTTACAGCACTAGAAAAATAAAAAAATTGAATGGAATCGGCCAGGCTGCCGATTCAGTGATTTGGTTGACTCGGTTATGGATCGGCAAAATCTATTACATATTTATTAAAAATAATTGAGTATATATAATAAAAAAATTTAGGAAGTAAAAGTTGATGATAGGTAATCGGTATGTGAGAAATGGCATCTTTCCATATCTTAGCGAATCAGTTTAAATTTAATAATGTAGATAAATGTTTAGAAGCTTTAAATAGTATAACATAGCTGATATAAAAGTTTGGTTATCAGTTTGTTTGATTCTTGTAGTGTATTATTCTTTTGCACTAATGATTATGGATATGCAACACTTTATTGGACAACCATCTTATCATGCACTCCATGCTCCGGGGCCGGCATGAAGAACAACGCGCTCAAAGCAAAGCAAGTTGGTTTCCATTTTTGAGCCATATTTGTTCGTTTCACTGTTTAACTAAACAATGTCTCCTTAAAATAATTACCGTTTTTAGAAAAGAGAAGGGGAAAAAATCGATTAATGATAATGCATCAAATAACATCATACATTGTCTTTTGATGGAGGGAAATTAAATAATTCTATAAATGATGAAAAGGAAGGAAAAATTTTTTATTAATGTTAAAGGAATGAAAAAGAAAGAGAGTGAAAGAAGCTATTGTCCATGTATCATAAACCACAAGAAAGAAAGAAAGAAGCCTGAAAATAGCAAAATCAGAAATTTCACCCGTCAATAGCTTAAGAGGTGAAACTACTGATTTAGAGATATTACAAAGGAAATACGATTTTGAAGCGGTGCATCTAATAAGCCTCGTGTTGTATAGAGAATCGCAGTTGTCGATATATATATATATATATATATATATATATATATATATATTCCATGAATGAAAGCTTTGTATTAGGCATAGGAATTTGCAAGATCAAGTAGTAGGAGACTGCTCAAATTATACACAGCACATGCGAACTCCCAAGTCTTAAAAGTTACAGCGTTGCCGGAAAAAAAGCACAAGTATGTTTCATTACATTCACAAGAAAAGAAAAAGGAAAGGAGGGAAAAGAGAGAAAGTGAAGGAGCGGGATCGGGTGTGAAGAGGGTATTGTGTGTCTCTAGTCTCTACTACTCGAGCTGGGCGTACCAGATACCCTGGATCTTCACATCCTTGGGCACCTTCGCTCCCAGGTCTGTATCCGATGGCTGGAGGCTCTCGAACACGCCGATCACCTCGCCTGTCGCAGGATTGCTCTTGCTGACGCTCAGCGTGATCTTGCCGGTGGACGAGGAGCTGTCCTTGATGTTCTCCTTCGTCAGATCCTCCTCATCTCCCCTTCCTCCGGCGGGGAGAGCGACGGCGTTATCGTAGCCGGCAGAGCCACCGCGACCCTTGGGGTCTAAGAAGGAGGAGCCACGGTACGAGGGGACGAGGAACTCCCCGCCGAAGCCGTCGGGCTTGCCGGAGGCCACGAGCTGCTTGATGGAGAAGAGGAAGGGAACGCGCTCGCCTCCGGGGAGCTGAACGGTGACGGCCGCATAATCGAGGCCGTCCTTTTCTTCGAACTTGACGGAGCCATCCTCGGCAACCTCGAAGGGACCTTCGACCTCGTCCAAGGTGTAGGTGAGCCGGGTCATCAGCTTGGTCTTCTGGAACTCCGGGGCCGCATTCTTGTTAACGCCCTCGGCCTTCACCGTGAAGCTGGTGGGCTCGAGGCACAGCTTCTTCATGTTGTATTTGCCGGGCTTGAAGGCGAAGGACTCCACTCCGCCGTCGATCGTCGGGCACTGGTTCGCCGTCCCTGTCCCCTTCACCTCCATGTACGTCTTGCTCTGGATCTCCTCGTACGTCAGCCGCTTCGGCACGCCCTCCGCGCTTGCACCCTGCCATTTTAACCATGCGAAGGATAGTACCATACCATATAAGCAGGAAAACACTCTGAACGAGCATCATGCTTCGCAAGAGGGTGCCCGACTGAACCGACCAATGTTTTTATACGATGGGAAATCAGATGAGAAAGAAGGCAGGTTGAAGCGAGCGTACCGAAGCGATCAAGGCGGAGGTAGCGAGGGCGAAGCCGGCGATCTTGGTGGCGTCAGCGCACTTCTGAGCAAAGTCTCTGAGGTCGTCCTGGACGGAGCAGGTGAGCCTGGCGGCGGCCGGCTCGTAGCCGAAGGCCCTGGAGACGTGGGAAGATGATCTGAGGGGAAGGCTGGTCCGGGCCGAGACACCCACCTTGGCGGGCTGCATTAGCGTGGCCGCAGCTTGAAGCGACGCTGCCATCTTTCCGGTCTCTCTTCTTCCTGGCTCGCTGACTTCTGTCCTTGGGGTTTTATCCTCTTCGATTCTCTGCTTCTTACTTAAGCTTATTATTACTCCGCTGTAAAGGAGAGATCAGTTGGCGACTGGTCTTTGCAGATAACAGGATGGAGAAAGACGGCTCCCGATTGGCTGAGTTCAACATACGACGCTCAACTGCTGCCACGTGGTGTTTATGGAGGGCCTGGATATATGACTTATTTTAATGCAACAAGCCCAAGGTATCATTTCTTTACCAAAGTGACCACGGGGGCTCTGAGTTGTGGGGGGGTCGCCGTGAAGTTGGGCCCCGCCCGGTTGAGGTCCTGATAAAAAGGTGCGTCGGGATCCTTTGGACCAATTAGGAAGCAGATATTGGTTCGGAGGAGGGGAAGCGGGGCCCGTTTCGCCCACTGGTTAGACTGGGGTTTCGAGGGTAGCTTTCACTGGTCAGGACATGGTTTTAGGAACTGGTTCTCGTGGCTGTGCTAACTTTGGTTGCTTCCTGGCGCTTCCGGTATTTAGATTATCCGCGGCCCAAGCAATTTACGTTTCTAGAGGGAGAAGAAAGAGAAAGACGTGCCTATCTTTTCCTTGACGAGGCAATTTTGAATGACGCCATTATTTATGTCTGCTTGTGGAGGGTTCATTGAGATGCGTATAACTAACATTGCCCGGTGGTGATGAGACCTCAAAGCTAAGATAGCACCATTGAAAACCATAGCAAATTCTACCTTGTCTGCTACATTGCTGAAACTGACTTTTACTGAACTAACAACCATGTTTGAAGCCTTCAAGCGGCTTTGGTGACTATTAGCTGTTTGGCAGCAGGATACTGCCCCAACCTTGCGCTAAGACAGTAGTTTTCCTGCTTCAACCGTGCGCTAAAGACAGCAAGCAGGAAAGATGCTCAGAGTAAAGAATACACAGCCAGTCGTATCCATGGGAAAATCCCCCCCTGCTTAATTGACTGACAATGGCTTGCAGAAACTCATCGAAATCTCCTGCCTCATGAGCCGTCCATCAGTGGTCTGAAAAGGTTTATGAAATACAAGCAAAAGTCCCATCTTAGAAAGCCAACAAATGGCAGCATTTCTATATATGAGGCACATTTCCACGTTCCCATGCCATTTTATTGCTGTATCTACTTCGCAGTTATTTAATTACTATATATGTCAAGGAGGCCTTGAAGATCTACATTGACTACTAGAGAAAATTTTGGAAAACAAGAAAGCAATTAGAGTCGGCTCAGTAGCCATGACACCGCCGGTAGAAATAAATTATCAGCTCCTACTCCTTGACAAAGTATTGCTCCTGGCGCCATCGAGTGTCAAGAAGCTAAAACCATCTTCATTTTCATTGATCTCCCACAAGTGCCTATAAATTTTCGAGCAATGGAAAACATTAGTATATTAATAAAATAAGACATTCATCATACTCTGAATAATCTAACTTGACAACATTTCATCTACCTCCCTAGCTGTGCCAGAGAATGAAATCACCCTTGTATGAAACTCAAAATTGATCAGATTCATGCTCCATGTCAAACCCATTACTGGTTTAGGCAAACCCATAATGAAGCAAAAAACTTTTGACTGGATGGCCTAGACATAGAAAAACTTAGCAGCAACTATGCTTGCACAGGAAGAAATGCAACAAGTGCCTTCCTATAGGCCCACCAGCCATGACAAAAACCAAACATGCACACGTATGAAGAAATGAAATAGGTAACTTCCTACAGGCAGGCCAGTGCCAATGGGGACAGCAAGCAATCTAATGCCATCAGCAGAAGATGTAAACAAGATTTTTTCATCATCCACATTAAAGTTATAAACTGATGTTCAACGATAAGTGACTTGGTTGCTATATATGATGCTGTTCCTCCAAAAAGCTTGTCTTTACTACCGCCACTAATCCAGGTTTACACACGACATCAAATGATGCAGAGAAAATGATTTACTTGCGCAGCCAAGCCAACATCAAAAAAATACCCGGTGTCAGAACTAATACAAACTGACACTGATACAACGGAAGGGCACAGATACCAATAACATTTTTATTAATCTTCTGATATAAGCTGCTTGCATTGAATAAAAAACTATTGAAACAAACAAGTTTGAAGTACTAGTCATGCACTCTTTGCTCAATACCTTGTCCCCAATAGCAAACGGCAATCTAGTTCATCTCATCTTTCCCATAACTGCTATTCTCTGCAAAAAACCTAAAAGAGACTGGCCTAACCTGCATTACAGCAATATGTCCATCGGGAATCACCAGAAACCCTGACAAAAACAGAATCTAAGTGGTGAAAGCGGGTTGAGTCTCTGATTCTGATCCGAACTCCAGTAATATCAGACGAAAACTTCATGGCATTATGGCAATCTCCACAAATTTGGATGTTTATGAAAACACAAATAGGGGAAGCTGACTCCATATTGAGCAACGCATAGGCGCCTGTCAATTTCACTATGGTAACCAAGAACTTCTTTCTCTTCCAAATCCACATCTAACAGTGCAAATCTAGGGTCTGGCAAATAGCTTGCTAGCTGTAGGTAGACATAATTCTTTTTCTTCTGAATATGTGACCTATTACCATCAACAAAAGTGTAAATTTTGGCCTCCCACTTCAACCCAGCTACAACCAGGTGTTTTCTCAATAGTCATTCCCTCTACTCCTCATTAACTTCCTCATGTTCAATGCATCTTCCCACATTCCTAATGCAATATACGTACTTGCAAGAAGTATATAATTTCCTGGATTATCTGGTTCAATCTGAAATAGGTGCCTCGCTGCAATTTTTCCAAGTTAACGTTTTTATATACCACAGCAGGCACCAAGTAGAGCTTCCCAAGAACTAGCAGTGGCTTTAACAGGCATGTTCTACAAGGATAGATATGCCCCATCAAGGAGACCAGCACGGCTGAGACATGCACTGTACACGCATCCCCATTGTCCATATAAATCGACAAGTGCATTCTCCACCAAAATATCAGCCGAAAGACAAAATCTCTCAGAATTTTCATGAATCTCCTCAGCCTTGACCAAATCAGATAACAAGGTGCAGGCCTTTTACAACATCTAATAGGATGATGAACTTATCAGGTTGAATTTCATTCCTGTTCTTCATATCTGAGTACAAGAGTAGAGATTCATTTGGGTAGCCATTCTTGGTATAAGCATTTATCATGGCAGCCCAACACTGAGTATCTCTGGTTGAGGAATTTCATCAAATAGCTGGCGGGCCTTGTCCATCTGCCAACAAATGCGGCAGGACTTCATGAGCTTGACTTTGATCTGGAGTGGAAGTCTTACGGGCGCTTTGGAAATTAAGTGCTCGTGCAGCTTTCAGCCATGATTCAAAGGTTATTGCCAATGCATGCTTGAAGAAGGTGGGTGTAAGTAGCATGGTGATACACCTTTACTCTGCAAGAAGCACACAGTCATGATGGCTCCGTTCAGTGGGGTTCTTGTTTCTGCCGTAGAAAATGCACTGAAAGTGGTTGGGAAGAAAAGATTAATCCAACCAGCCTTTCAGATGGGCCTGTGGAGTTTGCTTGAATACCGAAAACAACACAAGGATATGGACGATTAAATATCGTGTATTGCATGAATCAGTCGGGCATTTCCCCAACTCTATGAGATGCTTCTACGCAGGATAAGGTTCCTCAAATTGCTCAAACGATAGAAATATTCCAAACTGATGCCAATGGGCACTTCCTCTATCCGTTGAACATATAAACTTAAACATAATTTAAGATGCACGCAATACCGAGGATCACATAATGGACGAGAGGTCCCACTCATGACTCATCCATTACGTGGTCTGCTTCCTTAAATTGCAAGCTTTCGTATGGTTTCAATCATCTAAGGTCCTAAATAAATGGCGGTACACGAAAGGCAAAGCCACACCTCTATATGCCTAATATTTGACCCTAAACGTAAGAACTGAAAGTTACGAAAACATATATTTTTTTTAGTGTTTTTTTACATAGGAGTAACTTAGTGAGAAACAAACATTAAGTTGGTCATTTTTTTACTTTAATGTTTTTTTAATAATTGAAAATTGAACTGCTCTTATCACATCAAAATTTTGATGGTAGAAAAACATCTTTTTTTTTGAAAATATATTGAATTAAAACGTAATTTATATTAAGTTAGTGTTTATAAATACATTAAGAGGTTCACTTTTTGTAAAGACTTTTAACACAAATTCAAGATCTCTAGTTTTTGTCCCTTACCCAAATATGTTCTGGTATTTATCAATCTCTCTCTCTCTCTCATTCCAGAGAGAGAGAAAATGCTGACTAGAGGGTAACACTTACAAGAATTGAACATATTGTTCATGCACCAATAAGAATAAGTCCAATCAACTACGCTACACAACAAAGAGAGGGAGAGAGAGAGAACAAATGAGGATTTTTTACAATGTCAGAGAGAAAAGCACCAAAACAATTAAGCATTTAGTCAGGCACCAAAAGTGGGTTTTATGTTTAAGGGTGTATCCTTTTTTAGAAGAATGATACATACCAAATTTAACTTATTGGAATTGTATGGGACATCAATTCCAAAAAAATCAGAATAATGAATATTAAGTTGTAGATATTTGAAATTTAATCTCTATTCTTTCATCTCTTTATAATTGAATAGTATAGAAGATTTATATATATAGATATACGAGTTCAAATATGTTGGACGACTAAAAATTGAAAACATGTTATTGAGAAGATAACCACAAAAGTATTAACGATATTTATGATGCAGCGACAGTTCATGCTTTTAACAATGATTTACTGTGTTTTAATGACGAGTTTTTAAGTTTTAACAATCCAACAACGTCAGATATCTCGCAGATTTGAATTCTCATACACACACACACACACACACACACACTATTCAAGCCTACTGTTTAACTTTTTTAACTATGTAATTTTTTGATATATTAGTTTTTGACATATCTTAGTATGTAAAATAGGCTTATTTAAAATTTTGACGAAGCTATTGAAAAAATTCTAAAGTTAATGAAACAATGTATTCTCGACTGGCATGGGAGCTGATCCAATCTACTGGGATATTACCGGATAGCTAAAAAAAATAAAAATACGTTAGTAGAAGATAGTTGGCATATTAATTTTTGTTTTATGGCTCTGTTTTTAACAATAATTTATATAAACTATTGTGAGCTTTAGGAGGTGAATTATAATTTTCCCAACACCTGGTTGACCAACTTTTCATTATATAATTTACATATAACAACGGCGGCTTTTTATATTTTGATGGAGGCCTTAAACTTTTGAAATTGAAAGTGCACTTGCGGAAAATAATAAAAATTTTCAAATGCTTTATTATATACTAATTTTACATGAATCTGCTTTAATTTGGTCCATTATCAATAAATGTGAGGCTGTCATCACGGCAGTAGAAAACGTATTACTCATTAAAATAATAAAGCAGGCACACGTATAAAAAGTTCCCTCTGTAAATAAAAAATGTAAATATTTAACGAGAAAGAAATTAACTTAATTACTTTACGTTTCATGGAATAAAGTAATCTCCTCGAACCCCAAAAACCTTTGTCACGCCGTGTAATGATTGTGGAGTTCGACTTTTTCCTTTTATTTTATTTTTTTAATTTCAAGAGAAGAAGTCGGGACGCATAAAATGATAAATCAGTTTCAGTTTTTTTCTTGGTTTCTGAATTTTTTTGGTTCGCAGGATTTAGGGTGTTTGAGTTGATAATGTAAGTGTCCTCTTGCAATGATTTTCAGATCCAAATCTGAGATGAATCACACAAAGAACTTCCGGATCCAAACCTGACATGAATCACACAAAGAAGTTCCGGTTCTGACCTGTAGAGCATTGGATGAAAGTGATCAGAATCCTTCAAGCGAACCTCTCTCTTTTTTTTTTCGTTACCGTTTTAAAGAAAAGAAAGTAAAAAACTCAATCCAAATAAAATGGGAATATAGAATTTTCAGAGAACCACAAGGAAAAGGACAAAGCAAAACGTATAATGGATTCAATACATGGCTTCTCGACCGCCGTCTATTGTTCTTCATACCACGAACCTATTCCCTCCGCTCTCGCTTTCAGACACTTTAGGAGCCGAAGAATAAAACTACTTATTCCCTGTTCTTCTTTACACTGCCAATTACCTACGCACCATCATTCTTTTAGAAAAGCAAAGGTCTACACTTCTTCCTTTGCACATGAAAAGATTGATCGTCAATCCTTCTTCGCTAAAGCTCATCTTGCATCTCTCTTCTCCAGATCCTGCATGATTAGATAGATTACAACCATATGAAGTACTCGTTGGATGATCTCTACATGAATCAAGTTACTGTGCACAAGTCTCCATTGCATGTGTGTGCGAGTGTGTGCTCTTGCTTGCAGTGGTTTGAATTGGTATCATAAGTTTGTAGGATTATAATGTAGTTAATAAAGGATTAGAATATCTTTTTCCTCACTTGCGTGTCCAACGTCAGATATTCTCTTTTTAATTTGCCATCATCCTTTGGCTGGAATGGATAATCACCTTTAATGATAAAAGAACAGGAAGCCGTATCAGCATATCGAGATATAAAACTTTTGGAGCGCCATACCACATGCAAATATACAGAAAAATTACACACTCATGGAAAGATTATGGGTAATTGGGAACATTGCTTTAGGATTGATTCTTACCAGCAAAAAACCAATCAAAGGGAGCATCTAGGCAAAAGCAAGCCTTGGTGACCGTGCTCTCCTTTTCCCTCTCGATTAAGTGGCGGATGTGTGTTAAGTATACTTACTTTAAAGTAAAAGTGTTAATTGCGCCTTAAAGTGAAAGTTAGCGTGAGTCATGAGGCCCAAAGAGAGAATGATGCTAAAATTATTGAATACAGAACATTTCGACAATAAAGTCCACACTAGCTCGAAAAAAAAAGAAAAGTAAACCTTAATTAGAACCAAAGGGAAAATTGGATTATGATATTATGCTTTTATACAACCCACTGACGACGAGTGCAAGTATGTCTATTTAAGAATTACCATTTTCCACATGCTCCAGAGAGGTATGTCAATTTTATGTTTCAGGGTTCCGCTGCATGGGCTGCATGTCGGTCCTTCTGCTACATGGCTGGACCAGGGCTGCTTTCAAAAATCTCATCACATTTTCAAATCTACAAAATTCAAATGAAATTATTGAAATCCAATGTGTAAATTGAATTTTATAAATCAAACAATCAAGATATATATATATACATATATATATGTTATCTGTCAAAATGCAGGACGACTAAAAGTTACAAATCTGTTACTAAACAAAGAGTTGCTGCAACAATATCAACAATGGTTTATAGTGCCGTGACAGTATTAGTGCTTTTAGCAACAGTTTATAACAATTTTAATCATATATTCTTAATTTTTAGTCACTGATAACATCGGCCATCTGGCAGACTTAAATGTTCCTATATATTTTGTCAATTTTGCAATGCTTGGCCACTATGTTTTTTTTTTCCTAAGAAAAAGTAGTAGTATCATAGATAATTCTAACACAGCGAGCACACTTTGAAGCGCAAAAAATCATTTTCTCTCTCTCTCTCTCTCTCTCTCTCTATATATATATATATATATATATATATATATATATATATATATATATATATATATATATATATATATATATATATATATATATATATATATATATATCTCTTGGTTTTGGTTCCACATGGATGCAGATGTGGGTGGGGAAGGACGACTCCTAACAGAAGCACCATCTCTAATTGAGAAAGGCATAAATGCTGGCTGACTTATTCCCCTGTAGGCCCATTTGCTTAGTGGACTATTTCACTTGAATCTATTCCCTTCATGTATGAGAAACAAGCAATGGCCATTAAAAAGCGGCGCCATTCTCCCAGGGGATTTCTTAATCACTCTTATCCTTATCCTCTCTCAGTCTCAATCTATTTATAGAGTCATCTGCATCTGCATGCTGTTTTAGCCAGCCAGCCCATCCGCTCTCGCCAAGATGATCTACAACAAGGAGATCATCCACTCCAGCCACCCTCAGCACAGGCTCAAGTTCGAGTACAAGGAGGTGCCCTTCAGGTGCGATGGTTGCAAGGAGGCCGGCATTGGGTGCAGGTACAAGTGCGAGCTCTGTGACTTCGACCTCCACAAGTGCTGCGCGGTGCCCAGCCAGTCCATTTCCCACCCCTTCTACCCCAAATGCAACTTCCAGTTCTTCACCAGGCCGCCCGGCAACGGCTTGCGCTACTGCAATGCCTGTGGCAAGGACGTGCTGGGCTTCGTCTACCACTGCCGCCTCTGCGGCTTCGACCTCCACCCCTGCTGCTACAACCTCCCTCACATGCTCGACGACGGCGACGTCAAGCTCTACCTGCACAAGAAGGTCTCCTCCGCCTGCCACCGCTGCGGCCGCAAGGGGCCGAGCTGGTCCTACCGGAGCGCCTGCAAGAAGTACCACCTGCACGTCTCCTGCGTGAAGGAGATGTTGGCCGATAACTGGCAGGATTTGTACTACTCCAACGGGAAGAGAAGCTTGGAGTTGTACACTAGGATTCCCAGTCTTAAGGGTACGCTTCAGAATCACCACAGGAGTAAGAGGGGGAAAGTGAGGAAGTGCTGCGAGATGGCGGGGCTAGCCGTTCAGTTCATTATCTCCGCCGTTTTAGGGGATCCGACGGCCATGATTGCCGGGGTCATTGGATCTCTCATGTCCAAATGATGGAAGTTTAGTTTCCTCTTCTTTTTCTTGTGTCTCAACTTGTCTTTTGTAATGGTCATGCTTTTTTTCGAAGGCGGTGGTTGGTGGGGAATTCCTACAACTGCGACTACCACTTTGAAATGCTGTCCTTGTACTCACTCCAATGCAAGGGCGAAAAATGGTAGTTTGTTCCATATCCTCTGGGGTTGTGCATAGTGGGCATGCTTTGAAAAAGTGTTCCTTTGGCTGCCACTATGCAAACATCTGGAATGGAGAACAAAGAAATCCAAAGGAACCCCATCTATCCCCTTCTCTCTCTTCCTCTTTCTCTTTCTCTTTCTCATGGAGGCACATGCAGGGATTCACTCTCACTCTGCGCTCTATCGATTGCAGACTGCAATCTTCTTAAGCATGTTTTTTTTTTTTTCTTGAACGAGTTTTGAGGGATGACTGAGACCTGAACCTTCTTAGTTACAGTTTCAAATCCCCTTAGATTAGCACTTGACTAGCTTGGAACCTCAGCTCCTGCCTTTGATTAGGCCAGCAATTAACGCTTATAAAAGTTGAATCGTGACTTTCTCATGATAGCCGGAGTTTAACCAATTAATCAAGCCAGCGAACTCTTTTAAATTTTTGAAAGTGAACGCACTGATCAAATATAAGGAGCTTTTGGTGGCAGGAAACACACACTGTGTTATTGTTCGAACATAAATGTTGGTGTTTCTGTTACTAAATGCCTCTTATGAGGCACGAATGGTAGAAGATGGTGGAAGGAGTTCATCTCAATGTTAATGTTGATCAAATGTGAGGGTTGGTGACACTGACATTCTTTCATTGACCTTTAAAGGGTTGTGGAGAATGCATCGCTGGATAAGTTCCAGGCCAACATGAGAATCACGTTCCCAATAGCTTAGCCCACAACTTCTCATCTTTTCCCTGCAGCTGATTAGACACCATTGTTGTCGTATTCTTGAACTGACACCTCCAACTTAAATTTGGACGCCATATATATATATATATATATATATATATATATATATATATATATATAGAGAGAGAGAGAGAGAGAGAGAGAGAGAGAGACTTAAGGATTAATTTATAAATGATGAATTTATGTGTGCTCTTGGTTTGGTGGAAATTATATCTTAAAACTCTACAAAAGGTCAGCAACACAATCGACATGATATTGGCTAGGAGGTGAAAATTGCATTTCCGTATGTTCTTATTATACAAATAAAGGGTTGTCAGGGTCCACAACTCCTCTCGTTTAGATCAGGCTAGCAATTAAATACATTTTAGTTTAATTCTTCAAAAGGGAGGTACATTAGATAGCACGTCCTTAATTCAATCCGCATTGTGCAGATGTCGACGGATCAGATAATAATTAAATACAGATTTTACCACAGACATTTTAAATATATATTTTACCAGACATTTTTTCGTATGTCTATATATTCGAATCCAGATAGGGAAACTTTTATACTATATCCAAATTCATAATATAAATCCAATCCTAATTCTATTTTTAGACTAACATTCCAATCCAAATCCGACTTTTAAACTGAATCAAAACCACATTAGAAAGGTTGAATGTGAGACATATATGAAAGCTTTATTTGATCCAAACCCAGTCAAATATTCGCTTACATCCGAATTCGAATCAGAATCTGATTTGTTCATGCCATTTTGTATCTCCAAATTCTTAATCGGATATCACTTTGTTGTTTTCATATCCTAATTGTTATGTAGTTCAGCTGTATATCCGATTTATTGACATCTGGGGCGATCGATCGAGATAGAGACCAATTTCGTGATCTTAGTTGGATCTGAATGCAGTTCGTAAAAACAGGTCAGAATCGAGCTGTAGAATCTGATTACTCGAATTTGATCAGCGGTAGATCTGATCCGCAGCCAGATAGCTAGATTCCATCCCTAGCTTGCTGAACCGCGTGGGGTCTGAGCCTTTCAGACCGTTTAGTCCTGTCTCTACGTTTCTGGATGGTGAAGTCTCCTCCTCATCGATGCCTGCAAAATAACAACTCAGCGACTGTAATGGGGGCATGGCCACCTTCTGCTTTCGAAACTCCAATACTTGTTAGACTTCATCAAGATATACAAGCTTTTACGAAAGCACTCTGTAAATATCTGTCCACAATTTGTAAGCATGCCATTGCCATTCTGTCGCGCTCTTGGAGATTGAATTGAATGGTCATTCAACTTAACCGGAAACCAGCTTCATGCATTAGACGGTCTGATACATGAAGAAGGGGCCACAAAGTTTTCATCATCAACGATGGGTCCTTTTCTGTAGCCTGTATTTTTTTTTTCTGCAGCCAGCAAAATTTGGCAATGTTCTGACAGCATGATCCCGTTCATGAAATCTGACAAGATTGAATTGACATAACGAGAAAATTTGATCGAGATCAGGAACTGATCATTGCCACCAACATTTTGCCATGATATGTGTAGATCTACTCCCTCCCAGTTTTGCAATCTTTCCCATGATCACATGATCCATCACCCTCTTGGAAAGTTTCACCATGGCCATGAATGATGAACCACCGTGTCTCGTACACCTTCTTCGTCTCCTAAGCATAAGCCAAAATATGACCTCGTGAATATCGCCGCGGGAAGTCTGTCTGCTATGATATATATATATATATATATATATATATATATATATATATATATATATATATATATATATATATATATAGAGAGAGAGAGAGAGAGAGAGAGAGAGAGAGAGAGGAAGAAAACTTAAATTTGCTAGACCAACCACCTGGATGGGTAAGGGCTAAAAACCATACATCTTAAATTTTTGTTAAAAAAAAAATTTTTATAAAAATCATGTTTTAGTTAAAGTTATTTTTATAAAAAAGTGATCTTTTTTGGTCATTTTGATGTTAAAAGAGCTGTTCTTTGTTTATCATAAAAAGATTATTAACATAAAAATGATTTTAAGTTAATGTATATTTGTCATCAGACCACTTTTAAGATCATAGGTGACTTGCAGTAAAAATACTTCAATAGAAAGTTTAATGGGTTTTGTTTTTGTCCCTTACCTATACAGAATCATCTTGGTTGTTGATGTTTTTAAAGTGAAAGGTTGAGAGAAAACTAAAAAGAAATTTTAAATTTTAACCATGGTGAATGATTGAACCATTATATATATGTGTGAAAGAAAAACTGATTTTCAAACGAGTGGATGCAGGTGAGGAGGGAGAATGGTGAGAGATGAAAGTGAAAGTGGGTAGGGCTGATCGCCAGCGCATTGAAAGGAAAAGGGCGTATCGATGCGTCAAATTAAGGGCAAAAGGAAGGAGGAAGAGTTCTTCTGACTAAGACCATACCTCCACCCTCCTTCCTCATCTCCATCCACAACAGCAACCCACTGCTGCTCACGCCCAATATCAGTTATGCGTCATCCAGTTAGGTTGCAAAAGTAGCTGTAGTTAAGGGTGAAGTTGAGCCCGAGTTCAGCCAGCTCGAGCTCGGTTTGACTAATGAAACCTCTTGTTTGAGCTCAAGAATAGCTCGATTGAAGCAGTTTGAGCTATGCTCGGCAGCTATGTGTTAAGCTCAAGCTCGACTCAATTAAGGCTCGACAAAGTCGTTTGAATATATGGACTATTACTTTGCCATAAATCGAGCTCGACTCGATTAAGACTTGACAAACTTGAATGAGCTTTTGTAAAAACTTACATAATTAATTAACGTCAATATATCAGTCTTTTAATTAAAAAAGCGAGTTGAATATTTAAAAAATCGCTACATATCATTTTCGAGCCAAGTCGAGCTTTAATAGTTTGAGTTTAGTGAACTCAAACTCAACTTGGTTATTTGAACAGACTGACTCATGAACTCGAGCTCGAGTAGCTTGACTGTTGTTGTTCACCCCAACTGTAGCTAACAAGGCTGAACGATGCTGACCAGCCCCTAGCGAACGATAACAATAACATGAGCGCATATCAATATTCCTCAATATAATATGAGGATAGCAGCTTTCGAAACTAGAAGTTAGAATATGGTCAATACCCGCGACCCAACCTGACCTGTTGCGCTACTCATCATCATTTGGTAACATTGAGATGTGGGACCTCCTTTTGATTACCTCATAATGTATAGGAACATGCAGATCTTGAAATCAAGATCCACAATCTGGATGTCGATGGGAGTCATAACTTCACCTGCTAGTGGCCACGGGTCTAAGTAACTCATGCTCTGGATTTGACCATGTGAAACCCGATCCGCATCCACCATGGTAGGTATTGGTGACAATCGGGATTGGATTTAAATCCATTTCAGCCAATTGTTAATTATTTTGGGACAAGAGAGAAAGGCATATGCAACTGTCGTCCTCGTCCATATTAACAAATTGAGGAACCGGCAAAACTCAGTGTTCACAAGATGGACTGGACTGCCTCGTTGGCTGATCGAGACTGCCAGTGCTATTGTCTTTGTCCAAACTCACATTTTCTAATACACTTGGCGTGGACCCTGAATCTACAAAGATTCAAGCTCATGCGTTGTATATAATATAAAAAGAAAAAGAGACCGGGTCTACGAATTATCCGACTCCGACCCGTTTGTGACCTCGTGACTAACGTCTCACTCCCCCACTCTCTTTTTATTTATTGTGAGTTTCGAGGACACGCTGTCATCCGCCAATTCCAGGTTGGCACCCTCCTCTTTGACCGTCTCCCTCTCTCTCTCTCTCTAACACCGACGACGGACGGACGCAGTCACTGGCCGCTGCGGGGCCCACCGCCGAGCGTGGACAGGAGTCCGTCCCCATTCTCCTCTATGGGCCCCACCGCCCGGTGTCCCACCTATAACAAGGAGGAGCTCGCTCCCTCACCCCTCCGTTCTTCATCTTTGTTTTTCTCCCACTCGATCACACAGGGGAGCAGAGAAGAAGTGAGGGCGAGGAGTGCCTCCAGAGGCGACGCACGTGTGCCAGGGAACCTGTTGGAGAGACGCTATGGGCTCGTGCTGCTCCCGCGATGCCGCCGTCCTGTCGGCGGCTTCGTCGTCGTCGTCGTCGTCGTGCCGGGGAACGGCGAAGCTCGTGCTGCCGGACGGCGACCTGCAGGAGTTCGCGTGGCCGGTGAAGGCGTCGCACGTTCTCCGGCGGGAGCCGGCCTGCTTCATCTGCAACTCGGACGCCATGGAGTACGACGGCTCCGTCTCGGCGATAGGCGCCGAGGAGGAGCTGCAGCCGGGGCAGCTGTACTTCGTCCTCCCGCTCAGCTCTCTGCGTCGCCCGCTCAGCCCCGCGGAGATGGCCGCGCTCGCCGCCAGGGCCAGCGCGGCGCTCAGCAGGAAGGGCTACGACGTGTTCGTGGCCGACGAGGAGGAGGAGCAGGGTGGGCTTTCGGCGACCAAGGGACGCGCTGGTGGGTGTGGTCGGAGGGCTGGGGCGAGGCTCGGCACGATCCAAGAAGGATGGGATTGACTGACATTGAGAGAGAGGGGCGCTTGTACAGACGGATTCGCGTTTGGCTTGTTCAATGTTCTGTACATTTTCTTCTTTTTAGTTCCATTTTTGCCGTGGAAACGAAAGAGCGAGGACAGTGGTGGTGGACTGGAAGCAGTCTCTGTTCACTCGCTCTCATTCATATGGGCCGCTTCAATGTGTACAAATAAAAGTAGTCGATTTTTCATTTCCTGCTGTCCGCTCTTTTTGGGTCGTCACTTGCGGGGAAGAGCAGTTCAGTCACCGCTCTTCCCCTTGTTGTTGCAATGGCGAGAGGAAAGAGAAATGAACGCTTTGTTTCTCCTTTTTCCGTTTCTGCTGGATCATGGTTGTATAATATTTTCGCTCCGTCTTTTTATGTTGCTTGGGACGTAAGAAAGCGGGGGAGAGGAGAGGAAGGAGTACAGCAGGTGAAAAATTAAAAGAAGGAAGGAGACTTCTCCGCAGAGATTGCTTAACTCAGCTAGGGGAAAGGGCTCTCCGGGAGCTCAGTGGGCTCAACTCGGTGGCGGGTGCCGGCCGACGGCCGGGCTCGTTCGTCGCGACTTTACGTGGAGGTCGGCTCAAAGCGAGAAGGTAAACCTTTGGAGAGGGCGTGGCAGGGGGAACGTGCGTGGTGGCTGGTGTAGATTTCTCTATGACGTTTTCAACTTGTTTAGTCAAAGAATATAGTATTATATTTTTTTTTTACCTTGTTTTGCATAGAGTTCAATCATGCCAAGGGGACTACAAAAGGACGAGCCAAACAAATCGCACAGAGAGGACTCTAACTTAACAATCAGATGTTGGGAGAATTTCTTGTGCGGCTGAGAGGAAGTTGTTCGGAACCATGGATCGATGACGCTGAAACTTTACTTGAGGAAGCAACATTTGGGTCGATAGGTTTAGTCACTCACTCTGTCCTGAAACCCCACTTACACGAGGAAGCAACCTGATCTAAAACTTCGTTTTAGTTTTTTAGACGTGAAAACTAGCTTGAAGCTTTAAAACATTAACGGGTGATAAGAAGGGAACGATAAGAGGTGTCAAGTAGGAAACCCCGTCATTCTTGTTGGCTCCATTCTTTTTTTGTGGTGGTCTTCTCTTGCAGGCTTGGTGGCTGACTTTCATCAATGCAAAATTTCAGTGCTCATCAAGACACAATAATTTATTTATATACATATATATATATATATGTGTGAACTATGAGAAGCACATGATATGTATATGAAAAATCTGATGTGAAAGAAGGTTCCGCCATCCACGGGACCACTATAAGAACCATATCTGCACCAAACTCCATTCGCCCAATAATTTTTTTTCTTGGTACAAGAGAGAAAGAGCCCACAGATTGAAAAGGGTTGGGACAAAAAGCAATCGATCCATAGAAAGGGCACAACAAACTTAGTTACCTTTCTTAGGTCACCCTATAACATGACAAACTGGAATTTTCAGAAGAGACCATGAACGGCTGTTATGCGGTTACTTTGCAAGCTCTCTAGGCAAAAAGCACCGCGAAGCCTCAAGTCACTTCCCTTTGGTTTTTTCTTTCTTTTTGTTTCTCTGCGAGTGCATTATGCAGGATAGCTAAAGAAGTTATCAACTTTAAAAGAAAAAAAATACCAACTTCATAAAAGTTACTTTGCTTCATGTTCATCTAAGAGTCACATGATCATAGTTCATACATCAAGAGCACATGGGACTGTTATCTAAGGAGTCGTTTAATGTCGATAACCAATTCTTACTGTCCAATGATTCTGCCTCAAAATTTGGGGTAAATGCATGAAACACTATGTTTCAATGTTTTATGAAGTTACCCCAAGTTTTGAGATAGTTTCACTGGACAGTAACAATTTAGTACTGATGTCCTCTAAAAGATATAGATTGTTACTTCCCTATTTGTTGACCCAGATGGGGCAGTTTAGATATGAGTAAATGCACTTTAAATTTCTCTGTCGAATTTCAATTGTGATCGCCAATTTTAAATACTGTCCCGTACAAGGTTGATTGGAAGGGAATGGGCTTCTCAATCAATGTGTGTTTCTATATATAACTTTTTTAAATTACTTATAGTTTTGATGTATTTATGACACCATTTTAAAAGAATAGCGTGAGACACTGAGTTCTTGAACTCCGGCGACTCAACTAGTGGTTCTTATTTAAGTCAACCATTTAGATCAGATGTACACGGTCAAATTTAAACAAGATGTTATCGGAACCCTCTTCGTCTTGTCTATGTTCACCTCCACCTTATTAGCCATGGACAAATTGTCTCCTGCAAAAAATTGGTATTCTTAAAATTGTTCTTGCCCTCTACCAATAAATTACGGACAAGCTTCATTTCTTTTCAATTGTTTGGGAGGACGCCAGATCAACGCACATCAGCCGGGTGAGGTAAGATCGACCTGTGTGTATATGATGTAAGAAATGAGAAAGACAGGTTGTTCGTAGTCTCGACCCGAATAAGCCACAAGTTGTTGCTTGGGTTGGAACTCATAGGAATGGTCTTCAGGCTTCTTTTTTAGATGGTAGGTTGTTAATTTCTTATTCACCCGAAACTATTTGAACCTAATTTGTATATATTCGTGTCTTTAATGGTTTTTAAGATTTTCTTAATTAGTGCCCTTGGGCCCAAAATTTATGGTTCTGCCAGTGCTAGGGAAAAGTACCTATAATCAATCGTTTTTTCTAACATGTGTTTTACGAAAATGTGTTTCAAGAAAATTTTCAGGTACATAATGCTCTTCTTATCAAACAGTACCCTGAAGCAAGTAAAGATCCGCAAGGCACAAATGAAGTAAAAGTGATGTTGAAATAAGAAAACAATTCTCAGGTTTAAGTTGGTTGTAGGTGTTGCATATACACATGCACACTAGGCACAGTGCTCACACACGCATTGAGATCAACATCTTTTCTACGCATCTATTTGACTGCATTTTCATAATCTAATTACCTTCAAATAAACTTTTTTTAGGCTTAGTTTCTCAATTGCTGTCCACGGAAGCAGTAACTATGTCATCTACAATAAAAGAAATTAAAGGTAGCGGGATTCATGGAAATTTTTCTAGAGGCTTTTTTATTTTTTGGTTCATAGGTAACAACGTAGGGGTGCCTTTATTCTTTGTTCCCATTAGTGGAAAGCACCTTTTTCTAATCTTGATTGAACGAAGATAAGACGGCATGTTTTGATGGGAAAAGTTTTGCTTGTTATGCGTAGAGGAGAAAAAAGTGATCGAATTTTACCTGACGCAATTTTGTGGCCCGGCCACTCAGACGCCTAGTTGCACAAACTGTCACTTCTTATGCTTTATTGGTCATGTAAATGTAATGCCAAGTGGGGCTAGATGGTTTCCAAATCTAATGTAAAACAAAATGCACCGATTCCCACTTCAGAGAATGATCCAACATTAGTTCAAACTAATAAATCTTGCAAGCATAGAATATCAATTTTTGGGATCACGAATATTATATAGTGACACATCCAAAAGCGGTTAAACTTTTGAATCCCACATGCTTTAATTCTCATAAAAATGCATTACTCAGTGAAAACAAGTCTGTAACAGGTGCAATTTGTTGAGATTTTCATGCATATTCTAAGGTTTTTCTGTTGGTTCTGTTGCCTTAACTTTATTTCCCATGAGAAGTAGTTCCAATTTATGAATACAATTAGATGGGCATAGTAGGCTGAGTACTTGTCCAGCAATTAGTTGGACAAAGTAGCTCAAGTTGTATAAGAATGCGATTTCTCAGTTAAACCTGATTAAATGCGCTAAGAAACACGCGAATATATTTCATTCAGTTGCCATATCATAATCTTTTGACTCCTGAGTTTGGAGTTTGCCGAGAGAAGATTGACGCGGGACGTCTGTTACTCTGGAGTTCATGAGGTCGAAACAGGACGAGTGATTAGGAACTAATTAATATCGACGGCTGCAAGAACAGAAGCGCCACAAGCGATTGCTGTTCTTCTTCACTCTTCAAGTGAACAACACTCGACAAAGATGTAACTGTTAAATGAACAAGTTCAGAAAGATCGAACTCATTTATATGTATTGTGCAGTTGTGAATATGTGTATTTAGATTGAAGATGCCGATCTGATCCTCATCCAAGATCGGGCACAGATAAGATATTCCAAGGCAGTCTGATTAGAACGGGGACACCCAAATTCGCAATCCATCACTATCAGGGGCCCCTCCTATAATATTTAGCCGTGTAACAAGACTAGTTGCCAATATATAATTCCCTCTTCTGTTTCATGTACGACTCTTTACGCCCAAGTTGTGGTTCACTTGGACAACAATGAGAGAGAGAGAGAGAGAAACATATGGTCTCAAGGCTTGCTAAACACTGGGGCCATGAGATGGATGCAGAAGTAACGAGGGAGACTTCGATTCATTTCTTTGCATGGTGGTAATAGCACCATGCTACCAATATGAGGGTAAATCGATATGAATTCGATTTAAGGAGCATAGTATAGCTAGTCGGTTTGAGTAGTATATCTAGTTTTAAACCCCCCTCTCACTCGAATTGTAGGTCCCTCCGGCTCACCCAAAAACTCATATTAGTCTCTTAGACGCCCATGGAATTGAAATGCGACCATCGATTCAAATGGTTGGACCCAACCCCACTAGGCACAGCCCCCTCCCGTCTTGTTCCTTTCTGTACACAGGCGTTTCCATGCATGGATGGAGAGCTATGAATATGCTAGCAGCAGGACATGGTGGCAGCTAGCGACTTTAACTAATATGCATTCCAATAAGCACCGCCATTGATTGAGCCGTGTACTGCTTTAGCCCCCCACCCTTGGTTTGTTTCCTTCCGAAGGGATCAAGTTACCAACCAGCTAAGTAACAGGCCAAGTTGAAGTTTTCTGCTTCTGAATTCACTCGGCTTTTAGAGAGGCGTGCTACCTCTCTTGCACATGTGTTGAATTAGGCTAGTAGCCGACGTAACCAGGAGCAACGTGTGCTGTTTCTCTAACGCGAGAATTCAAGAATTTTGGTTCTCTTCGGTGGGATCAAAATCCCCGTCTTCCACTCGAGAGAGGTGGCTACAGCCTGCAGGCTAGCTGATGTCTGAGGGGCGTGCCTGAATCTTTTGGGTTCTGTGCCGGCAGCTTCCTTGCAAGTACCTTCTGCAGCCTTTTCAAACGCGCTCCGTTCGCGCCCACCAGGAGAGCAGAAAGTGGCGCCTGTGCTTAATAGAAACCGCATATGGCGGACGCTTATGAGTTGCCGCGGACTCCATAAAGTGGAAACTTTTACGGGCCATCAATGACAGACTTCATAGATGAAAAGCAACAACCCTACACTAGTTCGACAATTTCTCTCAGATAACGCCATGGATGATGCATTTGCTTGTCTTGTTCTTCACTTTCTTCCGCTCACAAACTTTTAACCAGACTAGCTTGCTCCAGTGTGTACCAGTGCCACTATTAATTATTTCTTTAGATCATGCAACTTCAATGATCCTAACAGGAAAAAAAAAAAAAAGCTCGTATATAAATGATTAAAGTTTGCTAAAACATATTTAATCTTTACTATAAAATTGTTTTCAAGTCCTTCACATCTTAGCGCTATTGTTTCCATATCAACTCCCCAAGACTGAACGGCCATGTGTTGAGTACTGTGGGGTTCGAGAAACTTAGGAAGTTGGAGCAGCGGATAAAGAGGAAACGAATATTAGATACAGAAACAAATGGAGATTTCTACAAGGCAGCCGATCGAATGTTCTAGAGCCAGGACCATCCTGATTTCAATTAGATGCCTGATTTATAGACTTCTTCCACAGAATTCTATGGGTCCGCTTTACAGCCAGCCCCTCGCCGGACATGTTTTATCAAACTGGGCGCTGCAGAATTGAAAGACAGCCAGTATAGAGAATCTGGTCGTAGACGTGGGTGCTTATTCTCGGTCAAAACATTTAGGAGACTGGAAGACTATTTCTCTTTCTCTTTTTAGCATGGGACCAAAGGAGCGAAGTAATTTAAACATCAAATTAAATGTCTCTATCTTGATAGGATGTTATGCTGCAAAAGGGTTCATGCTTCAAGAAAAACAGAAGAGAAGGATATATATATATATATATATATATAGAGAGAGAGAGAGAGAGAGAGAAAGAGAGAGAGAAAGAGTCCTTCGATGTCATGTTATTATGTTGATAATGGTCCACTAATTATGCAATTATATCACGACTGACTCTAGTGGTGTTTCACGTTGCCGAAAATGGCTGTTAGTAACTAGATATACACTCCTGTTATGACCAGACATGTGCTTAAGGATCGTTTGTCAGCATGAACACTTCACAAGTATTCATGAATCTACTCCAAGAATGGCAATGGCAAATTCATGTAAGACTAGTACTTCTATTTCATAAACCCACCTCAATCTTTGGGTCAGGCTAAGCGCTAGCTTTCTTTAGGAAAAGGAACAAGTTTCTGTATAGGGTTGTGGCAGGTTCAATTTATTAGATTTTGTTTTGAATTTGAAGCTTTTTAGTTGTACCCTATAAGAAAATTCACGTTACATGACAAGTATCCAGATATATACATGTATAGGAATACTTTGCCCTGATGCTAAATGTGATGAGTATCCAGTGGATATATATTTCACGAATCTGATTGCACGCATTCAAAAAATTGGATGCATTTTTCTTCGTACGTTAAATTTAACGGATTTGGATCCAAAATTTAACTATATGTAATCTAAATACGATCAATTGACATTACGCGTGGTAGAACTATATCACTACTTGCGTGCCATCGAGCATAAATAAAAGTAACTTGTTCTAATATCAACTCGAACTGATCTCAACCCAAAATATACTACTGGATCACTTACGGAGATCTAGAGCGAGTGAAAAATTCTCTGGATTTGAACCAAAATATGGTGCTTCCATCACTCTGTTTTCTTTTTTACCAGTAGAATCTAATTGATTATGACTTAGATATTGATGAAAATAACCTGAACGAAGACTTAGCAGATCTACAAAAGCGTACAGTGAAGTGAAGATTTGAGACAAGAAATGAATCTTATTAAGTTGACCACTGTTCCGATTAATTTGGAGAACGAGCAGTCGGATTCGAATCAGACAAGTCGAATGCATCGCATATCGAAACTATTACAGAGTCAAATTGATTTTTGAGTTGGAAAGTTTTTTGCAAATTAAGACAGTGGAGCCTATTTCGGAATCGAATGTCAAGCAAACACAACTTCTTCTGGCAAGGGCTTCACATAATTAAAGCAGTTCTGGGTGGTCGGTGAGGTGAATTACAGCCATCACGAGTGGGAGCATGTAAAACATGGTGGCACCAGATAAAGAGTCTGCAGAAACAGATGTTTTTGTTTGATGGCCAAAGCTGAATGCGCCACCAAACGCAGAAAAATGTTTCCAGTGTTTATGTCATCCATCGTAGATTAACTTTCGAGGAAAAAAAAGTCAGAAGGGCATTTGCTCGGTGCATCGTCCTGCGCTCGAGGGATGATTAAATCGTAGAAAGGAAGGAAAAAGAATTCAGGTTTTGACCATTTGAGGGCAGGGACTTTCAGTACCTACCGCCTTTTACGTTTCATGACAACAAACTTGGGGAGCAAGGCAAACAGTGGGTCCGCAAGTGGTACATTTTGTCCAGTATTTCAGGTACCAAGGAAAAGTGGTTCTGCAGATCGAATCTCAACGCAGCCGGCAGGGTCCTGCCTGGAAATTTACGTTTGCTTCTCAAAAGAAGGAATTCATTCACCCTCTTCAATCTTCATGCAAGGGAAAACCTCAAAGGGCATGATCAGCAGCCGCCTGAGAGGGATGGGGAACTGCGTTCCGGGAGGCCACGCCGACGAGCTTCCCCTTCGACGACCACCGGCGGCCGTCGTCATCCACCACGAGGGGCGCGCGCTGGAGTACGAGCAGCCAGTCGCGGCCGGCCACGTCCTCGCCCGTCACCCCGGATGCTTCGTCTGCTCCGTCGACTCCATGCACGTCGACTCCCAACCGGTGCGCCTGGGCGAGTGTGAGCTTCTCTTCCCCGGCAACATGTACCTCCTCCTCCCTTTCTCCCGCCTCTCGCATCGCTTCTCCCTTTCCGACATCTGTGAGCTCGCCGTCACTTCTAGTCGTATCTTTGCTTTGGCTGGCGGTACAGCTCCGTTGGACCAAAAAGTTCCCAGTCAGCTCGTCCCCGTCCTTCCGACCATCGACGAGGACTCTTGATGAAATTGCGACGTTCACCTTTACTTACTGTAAATACCGTCTCATGAATGGGTTTGGTTTCTTCCACGTCCTTTGAGTTCAGAGCATTGGCAATTTGCCTCCATGATTCCTGCTGTAGGCCGGAGAAGTTGATGAAGTTTACATGGTACAAAATAATGCGGAAATGCTGCAAAAAATACCTCGTATTGGAGATGCTGTGTACTCGCCTGTCCAAGTTTTTTTTTTTTTTTCCTTTCGTTTAATGGCGGACTAAGTTGTTCTGATATCAATCTCTCTGTTAGTAGCTCCTGTCCAGTGTTATCTCTGTCCTAAAATTTCCATGTTTGAGTAAAACTGATTTGAGTTATTCCTTACTCAAAAGCGTGACCAATGAAGAGAGGATATGCAGTTTACATCTTATTTGTGTATTTTATTTATTTATTTAACATTATTGATAATGAAGAACCTACCTAGAAATTAAGACATTAAGCGGTTAGTAGGGGCTTGAGACGTGTGAACATTCCGGGTATCGTACTTAGTTAGCACGCAAGGTTATCAGACAGTCAGACATCGACTATGTATTCGTAATACTTTCTGGTTTATTTATTGGCTTTTCAATAATAATTTAATGATTAGCTAAACGTACGTAAATTCATACCAATTTCAGGGGATATCAAGGCCGGAATTCGATTGTCAGAAACCGTGCTTTAAAAATGTTTTCCTGTAGCTTGAGAATGCTTTTAGAACTTCATTGGAGAGAGGGGCAGAAGGAAAGACATTCAGCGGCGGTCGCCATTGTCGTGTGCTGCTGCTTCCTACCAGTCGCTACGGATGAGGAGTCGTCGGCGATGAGTCGACAGAGTTGCCGTCCGCTTTAAGTTGGCAATGGCTCAACGGAACAAATTATGCTTCTTATCCACGGTTGCCTCTGCCTTTGTATGTTGGAGAACGTAATAAATAAATAAATAAAAATATATTAGGGCTTCCAAAAGCTACGGCCAAAATGACCGTAGCATTTTTTCTACGGTCCTCAATGCACGTGCATAGGACGGAATTTTCAACCTTCATCTTTCTCTAAAATTGACCAATCTTTAGGTGAAAAAAATATGATTTTTGAAAAAGGAGAAAAAGAAAAAATCGGTGTTTTAAAACCCAATAACTCAGGAAACAACTCCTCCATTGTTATTCGGTGGGCCAACTCGATCACTCGAGTGGAGTTTTTTAAAATAAAAATATATAATTAAGAAATTGTAAATAGCTTGATCACATGTATAATTCAGCCAGTAAGTTAACTTAATATTAATAATTAAGTCATATTACTCATATCATAAAAAGAACTACTGGTATTTTGTGTTGCATATGTTGGACATATATACAACTATCCAATAGTTAATAAACTAAACTTGAATATGTTATTAAAAACTAGAATTCCAGATGATAAAACAAATGACCTAAAAATCAAAATACCATAGCATTGTTGGCAAACTTGCTGGGCTGACTAGGGACTCACCTGAGTCAGCCCAGATCGCCAAGAAATCTGACCACATGTCAAGGTTGGCTTGACTCAACTTGATTCAACGGCAATGATTTACATTATGGTTATTTGAATACCCACCAACTCGCTGACCCAGTGGCGCCGTCACAAGTCGATCCAAGTCCGAGTCACAAGTTTGTGAACTAGAAACCATAGGTGAGGTTAAAAGCCTATTCAACTTTAGCTTTTATTTTGCAATATGTAAATTTAATATACGAGTTATAAATTTTATGTTCCAATTTAAGTCAGAAGGTCTACGTTAAAAATGAAGTAATTAAATAGCAGGTAGCCAACCCCTAATTGATTGTACAATATGAAGTTTACCCCCAGATTGTCCAGTCAAACCAAATTTAGACCGACTTATTGCTGAGCCAACCCGAGTTCAAGGCCGAGTCAATCTGAATTTCATTATAAATGAGTCCGTTGACTTGGTAGACGGTCGAGTTAAACTGAATCAACCAAGTCAATGGGTTGACTCCACAGGATTTAGTACATGAAAAAAAAAAAGCAAAATGAAATGAAAAAGAAAGGAAGTGAGAAACGGGACTGGAAAAAACTAGTTTCAACATGAGATAAGTTTACTCAATTTTAAAAAGAAAATAAAGAGTTGGTTGAATTGAGGTTCTAAAAATAAAGTTAAGAGAGAGAGAGCATATTTCGCTTAACAAACTAGTTAGGAAACAAAAAAAATTAGATTCTGGGAAAAGATGAGCCTCTGATGAATGGCGATTTATTGGAAATAAAACAAAAGGGATTTAGCGCCCCAGTGATCAAGCTCAAGCATAGGAAGGAAAATTCTTCGGACATGAATGTCCGGTGGCAAGACCTGATCGTAAGGCCTTTTTGACAGAAATAATCGACTAGTAGCAGTGTTGCCTGAGATGATGCCCTTAACAAGGGCAAAGGCTTACTCAGACGCAGGTTTCATCTCTGCTTTGATGGCTGAAACAAGCTCATTATAAGCCTCTGCCCACGCATCCTTCATTTCTGGCGTCCACATTTCCGGGACGGCTTCCTTTATCGTCTCCAGCAGAGCAAATTTAGCGACCTGAATGAATGCCCAAGATAAATCAGGAAAAGTTCAAATCTACGCAAGAAAAACTGTTCACTTGCATGCAGATCACAGTCATATGCAAGAGAGTGAGTGAGCATGAACTAAGAGAATTAAAGCTTGCATTAATAAATCTGAACATGGGGTTGTATGTATGGAGAGTAAAGGTTCTGAACATTGATCTCTGCATCACTAAATCTGAATTGAACTTGTTGTATGAGTAACTGGCATTTCTGTGATGCCTTGTGAATCTTCAGAGACGCACTTTCAACGCCCCTCAGCCTCTAAGTACAACTATGTCAAGGGCAGGGGGCTGTCTGTGTCAAAACCAAGAAACATCCTCCTTGCAAAACTTTTTTCTGGTCGACTCTAAAAACATTTCAAATGACAGTATCATTAGCTGCAAAGACATCATCGCTCACTCTTCTGTTAACAGAAATTCTTCAATCATTCACTGCCGTCGTCCCAAAAAACCACTGTAACTAAGATAATTACAGAATTTCCCATCAACGCACGAAAGAAAATGCATCTGATCAGAGCTAATATTTACCAATAGGGAGAAAAGTAATACATATATTCGGTCATTATTGTCTTTGAATATTAAAATCATGGTGGACGTCATCGACAACAAAACTCTTGTGACTGTTAGAGCCTTTAGTATTCTTGGAAATCTCTAGAAGCGTTAGCCAGTATCAGTGACATCAGTAAATTCCAACAAAGAAAACACCTCTCTCATGTTGATACTAGTCACAAAGTTATTTTTTTAGAAAGTAACAATGGCATTCTAGAGATAACATTATTAGAGATCTTAGCTTGGAAAGGTTGATTTTCCGAAAAATGGCAACGAAGTATGACAAATTAAAATATTGTGAAACGGTTCTTGGCTAGTTGCTTCCGTTCTCAAGCAGAGTAAACAGAAACTTCATCGTCCCAAGTGACATACAAGAAGGAAACAGGGAAGTGCAACGCCATAAATTGGTTTTTAAGTCGAGCAAGCGATAGAATTAGAGCCTTGACACGGAAAGAAGGACATTCACCGGATGGACTTGAAGCTGAGAGGTGTACGCTTTGAACTAACCGACAGCAAGAGCAGCCAACAATCACCGGAATATCATAGAACAATTGACATTTGAATTATGAAAAGAGCACCAACAACAGTCGTGAATGAAATCATCTCAAAAATGCTAAACAATCGTTTTAGATCATAGTGGTATCCAGAAGGCATCCCTTCCTGCTACTCCGTTCATCATATATAGAAATTACTTCTGAACTTATAAACAGGAAGCCCTTCTCAGCACTAGTATAGTACACGTCCCTAGCCGTCAGCCACAGGCCGTGGCTCTCATTTTTGACATGATGGAAAATTTCTAGCATAATCAGAAGATGGTTTTCCGATGCAAGTCGGAGGGGAGAAATAGGTCTCCCAAACCTTTTATTATAACAAAATGAGCTGTACACAGATATACAAAAAATCAACTAAAACACAAGCACTGTACGACTTGCAGAAGATGATTTTGTGAAAACAGAATCAGAAGATGATTTTGTAGAAACAGAAACAGAAGAAAGCTGGACACACATAGAGTTCACCTAAAATGGTCCTGTCCGACAGCATCACATTTTAGCCCATCATACAGAAGAAAAAACAGAAAGAGGGAAGAGGCAAATCTTACATCAAAGTGTTCATCAACGACGCCATATCGGAAGTGTGTGGTGCCAAGTTCCTTGAGGCTTGACTCCCTCACCGTTACTTTTCCTGCTTTCCGCAGTTGTACTGCGGATTCGCAAGTCTGCAAATTTATCTCGTCATAATGGGAAACATATGCATATGAGAGAGATAGAGAGAGAGAGAGAGAGAGAGAGGGGGGCTTTACCATGGCAAAGACAGATAAGGCGTGGGGTTTGAGCTTCGGGTTCTGTTCAGGTGGCAGGTCGGAGTCTCGAAGGAAGGAGAACATTTTCTTTGCAGATGGCGCGATCTCAAATATCCTGAAATTTCCGATTTTCCCATCAAACAATTTCAAATTACAGGTTCCTGAATTATAAGGGAAAAGGATCAGGCCACCACCTAAACAGTAACGTTAGTTCAGGATGTGACAGGAGATAAGCAGTGACCGAGCTTTATTTAAATTCAAAGCCTCCTAAATTAGTGAACAATTAGGCGATAGGAGGAGAAAGGAATGGGGTTAGAATCAGCCAACCGAATGTGCCTGACATTGCAAGAGATCGAACATAATGGTTGACTGGAGCACGCAGAGTACAGGCCACATGGGTCGACAACTTGGTTTTAACAGATGAGATTAATGAAAGAAAAAGAAAAGCAAATAAGAAGTTGATGAAGCTGAGCCGATTTTGTAGATTAATGAAATAAAAAGAAGAGCAAATAAGGAGTTGAAGAAGGTGAGCCCACTTTGTAAAGAACTTCATTCCCAGCTCGGCCGCATCCTTTTTCATGACGCCCCACGACTGCACCACCAAAGCCTCCTGCTCCTCTGAGAATGCCACCACACCTGCAGGGATAGCCCTCCTCCCTGCCCACCCACATTGTCATGGAATATCCATATGAAGTTCATATATGGCATGGATACTGCTACAGATATTCTATTGATCAACATTTCCAATGAAATTTTGCCGGAGACAGACTCCCGACCTTCTTTCCACAAAAAAATCAGACAGCTTTTTTTTATCAACATTTATTTCAACAAGAAATGAACAAAAAACCAAACAAGTGTCCTTTAGAAAAATGCCGAAAGATCAAGAATTGATTAAATCAGGAGAAGAAAAGATCCAGGTCTACGGCTCCATCGCCTGGGCTTATGGGCTACCAATTGAATTAGGTGTAAAGCAGACAGGGATGGACCGAGTCAGGAGGGTGCAACCTCAGAGTTTGCAAGAGATCGACTCTAAGTTCGGGACCACTTTGCAACTCCTTGGTCTCGACTCCGACTGGCCGTTTCTGCTCCTTCTTCTTATTCACAGTTACACAGTACACTTGAAAAGGAAAAGGATGCACGGGAAAGAATGTCAAGAAAAAAAAAAAACGTTTATTTGATCGCAGGAAGAAAACAGAGCTGCTGCGCATACTTGTTACTGGCGAGCAGGTGATGGTTTGCCTGAAAGTTTCCAATTTTTCGCCGGAGAAAGAAGAGAAAGACGACGAAGGCAACTTCATAGCAGGGACGGATGACGAGGTTGGTATCCTCTGCTGGCAAGTTCGAGACCCTGCGTCCCACCAAAATCAAATTATATCAAACTTATTAACAGGAGGTGGAGAGAGAGAGAGAGGATGAAGATGATATCTACAATGCTTACGAGCAGAGGTGAGAGGAGCAGTGAGGACGGTGCTTCGGCTCAACAGATCCATGGCTAGCTGTACTGCTACCTCTCTCCCCCTTCCTTCCTAAGACCTAAGTGGAGAGTTTCATTATTACGACGTCCCTTGGCGCTCCGAAAGGTCGCTACGATTTGGTGCCGAGTCTGCCGATGACGTTCGCCCATGCTTTGCATGTATTTTGCCGACACCTTGTCTGTTTTCATTTTGTTAGGCATGACAAAAATTTTCAAATTTCAAAAACAGTCTTCAAGATTTAGGGATAATCGTAAAGTCCTTGTACATTTATTATATTGTCAAAAAGAGAACCGTAATTTTTTTTTTTGGGTATATAAGAGCGGTTTAGAACTGCATTTATTATATTGCCAAAAAGAGACCTGTAATTTTTTTTTTTGGTATATAAGAGCGGTTTAGAACTGCATTAACTAACTATAGCACGAGGTCGAGTTACACAAATTAAATCCTCATCAATCAATCGAGGCAAATGTTTAAGTAGATTGGTAAGAATATGCAAATGTTTAAGTAGATTGATAAGAATGGTTACTCCAAACAATTCTTAAAAGATACATGAGACAAGAAAATCCACACACATATTAATTTATTTGTACGTATGACATAAAACACACATTCAGTTTCATCTCAACAATTTTTGACATTACTTCACTATCTGAAATAAAAGATCACGATGTTACAGTTCTATAAAAAAAACCTTAATTTTCACAATTAACTAAGAAGTTTTTCCTCGAGCTATTACTAGTTTAAGCTTGAGTCAACAATGTTAGAATGCTAAATTTCGTTTAATGTAGGACATGTAATTTTTTTCATTTGCATGGGCTTTCTTACCTATAATTAATAATATCAAGACACAATTAATTATATGTAAATAACTTATTTTTCTATTAATATTTGACATAATGATGCTATGATTTTGACAAGGTAAGTTAAGTGGATTAATAAATTAAGACATATTTTTCAAGTTACCTCTCTAAAGAGTAAAATGAAATTTACAAAAGTATTCATATGACCTTTCCATTAAAATGATAAAGGAATTGGGTGTGTGTCTAACAGTAGGAAATTGTTAGGTGCGTTTTTTATTATTACAAAACATTTAAAGTGTGTTTTTATTTTTTTTTCCAAAAAAGCTTACCAATGGACAGACGTGTACCGGCTTTCCTTTTCCTGCAAGTCGTAGATATTTTTACGGGATAAGTCACGGCAACCTTGTTCAACTGTCGTATTAGCCGCATCTGCTGGACCGAAGTTTTTTAAATAGTAAAAAATAATTATGCCACGAGGACACAGAGCAACTGGGCTGCAAGGCGTCAGTTTCATATTGAATTGAAGGGTAGACCAAACACGGCAAGATCCACCCAGACTCTAACGATACTGCTTCCTAAGTAAACATTATAAAAAGGTGCCAATTTATGAGCCAATGCTGCTCAAATATCAAACCAACTTAAGAAAGAGCGAGATAAAATGGCCATGATGCGAGCGTCTTTGACCTGCGGCACTACCATATAATAAATGATCATCTCTGGTTCTCACGATCTTAGATCATTTTTATGATATTGTAACGTTGGAGACGTATCCTGCATAAAAAAATAACCGAAGCTTACCACCAATCTGTCACAGATGACGATGGAGGTTCCAACCCAATTCAACTGGGCGAAGCATAAATTTGCAGAAAACTGGGTCCTTTGGTTTTTAAGGGTTCATGAATTCGCCTTAACAACTAGTTATATCGGACCAGTTTTGCAGCTGAACCTTTAAAGTTATATTAGAATTGGAATTCACAGCGAGGAAAAAAAAACCGGTCCGCGTGTACCCTTGACGGCAGGAGACAGCAGCGGTTAACGGCGCGCACAAAGGTATCCCAACATCTTTTGTCGGCGGTCATTTCTCCGAGCATCTGCAAACTTGGAAGGAGCTGTCATCTGCTGCGCCTTACTCCTGTGAGTAGTGGATATGTGTCTAAGTAGTCATAAGCACACCATGATCCCATGGCATGAACCCATTCACCAGGATGATCCCACTGTCCAGGTTTACCAAGGTTCAAACTGGCGGGTCATACTTCCCCATGCAAAACAACAGCAAGCACATAGAAACAGAGAGGTACGTAGGCAACCACAAGCAAGAACACAGTAATACCAGCATATACATAAGAAGAAAGGAGAAACCAAGAGTTGGCTAGGGTATCTCAACCTGACCCACAAGAGGAGGAGCTCCTAACGAGCAACAACACTTGGATCAATTCGCAAGGTTCATCCAGCATTAACGAAGATTTCTGCAATTCAGGTTCATCTGCCCATACACTCTTGAAACTTCACGCTGATGCTGCACAGGCTGCATCCTCAAGACTCTCAATCGGAGGGTCTCCTACCACAAGATCCCTGACTAGCCTACCCAACCCTGCACTGGACTTCATCTGCATCTTCTTCATAACCAGAAGAAAAGGAACATGATAGCAAGCGAGTCATCCAAAGCCATAACTTACATCTGGTGCTTTCAGAACTGGTTTGAATGGCACTTCAATGCGTTCTTTTACCATGCACCTTGGAATACCATCTTCCATCACCAAAACTTTGCCTGGTGGACACTGGACTGGCGTACTGTTCTCCCCTGCATCGGGCACTCCTGAAAGCAGATTTAGAGTCTTAAACTGCACGTTTCTCCTACGGATCCTTGGTTCAAATCCAGCAAGGCTAAGAACAGATACAATGCCAACGATTGTAATCACTGTTTTAGCTGCCCACCCAACGACAGATTTGAGACCAGATTGAGATTTCTTCTCACCCACAGGAGGCGCCAGCTGGTTCAGCTTCTTGTGTGATCCATTCATTATGGTTTCGATTTCGTGCTTACCCCCAACAAGATGGGCCAATTGCATGTTAGATGGTGGATGCCGTGGTCGGTACCTACCCTCATAAATCACAGATTCAGTTAGACGGCTTGGATATGGAGGGAGAAACAGATCACCTCCATTCTCAATAGTTCCACCAGCAAAGGCAGAGGCCTCTTGTATTACTTCCAGATTCTCCCCCTTGTACTCCTTAAGTTTCTTAAGCAAAATCTTACGACTCTGATCAATTTCAGCAAGTGTGGATTCTCTTTCATATAGCTGCTGATGTTGAAGAGCCTGAGAAAAACAATAGAACAGCAAATGCAGTAAACTTGGAAAGCTCCATCAAACAATATAGAAGAAGCAAAGGATTTTGTTTATGAATTTACACATGCAGTTACAAATCTGTAAAGTATGAGGCGTAATAGCCGCTACAAGCCTACAAGAAACTGTAAGAGATCCTGACAACCACCCAATTTGATGCTTGTTCACACGACTGGTGTTAATCAGACCACTAAACATACAAAAGTATTTAAGAACCGATCCTCTTGAGATTTTGGCTAATGGAGTTGAGATAATACAAGTCGAACAAAAATCCACCCAAGTCAGCAAATCAATTCTTTGAGCAATCCAAAATTCACTATTAGAAAATAGAAACCAATATGCTTGCATAGAATCTCAATGATTAGATATCACATTAAAACTAAAAAAGCCACATCACTGCATAACTGTTCTCTAAAGCCTGACCAAGTCCAACGGGAGCAGATCAGCTGAATCAGCTATGCCGATTCCCTACACAGAACAAACAGGAATAGCTCAAATGCCAACAAGGACAAACATTATTTGCATCAGCTGCTCTATTGAAGTACAATTTCAAATAAGAAACAACTGAATTTCTGTCAAATGGGATACATGACTCCAAAGCTGAACAAGATCAAACCACAGCTTGAATAGTTTGTACCAGTGTTCAACAAAAAGGCTGTAGGAAATATCATCCAAGATGACAGAAACTTTAGCTTAAGTACTTTAATATGCAACTTGATGATAGCATCTGGAAGGACTTCCAAGAGAAAAAAAGGAATTGCTATCAATATAAACTTTACCTACTTGAGGGACCATCAAAAAGCACATGACGATGTTTCTGCCAAGACTGCGGAGAGCTGGAACTGGAGAGAGTTAAAGATAAGACAGACATAGGAAAGTGTGTCCCTAGAGGGTGTTGGCCAACCAGCCATAGCAGGGCTTGAATTTGTTCGTAGAGCTAAACCATGTCATCTCCAGCATACGATGTAAAATCCAACCTTTGAGACCCAGCATCAGAGATTGTCAATGCTGGACACACATTCTCCCATACATGACCTTCATATAGCAGTGCCCGCAATTAACTGACATAGATGGAACTAACTAGAATAATGATCTTCCGTCTCAAACCTCAGAACCTCACGAGACTAGGAGAATAAAGTACTTTATGAGTCACACTTAAGATTATCAACTCATAATGACATTTCCACGACGACCATCAAAACTTATAATAAGCACTTTTATGTTAAAAATGTGAACAGACATCTATGCAAATATTTGGCCTAAAACAACTAAAATGAACTACAAAAATACTTTTGTGACCTATACATAAATGTAAGTCAGACCACTTTCCCTGAACCCTAGCGAACAGAATAATTCTATTTACTTCCAGAGAACATATCCAGAGGTACAATTACCCAGATTAGCAAGTTCAAATAAAATTTACGGACGGCCCCGGGAAAGGGGAAAGACAAAACACATAGCAGGTGTGTCTGCAAGATATTTTTTTCTGTTTACAGTGCAGATAAAAAATGAGACAGGATATCGAAAATTTACCAAGAAACAAGCCTGGTACGCTTAGTGCATGCGCAGTTACAAGGCCAAGCCTGAACGCCTGTTGAACCCAAAACATCGACGTTGTTCCACCGGTGAGGTCAAAGGAGGTGGAATGAGCGTATTAATCCACTGCCTAAGAGGAGTAGGTGATCTATATGTATCCTAGTAACCAAGCAGGCTGAGCTTTGCTACTTGTTTTACTTTTTGCTCTGCGGTGTGCACTTTGAATTCTGCCACATTCGAGCTATATTATTTACGCATTAATTTCACCAAAGCAGAGATGTTCTGAATTTTCGGCTTAAAATAAGACAACCATATTATGGCAGTCTAGGTAGAGAACTACTTTTCCGCATTTTATTTTTCGGCTTCTTTCGCTAGCATTTGCAAATTGGAAACTTAAATGAGCTCTCTCTTAGTTGAACCTCCTCATGTGATTTTGGCTTTCATTACGGAACTGGTTTCTCTTTCATCAAAAGGCACAACGTTCTAACCATACCGGGTATATGGTCTTACTCGCTCTTCTTTCTCAATAAACTGGATTCCACAATCACCTTCAAGGAGGACTTGAGGGTATACCAGACGACGTGAAATGGAAATACAGTGAGGAAAAGCCGAGCATAAATGGAAGCCCTCTTGGGCAAAGAATCCATAGAGAAAGAGATAATGGACCTGCAAGGAAGCGAGTTGCTCTTCGAGGGAATCGAGGGCATCCCTGATGCCAAAGAGGCTCTGGGCTTCTCCCTCGGCTTCGCCCGAGCACAGTCGCTCGAAGGAGCGAGAATCCTTGTCTTCTTCGCCCGCTTCTTCCTCTGCTTCACTTCCCGCTGCTGATTGTTCTCCGTCGTCGTCTTCGAAGTCGGCGGTGGCCTTGTGGATGCAGCCGGTAATCTTGGAGCGCAGCTCCGAGACCCTGCACATGACCATGCCTATCTCGTCCCCCTCCATCCCTTCCTTCCGAAGCCGCCTCCTCCAACCCCTCACGCCCGTGCTATTCAGAAACAGAGAAAAACCCAAAACCCCTCACCCTCTTCCCCTCTCTCTCTCCGAGAGGTCAGAGTTGACAGGTTCGTCGTGCGGTAGTCCTTCGTTTGGCTGCATCCATGGATGCTTTCCGCATTCAGTAGATCCCCAAGACAGATAAAGGCAAAACTATTAACTACCCATCTCTTCAACAAACACCCCAAAGATTTTCCCACGATTTCCGTCTGCTGGTGGTAACGACGACAACGGCGACACAGGGGACTCAGGCTTGAGATAATGGGATAATCACTAATCCGTTATATAGAATCTAAGCCACCGGGTGAGGTGGTTCATCTCCACCGTTTCGAACCGTTTCTTTTAGAAAAGAGCCAACTGCCTTTCTCTCACCCTCAAGGTTTAACAGAGCTTACGTCGAAGGATGATCGCGGCATACGTTTACTCAAAAAAGTTTACCATGAAAATCACTTTTTAGCTAAGGAAAACTCAGTTAACTCTCTTGGAAGCCCCATTGAGATGTGTACGATTGCCGCAGGTTTTGGATTCATAAACTTAAAGCGACCCGCTTTCGTTTATGCGGCAAGAAAATCATACTAAGTTTCAAGTCGAAAGTTATGAATTAAGATTTAGTAGAAGAGATGTTTCGATCTTAAATCCATCAACTTCCAATGTTAAAGATTTTATTCCATGATACATTAAGCCATGCCATATGGCCATAAAACAAAGTGCAGTACGTGCTTGTGGTGACTTCATGTAAGTGAACAGAAAACGAAAAAGTATGTGCACACATAAGCATGCCAGGTGCAAAACTGATCCCTGTACTTGCACATCCAAACACTTGTGGACAGAACACATTAGCCCTCATCGAATCTTAAGATGGAATGGGTCCGATTAAATAACTTTTATGTTTAACATGAACAAACATTTCGATCTCCTTGGCATAGGCACTTGGTATTGTTATGCATGTTCAAAAGACTTAAAGTTCGAGGTAATGATATCATTGCATAAGACATGCCGATGAGGACAACAACAATGAATTATTACATGTAGGAGACAAACCACATACCTACCACAAACCCTTGGTAATGCAGCCTCTGTCCTTGCGACACAACCGTGATCATGTTCTAGTATCTACTACTTGAGCTAACTCTCGCTTATATCTGTCAATTGTCAGAGGTTGTACATATTTGTGTTGATCTTTAGCAGCAAAGCACCAAAGTTGCAGTTTCAATACTTTGTTGCACTCCTCTTGTTATTTCAAGAACTGTATCGGGTCCCATGGAGAAAGAACCAGGCCTAAGCCGTATGAGAGATCGATGGCACAAAATAGGGAACACTCATCCACTTGCGATTTGTCTGCTTTCTGCAGCAGGGAACCTATTTAGTATGTAGGAGTTGTGCAACAGCTTCGAGCCCACATGGCGAGCTGTGCATATGCTGATTGGTGAGGTCCAAACCCTGTAGGCCCTGATCCAGACTGGTGTATGGCACTCATGGAGCACTATTATGCATAAGCATTAAATGTGCTTTGGAGGGGAAGAAAAGGAAAATCGTATTTCATATAAAAGTTAAATGTTTCGTGTGCTGCCCACAAAAGCATCTATTTCTTAAATGATTCCTAACCTAGGCATGAACGTGGAAACTGTGAAAAACCAGTGTTAACCCGAGGATGGTAGTTCTCAAGTCTCAAGTTTAAGATATGCTCTAAATGATTTCTGCAGACATGCTGGCTTAGAAATCAACTCTTCCAAATGAGTTATTGTTCCTTTTCATCTGAAGGATGATAAGAAAAAGGCCTTTCTTGATATATTTGGTTGTCAACTTTCAGCTCTCCCTTTGGTGTATTTGGGCTTACCATTGTTTTGGTGGTAATTTGAAAGTCAGCTTATGTCAAGATCTGTGTACAGAAGCTATTATTCGTCTTGCAGATTGGAAGAGAAGACTTTCGTCTTTTGCCGACATCTGTTATTAAGTTAATCGAGGAGAAGGTTCGTGAATTCTTATGGGGAAGGTTTGCGTAGATGCCACCTCTTGAAATGGGAAGTTGTATGTAAACCGATAGCCAAAGGGAGAATTGGATTGTGGGACATTTGTATTTGTAATAGAGCTCTAATGGCTGAAGTGGCGAGTCAATCCCTGATTTCCGATTTTGGATGGGCTGAGATTGTGAGATTTGAATAGCTACAGACAAATAGCCTTTGGACCCTTAGACATTGTCTAAAGCTCATTTCTCATGGGTGTGGAAGAGCTGCCGAGGGGGTGGGATGAGAGCAGTCACCTTATTCTTTGGCGAGCTGGTTATGGTTTAAAGGTATTATTATGCAGGTGTAACTTTTCATGAATTTCGGCAGGCTTGGGGCGTTCAGCAGTCTGTGTCCAGTCTTATTCCAGAATTAACCCAAGTTCCAGGGCCCTTTTGCTATCATGGCCAGTCCATTCAGGTGGAGAAAGGAGCTTTTTGAGCATTTTAAACACTTTATGCGGAAATATTTTCTAGCAGAAATACTTCAAAAATAAGTCGGTCATATATAAAGCTTAAGAAAAACTTTTTTCTTTGAAAAACACAAAACGAAAAAAGAAACTTCAAAAAACCACGAGAAAATGCACTTTCTTTACTGGTTTTGGCCCCCTTTTCTTCAAATTTTTTATTACTGCATTTTTTATTTTTGCACTTTATTTTTAGGAATTTTCTTTTTTCTTTTTTCAAAGTTTACACAAACTGAGACTTTCCAAAGATAAACAACTGTATTATACCTGAAAAAAAACCTCACCATTTAAAAATCGTAAATGATATTTGTAACTATGCTTATCACAAAGTGCTCTGTCCAACCTGCTAACAGAAATTGCATAATAAATGCTAAGTGTTCCAAAATCACGTTCAAAATATTAAAATAAGACTATTGTGGATTAGCAATTGGTTCTTACAAAAGATTTTGAAACAGTCAAAAAGAAAATGAAAGTAAAACCTATCAAAACCAACGGATTTGTATCAAGAATAATTCACTTGATAATGAGAAGCATGCGTTCTGAAAACCCACGAGAACCAGTAATTTACTGATGTTAAAAGGGAGGACAATGTAAGTGGAAATAATTGAAGACAAGATTTCCAGTAAGACTTCAAGTTAGTTTATGGGGATTGCAGAAACACGAAAATATCATGTTGAATGTAAAATATTTGGTATGCAGAAACCTTCGCAACAAAATAAATATTACTATGGTTTAGTTTGGAGAACTCCTTTATTTGCAAATAAGACATAAAAGGCTAATCCGCAGTCCCTATTAGACTAGGATATATGTATTTGGCACATGACCAGCAAAGGCATGGATGCATGATTGTGCCATCAAAAGAGAGGCTCATGTGATAGCCCTGCCCTGAGGTTAGACCAAAAACCGATGGCCAGAAAATTTGTCTGAATACATGGAAAGGGCAAATCTCGCTTATTCTGAATATAAAGCAAGACCCAATTTTCAAAAGGCACAGGATTATGGCTTCTTTCTTTCTAATGACGAGGGAAATGTTGTCATTAATGGCCAATAACAATCATAAGAGTAGTTCTAACAGAAATGGCCGAGGGTGAGACCTCACAACCAAGGCACCATGGAAAAGCTCAACAGCAAAACAAAATGGGACTTTAAAAGAAACTCAAATATTGCAAAATCTACATATGCTACATTGCATGCTTGTCACAAACATGATAATGCATACTCCATGCACCAATTAATAACACCACAAGCATTTTATTAATTACGTAAATCATAAAGTGAACACCACAACTATTATCACGGTATTTATTCATTAGAGAAAACTCCTGGAATATTTTCGAACATATTACAGAAGCCGACTTTTACTGAAACAACAACTATCATGTTTGAATGCTTTAAGAACCTCCGCTTAGTGTTGGCTACTTGGCAACACGACATGCCTTCAACAGTAGGCTAAAGCCATCAAGCAAGAAGGATGCTGGAACTGAAGAATCCCCGCTCTACCGTGGGCTTGCAGAAACTCATTGAAATCTTTGGCCCCATGAGCCGTCCATCAGTGGTCCGCAGCAGTTTTTAAATTTCACAAGCAAGACCACATCTTAGAAAGTCAGCAAACAGCACCATTTCATATCTACTTAGCAGTTAACCGATCACTAAGTCAAGGATGCCTTGAGGGTCCACATTGACCAACATATAAAATTTTGGTAATCTCGAAAGCAATGGCAGTAGGCCCAGTAGCCAAGACATTACATTTCCAGCGAAAGAAATGATCCTCTATCAGCTCTACCTTCTTGACAAAGCCTTGGATCCAGAGAAAGTAAGTGTCAAGAAGCTAAAATCATCTTCATTCTAATTGATCTCCCATCTTTGTCTATAAATTTTCGAAAAAATAAAAAGGAAAAAATTAGCAGATTAATGACATTAGTGAGAAAAAATGGCAGCCATTAGATAATCTAAGGGACAAAGTTTCAGCAACATCTCTAGCTGTGCCAGAGAATGCAACCACCCTTATATAATCAAAATCGACCAGATTCATGCTTCTTGTCAAACCCATTACTGTTTAGGCAAACCAACAATGAAGCAAAAAACTCTTTTAACTTCATGGCCTAGAAATAGGGAAGCTTTAAAGCAGCCGTTTCATGCTTGCAAAGGAAGAAATGAAACAAGTTCCTTTCTATAGGCAAACCAACTTTGACACTTGACAGAAACCAATCATGCACACACATGAATAAATGACACAAGTACCTTGCAACAGGCAAGCCAGCGGTAATGTGGACTGCTCAGGGCAATCTAATGCCATCAGTAGAAGATGCAAATAAGCTTTCTTCATAATCCATGTTAAACTTTTAATCTGGCTATCAATGATAGCAACTTTGTTGCCATATGATCCAAAATACAAGCCATAAAGTCCACGATCCTAGCCATGAAGGACGCTATTTCTCTTAAAAGCTTGTCTTGACTACTGCCATTTATCCAAGTTTACACTTGGAACATTCAAAGGATGCAGAGAAAATGTTCCACTTGGGCAGCCAAGCCAACATAAAAAATACTCAGGACTGGTTCAAACCAGTTCATCATGCACCAGTTCTCAAACTCTGGTTCCATAAGCACATTACTTGGTGCCACCACAACTCCAGGGGCAGAAAGATGCCAATAATATTTTTAGTGATGTTCTGTTATAAGCTGCTTGCATTGAACAAAAAACTATTGAAGCAGGCAAGTATAAATCATGCCCTCTGTTCAATATTTTGTTCATTCACATGCTCTATCATAGCAGTGGCAAACTGTAATCTAATTCATCTCAACTTGCCTGTAGCTGCTACTTTCTGCAAAAACCCTAATGGTAACTGGCCTAACCTACATAGCAGCAATATATCAACCCTGAATCACCAGAAGTCCTGACAAGAACAGAATCCATTGCTAAAGTGGTGAAAGCGGATTGAGTCTCTGATTGTGATCCGAACCCCAGTAATATCAGACAAAAACTTCATGGCATTATGGCAATCTCCACAAATTCGAATATTTTTGAAAATACAAACGGTAGAAGCTGACTCCATATTGAGCAATGCATAGGCAACTGCCAATTTCTCACTATGATAACCAAGAACTTCTTCTTTCTCTTCAAAATCCACATCTGCCAGTGCAAATCTGGTGTCTGGCAAATAACCTGCTAGTTTCATCTTATCATTCAGTTCATGTAGGTATGCATAAATCTTCTCTTTCTGAACATGTGACTTATCACCAGCAACAAAAGTGTAAATTTGGCCTCTCACTTGAACCCAGCTACAACCAGGTGTTTTCTCAATCCCTCTATTCCTCATTAACTTCCTCATATTCAATGCATCTTCCCACATTCCTAATGCAATATACATATTTGCAAGCAGTATGTAATTCCCTGGATTATCTGGTTCAATCTGAAATAGGTACCTCGCTGCAATTTTTCCCAAGGTAATGTTCTTATATACCCTGCAGGCACCAAGTAGAGCTCCCCAAGAACTAGCAGTAGCTTTAACAGGCATATTCTGTATGAATAGATATGCATCATTAAGCAAACCAGCACGGCTGAGTATGTCAACCATGGAAGCATAGTGATCAGCATCAGGCACAAGCCCATGATACATACTCATGGAGTGGAAGAAATGATGGCCTTCTTCCACCAATCCAGCATGACTGCAAGCAGATAAAACACCTGCAAAAGTACCTGCATTTGGCCTTACACCCATTTTTTGCATCTTCTGGAAAACAGCTAATGCTTCCATTCCATATCCATGCGTAGCATATGCACGAATTACAACATTCCAAGATATAGTATCTCTTTCGAGCATTTCATTGAAAACTTTCAAACCAATGTTCAAGCTCCCACAATTTGCATACATGCTAATCACAGCAGTAGCCACAATGGTATCTTCAATAAAACAATGCCGGAAGCAATAGCTGTGCAACTCTCTCCCTCTTCTAGATTCGACACTGCTCAAAGCTGGTAAAATGCTGGCAATGGTGATATGATTTGGCTTGACTCGCTCATTGACCATTTGCTCAAACAGTTCAATTGCAGTCACTGTTTCACCATTTTGAGCACATCCACTGATCATCACGTTCCAAGAAGCTACATTTGTCATAGCCTGCAGTGACTTCATTTCTTGGAACAGTTGAATTGCCTTCTCTACCTCACCACTTTGAAGATAAGCTGCACAAATTACATTCCAGGATACCACATCCCTCTGTGGAGAAATATCAAACAAGCGCCTAGCATGCAAAACATTCAAGCACTTCGCATACATGTCTATGAGGGCCCCACTTACAAGGACATTATCTTCAATGCCGATCCTGATAACATAGCCATGGATAATCCTGCCCAACTTCAAATCCAATAAACTAGAACAAGCAGCAAGGACCGAAGAGATTGTAACTGAATTTGGTTGTACCGCAGCCAATACCATTTTAGAGAAGAGTTGCAAGGCATCCTCCCAGTGACCACACTGAACAAGGCCAACAATCATGGAAGTCCATGAAATTACATCCTTCTCAGGCAATTTATTGAATATGAGATTTGCACCATACATGCATCCACATTTTCCATACAAATCAATAAGTGCATTCTTGACCAAAATAGATGAAGGACAAAATCTTTCGGCATCTTCATGAATCTCCTTAGCCTTGACCAAATCAGATAACATGGAACAGGCTTTTACAACAGCTAACAAGATGAACTTATCAGGTTGAGTTCCATTCTTAAACTTCATATCTGAATACAATTTTAGAGATTCGTTTGGGTAGCCATGCTTGGAATAGGCATTTATCATGGCAGCCCAACACCGACTGTCTGGTTGAGGGATTTCATCAAACAGCTGGCGGGCTTTGTTAATCTCACCACAAACAGAATACAACTTTACAAGCTTCACCTTGATTTGGAGTGGTAATCTTATGGATTTTTTGGAAATTAAGTGCTGATGCAGCTTTAAGCCATGATTCAAAGACTTCGTGTCCATGCATGCCTGAAGAAGGTGATTGTAAGTAGCATAACTTGGTGATACACCTCTACTCTCCATAAAATACACGGTTTTGACAGCTTCCTCCAGCCGGGCTTTTCTTTCTACCACAGAACATATACTGAAAGTGGCTGTCAAGAAAAGACTAGCGCAACCAGCCTTTTCAGGTGGAGCTCTACTTGAATACAGGAAACAACGAAGGATATGCATGATTTTGCTTGATCAATGTCGCATTATTGTGTACTGCATACACATATTTTTCCCTGTATCAGTCAGGCTTTTTTTGCCAGTCACAAAGATTCTGCTACGCAGCATAAGGTTCCTCAAGTTGCTCAAAAGAATAGGGAAATTCTAAATCGATGCCAGTGAGTACTTCCATCATCCATTAAAGCACATAAAATTAGGATCTAATTTATGAAGCACGGACATAACTGATGTCAATGTACGATTACTGTACAACTTTCTTGCCAACTGTTACTCAACAAATGCAATCAGCTCTTCAAACTCCAAATTTAAGATGCCAAAACACACAGTGATCCATATTGTGCCCAACGAAAGGTACAATTAATTTGAACATGCACGTTTAAATTTAAACATGAAACACAACAACTACTAAACATTTTCTTGGCATGGGGAGGGTTTAAGAGGAGCAGATTGAACATAACGACTACTTCTGCATATAGATAAATCAGCATAAAGCAAGTACTACTACTTACTGCGATAATGTTCCTCAATATGATTTTGATCGAGGGGTTACAAATATGCTATGTAGATAACTTCTGGGCATCTACGTCCATCAACAAGACATAGAGAACAGCTGCAGTTTGTGGTACATCTGCATAACGTTCTGTGCTAATCACAATTTCCGTAGAACATGTTAACGAACTTTTATTTACTAAAACAGCATAAGGAAATGCAGCTCTCGAAGCGCATCAAAAGGATAAAACGAGGCACGCGACGGAGGCGATGGGAGAGCTTCGTATTCTCCTGTTTTTTTCGTCTTCTTCCTCCTCCTTCTCACAGCAGTAATAGGGAAAGATGGAGGGTGAGGCCGATGGCAATGGCGAGGCACGCGACGGAGGTAATGGCACCCGCGACCAAAAACGAGAGGGAGAGGAACAGTATTTTCGACGAGCACTCGATTACAAGAGACGGGTTAAATCTCGACGGCCCCGATCGTGTTGACGGTGCCGCCTTTTGTTGTAGCTACGCACGGGTGAAATTTTCGCGCTGTGAAGACGTCCGACTTTTGCCGGCGGACTCTGTTCTGCTCGTTAAGGGATTTCACGAGAGAGAAGCTTCTGCCTCCTCCCTCCGCAACGGACACCATCTCCCTCAGCGTAACTGCACACCTCCTCAGGTCACCAACAGCAGCGGAGGCCATCATCTCCAGGTGTGATGACCCCTCTCCCTCTGTCTCTCTCTCTCTCTCCCTCTGTCTCTCTCTCTCTCCCTCACTCCCTCTCAACGTTCTGCCTAGTAATGAGGGTTTCCTACTGGCCGCCCATCCTCCGGCGCTCTTCCTTTTGCATGCCGGCAGAAAACACAGCTCTGGTTCCGGATCTGGCTCTTCCTCTTCATCCTCCGGCAGCCAATCTAACCTCGCCGCGTTCGCTCAGAGTGCATCGCTCTTCTTCTTCATCAGTACTTCAGATGTCCCACCGTTTCTCTTCATCGTTGGCCCCCTGCCGTCAGGGCCGCAGTGTGGTCTGGCCTGTCTTTCCACCTTCCGCTGTTCCCCTCCTTGTTGCGTGATGGAGCAGCCTGCCGGTGTTCCCGGGGTTCCGTCAGCTGCAGCACCCATGATGCCCCCATTTCATTTTTCTTTAATCTCTTTCATTTTCGTATTTGATGAGATGTTGCCGAGCACCTCTGCTCACGCTTTGCCACCCTGCTCTTTCTCTCTATAGGAGGAAAATTTTGAGAAAAAGTATCTTTGTAGGAGGAAAATCTAGATGTTGCCGAGCACCTCTACCCTCGTGCGGGATGTTTTCCCGACTACGTTGTCTTTCTGGTTTTCTCAGGAGAATTCTTGCCTACATGATCAGGATAGTGTTTATTTGACGAGTGTCATCTCAGATTTTGTTACAGAATCTCCTCATACTCAGACAACCACAATTTTTGTTACTGGAGTATCTGTGTCGTTGGAAAGAAGTTGTGGAACTTTTGATGCTATTGTTTGTCTTTCCTTGTCATCTCTTGCAGACCGTATGGAGAATTGCCTCCTGCTTCTTCTTGCTTCTATTTCATGCTTGGTTTAATGATTTAATCTACCACCCCTATTTTGGTGAGCTGCGCACCTACTTCCTGATAGGCAACATCAAACCCTGTAGTCCCTGATCCAGACTCCTGTCTGGCGCTCATGGAACATGCATAAGCATTATATGTGCTTGTGATGAGAAAAAAGAAAATTTTATTTCATATAAAAGTTGAATGTTTTGTCTGCTACCCTCGAAAGCTGCTATTTGTGAAATAATTTCCTAACACAGGCATGAATGCGAAAAACTGTGAAACACCAGCGTATATCTGTTATAAGCTGAAATGCTGAACATATATTTCTCAATTTTCCGCTGAAATGCTGGATATGGTTTCAAGATTCTGGACCAGATTAACCAAATCAATATTGGATCAACCCGTCTTGCACGTACCCATTTCTTTTTTTGCGCACCTAATTATGAACGGTTTACTCAGTATCAACATGCGAACCGAAACGCAACCCGAGTAAGACATAGTTTGGATGCTTGATTTTCTATGGAAGCATCAAACGGTTGATCTATATATATACATATATATACGTAATTGGTATCTATATTCCTTCTGATGATTTCAGGTGCATCTATGCGATTATCAACAAAGGTCGGATCTGTTAAACCCATCGGTGCAAATTCTTTGCTGTCTTGGTATGCTAGGCATGGCAAAATCGAGAGCGCAAGACAGGTATTTGACGAAATGCCTGAGAGAAGCACGATTTCTTGGAATGCAATGATAAGTGGGTACTTTCAGAATGGGAAGGTTGAAGAAGCCCGACATCTTTTCAAAACAATGCTTCCGGCACAGAGGAACACCACCACTTGGAACGGGATGATTGCAGGGTTCGTCATGAACGGGCAGCTGGGTGAGGCCCGAAGACTATTTGATAAAATGCCTGAACGAAATGTAGTTTCATGGACTGCCATGATGAGGGGGTATGTGCAAGAAGGCATAGTGAGAGAAGCGGAGACGCTCTTTCGGGAGATGCCTGACAAAAACGTTATTTCGTGGACGGTCTTAATGGGAGGGCTTATTCAGGATGGTCGGATTGATGACGCTTGCGAATTGTTTCGGCAGATGCCTGAGAAAGATGTGGTTGCTCGCACCAACCTCCTGTGTGGGTACTGCCAATGTGGAAGGGTCCGGGAGGCTCGAGAGCTATTTGACGAAATGCCAAAACGCAATGTAGTGGCGTGGACAAGCATGATTTCAGGTTATTGTCAGAATGCCATGGTCGATTTAGCAAGAAAGTTGTTTGAGGTCATGCCAGAGAAAAACGAGGTTTCTTGGACGGCTATGTTGACTGGCTATACCCAATGTGGCCGGATAGATGAAGCATTTGAACTGTTCAAAAGAATGCCAAATAAATCACTTGTTGCTTGTAATGCCATGATTATGGGTTATGCACAGAACGGGAAGTTTCTCGAGGCACAGAAGTTGTTTAATAGGATGGACGAGAAGGATGACGCCTCATGGGCGGGCATGATTACTGCTTATGCTCAATCTGGAATGGTTGATATGGCTAGGAGATTGTTTGAGGAGACGGATGAGCGGAGCCCTGCCATCTGGGGTGCAATGATCAAAGCGTATGGTCGCAATGGATTTGAAGTAGAAGCTATGAATCTCTTCAGAGAGATGGTAGAAGTAGGAAACAGAGCAAACCATTCCATTTTTGTTAGCATCTTAAGTGTGTCTGCTGGGCTTGCCATACTTGATCACGGTAGGCAGATTCATGCAGTAATTTTGAAGTCCCAGATGGACATGGATGTGATTATAGCATCTGCATTGATCACTATGTATATCAAGTGTGGGAATCTTGACAAGGCCCGACAAGTATTCTACCGAGCAGATCGTCGAGACATTGTTATGTGGAATTCAATGATCACTGGTCATGCCCAGCATGGCCTTGGGGAGGAAGCTTTACGAATTTATAATGAGATGTGTGTCTCAGGTATTCTTCCAGATGATGTAACACTAGTTGGAGTCCTGTCAGCATGCAGCTACACAGGAAAGGTCAGGGAAGGTTGGCAGTTGTTTGAATCTATGAGAGATAAGTACAGGATTGAGCCAAAGATGGAGCATTATGCATGCATCGTTGACATGTTCAGTCGTGCTGGATGTTTGGAAAAAGCAATGGAACTCATAAAAGAGATGCCTTTCGAGGCTGATCCCATAGTATGGGGTGCTTTGTTGGGCGGTTGTAGAACATATTCTAACATAGAAATAGCAGAGATAGCTGCTAGAAAGTTAATGCAAATTGAACCAATGAATGCAGGGCCATATGTTTTGCTGTCTAACATGTTTGCAGCCAAGGGAAGATGGGAAGATGTGGAGGAACTGAGGAAGGTCATGAAGGAGAGGAATGTGCAAAAGATGCCCGGATGCAGTTGGATTGAGGTTGATAAGCGAGTTTATATATTTGCAGGTGGTGATGGGGAAAACCAGCGTCCCGAGTATGCAATGATTGTTGGGCTGTTAGAGAAGTTGAATGGGATGTTGAGGGAGGCAGGATACTACCCAGATCGGCGGTTTGTCCTCCACGACGTGGATGATGAACAAAAAGAGCATAGCTTGGGTTACCACAGTGAGAAAATGGCCGTGGCTTTCGGAATTTTAAGAGTGCCTCCTGGCATTCCAATTCGTGTCATGAAGAATCTCAGGGTTTGTATGGATTGTCATTCTGCAATCAAGTTGATCTCTAGGATCACTAAGCGAGAGATCATACTAAGAGATGCCAACCGGTTTCATCATTTCAAAGATGGTGCTTGTTCTTGTCGAGATTATTGGTGAAACCGCATGAAAGGAACATATACTTTTCAACTCATTCGTGGGATCTAGGTCCAGTTTTCAGTATAGCGACTCGAAATGTAGTATTACACATATTAGGTTGCCAAATGTTGAAAAGAGTCTTACCGGTGCAATTTCTGTGGAAGAAATGAGCTTGTGGGTATACAAATCTAACGAGATCAGATCATGTCTTAAGCAGCACCGCTAGAAATGTTTAATGTGATATCCATGGAGGCATGCGGTCTGCATGTTCTTTGATCAAGCTGTTACCCAAATTGCACGCATGTTAGATATGATCCGGTTTCATGCTACAGTTGGTTGGCTGAAGTAGCGACTGAACCAAGATCACCACTATAAGTTTATTTAGCACATGGTTTTTGGAGCCATGGTATATGAGCATCGCATCAGGTCTTCGGCGACATCACATGAGATATTAATCAAGCACATCTAGAAAAATATCTTCCTCTGAAAATTTATTTAATTTGATAAATGTTGGCATACCTTACCTACTGTTATGTCTATATGGGTAACAGCTATTCTTATCAATTTTATCTGAATAGAAGAAATTGAAGAATGAGAAAATAGCATTTGTAGGTTGTCCAACGTAATCATCATTGTATTTAAAATTCAATGCATCTTGCATGCTTGGACAAGTTTAGGTTTTCATAGTACGAGTTGCATCTTGTTGCGCTATCCATGTAATCTTATGTGGTCCTAATATTATTGTCATGTAGCCTGTCTGAAGCGCAAATCAGCTTGTCTTTGTCTCCCAAACAACCAAAACTGAAATCGCTCAGTCATGCAAAACAGGTGTGCTACTATTTTCACAATTTTTGAGCAATTACGTTGGACCCTCGTCTTGGCAGAGCCCGCGTTGCTGCTCATTTTTTTGTAGCAAAACTTCTGATTCTTCAGTCGCTTGGCCTGAAGCTCAGCGATGATCAAGAACCATTAAAGGAATAACAACAGCGAGAACCAGGATATAATGAGGTTGATTCTTCATAATCCATTTTTATTGACACAATCAGGAAATAATAGTTATCCATTTCAAACACAAGGAAACCGACTATGCAACATGAGGCCTACTTGCCGATGTAAAATCCTGTGATCGACGACCTTGCCCTCAGAGTCTACGTTCTGGCGCCTATTGCTTTCTTTCCTCTGCTTAGAGTTACCAATCACTTGGCAGCAATTGGTATTTGGTACGGATTCCATTGCAACATGCTGTCGCGTGAATAGTGGTGGAAGATAGAGAGGATCTGGGCATCAGGAGATTCTCTGTGATAACTGGTAATTTGCCACCTGATATGAATTTATTTTACCTCTTTCATTTGACTTTTAAGAAGAAACAAGCTTTTGATTTAAATTTTCCTGCCTGAATTGAGCTGCATCGACCGTGGCCCCAGATTGTTTTTCAGGATGAAATATCTTTTCCCTTAATTTTTCACTCAAAATCCTTTACAATTTTCACTGGTTTAAAAACAATCAGGCATTAGAAAACAAAAAAAAAGAAGGAAATTAAACACCAAAATTAGAATACAAACCAATAATTGACAGTAGAATAGACGCAGAACAAAACCATGCTGAAACCAGATGGCCACATGCTACAACATCATTCTCTTGATCATTACGGTCTTCAAAGCTGATAAATGTTTCACCAAAGCTTTAAAATAGTATTAGTGGACCTAAACAAAGATTAATTAAAAAACAAACAGCCAAAGATCTCATGTAGCAGTTTGAAGTACTGACCAGTTCATATCCTGCACGAATCGGAAGGCATCCTGACTTTGATCTGAATGCCAAAAAATATCAATCTCCGAAGTCTTTTCCACACCCTCTAAGTTGTAAGGTGCAATGGTTTGAACTGATGGTGAAAGAGAACCCAATAAACCATTCTGACATGGGAATGATTTAATTTTGAATTTTTCATTTAAATCTAACAGTTTTAACAAAATGCTAGTGAGGACATAAGCAAAATGTCAAATGCCTGTATGTACATTTCATCTTTGACAACTTTTCTATTAATTACAGAGAGAAATGCAGTTGAGACTTAGTCGCTTACCCAAGACTGTTTCTCTTGCTCTCATTGCGAACAAACACTTCACCAGTCGCTAACTATTTGGTTTTCCTTACATTTTAGTATTTTACGGATGGGAAGCACGAACCACAATAGACTCGGCATGGAGGAAACATTAGTCTATTTTAAGGGACCTAACTGCACTCCGCTACTATGCTTGCTGGAAGATGGACAGAACTTGAGGGTATTTTAGTCAGTAGAATTTACAACAGATAAGGCAACAACATGCCCCTTCATCTCATGGGGCTCTATCCTTGCTCTCTCTTACACTCTTCTGTAGCGTCTCAAGATGGCCGCAGCCATCTCCATCCGCTGCCCATGTACACCAATTCCCTCTTCTTCCCCGTCAAGAACTCCCTTTCTCAAACCGTACAATGGTCTTAAACCCTACCAACGCCGCCTCCCCACCATCTCCATATCCCTCACCACCACCAAGACCACACCCAGTGCCCTGAAAGGGAGGCAACCGATCGTGGCGATGAGCATGGAGGCGGGGATTGGGGTGATGGGCACCAAATTGGGGATGATGACTTACTTTGAACCAGGCGGTAAGGTCGTCCCTGTTACGGTGGTCGGCTTCCGTGAAGGGAACATCGTCACCCAGGTGAAGACAGAGGCCACAGACGGCTACAATGCCGTCCAAGTGGGCTACCGTAGAGTTCGCGACAAGAAGCTCACCAAACCTGAACTAGGCCATCTCAACAAGGTCGGTGCGATTCCCATGAGGCATCTGCAGGAGTTCCGGCTGGTTTCCGTTGACGGGTTCGAGCCTAACCAGAGTTTGGTCCTTGAGGACATCTTCAAGGAAGGAGATCTTGTTGATGTCTCTGGAAAGTCCATCGGTAAAGGGTTCCAAGGTATTCAATTTTCTCTGTCATTCAGGCGGCATTTGATAATTTTTTTGGTGTGGGTTCTTCAGTGCCTGGTTTTATCAATCTATCTTTCTTTTCATGGAGAAACTAAAAGGTTCTCCCCATTATGTGTTCGTGAGAATTGGTGAATTTAAGAGGCAGTCAGTCAATTTTTTTGTAGTTTCTGAAAAATGACCTTAACAGGTATAATCACCAATCGTATTTCAACTGTTCCATATATTCAATTTATATTTACGGGAAAAAGTAAAGCTACAACGCGTGATGTTAACTCTTTATTAACATGCTTGAAACATTTGACGGAGTTAACAGACGTGATAGTTCATCTGTTTTGGTGGAGTGTTGAACTACTGGTAAAACTATTGTTGGAAGGTCCTTATTGTGGAATTTAATTGAGAAACATAGGTCTAGGTAGACAATTTTGTGATTGTTGTGTTCGTCGATGTCAAAGAATTTGTGTTTGTGTTCATTATCATAGACATACTTACGACATCAAGAACCATGAACTTTAAAAGCGGCCAACCGGATGCTATGCACATTTACACCTGTGGTTGAAAGTCTTATGATTACTTGTTCGGATGAGAGGCATAAAGTTTGGGTTCAGCAAATACAAATTCGTGGATAAAATCTATTAATGTTATGCAGTGTACCTTACCTACGGTGTCTAAGGAGGATCGCAATAGCATGCTAGAAGGTGCTTTGGATTTTTTGTGTTCTCCCTCTTTTTGGCCAACAATTGGTAACTGTAGACGATGGATATGATGCCTAAATACAGTTTATGTTGCTGGTCTGCGTACGATCTTGTTGATTGACAATGCTTTTCGGATGCTTGTTCACTAGGGTCGCCATTTAGTGGCAAATACTTGGTTAGTACCACTTGAGAGGAATGTTACATTGGTTTATTACCGTCTGTCCTTTATTAGTCAAACGAGGCAATGCTCCATAAGTGGTTGGGGGCTTCAGCATTTTGGCTGTTCATTACTGCCCAGAGGGCATTTTCATTACGTTGTCACCCTTTATACCTCATGAGCATAGGAAAAAGTCTGCAAAATCATGTTTTGTTTAATACTGATGAAAGAATTAGAAGGAGCTCCCCTAGAACTCCCACGATTAGAGTTGCACAGATATGATAATTTGCCTTCTACAAAAATCAAGAAGAGGAAAAATGAAGAGAGTTCAGGGGAAATAATGGAAATTTCATATCATCTGAACACCCTCTTCCTGCATCAAGTACTTTACCTGGCTTTTGTTGGATGTTTTTGTGTGGATTATTACTGATGAAATGTCTTGTAGTTTGCCCCTGTTTCCTACTTATCTTTCTTCTACGTGTACTTTCTATTGATTTCTTGTTGTCAAGTTGAATGGAACCTTGACATAAGTTAAAGCTAATAGGTTTTCTTCTGTTTTTGGCAGAGGTCTTGAGATGTTATATAAACATGCTTGTTAAATATGTTTCCCTGTGTTGGAGGAAGTCATTTGCTATTTATTCTGTTTCTGCTGCTTGTTTCTCATTGTTTTTTCTCTCCTGAAGAAATATCTGTGCGATATTGATACAGTCCTGCCACTTTTTCCGTCGACAATTTGTTGCAGTCTTTCCTTTGAATAGTGGCTTCTGCATCACAAAAGCCAACTCCCACCCATCCACACAAGCACACCACAAGTCACCCCACCCCACAACCCCAGCAGGAAAAGAAAAGTAAAGAAGCATGAAAAAGCACAGCAGGAAAAGAAAAGCAAAGCAACATGCACCTACAAGTAAAGGAAGAAAAAGCATTTTTTCACATTGCAAAACCTGGTTTTCTGTTGAAGTTCATTGTTTTTTCCTTTTGTTGATGACATTTTGAGAGTTGCCTGCGAGTTTTCGTATGATAATCATTGAAGTTCGATGGTCAGTTGTTTTTCTGCTTATTTAAAAAAAATTATCAGTTGCTTTTCCAGTAACTTAAATCAAAACAAAGTAAATTTTTTCTGGTTCTCAGTTGATCTTGGCATGGGTTTGATCCAACCAATCCTTGCCATGCTTGAACAAGTCTGGGTCAAGTCTCTGTAAAACTTCTGGGAGCCTCAGCAGCTTAGAACTTGTTTTTGCCTAGTGGGTTTTACTTTTTATTTTTTACAGGCTATTCCTGTGATTTTTGATAAGTTTTTTACAGTTTAAATCCCCTTTTCATGTTTCATCCGAACTGCAGTTCTGTTGAGTCCACATTCAACTAGGGAAAGAATGAAATCCTGATAAGATCATATAATTTTATAAGGCTCAGTTCTGTGTCATTTCTTTGATTGTCATTTTGGCACTAAAATGAGGGAACTTCAGAAAAGTATACTGATCACCTTGTAGAACTCAGCTGTATCTTTTTTATTTGATTTGTACAGGTGGCATTAAAAGACACAACTTTCGACGTGGTCTAATGACTCATGGTTCAAAAAGTCACAGGGCCTTGGGTTCAATTGGTGCGGGAACAACACCTGGCCATGTATATAAGGGCAAAAAGATGCCTGGCAGGATGGGGGGAACAAAAACAAAAATCCGGAAGTTGCAGGTTGTTAAAATTGACAGCGAGCTTCGAGTCGTGATGATTAAAGGTGCTGTTCCAGGGAAGCCGGGAAACCTTTTGCGTATCACGCCTGCAAAGATTGTTGGTGAAAACATACCAAAAAATTAGCAAGGTTATGTAGAGCTCTTAAGACATTCAATTGTGGAAGTGTTTTTTTCCTCATTATATGAACTAGCATGACTTTCCTAATGTCACAATTTTTCGGAACAAAGTTGTTGATTTTTGAATGGAGAAATGGTAACTCTCTCTTCCACGAAAGTGGACTTCAATGCTCATATCAAGATCAACAGGGAACCTCAGCTTGATAATGTTTGAATTGTGCAACATTAAGAATTGATGTTTCCAGTTTCCTGGACTTTGTAAAGTGTCCTGAATGACATAGTTGGAGAACATTCAGGTAAAGTCTTTATAATTCAAAATCTATATAGTCATCCACTCATTTTCCACAGAAAACATTTCTGCTGATCATAAATGAGTCATCTCGTGCGATGTGGAAATTGTAAGGTTGAGATTGCATGCGTGGTTTATGGAACCTTGGGCTCCCACAGATTCTGGAAATTGTATCTTTAACATGGAGGAGGAAATTTGTCGATTGTAGACTGGACGGTAGCATGTTTGGATCTGATTGTCTTCGTTCAAAATATCTTCAAGAAGCATGATGTGAATTTAATTTCGGTCATATTTTTGAGCGATAGGACTGCTTTGTAGAGCTTGTTGTTCCTGTTGCAAACGTCTACGCGTCATAATCCTATGTAGCATTTGGATTTTAGCTCTCTGGACGTAGCTGACCTCTGGGGGTCAGGGTAGCCATGGGGTTTTGTGACTTCGGCCAAGCAGCTAAATCTCTTGACAGAAGTGTGGTTTTCCAGTGTTTCGCCTCTCTTTTAAGTATCTCCTGCGATGGAACCCTCAATGGTCTGTGGGAGAAAGGTGTTTTTTTCTTTTCCTTACCCAAGAAAATGAAACACCTCCGGTGCCATCTTGATTTCTTTTGCTTTTCTTAAGAAACACCAGTGTTGTGAAAGTTTGTTAAAGCGTCCGGGCTTACTTTGAATAACAGTTCTGCCTGTGCACATTAACAACTGGGAACTGGCTTTATGGCATCTCGCCTGGAGGAACACACAGAAAAACAGAAATGCATATTTACTACTTTTACCCTCATACGAGGCAAAACAGAGGTTTCAAAACTTATTACAGATGAAGAATTCAGTTAAGCTCCTCCATGCGAGCCGGATGTCTAAGTTGAGGTCACGCTTGTGTTATGTGGTTGTTGCCCAATCCATTGGCCTTGAGAGGTCCGTTCCCGTCAGCAATTGCTCCTCCTCACTTTTTAACGCGGCTTTCAGCTTGTGATGCCTGTCCATTTGAATAAAATAGAACATGTTTCTTCTGACTGTTAATATGTAAATTGATAATGGCAACTGACTTCAAAGCCGTTAAATCATTTTTCTGTGCAGACCGCTTTACCTCTTTGTTCCAATCGGTGGAAGCAGTAAGACCGATCAAAATTAGTGTCTGTAGAACTATGCCACCAATCATCCCTCCCCATATGCCCTGCAATATCCAGACCTCAGCTATGCTACCAAATTTTAGGCCCTTTTAGCGATATTACTCATTCATCCATCCACTCCTTCTATCTCTCTCCTCTCTGAAAAACACATGCACATCCACCGCACAAGCGGGCAAGCCCACAGCACATTCGTACGTGCACAATTTGGGGTTCTAACGAGTATGGTTCCAGAGAACTTACCTCCACACCAAGGTTGAACTTGAAACCTAACAGTATGCCTGCAGGCAAGCCAACAATATAGTGACCCAATGTTTATGTAAGCAATCACAGCTTGCCATCCAGCACCAACAGCAACTCCTGAATAAAAGTGGAATAGAAATCAAGGGCTATAGGTGAGAGATATGAGCACTGCCCAAAGCTACGTCACTAAATATGTCAAAGGACTAACGTGCACATGAGGGCTGAAACTATACCTGACAAAACAAGTTGCAGACTGTTAAGAGCCACAGGGATTCCAAGCAGGCTTGCAAGCTTGGTCACCTCGGCTTGGACAGAGGTGCTGTTGGTGAAAAGAGCAGGGAAGACATCCCTGGTGCTTAAGACCAGGATCATGATCACAACGCCAATCAACACGGAAGTAACAGAAACCACCCACACTGCAAATTTTGCTCCCTTGGCATTTCCTGCTCCCAGTTCGTTTGATACCCTCACGCTGTCCATTAGAAACAGAGTTGTCAGACAACTGATTTTCCAAACACTATTGAAACCATTTAAAGTGCCCTCTTGTAATGGATTGTGAGAAAACTGGGAACATATTCATGTTTTCTTGTATCGGAACATAAGCATAACCTGATTGCAGCATTGAACCGATCGCAATCATGGCGTCCCACCCATTGATGTTCATGCTGCCAGAGAGGAAATGTTAGTCAGAAATAAGCAAGCTCATAATTATGGTTCGAAAAGTTTGCAGTCAACAATTAATGAACGAAGAAGCCAATGCAGTTCTGCTTGGATCTTCCACATGCCCCTGCAGTGTCAGTAATCCTGAATGGCCACCTTCCGCGACATATATCAGCCGCAGCCTGTATGAACCACCCGATTAGCTGTTCTCCTTTCATAGAAGTTCAATAGCAGGGCCTACTGTATGGAGATTCATTGCCGCAGTAGCACGGGGTTGATGAAATAAGAAGGCCTGGTGCTGTGAATTTGTTATTACCATATGGAAGCAGCATCAACAGGAATGATTGTGTCTGGTAAGTGACTAACGATCACAATGAGCACCATTAGATACCAAAACTCCAAGCTGCCAACAGAGATCTGTTAGCGATAGTCTGAAATTTCAAAAGAAAAAGAAAGAGGATGAGATTGGTTTGTTTGTTTACCATAGCATAACTGCTGAGGCCAAGGAGAGCTTGATAAATCCCCACAAGTCCTTGAAGGCCAGCCATGAGAAACCAGCCCATGCATCTCGACAACTGACCAATATGTATCCGAATTCACCCAAGACGACAAGCCACCAAGACAAGTTAAGGGTTATCGCCGCACCTACCAAGCCCCAGCCTAGTCTGAGAATCAATAACCAGCTGAGGAACGCATGGATTATGAGAACGATGGCAGCTACCCAAGCCATGGCCCAGACCTTCCTCTGAGACTGGAGGAACTTTTGGATTGGAAAATTTGCTGCGTACGCGTACAACTGAGGAAGCATCCATATCGCAAATTCACCTGAATGAACTTAAGAAAATGACAAAATACTCTTCACACGACTTAATATACGCACTGTAAATATAAACAAGTTATTGCTGTTATTTGAACAACTGCAGCGACGCGGAAGCAGTGCACTTATGGACCTTGTCAAACATCACCGTCCTGAGATGATGGATCCCCAAGCAAAAATGGGTTCCGTTTCCTTCAATGGGCCTCACTCTCCACTATTCCAGGAAGGGGTGGTCTCAATGACCGAGCCAGAAAAATTTTTTGATGGGCCACTCATTCACAGATTTTCATATTCAAAGGGACACTTATATATCTGTAACAGAACAAACATTTTTCATATTCAAAGGGACACTTATATATCTGTAACAGAACAAATATTTTAAGATGTTAATGTGAAAATAAAGAAAAATTGAGAGATGGTGTGGGCAACTGCCCACACCATCCCATATGTGGCTCCGCCGCTGGGTGGTCACGTGGGTCCTATTCAGTTCTTGCAGCTATGCCGATGGTTCCATAATTATAGCCCTTGCGACGCTCTATATGCCTTTTGCCGCTGCAGAAAGCTTCGAGACCATCCACGTGCAGGGTCGTTACAGGCACTACTTTCTTAGAAAATGAGACTTAAGATACATTATTTAATTGATCATCGAAGAAACATACTTGTTTAGGAAACTGCCTTGTCTCACAGATTTCAGTCAGTTATGGAGGATGCATTTGAGAATAGTTGGTGAGGTTTATCACGGAAATCGATGGTCGTGACGTTTCAATGTTGCTGTTGATGATGACGATGCCCGGAAAAAGGGCATACCTGCTACGTCAGCCATGGCGTCCACTACGCCAAGAAGCTTCAGGATATACGATGAGAAGATGTAGACGGGAGTCAAGACCAATGCTGTGGTGAACAGGGTGACCCATGACAATTCCCAACATCCTTAACCTCCCTGCGCCAAATGCCTGCCCACATAGTGTCTCCAAAGCACTTCCCATACCCAACTGCCGCCGCGCCGCCGCCGCCGCCACAACAACAACAACAATAAAGATATAAGTATATACAGAAAAAGTATCACATATGAAGGCATGTGGAAGTCTTTATGTTCATATCAATCTTACCAAGAAGCCGTAGCCCAGTCCAGCAATCACAGAGTTCTCTATGGTCACTGCAGCCAGCTCCAGCTCGCCCACATGACCGGCGAAGGTCTGCGTTAAAGCACCTAGCGAATAGTTGCATATAGAGGTGAAGATGGCTGGACCTGCAAGGTGCCATAATTTCTTGCTCTCGAACAAGGATCTCCTGCAGAGGCCTGATCTTTCGTAGTCGTCCAATAGAGGAGTTTCCATCCTTCCTTGCTAACTTGAAGATGCTGCTTCGACCTCAGCTCAACACCCCTTGGTTTAAGTAGGGCTGCACTAGAGGGAACACCGTAAAGCACAGCTATCCCTTTTTGCCAAGAAGGCCGCTTTAATAATCCAACCTTCAACAAATCCAAGGTGACCAAGCTTCCATGCGCCATCATTTGATCTGAAAACGGAAATTAAAAAAAGAAAAACGATAAAGAAAAAGAAAAAGAAAAAAAAAGAAAAAGTAGGGTTTACTTTGTATTGTAAACCGACGGGTGGAGGTGCGAATGGTTGGTTGGTAATGCCAGAACCGGAAAATGAAAGGGTGGTTTTTGGTTACTTTTTTGGGCTGTCAAACTTCTGACACTTTGGCTACTGGTAGTAGTACTTCAGATATTGCTGCGATGGTGTCCTGACCCACATCCAGATGGATGGAAGCATCAGATGCACTTACGTTTTTACTTGCCCTCTTCCTAGCAGTACCAAGTTCATCTGTTCAGCAGCAAATGCCCACAAAGTCACACATTACTGCCACTGCCTTCCTTATAATCGAAGGAAAGCTGCTCATCACCTAAGGATAAATAGTGTACGACAATGGAACTTATGATCCACAGATGACCTAGAATTTGGCTCCGGGGAAAAGGTTTGCCCACCTGTGACTTTGGAAGCATCTAGGCCTTTAGATGGTTCCTAATGATCAACTTCTGACTGATGAAACAGAAGATTAGATTTAGACTGGCAAGTCATTATTCCGATTCGATCAACTGCATAGTTGACTGAATCTTGTACCACATGTATATACAGCTCGTAACAATCAGATCCTGTCGACAGGATGCAGTTGCGCATGCAAGTTGCTTATTTATATATATATATATATATATATATATATATATATATATATATATATATATATATCTGATAGCGACTTTTTCATTTGAATATTGGTGTTCCTAAAGTTCTAAAATTTGAAGTATTGGTGCCTCTCAAATAGAAATTTCTGTTTGGGCTACCATATTGAGCTGCAATATGACTTCATTTCCTTCAAAAACCTGATTACTTGGAGCTACGGTAGGCTACGAATTGAACAAGTCAGTGGTGGAGACACATGGTGACTGGTATGGATTATTACCTACACTAGTCTCTTAAAGTTTCTTTATTTTTAAATAGACATTTTTAAACATTTATCCATATATATATATATATAAGTACCCAGTCAGATATAAGTATTTTTAAACGAGTGTCCCTGCAACAAATTTTTCTAACTCTACCACTGAAACAAGTACAACAAGTTTACTTCTCTTTCGAGAAACTGGAGCTGCAAATGGGTCCGAATTGATGTAAGTTGGTTTGGCATTGAATTGATGTAAGTTGATTTGGCATTTTTGGTGCACCAAATCCCTCAAACTGACTCCTAGATTCCAGACGCTATAAGTGCAGCCACATTATGATCTAGTTGGGGCACCCAGGGCCAGGTCCACAGTATGCATTGCCTTTCCTGATGCAGGCAGTGCATTTTCAAGCCCATATACATTGTTGAATTCAGACGTATAAGCATCACGATTTTCCTTTGAAGTCATTGAGGAACTTTTTCATGCCTGGTTCAGACTTCTGCCTCTGCCCAATAGCAGGAGACTTCTTCTTGTGCACCCACATGTGTACCATGCTTAGCCTCCAGTGCATGACATATATCTCTTTAGTCCGCTTTGAGGGATATATGTTATGCACATGGGTATGTGAATGGTGCACGGGCCTTTGCGCATGCATATAAGCAGCTTTGAATACTGAAAGGTAAAGAGAGTGATGCTCTAATTAAAAAAGTTAAATGTGGTGGCCTGTCAGCGCTTTGAATCTCTGCATTTTAGAACATCACGTGGTTGGCCAAAAAAGTTCGCTCACCCTCTGCTCCAATCGAAGCTTCAACTGTATGGGCTGGGTCAACATTCGAAAGGGCTCGTAAGCAAATGCTGTGTTACGCAAGGTTTAATTGCCGATCAGTACAAAATAATAATAAATTGCCGAATCGATCGAGGGATGTTCTTAAATTTGCTAGTCATTGAACCTGGTGATCCAGCATCCAGTTCTTAGATGATGGCCAAACTCACAGGCCGGAAACTTAGTTTCCGCTCATAGAGCGCATTGCGTGTTCGAGGACCGAACACGTACCGAGACAGACTCACAGCTTGGTTGTTGATAAGAAATAGAAGGGGATTTGGAAAAAGTTAACTCTTATCCACTTCCTTTGTTGCCCTTTGTTGCCCTTGAAGGAAGGAGTTTTTTTAGAAGTCAAGGGCTTTTGATCATTTCGATCCTGCACAAGAGCACAACATGTAGCTATATATATATATATATATATATATATGAGAGAGGGAGAGAGAGGGAGAGAGTAATTGGTAAATGCCAAACTACATGGGTAATGTTAAGGGACAAAAACGAGATCATTGACAATATTGAGATAACAAATGACTAGTTTATTCTCATCAAATCACTTTTAAGTTCATATGTACAAAGTTAGACTACAAAAAAGAAACACTTAAATAATTATTTTTAGTAGATCTGGTTTGTGTGTATGTGTGCCTCTATTTATATATATAAGAGAGTTGTTTACTACTAATGAGGGCTAAATACGAATGAATCTTGATTAAGTGAAAGTCAGGATTTCGAATTTTGAACTTCTCCAAGAAAATGGTAGGTGCGCATTTGGTCGGTCACTAGATTGAGTTGTTAACCACCATTCATTTCCCCCTCGCTAAGAACAGTCCATTCCCACGTGAAAGCTCCCACTGAGAGCACGCGTCCTTTTCACGTACGACTCTTGGTAGGGCAGGCGGTTACCCTCCCCGTTCATAACTCGATTTTCGTTCTTCACTTGCAATGTGTGTGCCGATTAGACAGAAACTCCCACCAAACTCGCCGTCACCTAATTTTCTCCCAAACATCTGTATATAACTTAATTTTTTTTTAAATATTGGCGGACCCCCAAAGTGCCCCATCAAGCCATCTGAAAAGGTTCTGCAGTCGACCTTCATGTGTGCATAAATTTTTTATTTTCCAAAGAAAGTTAGGTCAGGACAATAAAAGTACATGGGTAGCATGCACTGGCATGGGGAACTTCAGTTACCACTTAAAAGTGCAGCAATCTGTTGGATAAAACCATGTTTTCCCCATGAAAATTAGACAGTGTCTCTTCAACATGATCCAGCTTCTGGTACAACCAAACTTTACTAAAGCAGCTGGCTTTTGTTCAGAGTTTAACAAAGCAAGCTCATCTCTAGGAGGTAGTTGAGGCTTTTACAGGCAGGTCCAAACTTGTGTTGTCTGTGTCAGTCAAGTTCAAAATGCCCGTCTAAAGCCAATGTTATAGAAGAATGGCAACAATTTGTAAGGCAGGCAGTCAAGTTCAAAATGCCTGTCTAAAGCCAAGGTTATAGGAGAATGACAACAATTTGTAAGGCAGGAATGACAACAATTTGTAAGGCAGGCAACAATTTGTAAGGAGGGCACTTGTTAAACATTGCAGACACTAACAGGGCAGGTCTCGTCTTTATGGTTGTTATCCAAGCTCTTCTCAGGCATAAGCTCCCACACACATGCACAACATACACATGATTTTCATCAAATAGTAGCCAAGCTTTTATTGGCTGACTAATATGTATGGTAATATACCCTGAGGAGCAATTTCGTGTTCATATTAACAATATATGGAAATAAAGATTTATTAAGATATAGAAAAGAAAACACAAAATCAAGAAAGAAAAAGAAAAGGCATATATATGCAGCAGTACAATAGCAGGATGAAAAAGCAAATTTGATCTGCAGTTCAGGCCCATCCTCTAAGCACTTTCAAGAAAGCTGGTGACTTCTGCAACAATAATTCCTACAATAAATTGATTATAGTTATCACATAATTACTGTTGCGAAAAAATTGGGTCCACATCAGCATTTCCTTGGAGATGACGGCATGGGAGATGATGGGGGCTTCAAATCCTCGTACCTGTTACAAGAACGGAAATTTTCAGAACTTGAAGACAAACAAACTCACGTTGCCAAGAATTATCTAAACTTACATTGAGTAAGGAGAAAGAGCCTGAGGCTTTGTTTTATTGGAATCTTGCAAACTTTTTGGTGCATCATTAGTGGCATCTACAGCCACATGAGGCTGGGTTGAGAAGGATACTGATAAAGAAGAAAGAGAATTTGGCACACTTGGAGATGGTGAGGTAGGTGGCTTGAGGTCTTCATATCTGCAAACAATTACGTTTGGCTCATGTAAAAGCTAACAATTGGAAATAACGTGTTTGTAACATGAATCACCAATACTGTGGAAAATAAATCTTACACTGGATAAGGAGAAAGGGGCCGAGATTTTGCTTGATGTAGACTCTTTTCCGAACTCTTCAATGTGTCATTGGTAGGAACTGTAGCTTCTCGGGGCTGGTTTGAGGAGGATGCTGATAAAGAAGCAATATCCTCCACCATGGACTTTTTAGCAGCAGGTGGATTTGGAGACGGTGAAGTTGGTGGCTTGAGATCTTCATATCTGCAGAGAGTTGCCTTTTGGTAAGCCAAAAGCTAACAATTGGCACTGACATGTTTGCTACCTTGATGGAAACGAAGCAAAAAAAATTTGACAGATTTTACATACACAAAGTAAGGTGATAAGGGTTTGGTCTTCTTCAACTGAGTGTGTGCTTCTTCCTGTCCTTCAGTGTCATTTGCTTCAGCTTTTTCCGCTTGAGCAGGTACTGAAATGTCCTCAAGCCTTTCTGGAGGGCATGTTGAGGTAGTGCTCGGTGTTGGGGTTGGAGAGGTTGGTGGCTTGTAACCCTCGTACCTACATGGATTTAAGGGGTGACAAGGAGTCAAGCTATTAATTTTTTTTTTTTAAGAAAAAGAGGTGTATATCAAAAGGTAGCAAGGTGCCTTTCATGGGATTATGGAGTCTGATGGGAGTCTATGTTCGCCAGCTAATGAAAAAAAACAATAAAGGAAGAAAAAGAGCAGACTGCTAGCATTAGACGCAGCATAGGGAAAAGGAGGCCTTGAACCAGATGGAGGGAGTTTGGAACTGGAGCTTGGGTTTAATTTGGTGATGCTTGTGGCCATAAATCATCGTATCTGCACATGGCTGGCTATTTTACCATGACAACAGTATAAAACTGATTAATGCAATAGTAAGTACTTACATATGATATGGAGAGAGCGGCTTTGATGCCTTCATTTCTACTGGTTTTGTCTCAACAGAAAGGGTGGTTGTTTCAAACACAGAAACATCCGGTGCAGTCTTTGGCTCTGATTCAGACTTCATTTCCTGGAAGTAAAAGTAGCATAATATACAAACTAAGAGGGCCGATGACACCAATATTACCATAAAAATGTAATCAAACGGAGAAAAGTGCTAGCACCACCTTTGGTGGGTTCCCTCAGTTTACTTCATTTACATGTCAATCTAGTTACTGTTTAAGTATTCAACAATTCAGCCATATGGACAATTTTCCTCTACGAGAGAAAGAAAACAGCAGCCTTGTCAAATCAAGGCACTTGAAACTATAATAGACATATAAGAAACATGTAGCCAACTACCTCCACAAAATTGACTGGAGAATCTGGAGGAACTTTAGTCAGAAGTTCTTCAAAAGGTAGTTGTGGCGCAGTTGTTTCTGCAATTACTTCTACAACCTTATTCGAAGACAGCCCCCTATTTTCTGCCATGAATGCCATCAGCTCAGCTATCTGTTAAAATATTGAGAATTTTATCAATGAAAAGTCTCAGCATGGTCATGGCAATGACTATAATGTAAATGGGATCCATGGCAGAGATTCAAAACATTTGCACCACCAGAACAAAAACAAAGAGGTGTTGGATTCCTTGAAACATAAAACATCTCAAGACAAAAAAAAAATGGAAAAGCTGCCGTCAGATGCAAATGTCCTTACAAAGATATAGGTAGACTAACCGACTGTGCCACAGGGAATATGGGTCAAAAGCAGAGCAATCAAAGAATTAAGGCATAGTTTTCTACCTATTACATCAATCAATTTTAATTTCTAGTTTTCTACCTATTACATCAATCAATTTTAATTTCCAATAGAATACCTGAACAGCGCCATTTGTAAAGGAACATTTGAAACAAATCATCAACAAGAAGTAACACATAAATTTTACAGATAACAGTCAATAAACCAAATAAACACTGATATAACAAGGAATATGAACAATTTGCTACCTGAAGGTTAGAAACTAGGCCCCCAAAATATGTATCTGCACTTGCAAGAACCATGTTGTGAGTTAATTTATAATCATCTGTCGGTCTCTCCATTCCTCCTGGTCTTACTATCTGAGGGGGAAAAAAAAGGAAATTAAAATCTTTTGCACATTCAAGGAACTCCATCTCCTGCATAGACAGATATATCCCAAAGTGCTTCTTAAATCCTTGATACATTCAAGGAACTTCGTTCCCTATGTAGAAATAAACCAAATGGTGGTCCCCAAGAACCAACTTGAGCTGGAAAAAGAGAAACTTGGAGAGAAAAAAAATACAACAGAGAATTTCACTAGGCCTGGCTCACCCACAAATATAAAGATGCTAAAATTGAGACTGGACAGTGTACTGGATAAGGGACTAGGCTTTGTCATGGGCCGCAGAGAGTTGAATCAAGTGTAAGATGCATGAAATTTCAGAAATCTACAAATACAAGTGTTGAGAAACCAGTTTAAAAATTATTATAACAGAAGACTCATCTAGACTATGTTTGACATAACTTGGCCAACTACTTCTGCTTAGTCTCAGACAGACAAATGAAACCTGGATAAGTTGGTCAAGGTTCCAACCTAGCTATCAGGTATGAAATGTGATGGAGACCAAGCATACTGAAAACAACTAAACTCTTGCTTAAAATCAAACATGAAATTACTTAGTAAATCTGTTCTGTTACTCACAGTGTAAGGAATTCCGCTGGCAATCAAGGCTTCTTCTGCCTTCCTCTTCCAAATGAGGACTCCCCAAAACAAGCTTTTTAACATATTTAAATTTATGAAAGTCAGTATCTTTATGCAGAATACCTAAAATCTAACAAAGATTACTTTTCTTATTTTCTTGATAACAGACTTTTCTGAAGCTTCAGGAGACATAAAGTTAGAATGTAACATGCATAATGTGTATTCCAACAGAAAATGGCTTTCAACATTGCTTGATGTCTTACAAGCACTCTGAAAGGTAGAATGCCTTATTATTGAAATCACATTTGTCAATAAAAGCACCTTAGATAAGTTGTAAACTAGATGATGTAGAATTAAAAAGAAAAAAAAGCAGTCAGATAGCAGTACTGGCCTCTAATTAGTGAACAATAGTCAATGGCACATCAAGTTCCTTTGTCAGTTATGCAGTGTAAAGAAAGTTCTCTTTGTCAGATACGAAGACTTACTTTAGAATAGCAGCAGGAAACCCAACTTTGTTTGTGCCAAGGGAAGAGACCAAAATGAAATGCTTGACCTTTGATGCAGTTGCTGCACATTGATGCAGAAGTGTTAGTTTTTATAAAGAAAAATCAAAATTGAAGTGATAGTTTTTATAAAGAAAAATCAAAATTGACATTACTTCAACAGATGTAACATAAAATTACCCTAAACATAACCTGGAATAAGTTGCACATGCATTAGTACTGACTTGGGTGCAGAAAAAGACAAAAATATGTGTAGAGGCATGCACACACACACAGACACTTGCACATATACACATACAGGAAAGTTATGAGCTTCTAAGGATATCACAATTAATGGCTCATGAGAATTGTAAAACAAACAAGTAAAAATTTAATAGCTTCGTGTGAAATACCAAAAATTAGCATTGTTACATAGAATGGATTGTATGAATTACATCTGATATAACATATCATTTCAGTAAGCCATTCTTGATGTATTGTCCTTGTGAAAAAGCAAAACAAAGAACTCAAAAGGTAAGCTTGATTATCAGGAAAGAAAAAAAAAAGCCACAATGAATGGGCTACTGACCTGCATCAATAAGATTTTTTGTTGCTTGGTAGTCAATTCTGTAGGGTCCAGTGACATCGAGGACTTCCTTTTCGCTAGCACCAATGCAGCAAATAACCACAGAAGAATTGCTGATTGCTGGCCCAATCTCACTTGGTTTCTCCAAATCACATTCCACAATTTCAAGTCTCTTTACCGCTGGGCTAAAAACCATATGTTTGTCATTCACCTAGATAACATGACATTAAGAGTTTGAGCATAAATTAGACTGCAACGGTATTGCTTACGTTGAATTTGGTGATGCACTTGAACGAATCTCCAGCTTTTCCACACTCTACATGGAACAGTTTCACTCAGAACATCAAAAGCGCATCAAAGATAAAAAAAGTAAATATTATCAAATATGATACTTTGTGGCAATTGTATTCAGAGAATCAACTGCATTGTGGTGATCAACATACTTCTACAAGAGATTTTGCTCTCTCTCTACTACGAACGCCCGCCTTTACTCGAAAGCCCAGCTTAAGCAGCTCCCTGAACAATTCCACAAAAAACTCAAATTCGAGAACGCAGTAAAGGAAACATAATTTGTTTTTCTAAAAAATTTGCAAAGTTTGACCTCACTGTCCGAGAACCAACTTTTCCAGTAGCGCCAGCAACGAACACAGGATCATCACAACTGGAATTCAATATCTTATTAGAAGCTTGTGCACTCTCCCGAATTGATCCTCCAGCTGCTTTTTCAGACAGGAGTTATGATGAAAGCCCAACAAAGAATTCAGACCAAATTTGGTCCTAGCATTTGGTTTCAATCATGATTGAACAAGATCAAAAGATCCAGAAGAAGATGGAGCACCTGACGCTTGAGCCGTGCAATGCCTGAAACGGAGCTTCCTGGTTCGTGGGTGCCTCGCACAATTGGGCAATCGCAGAGGTTGGCCACAGATATAAGATGACTTCTGCAAGGTGGTGTTTGTAGAAAATTCTAGAATGCCGCATGGGGAATGAGTCAGTGAGAGAAGCTCCATTGCAATGGCAACGTCTGGTTCAGCTGAAACCTATTGGCTTTCGTTATGGTTCATGAGGTTTCTCAAGAAGGGCAATAAAAATATATTGCTCGGAAAATTTATGAAAATAGAAACTCCAGAAGTCCGTCTCCACGTCCTCGTTATCTAGATATGGTGGGCCCATTCTTGGTGATCCGCTTCTCCTGAACCAAACAAGTGGGTCTTTACTCGACTGGGCCCGGATCTACTCCAATCTCATAACCTCAAGCAGTGTGTTTGTTCAAACGGAATATGACCCAGTGAGGGGAAGTCTTTTACATTCATAGATGTATCAAATAAAAAGGAACACGGAGCAAGGATCTTTAAAGTTTTCTCTTCAATAAATAGTTACTTCGGAGTTTGGACATGTCAATGCATAAAAATGGAGTAAAACTTGGCCCAGCCAGGGTCTTAAGTTTGACACCCTTTATATTTCCCCACCATTTTCATTTACTTTTTCCATCTGTGTTTTTTTACCCTCCCAAATATTTCGGAGCAGCGGTAAAGGTTCGCCTTAAACCTGCAAAACTTTGACTTACATTCATAAAAGATATGAAAACAACGAATCTCGTCTACCGCAGCCGACATCTTAATCTGACCCTTTCGGATCATTATCATCTTAAGACCAAGTTTTCTCGATGAGCGACTGAGCATAAGTACATGTAAAGGTAGAAATATAAATCTAACTTCCAGGAAGAATGATAGAGGAAATTCAATTCGCCGAGAGAGCCTTCACATGGCAGCAAACTATAAATTTATCAAACTTGCAGGATATGCAATCTTCTAAATTTGGTTACTTACGAGATTTAGTGAAGCCAATTTCAACATCTTCTCCTGAAACTTAATAAGAGATAAGAAAACAACATGTTCTTGATTCTTTCAATTTCTTGTGTGCTGAAAAACCTAAAAGACCTGACCGACGTAGTTGAGAAAACAAAGAGAACTATTCTTGTCAGGCCATGCAAGTGCTTTCTTCACCCCTTTTGGCCCTCAAGGATCCAAGTCAGAGAGCCAGAGATGTATGAAATTAAAGTCAAAATTCAATTTGAATCCCATTAAACTTGCACCATCTATCATATTCTTCGAACTTCGAAGAATTTAATCAGGGACAGACAATAATCTCGCTCGACTTCCTCGCTGATCTCAGATGCCTGACTTCCCTCTGATCAAAAGTACAGGGCAACCTCAAACTCAAAAGTATCGAGAATCATCACATTCTATATTCGCTCAACGAAACCTTGTTAATATTATGTGAACATACAAAAATGTCAGATACTATGATTTACAACAAATATGTGGATTACAGTCCAGGAAGAGAAACTGTGCAAGACCTCAACCGACTTGAACATGTAGCTATTCCAACACAAACAAAAGATCAACCTCTCTCTCTTACTTCCCCATTCGTATCTGGGGAAAGGACTATGAATCTTTTGCTATGTGCAGCCACATCAATCACTCGAAAATTTCTTCCAGCGCATATCAACCGTTCCTGAAATTACCCTTGAATTTCTTTGACCAACACAACGAATGTCACGCTAAGTCCAAAGCTCAGAGCCACAAGCATCAGCATTCCTGAGACAAACAGCAGATATCAGTCAAGCAAGAAAACAGCATCTCTTTGACTCATTGGTGTCATGGATTTTCAGACAGTTTCAGATAGCTAAATTGCCTTTTAAAATGTCCAGCTACCGCATTCTCAGTTGCCCTGGTGAATAGGATATGACCATCGATAGCCACAAACAATGACAGCCCGAATAAAGAAGCCAAATATTCAAGGAAATCCGCGAGTCTTTACGCTAGCCTCTCAAGGAAGAATTGCATGTCGAACTGTAGTTACTCAAAATTTCAAACCTGTTCAAGAGGACCTTTTCTTGAAGGCCAGATTTTTCACAAAACTCAGATCTCTCTCTCTCTCTCTCTCTCTTCTCTCACATACTATCATTCAATATTCCTTAGTCGAACTCTATGAATATGACTATTGTGAATATCACTTTTGTGGCCCGTTTATTATCAGTTGTGAACATATATAATGCAGTACATTATCAAATTCACGAGAAGTATCTTTCAAATTCAATCATTTTTAGGAAACATCCCAGCTTGTCCTCATCTGTTTACTGTTGATCTTAGGATGGATTGGCCCACAAGTTCTTCATAAGCAGTTTATCGAGAGGTTTCCACAAGGAACTAGCCCGGACAGGTTTTCAGAAGGAACGAGCCCCGACAAGGCCTATTCAGTTCGTTGGTTGGGCTTCGTTTTACTAGTCCTGTTCATGAAAACTAGAAAAACGATGTTAGCTTTGCCAACCACTCCCAAAAACCTCAAGGAGAAAATTGGGGCAAATTTCTACCACCGCTACGGGGTTTCCATGTTCCACCAAATTCTATCTCCTCGATCTCCTAATGCACCTTTTTAGACCTACCAAGTCGCAAAAGACCAAAGAAATAACGGCTTTCACCACATCCATCTACGATCAATTCTGAGACATCTTCTTATGAACAAGATTTTGAAAAGTGCTAACACATCGGCAAGAAGAAGGCTAAAATGGAATGTGTTGGTCCTCACCGTATTCGATCGTCTTCCAAATTTGCTCCCTCCTTACCCTCACAGGACTATCTGCAACATCCGATGCTTTGTACTGGAAGAACATGGAGATAAGCACCAAGCCACTCCCCAGTTTTTCTCTCACCACTCTCTTCTCCATGTCCAACGACGCAACCTCACCAAATCCACCGTAAGCATAAGCCTCATACACTACCTTGAGGAACAAGAATAGGGCCATACAAAAGGTGATACCCGCCACCCATTTGCTCCTCCCAAAGATTCTGATGCTCTGGAGCAGATGAATGCCAAAAGCAAATGCATAGAGAGGGAACCACAGATACCAATCTGAGAACCACAAACAGCGGCAGAGAAAAGCAAAAGGAATTAAAGCTCCCCGTATCCACAAAGAAAAGAAAGAAGCCTCCCTATCTTTTTTCTTTTTCTTCTTATTTGTTGACTATGGTGGGAGGCCCGTGGCAGTGTACATCTTATTCTTACCTGGATCATTCAACTGAACAGACGCTGAGTATGCGAAGAGGGTGGCCATCAGGAGGCTGCAGATGGAGAAGCGGACAGAGGGTTTATGAGAGATAGCCATCCTCTTGTTGAGATCTGGCCCCTTACTCCAGCGAGAAGACGAAGTTCAGAGTCGCGGAAGGGACTGGTAAGAGAACTTGATCGTGGTGCCAGCCTTTGAAAATCGCGGGGAGAAAAAGAAATCAAGAATTAGTGAGAGTCGAGTACGTATATATTTCCCTTTCCGAACACATTCGTGTCGCTCCTAATTTTTCTTTTTTCAGAGAGAGCAGTGCTATATATTTCCCTTTTCTCCTTCTTAAATAAACACAATAATATTCCATCTTTTCCTCTCAATCTATGCATTTTCAAACGGATTAAACGTACATATAATTTCCTTTTCCTTTTTTCTTGTCCTCTTTATCTATCTAAATGCAATAAAAATCCAATATTTTATTTCCCTCGTCTTTAATACAGTCTTTTTCTTCTTCTTTCTTACTACTAGAATCTAGCGAGTCTTTTTCTTTCCGTCCCCTTTTTCCCTACTTCCACGCATAGATAGAATATAGCATAAATTTATGCAGTATAGGTTTGAAGATTCGACAAGAGGCTGGTGTTCAGGGCTGCTACTTCTGAACATGGATGGATAATTTTTCAGCTACCTCGATCAACTTGAGAGTGGCATCTGCCATTATTTCATTTATTTACAGTTCAAAGAAGTAACACCCCAACTAAACATTCACCAACCCACCAATTTTTGATCAGTTGCACCTAAAACTTTAAACAAACCAAGTAGAACTCCATCCAATCCTTCTTCCAAAACCTCTCTCTCCTTCCTAATCACTATTCGCTAAGGCAGGGTTGATCGATGTTTGCTTTGCTGCCTTTAAATTTTTAAGGATGGCGAAGTAGTGTGGAGTTTCATTCTTTTAAACATGACAAGGACTTAGTGAAGCTTGGTTGTCATATTTTAAGGGGATGTTTCAAATTGTGCCATTCTAGAATTAATTTTTTTGTACTTGGTAAAATGAGAATTGCATTATCAATCAAAGGATTTTGATTATGGAATTATAGGCTCATTCTTAAATCAAAATTCTGAAATTGAGATTCTACCCTACAGGGTAGAATTCTAATTCAAAATTTCAGAATTTTTCATGCCCCTTTAGCACACATGTTATCATGGTTTTAAATCGTTAATTCTAAAATTTTAATTCTTGGTTTATCAAAACCGTGATTCTGAAATCAAAATTCCATGTTATCAAACACAAAGGGAAACTGGAACCGCAATTTTCTTTCCAATTACAGTTTGGAATTTTGTTTTTAGTTCTTAATTAAAATGCTACTATCACCATTTCTAGGATCTATCATGGCTGCATTCCAAGTTATGGCAATAAGGGAGGCCGATGTGAAAGCCGGCTCTTCTCTACTAATGGGGATGCCAATAAATTTCGAATTAGATCCACTGCCCTACCAAACCACACAAAAAATTTTGTTATCTGATTAAATGTTTGGAATTGGATTAGGATGCAAGAAATGATATACAATCAGATTCAGATACGGAATTTAAGTATATATTGATACTCTGGTTCCGAGTCGGATCATATATAATGTTAAATAAATATCATAAACACAATGTGTATAACATGATGTGAAATATTTGATGAACTTGGGATTACATTTTGAAGTTTGATTATGACGGACAAAAATAAATTATCTTCTCTCACCCATAGATCACTTCATCAAAATGAATCCCTCTTTAAAAAAACACCATGTGCATCGATTTCTGTAATTTTAAAAACAATGAATCGCTTCATTTGGTAGCGAGACTCGCGCAGATCTAGCTAGGACCCGTGCATTTGAGATCGGACCACGGACCCACGGTTTTCTCATTCACCACCGTGGATTCAAAAACCGTGGATCCATGTGGTCTACCAGTACAGCTTTCATTTAAAGCGTACATCAGTACCACTCGGTAGATTTAATAAACTGGCCCAGCCCCAATAGAACTGCAACAGTTCCTAAATGAAAAAAATAAAATAAAATAAAATAAAAGATTGGTCTGTTTAAAAAATCTAACAAAATTAAAGATAAATAAAAAACTTGGTGTGGGCTTGGGCCTTAGCATTTGCCTTTCAGATTTTTGATTTATCTCGATATCTGTATTAAAACGGGGTCTGGTTTTGTTTTATTTGTGTTCTTGTTTAGTTTGTATTTTTTTTTTTATTTCTGACACAAGTATGAGCAATTTGCATCAATATATAAGGTTTAAATAGATGCGAAAGGATAAAAAGATCAATTTAAAAATGTTCAAATACTTAAGGAAAACCACTGTACCTAGTCGTCGTTTCTTCACCAATTTATAATTACGCTGATTAATAAATATTACTCTCTCTCTCTCTCTCTCTCTCTCTATATATATATATATATATATATATATATATATATATATATATATATATATATATATATATATAAAGTTCTTTCTGAGTCTGGTTTTGCCTAAGTCACATATGGGTGTTTATCGGTTTACACAGAAAACAAGGTGAGTACTTGGATACATATGAGAACCTTTTAGATCGAATCCGATTCATGATTTAACTGATTTCTTTTTTAGTTCTCATTTTGTGTTCGTAGTTGTTGGTCATTAACATATATATTTTTTCTTCATATTACTTTTTATTTAAGTGCTGCTCTTGTGGTGTTTTGCATATATACATATATAAAATTTTTGGTGTATCTCCTTACCCATATTTTGTAAATTTGTGGTGCTGTTGGTAGTCGCATTTTCATACTCATACCCGTACCCTTACCAAAGTAACTTTGACATATATTCTTTTTTATTGTAAGAGCTATTCTTCTAATGGTGACGGAGGACAAAACTTGATGGTCCAAACTGAACCCGACTTTGGACATTTATAAAAGTTTGCAAAGGAATCACATTCAGTTATATGAAATGAAGCCTCGAAGCTAAATAATAACGTCAATCGTCTTTTGCGGAAATTCAACTCTCCCACAATGCGTACTGTTATGTCCTATTAGATGACCAACAGAGGGGCGTTCAAAGCCAAAATAGGAGTAGCAGTATTATTTGAGATATAAAAGATCCAAATCAGTACTTGGATCCGATTGCAGACCCAGTAGATCCAACAGTTTGCCTGGGGAGATGAGTTCGTCGGACTTGACTTCATAGCCAATAAGCCACGCATTAAAGTAGAAATTGGAAATGATCTAGATTAAATTGATTCTCGAACCCTAAACCCTTGCATCTCTAGTAGATAGATAATTGGGCAAGCGGGGTAAGAATTGATTAACTTGTAGCAGCCTAAGAATTTAAAGGACGAAAATGGAATGCATGAGTCTAGATGTGGTCCTATGAATGGCAGAGCTAGGTGAGGGCGCGTGGGCAGCTGCCAACACAGACATATTAATTTTGTGAAATCTAAATACATAACATGCTTCTACGACCCGGCTCAAAGATATGTAATTTAGGGGTGAAGTAAGAAAGAAGCACTAGTTATGTACTCTTTAAGTTTTTAAAGAGCAGTTGTGAGAAAAACTGCCATGAAGTTTCAAAACGAAAATAAAAAAAAATGTTGCATCTTAAGGCATAGCGGATGTGGCTTCCCCATGGAACCAAAAAGCTGAGAAAAGGAGGTTGGTGAGTATGTATGGCCCTTCTGATCTGATCTGGTGTCCTTGCCCCATTGCTGCCGCAAGTGAAGGCATCTCTGCGATGGCGGGGTCCTACAGGCCGTCCGGTACGAAGATGGGGAGGGGCTGCTCCAGTCTCTGTCACCCATCTCAGTTTCAGGACCATGTCTTGTCAGAACGGGGTACAGTTCTTCTCTCGAGATGCTCAATAGTTTCATCTTCTTTTCCACCGCACCGGAGGTGGGTGCCCCTCCCTTCCTCTTTCTCTTCTTACTACTTTTTCTTTTTTCCTCCTTTTATCGCTGAAAATGGCGCGGACGAATCCGAATGGTTAAACTTTTTGTATCTCAGCAAAACCAATGTGAAAAATAGTTTAAATGATTGATGGTCCTTATATATAATATATATGTGACATGTACTCTTATGTGCGCAAAATTTATAAAAAAATCATTTTAACTGTTGATATGAGATGATGATTCAGACAAATAAACTAGCAGGTGTTAAACACTTATATGCTAAATAGACAAGAAATAATTTCAACAATTAAAAATTTTCAAATGGGTGGTCAAGAAAAAATCAATGATGAAATTAATAATACTATGTGTGATGGCCTAGAGGGGTGTAGCTCAAAACGGGTGGGATTAGGGGCAGAGTTAGGGAGAGGGCTTTGGCCCCTCACCCCTTTACATGTAAATTAAAAAAATATATATTTATTTTATATAATTTTTTTGAAAATTATATTTTAACCCTTATTAAATATTAATAATATAATCGACTCTCTTTTTCTCTCTCTCAGTATATATATATATATATCTTGGAAACAACTTGGAGCATGAGTTCAAATATGAACAGTTTTGTGTCGGGACGTTACCCGAGGTCCTGGCTTTCAGACGTACCTCAAGATAACTATAACTGCAAATGAATCAGATTTTGTTAGAAGGAACGGAAAAAATACTACAAATTTGAGCCTCATGGAATTTGAAACAAGAACAGAAAAGGCGTTGAACCTGGACGAGCTCGTTTTGAATACCTGAACGGGTCGTACCTTTTTCTTGGATTCTGCTTCCGTCGGCTCCAGATTGGTTTGTAGCTAACCTGCAAAATTTTACCGAGTCTGGACCACGCATGGGTTCGTTTCCTTAATTTGCCGAATCCAACAAAGTGGGTCTCAATTCGGTTGGACGGCTGATCCAAATCCAAATCAGTGACATCGCTGTCTAAGACGGTGGCTAATCCCCGTCCCCGAGCCCCACACTTCTTGGATTACATGGTACACCATTAACTAAATCCAGCTATCATGTTTTGATCCTTTCTTCCTGCAACGTCAGCCTGTTACAGAAAATGCTACTAAACTAAAGAAAGGAAAAGGAAAAGGAAAGAAAGAAGCCCGATAACTTCCTTGCATCAAATGACTCCAAAGATCTTTCAATCCCAGTATAGTTATCAAAAAACTCGCTTTCTTTTTCTAATTTGCTCGAGCTACATCACCAACTGTTCTAATGCAACACCTTTCAAAGATTCATGCCATGCAGATCCATTTCCTTGATCGTAGTTAGGATCTCCGTTTCGTTTAAGAATTATATCAAGGAATTAGATCATATACAGTAGTAGGCTGCCAGTGAACAGCAAGCATGGAAAGTATTCAAGAAGCATTCGGCGAGACAGATTGAGGGTAGGGAACGGTCAAGTCTAGTTTCAGATCATGGGTGAGATAATACTGCCAATACTGAAACGCCCACAAAAACAAGTTGCTGCTGGAAGGTTATCAACAACTCTTCGTTTTTTGGGAGCATCCATTCCATTGATTGCTAGGCGAGCCCTATGATGTTCTAGGGACAAGACCTGACACCCAAAAGACACTCTCAATTATATGGTGTCCCATCTCTTCATCCAAAAGTACCTCCACCACAAGAGTTTAGATGGATGAGCATCAATTTTTCTGGTAATCCTATCTACAGAAGGTGCGATTGTGAAGCAGAAGCAGCGCCCTTCTCCATACCACTGCGCTCAAGCTTTTTTGTTCTTAGAAAGCAACAAATTCACAGTAAAATAAAACAAAAGAGAGACAGGTGTGCATATACTTAGTGATATCCCGAGATGCAGCATCATTACCGAAGGACAGTGCTCATGTCAAGGATGTTAGGTCCTTTTGCAACCATAAAAAAACAAAGAATGTTATGTAAAAGTAAAAGCAGCTAGCTGTTAGAGCTTTGTCATATCAAATAATTTTATTTTTCACAGTTTAAGTCTAGTAATCTTCGTTGGCAGCTCCCTTCAGTTCCATTGGCATACAGGAGATGGCACGTGTAGAAGTCCCGGAGAATGAAGTGAGCATAAACAAGTTGCACAATCCACATGAGATTCATTTTTTGACAGTTGGATCTTTGTGATCAAAAGAATGAATGGTGCCCCACACCGACAGTCTGGACCTGCTGGCCAACATATCATTTATATGCTACTGATATGTTTGAATCGCATAATTTCACTAAAAGGAAGCTGGGGGAATCAATGGAAACGTGGGCAGGATGTGAAAACCTTTTGTTCTGCTCCACAGGTGATGTTTGAGCTCTATGGTCTCTTTAGGCATGATACATCTATCCTATCCTTACATTGGAGTTTGACACAGGGATCCTGATAAACTTCTCTGAGCTGTGAAGAAAAACAGTTGATGGCAAGTGCAGGGAGAGATGCTAGCAACTGCAGTGGTTTGTTTATTATTGCAAGGCTCGAAGCAACTTTGGTGGTCAGAGAATGGGATCCATTGCATAGGGGTTTGAATCGCCCAAGCCTTGGGGCTTTTCCCCATCTACATCACATTTAAAAACAAAGCGACAAAAATTTGTGGCCGAAGCACCAGCAATTCAAAGGAAAAGGGGGGAGAAAGTGAAAGAGAGTAGGAGAAAAAGAAGGGGAGGAGGGAAGAAAGACAGAGCAATCGATGATGTTGGGGGTAACTTTAGACAGAAGTCGGAGATTGTGCAATATTGTGCCAGCAAGTGACATGCCTATAAAGCAAAGTAAAGGAAGATAAAGAATGATTCCATCCATGAAAAGGAAAAGTAAAAAAGCACGACAAACATAGCCTCTGTAATTTTCCTCCTGTTTCTTCCTCCTTTTGGCACATATCCGTTCTACTTTCAAATTTGTAGACACCCCTTTTTTATGCTTTTATTCAGCGGCCTTAAGAAACCAACCAACTGACTCGGTTTTCTGAGTTATGAATCGATTCTCAGTCATTCAAAAAAACAGTCTACTTCCAGGATTGAGTAGTGGCCCAATTCATTGCTAAAATTTTCAAAAGAAAACAACCCACTTACACACGCTTTCTGTTTTTTATTTTTGGTTTACTGTTTTTTGTTTTCTGGTCTCGGATTCGAATTTAAATGTGAGGGCTGAAAGTACATGCACATATTGTGCTTAAGCTCTCATCGCCAGATTAGAGCAAGTTGAAGGTTACCGGATTCAACGGGATCTGATGATATCATGAAATTCAACCGCACCCCAAAAAGACAAATTTTAGTTTGTAATATTACAGTTGAGTTTAAGACCAATGACAAATAAGATGACTTGAGCGTGTAAACAAGTTTGACTAGTGAACAGCGAGAGTGGGATCAGCCATGGGGTAGATTACTAAACAAAGCTTTTAGGACTCTGTCCTGCCTGACTCTTTAATATTAGAGTCACTGGGCCCATGATGAATTCCGCGGAAGAGTCCAAGTCATCCGGCATTCATGTGACAGTTTGACAGTCTCTGCAGTACCGAGTCGACCCGGTGTCCTTTCTTCCTTCTGTTTGTTATCTCATTTTCCCTCGAAAAAGAAGGCATCTTTTTAGTGGTTCTTCTCTAATTTCGAGAAACAGCAGGGATGCATCCTTGAAATCAAGAAAACACCGTATTTGCACCCACATTCCCTCCATCAAACCTTCGGGGAATCGCCATTATTGCCCCCCTCCAGCTATCATTAGCAACACCGGCAGGCAGAGACTCTAGAAGCCAGTAAGATAGCGAATATCGGCCCCTCTTCTATGCTAGAGAAGACGAACTCTCGTCTTTCACCCTTGTTCTGACTTCTTGATTTGTTTTCCACGTTCATTTGAAGATACCCAGATTCAAAAAATGGCGGGTTCTTGAGTCTTACCTGTCGCACAAGAGTTTTAATGATTATCCATTGTCATAGGACGGTGGACGCCTGATTTTAACCTCTACAACTATGGCAAAGCTCAGGGTGCTTCGCGGACTTTGAGTGGTTTACCGGATACCGTGACGTGAAAAATGGCGGATTTCAGAGTGAAGAGAACGGTGCATACACATACCAAGATCAGGAATGTTCCGATCGCGGTGACCCCAGAAGGTTTCTGGTGCTGCCCTTCTCAGGTTGTCTTTCAAAAGGGCGACCTCTCGAGAAGAAAAGAGAGGGACCCGTCGCCAAGAACCAACTCTATGAGGAGGCAGAACCACCAGAAGGAGACGAAGTCTTCTCCTGTTAGGTCCAGAGTGGTAGTTCCCGATGAACAGAGATGCCCGAACCCGGAGCCTGAGGAGAATCATAGGGTGGAGAAAAGAGTTGTGTCTGTTGAGTATGGCGAGGCTGGGACCAGGGACTGTGAGGTACTTTTGTCCGGGAAACAGGGTTTCACCGTTAAGTTGAGCGTTCATAGGGACGTTCTCGCCGGGAAGAGCACTTTCTTCGGTGAAAAGATTGCGGCGAACTCGGCCGATCCCTGTAGCATTGAGATCGGAGATTGTGAAGATGTGGAGATTTATGTGGAAGTGGTTGGCTTGATGTACTGCAAAGACATTAAGCAGAGGCTGATCAAGCAGAGCATTTCTCGGGTTCTTCGACTTCTCAAGGTACAGTCCATTCTCAGCTGTTGCTTTCTTATGTTCCTATTAAATCCGGTTAGGCATGAAATTGTTCTTAATTGATCTTAAGTTGAATGGGTTCACTTGCGAATAGGATTCCTCTCCTTCTATTTCTTCAGCGCCAGTATGTATGGTGATAGATTTGTCAGTTTCTTTTTAGTTCACGATCTTCCCCGCTTATCTGATGATTTTGATGTGATCTTGACGAATTATTTATTCTTGCCATTCGGTAGACTATAAAGATCTCAAACTTTAAAAAATTCGTCGGAAAAGAGACTGCCAGCTTTTTCTGGTTAATCCTCTGTCTATCTCCTCTATTCATAATGCGCATTTTGTTTCTAATCAGGGTAACTAGCTGCTACGCTAGCATTTATTGCAATATCGTTATTTTTTTTATATTTCCCCCCGATAATTTAGGTTGTTCCATATAAAGTAGTCATGGCTTCTGGTACATGCCTAGCTGCTTTATCACTGCATGTCCTGTCCATTCTGGCAGAGTAATTGTCTCTTGTGTGTCAAAAGCACATCCAAATTTCCATGTTGATGCATATAGAATTGATGAGATTTACCTTTTGGATAAGGATAGGTGCCTGGCGGTATGTCTTACACAGAACACTTTTGACGTGATTCAATACGCCTAGTTGCAACTCTCGTGTCCGATGCTGCTAGTTGCAGCTCTGCAGGCGATACATCGCCATTGAGGTGCCGGATACGTCATTATCTACACCTCTTTCTACGCCCGCCTGCTTTCTTACCTATCTATCTATATTTCTACCTAACACATATATCCACACGGACGATTTTTGTCTAATACAACAGAAAATATTTACAATTATGACTTGCCAACCTTAGCAAAGAAAGAGAAATCTGAGGATCAGCAAAGGGCAAGCTACCTGGAACAAAATAAAAAAAATGCTGTCTCTGTTGGTGAGTTAATAGTGTTTCGTTGAATCGTTTTACATCTGAAACAAAGATGAGGTAAGCCGACCATTTGGCTTTGAAATTTGGATTGGCAGGAGACTGAAAGACTGGGAGAACTATTTACAGAGTAGCAGAAGCATTACTGATGAGAAAGGGAAATCATGAATACAAAGCCATGTGAATTGTTGGGAACTGACAAATGAAAACTAAATCGAGGAACCTTTTCTATGACAATTGTTGGTTGAAAGAAAAACAAAATATGTGTGTGGTTTGTATTAATTTTTGTAAAACTTGTGATAACATCCTACATGCGACTTAATCTAACAAGAGAAAACAAATATGTGGAAATTTTTCAAGAAGTGTGTTTGGGTTTATGTTCTCATAAATTTGGTTCTTACCAACAAACTACATTGGGAAGATAAATTGCTTGCAATGGTTAAATTTGAATTGACGCAAGGCGGACAAAAAGGTTTCTTGTTTAAGGTTCATACTGGAATAAGACTTTGCAGTGCTGCAGCACAATGGTAATGGTATTAATGGTTTTAATAAATGATAATTGGTTATAATCGCATCATGGATTTGGGAAGAGGATACTTTAATTTGTTATAGTACAGTAAGGTGTTGCGCTTAAACATGTTATATGCCTGCAAAAATGTTGCATGATGACGAACCTCCTAATTTTCAGGAATATATAGAACAGTAATACATGTGGAGAAGGCAAATATAAACAGTTTGGGTTAAAAAAAATTATATATAGAATGTTTGTTTTATGACTTGATCAAAATCAAATTGTATGTCTTCATTAGCATCAAGTTATGCCATTGATGGTGCCAATGTGCATCCCTTGATGTTGTGAATGTTTCAAGTCTGTGTTGGAAGCTGCACATCTTTATGCCCTCTTTCTCATCTCTCCAACAGCTAGAGTTTTAACTGGGTTCAGTTTCAGCACACCAGCAAATTGTCATTCAGATTTTGCTTCCACAAACATTTCACTTGCGGTGCAAATAAAACACTTGTGAGATCCATGTCAATTGTCTGCCACAAAGTCATGTCATACTACTTTCTGGATATGTTTCATTCCCAACTGCAAGTCCAAGGCTTGGAAGAATTTTGTACCGGTAGCAGGAATGTTTGCTGACAGTCATAGACCCAGCTTTAGCAGTCGAGTCCCTTCCCAGATCTTTTACATGCTCCTGAAGCTATTAATTTTCTATTGGTATCTATGGGTTGATTACAAATCGAAAAGTGACATGTCAAAAAGATTTGTACAGGCATTTTTAGCAGGTCCGATGTTTTGTACCAAACTCACAAATAGGACGGTGGGCCATCTTTTGTACTGTGAAATGAAGCCCCCTTTCATGTCATCCTGCAAAAATCTTGTTTTCTTAGTAGGTATTTTTCATAAAGGCTTCGTGGAGTTTCCCATCATCTGTACATGTTCTGTTAGTTGCCAAAGTACAACTTCTTTGCATTGATCGTGGTGCCTTGTTCATCAAGCACTTCAAGTCCAACAAGTCAATGTTCCTGAATACCCCTTTACCTTGACATGAGCTACTGGACGCCATCCTACTTCCGAATCATGTGCCTTGCTTTGGTCTTCCATTAATCATATTCAATAGCTTCGGTTTTGCTCCTCATACTCGTCTATTATGATATGTAGTTTAAAATTCTTAGTTCATTGTAGTGTAACGATGGCTTTCAAACCCCACAATCCATTTTGGTTTCTTGGTGGGTCATTCCAAAGGGCTTCCTGTCGGAGCTACTATTCCTGGGTTAAATTTTTTCCCCTTTCATCTTATACATCAACTTTTCTTCTCTCAATACCCTTAGTAGTTTCTACTACTGGTTTCCCGAAACATGCCAATCAATTCTGAACAAAACAATGAATTTTCATGGATCATCTTCTGTGGTTAGGATTTTTCTTTTTAGCCGCTGCTATATTAAGCAAACCATAAAATATTCAATTTATGCTTAATTCCCCCCTTAATTCACATTGCGTAAGTAACCTGGATGCTATACATTATTGGCAACTCTGACAAGTGGCTACTCTGCAGGTCGGAGAAGCACTTGGGTTCAATGCAGGTATCCGGTCTTGCCTAGAGTTCCTGGAAGCAGTGCCATGGGTTGGAGAGGAAGAGGACAAGGTCGTAACTTCTCTTCAGGGTCTTCAGGTTGATGCTCGAGGAGTTACTCCTTTGCTTAGACGGGTTTCTCCAGAAATCACCACCACACCCAGTGGTATTCTTTCCCATATACTTGATCTTGTTGTCAAAGGAAATGAAGAGAAAGGTCGGCGTGAGATGAAAACGTTGATATTGAAATTGTTAAAGGAATACAAGTTTCCAAACAATGGAACAGCAGATGTCTGCAATGAAAATCTCTACAGTTCTTGCAGAAGCTGCTTAGATGCGCTCTTGCTTCTCTTCAATCAAGCAGCAGAGGCCAGGTCTACGGATACAACTGCATACAGCAAAGAATCTATCGCGAAGCAAATAGCTCTACAGGCTGATAATCTTCTATGGTTGGCCGAGATCTTAATAGACAGGCAAGCAGGTGATGAGTTTGTGCATCTTTGGTCAAGTCAAAATGAACTGGTGATGCTTCACCCGAAGATCCCAATAGTGTCACGTCACCTGGTCAGCTGTGTGACAGCGAGGCTATTTGTAGCAATAGGTAGAGGCGAGGTGTTGCCATCCAAGGACACCAGGTTTCTCTTGTTAGATAAGTGGTTGCAGCCATTGATTGATGACTACAGCTGGTTGCTGCATGCGTGCAGATCATTTGATGGGAAGTTGGTAGAAGAAGGTATTGGTCGCACCATTTCAACGCTTCCACTTGAAAATCAGCAAAGCATTCTGCTTGCTTGGTTAGGAAGTTTCTTGAAGATTGGAGATAACTGCCCAAATCTGCAACATGCCTTTGAGGTGTGGTGGAGAAGAACCTTTGTGAGGCCTTTTTCGGAAGAGCAGCAATGTTTGCTAGAAAGCAGTAGCTAGTTGTGGAAGACTGTCTTCTTTACTAATATGTTCAGGTATGAACCTCACTTACTAGTGTGAGGTGTGGCGGATAGCCTGCATGTCATGGGTCAGTAGCAGAACAAGCAGAAGTGACGAACTGCATGTTCATAGCAGAGAAGAGTATCGGCTGCTGCTGCTGCTGCTTCTCCAATTCTGAAAGTGTGTGTAATATGGAACTTTTGAAACGAGACTACGGTGACTCGTTCAAGAGGTTTGTGTTTTGAAAGTTTAAATTATATAGGCGTGTTTTTTCCTTTAATAAATGAAAGATTGGACTTCTCAATGGCATGCATGTTCTTCAGATTGGCTACTTTATGAAATAAGAACGCGAGCTTTGCTCTTCTCCGAAAGCAAGGATGAACTAATACATTGGCGGTGTTAAAAGTCGCGGAAACATGATAAAAATATTGTAATCGATGCAAGCATCTTAAGCTTCTCGGATTGTAAAAGCAGCTCTTTCAAAATCGTGTGTGTGTGTGTGAGAGAGAGAGACAGAGGGAGAGGGAGAGACAGACTCCCCTGGAAATTCCTGACGAAATAAGAGAACGGAAGAACAATATATAAGCAGGGATAGAGAGAGGAAATGCCTCATCTATTGAGCAGAAGGGTGCTCCTGGATCAAGGAAAAAGAACCTTGGGGAACTGCAGATACATAGACCTTTTTGTCATTCGTGATAACGGCCGTAGCGGCTTATTCTGAAGCAGAGGAACCAAGGGCAATAGCAGGTACGTAGTCTTTTTGTATTTATGTCAATGCCCCCTTAACGGTGTCGTCCAAGGCAGAAAGAACCGTTGGGAATTGCAGGTACATCATTCTTTTTCGTCCTTACGAAAGCGCCTGCTAGCATCATCTAAAGCATAAGGAACCATGGGGAATTGCAACTACGTCGTCTTTTTCATCTTTATGATAAGAGTAACTTAAAAAGTTGTACTGTTACCTTCATCTGGTCCTAAGCCCAATCTCTTGAAAATTACTGCTTAAAGCCAACCAGAGTTTAGCCCCACAAACCAAGGGATTGGTTTTAGAGACAGCCTACTAAAAAGCAAGTATATGCCCAGTACTTGTTGGAGAAAAATCTTTCTTTTAATTACAGGACCAGAAAGTGTTTAAGCAAATCAACATGCACATGAATCAGCGTGAAAATGGGGAAACAGAAAAAGCTGGTGAATTTCTATCCTCCAGTTTCGAGGTTTTGGTTCTAGGATGTGAAGGTGGAGATTTTCAACTGGGTCTTGTTAGAACAGAAACGATGCAATTGAACAAATAAATGAAACCCAAACAACACAGTCACGTCCACAGATTACTAAGAATTTCAACTGCTTTGTTTCAGCAAATTCAAAAGAACAATGCAAACCGGGGTGGCTGCAAATTCGAAAGCAAGATGCAAACCGGGATGGCTGGGATTGACAAATCAACGCACAAATAGGCTTAGACCTTAACTGATTATTTCTAGCAACATAGTAGGGGACTTCATAGCCCCACAAACATGCACATCCTCACAACCTACTCGTCAGTTCACTCTGTCAAGTGACGACTTTCACTTTTTATACCTGTAGTCAAACGTAGGAGATGGAACTTAGCACATGGATACCAAAACGTCTCCAGGTTGTCCGCTGGAACAAGAAGGCTCGTTCGTCCTACAATTTCGGCGATTCAAAAGGAGCCTATCCCTCTCCTTTAGCGTCCTTTTTCTTCCGTTGCAATGGAACAAACACTACACTGCGTTTGATTCTTGTAGTACCCTCAAGTGTAGTCTAGTACATGTTTTTCCAGAAAAATCCAATTACGATGCCACCACGGAAAAAGGTTGGTTGTTGATTAAGGTGCCGGTAATTGTAGTGGCTTGTCGAGCATTTGATATATATATATATATATATATATATATATATACACCCAACTAATATGGATATGACAGGAAGGTGCCCATCTTCCGAAAACTTTCATTTGACAGCTTAGGTCACAAAACAAAAAATTAACGAGACGCCGCTTTTGGGCAGGAAAGGGTGAAATGGATCGAACTTTCAATGAAAATACACTTTTACTGTCTCAGAACTTGCTGCTCGTCGTTGAAGATGTCCTATTCTGTTGCTCTGGCGAGCAACCACAATGATGTTTTGATATGGACAGTGGTGCGGCGTCTGTTAGTTCCCTCGGAAACACATGATGCCAGTATTTTAATTTTCTTTTTTTTCCTTTTTGTCAAATTTTCATGAAAAAATGCCACAAGTTTTCAATTAGGCAATCACAAACTACCACCGTTTTTTTGAAAGCAGGATGCTCAAGAAACTTTAACGAACCAGATTAAGTCAGGGTGGACATGGATGACCAATTTCCATTGCTGATAGCAGCAGCTTCATAGTAAAAGTTGCATGGTGGATTAATAATGAAATTAAATTCAGCATCAGACAGGGAAGCAGAGGGAGAGAGCAGCTACAAATGAAGTAAATGCAACTCAGCAAACGAAAAACGCAAATGTGTAGCAGTAAGAAATGAACGCTTTTAACCTGGTTTTTCTATCAAATCTTGAAACCTGGTTTGTATGTTTGGGTTAAAAATGCTAGTGGCACTTGTGGTAAGAGAATTAAGTAAAATGCATTTCACTTTATAAACATGTAGTGACATGTCAAATTTGATCAAAATCATCCAAGCCAACGATCATAAAGAGATCAAATAATAGAAATTCAGTAAACATCGAAGCAAATGTTCTGAAATATCCTTCAAAAGAGGCGAAGGATTCCATTCAAGGAAACTCACTCCTCTCCCATTTCTCTCTCCTTTCTTTCAAGGGTATTTCGAGCTTTTGGAATCTAACTGAAATCTAACAATTAAGTTATTTAAATTTGCATAAGCCATTCGCTGATGTTCATATTCAGCTCAACTGTGAGATCCAGTAGTGCGGCGCTGAAAGACCTGGTCCGCAGTTTCCCTTTTTATTTGTGTCACTTAGACGGTGTAAAGTGGTAATTGTATACTAAAGAAAATGATGTCAAATACAAACGAAATAAGTGTCACCTCATTTTCAAAAGAAATTAAGGCACTCACATTGAAGAAGGTCCAGAGCTCAACACCCGCTTGGGGTGCATCTCTCTTGGCGCAAATAATATTCCTTGTGCATGCAAAACAGGCAACAAAATGACAAGAACTACTTGTTTATGACTTTATATTTAGGAAAAAGGCCCAGCCTAATTATACAGATCTGTTATACAAGTATACTGACCCGACTATATTCCTACTGGTGGTTAGTTTAACTCTATATCTTATTCCTTGTAAATATAATCTGGTATAATATGTTATCTTGTGGCCAGAACCCCAATTTAGATTCAAAAGCCGTTGAGATCCTTAACGACGTGTCTTCAAATTGGAGAGGTTTCAAACACAAGGGATTGTTAAGTAAATCATGAGAACTTATGATATTTCCCCAACTTACATATTCCTACTATTCAAGGAGACAATTGCAATCTCGGCACAGATTTTCTATCTGAAAAGAAAAAGCAAAATGCCATGATTCTGATGACCAATTTGCCTTTGACTCCTTGGTCTAAATGAAAGGGACCGAATGATCATTAAGCTTCAAACATGGGTTTCCTTTTTCTCCCCTTCTTGTGCGAGAGTGGGAAAGTAGGTTAGGATGGAAAACCCACTCACTTTTGGCTGTCTTTGAAAAGAGACATGGATATGAACGCCAAATGTTTTACTTAAAGCTTACATCCCCCAAAGCACAATGTCACATCACTTGTATGCCACGTAAAAATTGGGCTGAAAACATTGGGAGAGAGAGAGCACCTAGCTAATTATTTTATTTTATTTGATCTTGGAGCATAGTTTTTGTTACCCTGACATGGTTTCAGCTCTAGCGACATCTGAACTTGCATAAGCTAACAATGGGGCAACAGAAAGGTTAAAAAACATAAGGTGCTTTCTCAAAGAATACCAACGAGGCAGCGAACCATTTACTATTGGCTTATAACAAGGCAGGGGGGTATCCAATAAACGTTCTTCTTCTTTCAATTACTGTCGTAAAAGTTATAGCCATCTTCTGAACTTTAATGAAGATCACGCATGCGGGCGGATTGTTAACAGTAATGTTCAATAAATTCATGCCTGTGATGAGAGCAATGTACACACAAAAGTTAGGGAACGAAGCATGACAGGAAGCTGTGTGAATGAATGGCGGTGGTAAGAGCATGTAATTGGGTGCCATCGACCAGATGAATTAAATTGACAATTAATTCGCGAACTGACGGATGAGAAAGAATCAGGTCCATCAAACGCTTTATCTGTACGTTGAACCTCTACGCTCTAGCTGAAGCAAAAGAAGAGGCTAAAAAATTTAAAGTTCTGCTCACCCGGCAGGAGGAGCAAAGGGGTTGATAGTCGTTCAGTTCACTTAAATAATTGACAGCAAGTCAAATTTATACAAGGCGCTTGCCTTTAGTTTGCCGAGCTGAGCCTACTCTACTCTAGTCAAGAATTGTACATCAATAAGGCTGCTGATACAATGACGACAATTAATGAAGTCAGATCTTTAATTTGCCTGCCGTATATATACATATCTCCCTGAAAAAAGCTAAAGCCTCTTACCACATCGGTTCCCTTTTGCAAACCCTAACAATTTCTAGCAAAATAGAGGAAACGTTTCACGTTAAACTAACAGTTTGCGCATGCATGTGTGCGTACAATATTCTAAAGTTGTATGTATATTTAGACACATAAATATGCCCATGCTTCAACAACCATTGACATTTTATAACCAAATATACTCCACCCCCATGGGACGTAACATCCAAATTTTTATGACAAAACCATTTCTTGCTATAATTGGAAGAATTTGGTACGGGCATTGAGAAGACAGTTTTACATACAGCATGTTAATGAAAAATGTTTACCCTTAACATATAGTTCAGTATGTTAAATCTAAAGGCCCGCTACATATAGCCGAGCTCCTTGATTAATTTGGCCAAGGCTTGAGTCACATCAGAGGCAACGTGCATCATCGAGAGGTCCAGTTTAGGCTTTGCCATAAAAATTCGAGCCAATATATGGGCATTCCATTGATTTTGAGAGAATTGCCAACCACGATCGGCTGTTGGAGGAGGTTGGTTTAACCCTCATAGCTAGAAAGAGGCCATCCCAAGATATGTAAAGGCTAGTTAAATTTTTTCACTACATCACGAATGCTATGCTTGCTTTCATTTTCAATAAACATGCTAGGGTTAGGAACAACACTTCTATCGAATTACATGAACATGCACCAAGTTCCTGACTTGAACCTCAAAGGGCAAGATTATCGGTCTTACTTTTGCTACTCAGCGTATACTCATTGGCCAGGTAATCTATGATCCGCATGCCAAGGCCTAGCATTAGGAAGAGGAGAAGAAGGTTTCTGCTTAATTTGTTTTTCTACAAATGAGGTTAACAAGTTCCTGCATGTATGCAAAAATTAGTTGAGGACATAGACTTTTGAGCCTTGAGCATCTCGACAGTTTAAAGAGCAAATATTATATAGGTCTGATCATGTACGAAACCACTTAATATATTCAATATAAGCAATGAATTGGGTTGTACGGAACATTTTCAATGCCTGATGTAGCTTATCATTTATCAGCAATCAACAACATCCATGTCTAGGGACTTTTGCTTGATTGAATAAATACATTTGAACGGGAGTACGATTGGCAATAGAAGGTGGCACGAAATCCAATCCAAGTGTTTAAGTTATGGGCAATTCACATCTCCAGGATTTTTTGCTTGATTTCGAAACAACGTATTTAATGGGCATATGAATCATACTGGACGAGTGGCACGCAGACTAAGGCGATTCATTACATAACTTTTAATAACGAAGCTCTTCGCTTCGAGTGTCAATTTCAGATTTTTGAATAATACAGAACAGGCTAAAGCGCTCATAATTGTGTAGCAAATCATGCAGCCAATAGGTCTTGGATCGATATTGAAAGAAAACGGCTTCTTCGCCAGTTTGGCTTGTGCCTTCAAAATAAAGAATGACTTGGCAAAGACAGTGACTTCTAATTCTTTAAGCCCACTTTAATTATTGAAACATATGAGCGAGTTTAACAATTCTTTGGTCCATTTCTTAAAGGAAAACCCCCCCCCAAAAAAAAAAAAAAGAATACCGTGTCGAAATCACTTCATTCTTGGAATAACCAGCGTCTGTTCAATTAATTCTGACCGCAACGGCACAAATGCTTTGTGAGCAACATGCTGGGAATCCTAAGAGCGAACTTTGGAATAAACAGGCGACACGTGAAAGGCTTGCATCAAAACACAGATTCCTTTCCTCGATTCTAGTTTGTAGTTAAGAAAAAGCATCAACCATAGGAAATTATTTCAGAAAAAGCACCCATGTGGGAATCATTGCACCCAAAAAGAACTGGCATGCATATTGTAGCACGATAAAAAAAATTTCTGTGAGTTCTCTTTCCTTTCAAGGATGCAGGATCTCTACCGAGATGCCAATCAGTGCAAACATATTCATCATTAAATGCGCAAAATAAGGAAAGTTTGCAGCTCATGTAATTAGCTCAGTGCCAGCTTAACTAAGAAACTTTGCGCACTTGTCGTATTTTTTAGATGGCTTCGTTTCCGAAGGAAGGATGCTGGAGCCCATGAAATCATTATCTTCCATATATGCGCCTGTAATTATGCATGTAGATAATGCAGTTCAAGGAGTATATCACTTCATCAAACTCAGATATCCACCGCCGTTTCCACTAAATTAATCTCATGATCAGGTCCAGAACAGGAGGCTTTCTCATGTTCCATATGACTCACAAGAAGCAAAAACTTAAAACTAACAAAGAACAGGAGGGAGAGAGAAAGAGAGGGAGGGGGAGAGAGGATGATGTTGATGGTGATAATGAAGATATTGTTTCTAACAATCTATTATAATACATCCCTACACTTAACAAAGAGGATTTAAAAGAGTTACAGAAAACCTAAAATTCTAAGCATTTCGATCGTGTCTTCCGACACGATATAATTTCAATACAGAATCCCTTTCATACATCCACACGTACATATAATGTATATACGTATACAGAGGGCGTACCTGATTTCCAATCTACACTGGATTCCGAGTTGAATTCAGGCAACCAGAAAAATTCCCGGCGCCACATTAATACTGAGTTTGCACCAATGCAGCTGCATTATAGCTAAGCTAACCGGCGAAGTCCCGCAGGAGTTGGCTCTCCCCGGCTTTAAACCCTCGGCCCCCGGGACGTACAGTGAACCGGCTTTGCTCCTGCAAGCCGCCGGCGTGCCGGAGTCCGAGCGTCAGAGATATATGGCTCAGGTCGCGACCATGGTAGAGCCCGTTACCACCGTACCCAACGGGCAGGGAGAGACCGGGCTCGGCGTCAACGGGCATCCGGCCAGAGAATTCGAAAGAATCAGAGTCGCCGGAGAGCGGAGGAACAGGATCCTGTGGTGGGGAGTCGTCCAGAAGGAGGCTTCCGGCTTCTTTTCCGGGATCGTTTTGGCTGGAAATGGTGTGGTGGTGGCTGGTGATGCTGACGAGGGTTGCTGCCAAATTGGGGTGTTTATTGATTGCGGTCTGAGCAGGATTGGCCGTCGCATCCTTTTCTGCCATATTAACATCGCATCTTTTGCCGGCTGACCCCGCTGCTCCCTCTGCAGCTGCTGAGCCAGCGCCAGTTGCAGCAGCAGCAGCAGAAGCGGAAGCAGAGCCGAAGCCAGAGGCACCATGGTCGTCTTTGGCTTCTTCTTGGTACATCTCTTCCACCATGGGTTTCCACAACCGAACCCTGGCATTAATGAACCAATTGGACACCTGTAGCAAGCGACAAACATTATGTCATACAGATCTCCAAATACCCATTTCAGTATGTGGTTTTGTCCATGCTTTTGGAACAATGCCCCAAAAAGAAAGCCACAAAAACAAAAGGAAGAAAAACGGCTAGACTGTAACAGTGACAAACGTGGGGTTGATTCACCACCCTTCGTGCATGCTCTCGCAGACCCCTTTCAGTTTTGGGCATGTTCTTGTGTATGGAACAATACCCACAAAAGAAAAGGTTAAGATTCTTTGTAGTGGATTGATGAAGATGTGATCAGTACGTTTGTTTATTGGGGGCTGTGTCATCTATCGTTTGATCCTTGTATAAAAAAGAAAAGCCCACCAGCAAGGAAATACGATCGAAAAAGCTACTAGTTTTGTTGTTATTCTAGCTCTGTAGGTATGCTGAAACATAAGCAGCCCTAGTTGCAAGCCTAAACAAAAAATAAATTTAAATAAGGTGAAGGGTCCCGTGTACTCATTAAAAAAGAATACTTGTTAGAATAGAAGAGACAATCTTTTGGTTTGGTGTTAGCAAGATGCTGACAATGAATTATCATAGACCACGGTAGAATCGAGAGAAGCAATCCCAATATTATAATGTAACACAACCGTCACAGAGTGAATTCCTGCTCTAGCACTTCAAACAGCAGTACCCAAGAAAAGACCCAGTGGGAGAAGAAAAAGACGCCTCTTTCAGCATATGTTTCACCCTTTTTTAAGCTCATCCACTGTGTTCAAGCGATCATTTTTTTAATGCTTCTTCTTTTTAGCTCTTTTAAAAATTTCTGAGAGGGAGATGACGAACCTGGTTTCTAGATAGGCCGGTCTGTCGAGCCAGCAGATGCTTATCCGCGTCACTCGGGTACCTGGAAACAAGAGAAAGATGATCACCACGTTCAACGTGAAAACAAATGCATAAAGGTCTGAGCTCTGAGAATGATTGATCGATCCTACTTGGCGTAATGACATTGATGAAGTACCGCAGCAATCATAAAAAATTTTCCTTTTTCTCTCTTTTCCAAACCTAAAAGAAGGTAAAAATCACGACTTTTCATTGTGACTGCAACTACGGTATTACTATATTAATTACTATTGCAGCGCCACTACCTCCACCACCATCACTACTACTACAAGTCTACTACGGCTACTGCTACTACCACTACTGTTGCTGTGACTGTATAATATAGCATCATCATAATTATTGATCTTATCATGGTACAGAAAGCCAATAGGCCCAACACAACACTTCAGAAATTGCGTCAATTATGACGAAAGTTCATACTTATTTCAGCTTTCACATTCAACATTTTCTAATCTGACCGTTCGTCAATATTTCGTTTTCAAATTGACCTCGTTTCCACATCGCGAAACATAAGCAGACATCCACTCTGGAAAAAGAGCAGCAGCAGAAGTAAAAGCAACGCCATTTTCTCCTCTCTCTCTCTCTCTCTCTCTCTCTCTCTCTCTCTCATAGGTAGATGAACTACGAAGAGGGAAGAGGGTGGACATACGGATGAAGGAAGTGCTCGAAAAGCCAGGCTCTGAGGATGTTAACCGAGCGCTCTGGAAGTCCTCTCTGTGGGCGCCATGCTTCCTGCTCCATCATGCCCATCTGGTGGAAGGCTCTCTGCTGCCTCAGGGTTTGATCGAGCAGACGAAGCCTTGGTGTCTCTCCTTTAGTGATTCCTGTCAACCCACTCACGTCCTTCTCGCCAAGGAGCTCGCTAGTAGTCCTCAGTTGGCCGGCTATTGCGTCCCTCAAACATCTAAAATGCCTTGACATGGCCTTCTGAGCAAGACATGTATACGGCAGTGCTGCCCCAATCCCCAACACCGAGTCGAATGAGTTAACAACCTGCTGCATTTGCTCGCAGTAATGGTTGTATCTTCTGTCCACCTGAAGCTCACACCAAGATGTTTATTAAGAACTATACCCACAAAGTTAAAACGCCAAAAGCTTAATGATTTATTATTATTATTATTATGAACAATGATATGAATGGGATTCCTCTTCCATAATTGAAATTTAAAAAAAGAACGGCCTGTGCCGAATCTGCGTAGAGTACCGATTAGAAAACAACAGCATGAGTTCGGTTAACAAAGATAAGAAGCTTCTATTCATATGACAACGAGCATTAGAATTCGAAGTTTATAAAAGTAAAAGAAAACAGAAGAGCACAAAAATCAAGGGCGTCATGAAGAAGAAGAGGCAAACAGATGGGTATCCGGTTAACAACTAATAGTTTATGGCTGTTAAGGGAATAAAAAAAGAAAAGGAAAACATTAGAGCATTAGTTAGTTTCACTCTCCGAGACACAACAACCAACCTGAATTTTCAGTGATATTATAGAAAGGAAGGGCGTAGAATAGGAAAATGGGTGGCCAACCAAAGCAAGCAGGTCTAAATATAGAAGCAAGGAACGTGCCCAAATATCAAAGAAGAACGAAATTGGAGTTGGAGGGAGCAAGGAATGAGCAGTCATTTGTTTTAATTATTTTTTTCCAGAAAGGTCAAACACTGCGAAGTAAAATCAAATAGTTGGTTCTGCAGGCCTACGAAATTTCTCGAAGTAGCAGCTTTTGTGCCACTTCTGATCCAAACAACATTCTTATTTTTAGTTCTTGAAGATTTCCTCGCCGTGGGTCGTCTTTTCTCATTGGACCTACCTTAAACCCTTCGTCCCAAAAATCCCCAAGTACGACCAATCCCCAAAAATAATCTAAATATAAGAAAACAAGTAATCGTTTTCCCCTTCACGCAAAACTCGTCAGCCCCAATTAATAAAGCTGCCGGAATCCGGCGAAAAAGAGCGAGCCACCAATCATCCAATCACAGAGGGAAAAGGAGAGATGTGGAGGGCTGACCTCATCCAACATGGCAAGGAGCTTGGTTTTCTTCCTTTGGTGTTCAAATCTATCAGAAGAAGACAGTGGAGCGTGAGGAGATTGAGAAGAGGAAGGGTTCGTGTCCCCCGTGTTATTGGTGGATCCCCATTTAGAGCTCTCCTGCTTCCCTAACCTTCTGCTCTTTATCTGCCCCCTCCCAACACTGCAGAACTCTTCTAATAGCTCTTGGGCAGCCCTTAGATACTTGGAGTTCCTCAGGATCATAGACGAGTGGATTGAGACGGAGGCCATGGGGCTCGAGCCCAGGTGAACCTGGAGAGCCTGCAGGCCCGGCACACTAGCGCCACCACCAGCACCAACAACACTATTGGCAACTATACCGCTCTTCAGTGCGTACAGCCCACTCTGATGAGCTTGAGAAGGGTAATAGACTACTCCATCCATTCTCAATTCCTCCGCCTTCCCTCCAGCCACGGCCGCTGCAGCCCCCTCCCCTCCGTGCATGGCCGCTTCCAGGTGCTGCAGCGATGATAAAGAGAGCGAAAGCCCCTGATTCTCCGCTATCTTCCCGCCTTCTGCTTCACCTCCCCCTCCCCAATTCCTCAACTTCCCAACGCCACTGCTGGCTGCAGCTGCGCCGCTTCCGCCCCAATTCAACTGCTGCAGCTGCACGGCTGCCGGAATCACGTTGTTGGCAGTGGCCGAAAAGGCGGTGGTGGGCGAGAAGTTGTGATGCAGTTGCTGGAGTTGATGGGCGTCCGCGGAGGGGCCGGGAAGAAGCATGTGAAGTGGTGCTGAGGGCTGCTCCGGCTCCGGGTTCATCAGGAACAGCTGCATGGCTGCCGCATCTGCATTTATGCTGGAAATCTGATGATGCCCTATATTATTACCGCTATTATTCTCATGCCTATTGCCGGTGTTATTGTTATTGCTAACGTTATTGTTGATGTTATCATGATCATCATCATGGCCAGCGTGGTTATTGTTGCCACCGCTTTCCTTTGATACTCCCAAAGAAGTCAAGTGAGGGTGGGGGTTTGGGTTCAAGACCCCGGCTTGCCTACCACCGCTGTACCAATCATTGGTGATGCTGTTGCCGTTGCCGCTGCCACTGTTGTGGCTCTTCCAATTCACAATGTTTCCATGCTTTCCATGTAGATGGGAGGGGATGCCGAGCAGATCTGCTCCCGGTTGGAAGTTGAACATTTCCGAGAGCATCATGCTTGAGCTCTCGTAGCCTTGGATGTGTGGATCCTGCTGCTGCAGATGCTGCTGCTGGTGACCTTCCAGGATGTTGTCGAGGCTAGACGTTCCCGGGAAGAATCTCAATTTATCACGGCGGAGTTGCTGAGCGATGTGGGGTGCTTGGATTTGGGGTTGTTGGTGGCTCCGGACTCTTGGCCTCCCAAAACCATCGGTGAATCCGAAGCCTCCTTCTTGCAGGCTCTCGGACATAGAATTCAGAACTTCTTACACCTTACTCCCCACCTATGCTGCTGCTGCTGGTTGATCCCGCCGCTTCTCCTGCGCCTTTTGTTTGTTTCCTCCTTTGTGGTTTCTCCGCACGGTGGTGGCTTTGCCTTGGCGGCGACTGTGGTAGTGGTGGTGGCAGCGGATTTAGCACAACCATGTCATCTGGGGAGAACCTGCCTGGAAAAGAAACAAGGGAACTCAGGTGGGTAGGTGCTAGAGGAGGTGAGAGAGAAGCCATACTTGGTTTTCATCAAGAGCAGTGTCAGGCAACAAATACAACAAGGGGTTTTCATCATCATCATCATCGTCTCTTTTCTCTGTCTCTCTCTATCTAGCTAGGGGGAAAGAGGGGGTTTGAGGGGGGATGTTACCTCATGAGAGTTGCAGGAGGGGCGTCCAGGAGCCTTAAAACACATACATCGTTGTCCTTCTGACTGGTAGCTTTATTTTTTCCTCTCTTTTATTTTATTCCGCTTTGCTCTCTTCTTATACAGCAGACAACCTCTCTCTCTCTCTCTCTCTCTAGCCTATTGATCGAACCTACGGATGCATCTATCTCTCCCTTTTGCAGAGGGGAAATAGACCATCGCCTTCTGAAAATGATGCAGAGCAAAATGAGGATAGAAAATTAAGAGCAAGGAACTGATTGCAGACACAGCACAGTCGAGGTCGCTGTTCTCTCTCTCTTAATCCGCTGAACCCCATAACAAAAGGAAAATGATAATTCAATCGTGCTATTAAATGACATAAACCCCCTCACTTGCAGCCTGCAATGACGTTTCCTCCTCCTCTGATGGCGATAAAAAAATGAAAAGGAAAAAAGAAAAAAAACAAAAGAATGGAAAGGACGCAAAGACGGTCAGGTTTTAGCTAGAATGGCCTTTATCCATGACAGACATGCCCTTTCTTTCTAGCCTTGGCTTTTTTGTCTTCCTTCTTTTTTCTCTCTTTTCTTTTCTGTAGACTGAGAAATTATCATGGCTGCGCTCGAATCCGTTGAGATGAGTCAATGACTGTCTGGTCCATTAATGGTTTTTAATGTGCCATGATCAACCTCTCTGAAAGAGAGACTGCCTTTTACCGTTTTCGCTCTTGTCTATAAGAATGAATAGCCGTTAGGAAATGATACAGTACTCGGAGGCGACAAACAACGTCTTAGTAATTTAGTTTCACCAGAAGAATTGGGATCCTTTTGATTGCTAATAACTAGAAGAGGTTGATTTCTAGAAGATATATTGTGATATTTCCCAAGTAAATTAATCTTTTAAAGAATATCAAAATACAACTCAAAACATAAAGCGAATGAACGAGTTCCTGCAACACAACAGATCGAGCGGTTTCTTCGTCAAAGTAAAAAAAAAAAGAAATTACTGAAGGATGAAACCAACACACACCAGGTACGGGAATGAAAACTCCCAACAAAAGCATTTTTGCACTTCTTGAATTCGACTGCAGCCATTTTTGCAGAAACCAACAAATACTTGGCGGCAAATCTTTCTTCTTTTAAAAGATTAAGGCATGGAAAGATAACTCTTATCTCCAAATCGACAACCATTGATGAGACTCTCTCTCTCTCTCTCTCTCATATTAAACCAAAAGTTACTTCTCCTTGACTTTTCTTTCCCCAATATCCTAATCAAGTAAAAACTGCAGACAATTAAACAATTAATCTCAACTTCCTAACCAAATGTACCTCGTCATTTATAATGTCAAACTCCACGATTGTCTTTCTTTAACCTTTCCAGGGTCAACTATATATATATATATATATATATATATATATATATATATATATATATATATATATATATATAGAGAGAGAGAGAGAGAGAGAGAGAGAGAGAGAGAGAGAGAGAGAAAGCACGCTTGAGGATGAAGTTTGGGATGTGAGAAGCGGGAAGTCACATTTAACCGCCCGTAGGGTTTGGTTAATCCATGCATTGTAAGTGTGTGGCTAGAAGTGGGAAGAAAGTAGAGAGGGGGTTTGGAAGGGCACCCATCTTCGTCATCATCACACATTTAGGTACCATATCAAAATTTGCATACCTAATTTATATATAAAATCTTATTCCTTCGTTTTACCAATTCCTTGTTTTTATATCTAGTACAATAATAATAATAATGTTAACTAATACGTCAGAATGCTCCCCTTCCTCTCTCTCTTTTGTCCGATAGGGATTTAAAGTAATGTGTATTATGCGAAATACATATCTTGCTTTGAATGAATTCGGCGTACTGCTTATATAATTAATCCAAATCAATCTTTCTCTCTTGCTGCTTCAACGTTTACTGGGTCTATTTGGCCACATCAATATCAATAAGAAGTTTCGTATTTCATCTTTTAAAATTATTTTGGCATCCGACTGTAAACCCAAATTTAGTTGGTTGGGTGCCTCTCTCTCGCTCTCTCTCAAGGGTGATGTCACGTGAAGCTCACCTCCCACACGCTCGACTTCCAGTGCGTGGACCACATGCAAGGATCTAAAGATGAACAAGTTGGCACGTGTGGGGGGTTGGCTTCGACCCATAGGTTGGTGTGGTGAATTATGAGCGTGTTGTACTTTATGTGGGGGTGAAAATGAAGGCCTGGTTTTGACTTTGGCGATGAAAGAGCTTTCTAGAAAAGAAAAAAGAAAGGTTTTCTGCTAGTTGCTTGGCAGTGGATCTCGAGCTTTGATCGGCAACAGACTGAAGATTAAAGCGGCCGTAATTTTGCTGTGGTAGATGAAGAATCGATCGGGACGTTGAATGTTGAAGACGCTGCAGCGATGGTGCTGGTATGGGACGCTACGGAGATTTTGATTTGTTCGTCGTCAAGACAGCAACATTTTCTGCACTTGAAGAAGAAGAAGAAGTGGGGAGGCGAAAGTTACATGAATAGTTGGAGCTGTGGAAATTGGGTTAATCTTGTCACTTTCGGGCGAGGGAGGGAAAAGCAAAGCTTTTGTTGCGACGCGTCCTCATGTTTATCGCTTTAGTAGGGAGCGGAAGAGACCAGAAAAAAGATCCCCTCCCTAAGAATAATAACTGTGACGATTATAATATAATGTTATTATTTACTGATATGAACAACAATGATAATGCTAATAATAACAACAATGGTAGCAATAAAGGCCGCCCCCGTCTGCTTTGTTAGTTTGTGTGTCACGGACCCCAAAGGTACGGGCCGACACCTAAAATTGGGCTTTTCGTATTAAATAATAAAACAACAGCTTCACCTTTTATTGAAAGAAATACCTATCACCATGATCTTCTTTTCCTCTCTTCCTTTCACCTTTTACTTTTTCTTTAGAACCATACTGTTTCATTATTTCCTTGTTCAAACTTCGACCTTTCAATACTGGTGATGCTAGAGCTCACACGTTTTATCCCCAACACTACAGTCACACACATCCAGCCAAGAATCGCAAGAGAGAGAGAGAGAGAGAACCCTAATCTGTAATTCGTTTAAAGGGCTTCTTTCTCACAACCAAACAAGTAGTGACAAGTAACCGGGGGAGGGGTACGAGGGAGGGGGGAGAAGCACATGCAGGACTCGGGAAAAAGTAGAGGGAAGCAATCATGCGCATGAGCAAATAGAAAAGACCTAACAGCAAAACCAAAAAAAATGAGGTCGTCGTTTCCGGTAGCATTCATGGCGGTCTCTCTGGGAATCACGTTCACGTCCTTTTTGGGGTGCAACGCATGTAAGCTCATAAGGTTCTGCTGTGGCGAAGGCTTATGGTGATGAAGGCAGGGTGACGATGGCCATGTTTGTCGAGAGGGCGTGTTAAGGTGTCCTTGCTATGGCCGATCGGAGATCTACATACTATCTAAGCATCGAACGCGCGTTTCAGACCGTCAAGGAAAGGGAGAAACGGAGTCCAAAAGTGCCGAAACTTTTTTTTTTTTAGCAGAGGGTGGGAGATGGCAGATGCTAGTCTTTTAGCTAGCTGAGAAGTTAGAGAGAGGGGCCGGCGACGGCGAGAGGTTAGGGGGTCGCCGTCGGCGGAAACCACCTATTTCCGTCGGGCAACCCTTTGCTGCGAGGGTACGGAAAGCGAGGAGTGGTCCCCACATGAACCTTTTCTCCTAAGAAATCGCTGACGGGGACCACTCATCTATCGCGCTCTCTCTTTCTTTCCAAAGTTCAAACCACTGAGAGAGCGCCACAGTGGCCCCACATGTTAGAGGCCAGCTGCTTCCTTCTCTCCGGCTTATCGACCCGGAGTCCTACTGCCGTATGGACGGAATCTCTCTCTCTCTCTCTCTCTCTAACTTTTTTAAAGTCCATAGATGGCCGAAATGGTAAGGGCAAATCTGTTGTTAGAAGAGTGGAGCAAAGCGGAGACTCTCCAAGACAACAGAAACAAGAGGCGCGACATAATTGAGCTTTTGTAATGTTGTTGTGCAGTTATGCATCAGACTCTGGGTTTCTTCAGTAAGCCCACGATGTGGATCATTATATCTTAAAAACCTAGAATGCACGCTGAAGACTGTAAATGAAATTTCATAGCTTGGAGAGTCTCAATAATTTTTGGTTGTTGAATTTCGGTTCGGTAGAAAAACATATGTGAACGTCATAATTCGATATCATGGTCGGAGAAGAATTTAGCTGCTAGTATCGGGCCGGGCGTGTGGCTTTTTAAATAATATTCCAGGTTGGTTGGGTATAATGCTCAACTTCTTCAAGTTGCAGAGAAAACTAATTATGGCCGGATAAAGAAGAGAAGACCCCGAAAATCGATCGACCGATCGATCGAGAGGGCCAGATGGTCGCGATCAATGTGATAGTGGGTCGACGTCGACGACCGTCAGCGTACAGAAGCGGACGCCCAGATATCGCTTTCTTTCGTACCAGCCCCTCCGCCCCCCTTTGGTTCTTCCTTCTTGGCAGGCGTCCTCTCTCTCTCTCTCTCTCGTTCTCTCTCTACCTTGGGGGAGGAGGACACCGGCGACTGTCCCACTTTCTCCCAACTTTTGTACCAGCACCACCTCATCCTGCCATGCATGCACACGCCATTATTGCCCTTCTCTTTATCTCTCTCATTCATATATATATATATATATAACCACGGAACATGAGATGTTTATTGCGAATAGTAATAAATATGAAGTGGTACCACAAACGCGATTTTTGCCGGTACAGCAAACGATGGATGAAATCTCCTTTTTCTTTTTTCAATTTGGGTGAAGGACAGTTGGGAATTCATAATAGATGGAGCGGGAGAGTACGGGGCGCGAAGGACCAGGCCCTTAATTTAGCAGTTCAATGAAACAGTAAATCTCGGACCATATCTTCATTCACGCCGTGCCCTTTTTGGCAGCACGCTGGCTCCCAAGCCGGAGCTTTCCCATGCCGGCCAACTTAGAACGTAACGAGATAGATTGTAACAGAGCCATTCCCCCGCTTGGCATGATACAGGCAGTTAATACATCTCCTGGATATGTACATGTAACGTCATCTGCTTAATTATAAGTAAATTATATATGGAATTCTGGGAAAATATGTATCAAATGATATGTAAGGGCGACTTCTTTTGTGACATGAGCGTGGACTGTGGAAGCGGGAATATATACTGTGCCGGGCTTCCTTCTTTGCAAGAGGCCTCGACCGAGGGCCCGTTGCAGGACGCTCTTTGAAGCACCTGTTTTTACTAAGGAACATCGATTTTTGCCCCATGTTTTTGGCGAGAATTTCAAGCAAGGGCAGAAGGAAGTAAGCATAGCGTGAGGCATGAATAGCGACGTCTCGGAGGACTTGGCTTTGGGATCGAAGCTAACAAAACCAAGCTGGGGGGAGTGCGGGAATGAAGAACCGACAAGGATGTGAAGGGCAAAGATTCTACTTAATTTGGAACATGTCCTCAAATGCGGCCTCAATCACAGGATAGTTGGAACCGTAGCTTGGAAAGTTTCACCGTATGACGTTCATTCCCATTTGTGCCTTGCCTATGATTCAATACCTTCTCCTTTCCCTCGGACTACGAGAACAAATGGTTTATTAGGGAACAGTCGTACTTCGTAATATACTTAACTGGTCATGTATAATATATATAATGTAATAATGGTCTTCTACGTAACAGTTGAAAGAGTTAAAAAACGTAGTTTCTTGTGATCTCTTGGTTTTATTTGAACTTTTCTATCGTGGGTGCAGCCAGAAAAGTTTAAATCGAAGGATGGGATTGGGCTAAGTTAGCTAGGAGAGAAGGGTGGGGGCATCTTATTCGAATGGGCATATATAGCTTTTCATGAGCAATAACATTAAAGCATAAGAATCCTAAGGCAGAGGAGGGAAGGAGAGGGAGAGAATGCGCCTAATTATTAGTCCTTCCTGTCCACCATTTCATCATGCATTTCTAGGACCACCTCTCTCTCTCCGTCCTCCATAAGTGTGTACGTGGAGCAAAACGTCACTCCGGGACTTCGTATGAAAAGGAAAAGGAGGTATCTCCATCCAGCCTAACCACTTGTCCCAGTCCTCGCTTTGGACGATTCTGAAGATATATATATATATATATATACCCATTTGCTGTTATATAGAGTTCAACTACTCCCTTTCTTTCTCTCTCTCTCTCTGCTACGTATACTGCTATTGATATTACAACATGTGGGGCATATATATGGTAATCTCTAGAACGAATGTTTAAAATCCAGTAGTTTTTTACTTCCACCGGCAAGTGAAAACGAGATGACGTGGGGTTCAAGTAACACCCGGTCCTTCGAAGTTTCATGATTCATGCTTGTCTCTTGTGGCTCAGCCAATCCCTTGAAGTATGACGCAGAGCGGTGCAGGTATTAAAATATGTGGGCGTGAAGATAGTTAATTCACATAATATGCAAAGGAAGCATTGAGTAATGACAGAAGTTGCGGGCTAGGTGTGAAATACTACTAAAATATGTGTAAGTGATGACAGTAGAGGCCTTTCTTTTTTGGCCCCTTCCTTCCATGGTACCTGCTATGCTAACCTATGTGCATTATAATATTCTGATTATCTCTTATTTTAGTTCTTATGACTTAACATCTTACCTAATCATACAATAAACATGGTGGGGAATGATCACTTTCTTACAAGGAAACTGGGTCCATTTATAGATTTCTTGTTGGCTAGGGAAGTTGAAAGTCATAGTGCATGTGATTGGACCTATTCTTGGTAAAAGAGCATGAAAAGAGTTTTAAGTTGTAGAATTTCATGACATACGCTTTATTTGTTTATCTATTTTATTTTAAAAAATAAGGCTTCATGAATATCAGAAGATATTGAAACGTCCGAAGATAAATATATGGTATTGCCAATGTCAAATTATCATTGTTGGAATCTTACCAGCAGCTGATGGTTACACATGAGAGTCTTGAGCGATATATATCAATTGAAAGAAACTTATTTTTCAGTATTGATTCATCAACTAGCTAGGGCTGAAAATTTGTGATATTGATCTTGTCGCACATGAGGGCGGGGTCCATATTCCTGGTCGTTTCAGACCCTTAAACCAACAGTCTTCAGAAATCAATGGGAAGCAATTGACAGTTGGAGTTGGCGAATAGCTATCACTAAGTAATTTTCAACGAAAGAGAGAGGGCGAGAGCAGATTTGTCTTGCTCAAAACTTAAAGAGTCATCATCGTGCACTAAAAATTAATTGCACCCTCGTAAATTCTCAATGTAAATATTCTCCTCCTGCTCTTTTGCAGGTCGCCAATTGATTGGTCTAGAATGATGGGCACCCTTGGAATTCCTATTTATTTATGGCTGAAGATGAATAAGATTAAGATCGCATTTAAGGATCTCAACATTTTCAGTGGCCCATTCATTCAAGGCTTTCGATTTCAAAAAAGTAAGGACCACCTTTCACTATTTATGAAGGCATCTATATGCTTCTACAACTGTAGCTAACTTAACCTTTTGTACCGGCTCTTGTTTTATGTGGAGAATTAGTTTCCTTGCCTTTGACATGTCAAACAATCTACGATTGTTTTCTTGTGGCCATCGTTCAAGTTGAATTTTCACTCTTCCTGTATTTTTGGGCATTGAATCCAGCTTTTCACTCGAAGTATTCCTGTTCTGAATTGATGCGGACAACAGTGTCTGGACAAGATGTGGTGGACGCTTGGCTTGAATTTTAGGCCTTCAAGTTATGAGAGAAATTTTAAAGTCCAACAACGAGGACGCATCAGCTAGTTGCATCTATAATAAAAGCAATTAATTTGCACAGTAATTTTCGTTGTGTTCTACTACTTTTTTATCTATTCTTTTTCTTGTCAAAAACTCTTTGTTACCCATGGGGGAAGTAAAGATAAAGTACTCAGGCTGACAAAACAGTAACAGATGATCCGCTGCAGATCAGTGATATGTAGCCACTACTTCCAAGGAGACAGAAGGTTTCAAACCATCTCCGATCTGTCCCTCCCTGGACCAATGATTAAGGGACCACGCGGATCGTATCCCATGCATTTGCTTACTACGTCTGTGTAGGAATTCATAATTCTTCCTTTCCCAATTACCCGCCTGATCTCGAGCTGCCGTTTCTTTGTCAAGAGGTACTCGAAGATGAGAAGAAGAAGAAGAAAGCAAGAAAAAGTAAAGAGAACATGTCGCCATTGCTCCTGTGGAACTCAAGGTTTCAAAACCTGGGCGTGAATAGAAAAATATTGTCGATGTATTGTTATAGAATCCGGTAATATTACGTGTTTCTCACAATATTGGAGATATTACGCCCTTGATTAGGATGCGGCACAGAATATATATATATATTTTTTATACATCTACTTGATTGGTTTGTTTTGTCACTGTAAGAGCCAATGAAGGAGTTAATTACCTGATCATTGCCAACTGCGTTCAAAAGTATTTTATCTTCATATGTGTGCAGGCTGATGAAACAGCTCATGTCATGGAAATTTTAGCGAAGCATGAGTGCGACACATGCACCTACATTGACAGAGTACCTTTTCGGTTTGAACATGTTTGTTTGTCGCATTGACAGTTCTGCATTCCACTAAAATAGGGGAAGGCTTATGGTTGAAGCTGTGAATGAGCATATCTCTTCTATTAGGCTAGAAAGACTGGAATATAGATGTGGTTAATAACATCTTAAATGATATTTAATTTGATAAGCTCTGGATCAATTTGAGATATGAACGTGTTTCTTAATAATGAAAAGTTTTATTAGACAAATTCTGATCTCCGTGATTAACTGTTTAAATGCACCTATAACCTAAGAAATCGAGTTTGGCCATAATTTATTTGGTTGTTTTGACAACGGAGAAGCTATGGTACTTTCTCACTCACGGCGGCTAGAAACCGAAGCTCAAAGTCAAATGAAATCCGGATATAGGCAAATGAGCTATGTTAATCGTGTTGGTCTGTTTACAAGGAAAACCTTTTTGGGTCCTTCAAAAGGTCGCTCTCACTGCATGCCTTCTGTGAAGCTAATGGTTGGAAGTAGGCGCAGACCTAGAGATGATGTAGATAGATTATCATAAACAATATCCTTAATTTAAAAGTTTTCGGCTGGACAGCGGATTCACCTTTCAAAGATTTTCCTTTTAGAAACCACAATGGAAACAGTTCCCGAACTACCAAGTGCGAAATCTGTGTCAACTTTGGATTGACGCACCACGACCACTTATGTGTAAAGTGTAAACCATTCAGGTGCTCAAACGTATAGAGAATTTTTTTCTTACATGTTCTATATTTGATTCTATGAAGAAGAATCTTATGTTGGCAAACTGCTGAAATCCTGAGAATGAATATTTGCCTGAACAGATTGGGGTGCTTAAATGTTCGGCCTCGAAGATGAAACACGAATATGGTGCCGGAAATTTGTCATCTTCTGGCGTTACTAAATGGTCAAAACTTAAAAATAAAACAAACATCTTATATTCCCTGTTCCCCAAGCGGATTGTGCAGATATCTGCGAACAGTAACAATCAAACTGAACTTGCTTCTCCTCCCCCTTTTCTTTTTAAGCATGCAACCTCGACTAGTGGTTGAGGTTAGGAAGGCATACATCTTTATGCTCGATAATGACATTTGCTTGTCACTGCGTACAATCGATTGCTAATGAGAATAACTTTCTAAAAAAGTAGAACAGCAAAGGGGAGGAGGAAAGGGTCAATTATCATGATTGGCATTGGTTTTGTGGTTGTTAATTATGCAAGAGGCTTTTCGTTAAAACATTAGGGTGAATTTATATATCCCCATCGAAGGCGCTCCCCTATTTAAATACGTTATCTGATTGCCATGAAAGTGAGTGGGATGCATTTCCTCTATAGAATTTCTTATCTATCTCAGAACAAGGGTCACATTAGACACAATAAAGCTTCGTTTTGTCGTAGTTGGGATGCCATCCCCGGCGCTTCACCTTCCCTTTCCATGATGAATGATCTCGGGCTTCCTGCTTCTCCTTTTTCCCCTCTTGGGTGCCCACTGTACTGTACTGGTGGTGCCATGACCGACATGGGGAAGGAAGGTCATTTTCTGCCACGTGACCTATAAATTTTTTCAACCAACATTCTCCTGGTATACGGTCCCCCTTGCTCTCATCTCTGGTAATTGTCTATTTTCCCTTCTCTACGAAAGATTTTTAATAGATGAAAAAGGACACTGTCGTGGAGGAAAGGATAGGGGCATTTACTTTGGTCACTTGCTGTGGCTCTTGATAAAACGACAAAGACTCCTTCGGTAGACGTGGAAATGTTACCGCACAAAGTTTATGAAATTAGATTTTGGAAAGGTAACTTCTTGTTATTATTTACCATGGAGGTAAGGAACTTCAGTTAACTTTCCATGCTTTGACTCGAGAAGACTGCGCCATTATGAACGAAGAAATCTGAAAGACAGTAAAGACGATGGATTTATTATTGGGCATGAAAAAAGGAAAAAGATGGAGAGAGAGTGGTCCCCCTCTGAGGGCTTTTCTGCGCCTCACACGTGGAGGAAGCTCTGTTGTGGAGTCCAGTGTGGGGCGGCTGCGGTCCCCACTGAAGTTAGGCTCTGCTGCCCACGTGGGCGCTGTGGTCCAAGCGGTGATTGGGTGCCAGGCTGTTCTCCCGCCCGCAGGAGAAAATCATCCACATGATCTGATTCGGATCGGGTATGGATACCATCGGATTCTACTAACCCGATATCTCTTCCTCGCTTTCTGTGTCCGATTCCTGAAGAATGTGATTTGGACTCGAGATCAACTTTTGGTAGCCCGTGATCTGATTTGGATCTTAGGGCCGCGAAAATCCCGAAACCAGGGGGAAAATACCCACAATCCAGGAACTGTAATAAGATTGGATATGCGTATAGATCTAATCCCAATGACCCTCCAGCCAGTATGCAGACTGACTGACAGGGGAGATCTTCGCTTGATCCACTCCCAAGGAAGGAAGACGCTGCCTCTCTGTTTCGTTTTTTTTCTTGTCTCAGCGGCGGGGTTTGGTAAATCTATAGCTACTGGGGTTGGTAAATCTATAGTGATCACTCATTTCAAGTTCTCTGGAGTTGGCTTTCGTTTCTTATAATGGAATTCATCTTGAACATCCATTCTAAGCAAATTAGATTGAGGATATTAAGCGGAGAGCGTGGAAGATAAACTGCTTTTTTAGGGGATTAAAATACAATTCAAATGATCGAGGTAGGTGTTCTTATCTCTCTTTTTTTTCTCTCTTCTCTTTGGGGTGTTTCAATCTTTTAAGAAAATAATTTGATTTTATATTTTCAATTTAATCTCTACCGTGTGATCACTTAAAACAATAATACAAATGGTTCCCTTAGAAGTCGTTTGACAAATGAATCACTTTATGCATGTTTCATTAATCTACCACAAAGATTGGGGTAGATTCAAATATACCTAATTCGAATCTATGGTAATCTTTGAAGTAAATTTATAGAATACTCAAATAGTATTTTAACTGCCAAATGATAGGAACAACAACTCAAAATTAGTGTAAATTCATATGACACTTGTTCAAGTATCATATGAGTACATCTTAATTGTGAGACAGATTCATGAAGCGCTCATATTTTGTTCCTAATACTAAACAGCCACTTAGAGAGCATTTGATAGCATGAAATTATGATTATCGATTCAATATTTCAAATCAAACAAAAAAGGAATGAAAATTCCAGTTTCAGGATTAGAAATGGTATGTTTGATGGAAAGAGAATTAGAATTTTAAAATTCATGAATTAAAGCCTTCTTGTTTTGCACTCTAAAAAGAGATTAAAACGTTCCAAATTTTCGAAACCATAATTTCATCCCCTAGGGTGAGATCACAATCCCAAAATTTTAACTGATAATGTTGGAATCAAAATTTGTAGTTTGATAATGCAATTCACATGTTCTAGGAATATGAATCACAATTTTAAAATTTCATCGGTTCCAAGCCAATCAATCACCCGAGTCTTGTTTTCATATAAAAAGAACTACCTCGCTTGCGATCCAATAGACATCCCGAAGAAAAGGAAGGTTTTGGTATGGACGTGTCCAATCTATATGTATGAATTGTTTCTCGCAATCACCTAAAGTTTTTTCTTTCCTTCTTTTTCTTTCTTTTTTTCTTTCGACATCTCTTTCTTTCTTTTTGTTCCACATCATTCACTGGCATTGATCCCAATCGCCAAAACGATAGATCCCAACGTTAATCTTTCTCTAGGTTTTTCCACTGCCACTTGATGCTCTTTCTCCCTCCCTGGAAGCCATGTGCAATGGCGATGCAAGTACTGTATCGTAGAGAGAGAGAGAGAGTCAACGAAGATGAACACTTTATTATGGCAATGGAGCCCGTCAATAATGCAAGACTTTCATTTAATTGCATAATTTGGCAAGTGGACGAATTGGAGGGCCCAAAGATATCTCTGCAGATTCGGCCGACACTGTGCTTGCATGCATGCACGTACTAAACCATGAACAGGTTTCCCCTTCCGCCTTCCCCACACAAATACCCACTCCTGCGTGAGCATGAAGGAGCGAGTCATATTGTTGCGTTGGTAGCTTGGAAACCGTACTCGAAGGTCATCGTTCCCGATATTTTAGTTGCTCGATGTAAGCTCGCATGCATTGTCATAGTCTCTTCTGGTCTGAAGTATGTCTTGAAAAGAACTTGTTTGTTTTGACGTAAAAATTTTAGTTTCATTTGAGATTGGCATATTGAACGCAGCCATTTTCTACTATGAAACAACAACTTCTTAAGTAATGAATTCGTTTATCTTCCAAAATCCTTTCTCATATTTCCTTAACGATCGACCTGTATACATATCAAATAAGCAGTTACAGATGCTAATGAGTCAGGTAATTGGCGTTTTGAAATTGTCTGTTTCTTGTTTAAATCTGGATTTGACTCATTAAGAAATCTGTAGAAGCTCAATCCTGAATGTAATATTGGCGACCGATCAACCTAATATTTATATGCAACCCTCCTAAACGCATTGTTCCAAAGAAAATATTAGAATTGCTTTGTTTACTAACCTTACTAATTAACTTTTTTTTAAAAAAAAAAACCTTCCATTGGTAAGAAGTTTCTAGAGACATGCAAATCCGTGGTCCATATATAATCAAAGAAAAAAAGGAACAAACAAAGGTAGGTCGACGACAATGCATGTCTTGGATTTCTGGGACTCAGCCACAAGTGGGTGGCCCTGGACAAGCCTACAACTTTATGATTAACAAACTTAGCAACTGTTATTTTTCATTAGGTAGGTAGATTAAAATTAAATAGACGGACGAGTGGATAGAGATGGGTTTCTTGTCAATATGCGAGTTTTCCATTGTGTATCAGATGCCTGTGCTTGGCTCTGTAATGTACGCATGATTTGTCCAGTAGGAGAAAGGGGCGTCCCAGAGTCGTGGCCAAAAACGCTGTCCGATCACGTCACCCATGTGGCCAAGACTTTTCTTCGACGTTGCGAATCAAATTGCTATCTGTCTCAAGGCAAGGCGTTCTTAGAATTTCTCTACTGTCATTTTCCATTTTTCAGAAAATGTCATCTTTCCCATGTTTCCACAGAGACAGAGACATCTCAAGAAAAAGGAATTAAAATAGTTGGACAAATTGAAAGAAAAGAAAGCGAAAAAGCGATGCATCTTCTCCCTACCCAAATACCTCTTCGGGGGAATGCGCCTTTAAAAAGAATGGAGCTTCTGCACTCAGCAAGAAAAAAAACCTTTGTCAATTGGCGCGCTCCCTTTGTCGAGACCCCGAAAAAGCTTCAGCCCACATCGAAAAGCTGCTGCTGTTGGCCTCAAAGGAGAGCATTGCCAACCACCAATCTTTGCTTTCGTGATGAAACTGTGTTGCTTAAAAATGAGTTCAGATCCTTCTGTCGAACAGGGAAAAAGAAGGGGGCTTGTTCAGCTCTAGAATCTGAGCTTGATTCTCAGCGACAGACCAACTTTATATTTTTGAAAGAGCACCAACTTTATATCAAAATCAGGATTGGGACTGCTCAGACACCAATCCTATTCTGTCATATATCTGTACATCAGTGCATGTGCTATGATGTTGATCTTTTGCGTATTCAGGTAGGCGCTTGGCTATTGATCTGCATGCAACTATTGTTTTCACAACCAAGTGACGACAGTTTACTTTAGAAAGCCCAACCCACACACAGACACACACACACACACACACACACATATATATATATATATATATATATATATATATATATATATATATGGCCATGGCGAAATGAGTCGTTCATCATGTTTAGATCATCTTTCACCACAAAAGCTTAAGTATCCTTTCTTTAGGCGGGGATAATCCAATCCTTTGAACACATTGGTGACCAAGGAATAACCTAACTGAACTATTGGTCATCCTTGGAGTCATAATTAACGCTACCAACTTAGGCCAGTGTGCCAAGTCCTAACCAGCAATATGCTCAATGTTCACGAATTGCTGATTGTATATATCCATGTATTCTGCTGAGCATACAATAGTTGAGTTGTGTTTTGTCTTTGGATTTGTTACAGCTTGCGAGCACGAGCGTTAATGGATCGAAATCTAAAACTGTTTGATGCTAGTGTGGAGGTGCAAAATTCCAAGTGAAAAGATGGATCGGGGGCCCGCTTTACTTATTGATTATTGCATTATGTCCAACTGGCTCTCTTGCACCTTATAAAATACTGCGGCTATGACTGATGGTGCAAAGTTTTTTAGCTAGAATGTCACGGCCGCATCGTACACGTATCATCTTGATTTCTACCAAAAGTCCCGTCCATTTTTTTAATAGTTATAAGATATTAAAGTTGGAGCTCATCAACCCTATCTGTTCAACTTAAAAAAAAAAAAAGAAGGAGAAAAAGGAAAGAGTCAAAAGAGTACGAAGAAGTCGTATATAATATCGGTGTTGGTCCTTTCACAGTCGCGGCAGGATCTATTAATCAACATATAGCCAAATAATTTGCATTCTTCTAATCGAAGAATAGACTGGATCCCATTTTACGATTGGGAATGACAGAGTCGCTTGTTCAACACATTTACATGCCTACTTTTCAAGGTGATCTTTGCAAGAAGCCTGTTCCCAACCAGCAGGACAGAACCTGCAATCATATTTAAGCAAGTTGCATTAGTTGAAACAGTTGGCTACCACTCCCTCCTCTCCTCCAGCGTTGTCCATTATTTCTGTGAAAAGAAGTAAATCCCGGCATATGTTGCATACTCATGAACACAACCCTAGGATTCCATCTAATCGAAGGAAAAGCCTAATGGAGATGACGCCTCTTGTCTTTTTCATTTCTATTCTTAAAGCAGTGAGTCCTTAATGAAGTTTAGAATGAATTAAGACAGTTTCATAGAGAGAGATTAACATTTATGGTGATTAGTTGGACATGACATATAATCATTCGATGTACCAATTAACCCTTAAAATTAAATCAGAAACCTCCAACTGCACCCAATTAAATTTCGAAATTTAAAATTGTATGTTAAGTAAATTAACAGCTGAGAAAAGATTTTTCAGCCAATTGAGCGGATCAAAACTCATCTAAATCAAGTACCGGGAACCTGCCATGAGGTAGCTCAGAAAAGCAGACTGCACTCCGTGTAGACAAGCAGACTCACGTGTTGTGGCCTGCCACACGCCCACATTACTAACTGGATGCTCTTAAATTTTAGCATATTATCGGGTAATGATTTTGAATATATAACCAAAGTTTTCTCAAGCTTTTCTTGTTAATTTTTTAAAGAAATTATTGCGGTAATTTACAATGAGAAAGGTCTTGGTATGAAAATGATAACCGTGCATTAAAAACTTTTTGCTGTTAAAATTGTAACACGAACATGGTGATGAAGTGATCGGGCAGGCAGCAATTACAATAAACAAAGGCATGAGGTGACGATTCACCAGACATCACGACCTAATTAATCAGGACATGGACCTTGGCTAGTCAAAAGCCTCAAACATTTTTTGTCGCCCAATATTTTTAAAGGGTTTTCAAAAAATCAATATGCAAATAAGACATGCATGTTCAACTAAAACACGTAGATTGACACAGAAATTATATTTCCCAAATGAAAGATTAGCTTTAGAAGTCAAAAGTGTTTCAGATCATTGATTTTAAAGAGTTATCGAACGTCAGATACATGTTCAAAATCCATCTTTACTTTATAGTTTGATAATGCTTTTAATGTTGAAAGCACATCCGTCAGGTAGACTTTAAAAAGAAAGGACTCACACAAATTTACGGTGCTTTTAGCAGCAATTTATGGTGCTTTCAAGGATATGTTTTTACCTTGTAGGTATCTAGCAACATCCAGCATCTTGAATGCGATACCCTGGACAAGAAAATACTGTGGCACCAAGACGAAAGGACAAAAGAACGTCATTGTAAGGTAGGTAGATGGCATCTCCTCCTGATAGCAGGTGGTGGAGTACTAAATGGTGTGAAGCTCGTGGGACAGGAATGGGCCGACCCTTCAAAACTATCTCCAAATCGAGCTCTAAATGATGCCCGTTTCATCATACAAGCCAAATAAGAGAGGATCTTCTATGGATGATCAGGTGGCCATGCCGTTGTGGTTCTGCGCCTCCTCGTTTGTGTGTGTGATGAGGTTTCTTCACATTGCCACAATGTTAAATCTGGAAGTATACATATCATAATAACCATATTGGATATTGCATGTGTGCTTCTGGAAGCATTGGATACATTCTTGGTACAGCACATCTACACGAAACTAAGCTGCCTAAGGATTAAGCAGCCTGTTTTCCTATCTGTGTTGATTCATCATATACATAATGTTCTGCCGTTTCATCATATATGTAATGTTCTGCCGTGAAATTATGTATCTATGTGAAGCCCTGAGGAGATCTTTCAGTGCATGATATCACATTCATTTTCAAAGAAATGCTCCTTAATCGGTCGGGCGGCCAGAGAAATGAAGGCCAATTGTTCGCTAACTAATTAGAAGTGGCTATCTGAGATTTGTATTATTCAGATTAAATTAATTTGAGTGGTACTGTGCGTCGACTGAATCGGGTGTTGGGTCCGAATGACCATCCGGCCTGGTAAGGTCTAATGCAACACCAGAGAAAGTAAATGGTCTTGAAGGAATTCAAGCTCCTTCATTTAAATTTTGTTTTTTTTTTTTTTCAAAAAATTTTGCTTTTCAAGCTCGAGAGCTTATCGTAAGAGCATTGTGACCCAATTTCACGTAGTAGATTCTTAATTTTGAAAAACCTGTGGTTTTCTCTTGTTATTTTCTCTGGGAAGGGTTTTTTTTTTTGTTTTCTTGTCCTTTTTAGCTTTCCGTTTTTATTGTTGACTTTTCTTGTGTTCTAATGCTACTTTCTCAAGCAAGCTGCACAAAGTTTTTTGTTGAATTCCCCATGTGACTCATATAGATGGAAACTGACATTCATATAATGAACATTCGATCGATATGTAAATGCTGGATCGAAATCTCACTGCTACAAATGATAGATCAAGTTTTGTTATCAACATTAATCTATCTTTCGCTCAACCGCATCAGTACTTTTTCCTACCTTGAATAGATTGTTGGTCAGTGAATGGCTGTCACAGCTAGATGACAAATGAGGGCCGGGTGACTGGGCAGTACACATGAATACTGTGCAGTTATAATCATGTCAAGTGTTTTGAAAGTATGTGTTCCAAGAACACAACGTTCTTCAAATCAAACACCACCCAATTAGTGGGGTCCAGGGCTTTTTTCTTGCCTTCTTAAGCGGTGGTTGTCTGTTTTACAGATTAATTTGTTTTTTCTAGATCTGGATCTGTGCCTTTTGTTGGTTCCATTTGACAGACAAAAGAAGTTGGTTGGTAGAACTAGCTTACCTGCTTCTTAATTAGCTAGTGCATCTGCCCAACTCATTCTGCAGATTTAAGATCCTCAGGACGAGTTGAGAAGTCTGAACATTTTCCCTCCAATCTTAAATCCAACCTTTTTTTCAATGTAAAGAACTAAAATATGGATTTTAGGTCTAACCTAAAAGCTTTAGCTTGATAGACAATAGATCTTTCACCGTATCAACGAAAGCATGCCATGTTAAATCTACATCATATCGTGAATTTCAAATTCATAGTAATCAAACGCTACTTTTGGCCTCATTCTGATGAGGCAAAGGGAGGATCCACTGCCTGAGTTGAGCATCAGGGCAGTCTTCCCCCACCTCCTGGAAGAGCTCAACAAAGAACCATGTGTTGGTGGGCACTACCAAGTACCAGTTGGACTCACCTCCATGGGACACATGGCTAACCTAGAGGGCGCTACACATGGAGTTTGTCCGTCACCATCCTTCTTTCAATCACGTTACGAGCACAACAAGAAATGCGACGCCCATTGAATACTGAGCTGATAGCGATGCGAGAGGGAGGAATTAGTAGCCTTCATGTGATTTTTGAAGCAGCTGAGAACCACTCTAATTTGGTTGGATGATATGCACGATTGGCCGTTGTAGTTTATCAGAGTACGATAAAAATGGACGATGCGTATGAAAGGCTTTTGTCTCCATCTAATTCAGATGAATGGACCAAAGATACCTCGATTTAACTTTGTTTTAGTTTCATGTGTAAAATAACAAAGAAAGTCACACAGTAGAAGCTCCAAACTAAAGAAGAGCAAACATAAGAGTTTAAACTAAGCAAATATTTTCTATAATTGGTTTTCTCTTTTATCAGTAACATCTATGTTATACCAAGTAGAGGTCTTTCATGATCCCAACGGCCAGTCCAACCCCCTTGCACGTCACAACCATGGGAAATTTTGTAGAAGTGCAATTTCCTATTACAGTTCTTCCGACGAGGATTTAGGACCGATTTTTCCTACGAACTGGCAGCTGCGTGATCTAATAGGATCTGCAAAGATGGTGTGATCCTTGAAGGCGGCCACCGTAGCTTATTATGAAGTACTGATAGGCCGCTTTAATTTGGTCCTAGCTAAAAATTCGAAGATAGAAATTTATAAGTTTGCGTAAAAATCTTTAGAGAATGCTGTCTGCGGATTAACATTATATAGAGACGCTTATAACTTCTCCGAGAGTGAAAAAGGCTTGAAAGTACAAAATTTTATATTTAAAGTATATCTGGGATAAAAATTTATGCTACTTACTAGTTTTTAGCTGCTACTGCACTTGATCTTAGAAAGTTTTTAGATGTTAACTTAGAAAAGCAAACTATGAATTTGTTTGGGCATTCACCAAAATGGCACCCGCCGGTCTTACTTTTGACATGGTTAATATAATTGGGACGTGAAAGTCACGATCGATCGGCTCACAGAGCTGAGATCAAATGCATGGAAACGACGAGGTATATAGACTGTATTAGCCAAAGATAAACGAAAAAAGACTCGGAAAAACTCTGGTATCAAAAATTTTATATACTGTACGACTCTTTTAGTTCAAATTGGACCGGCATGGATGATGGAAGTCGTCAAGTCAATCCTTTGGTTCATTTTGGTTTGGCATCTGGTCTCTTTAAAATTAACATATACATAGTGGGATACATTTGTGGATTGATTCGTTGCTCTATTACTCGCGGACACCAACTACATATAGTTAGATAGGGAATTAGTTTCATTTAAACGTTGGATCATGAGGATGCAAGTCTTTTTTCCTTTTTTTTATGTTTTTTTTTTTTGCATGAAATATGACCTTATAAATGTGATGAAGTACATGGAATTGGGTTTAATTTTAAAGGTGAAATAATTGAACATAGATAAGTTTTGATGTAAAACGTTTTGTAAAATGATCCAAACTTTACCAGACCATGGTTTCTGCAGACTTCACGTTTATCGAATATAGTTTTGTAACTAATGAGAAGGACGAACTGGTGGTTTACTACTCCTAAAGATTCACAACGTTGAACGCGGTGTGAAGTGAAACAGGTAAATAGCGAGATCAAAGAAAAAAAAAAGGATTGTGCACCCTCTTACAGCCAGTGGAAACATGTTTTCCACAAGATGATTTACTCCCTCGTAGAAAGCACCAGAAAAGCACGTCCTTAGATCATTCCCATTCAGGGTTATATGTTTTTCACATTGCACGTTTATCACCAAATTCATTTTCTTGAATCTGTGAAAATATTTCAGGGGAAAGCTTCGTATGATTTTTTTTACCATTTCACCGGTGCCACACATCAATCCCCAGCACAGATCCCTCCTTACAGGCGAGGGGATCACCTTCATCCTTGCTACCAAAAGTTACTTCTCCGACATTCATGATCTGCCAAGCTGCGGAAATTCCGGAAGAACATTTAAGTTTTTCTTTCTCATGCAGGAGGCACCGAGACAGAGATTTCTTGCCTTGGAGGGAAAGCGTATGGCGTCTAGAGAGATGTTGTGACATCAGTTCTGGACAAACGTAATCGCTAAAATATGAAGACCATGTTCTTTCAATCAGGATTTTAAATTATTTACATCTTTCAACTTAAAAAAGTTTCTTCAGTCCAACCCTTTAGCCAGGTGCATGGAATCCTTTCCAAGTACTTAAATTCCAAGTCGGCGACTAAGATTGCGCTGGTGATCCGGACATGCTAAGAGACATCTTGCACTAGAAGTTATTGGGCTGGTTAATGAGATTGGTTTTTTCCTTCTATATATTATCATCTGGTAGAACCATCCTCCGCCTACGGCATTTAAGTGTGGCTCCTACCAGACACCTAGTTCAATTAATTTTTGTGGACAAAACTCGTGTGTAGGTACATATCCAAAGCCATGGTTTGATTTTTTTTTCTTATATTTATCAGTTTGGTGCATTTAAAAAGAAAAAGTTGTTCATTTTCAGGTTGGTGCTGTTTTCCACCGCAGGTGTGTGGACCAAGAACAAAACATAGATGCAACCAAGTTCATAAACTCTGCGTCTGTAAAGATCGGCCGGTTGAGCACGAAGTGAGTCGATTGGATCAACTCCCAAGCAAACTAACCACTAGCGGTTAGCATATCAAGTGATGTCACAGTCTCCGATATCTGCAATAATCTTTTGCGGTTTGCCCAAAGGGCTCTCTACCCAAAATCGCGTTACTCAATGAGTACCCCAGATGCCCCATCTTCACATCACATGCCGCCTGCACCCACCCTTGTCCTGCCCTACTTTTGTCTATCACCATGTACGAGTGCCAGACCAGTTGTCCTCTGTATTGCAAGTAAGACAATTCACGCAAACCCATTGTGAACAAGTTGCATCCACCATCGTAAAGTATGAAAAATATTCTGAATTAACTACCCTTCCACGACCATCCGTCTACTGAAATAATCATTTGCAGAGAAGGATACACATCTGTTTTCAAAGCTGCGTCTTTCGTGTTCTTTGTGTATCAAGTGGCCAGAAATCTGCAAAATCTGTATTTAATACAGGTTGTTCTTAAAATCCAACTCACGGTACTAGCTTTGAAGGGAATGATTTCTGTGCACAGCATTAATTAAATTTCTTTGTTGATCTCTTCAGGAACAAGAAAGCTGAGAGGGAATATATATGGATCCCTCGTTTTCTAGTATATACTGTATCGATCACTAGTGATGCCTTTGTACCAACACTTAGCATAAACAAGAGGAAGATAGAGCCATTCCTGCATTCCAACAAGACAGTTCTGCCTCCTCTGCTTTAAATCTTCCAGTGAACCTAAGAAGTGACCAGTCAAGCACTCCACTTCAATCCTTGCTACTAAAAGCAACATGAAGAGGAAGAAAGAGTACCAAAAAATGAAGAGTAAGAGACGTAGAGACAGAGAGAGAAAGAAAGAGAGAAGAAAACCCATCTTTTCCTTCTTCCATATAGGATAAAGTACATAAGTCAGGAACTTGAACTTGGTTCTTGCCCATCCCTACAACCCCCCTCATTTGAACTCCACCACATCCACCCGAGCCATACAAGAGAAGAGGCACTCAAACACAACCTCAAACACGGAGTACACCCCAGACACAGACTTGTCCTTCACCCTCTTCACGACGGCCACCACCTCCATGGGACCTCCCTTCCTCTTCTCCTTCCTGCCCTTCATCTTCTTCTTCTCGCTCAGCCACTTCCTGGTCTTCTCCGCAACAGTCTCCTCCTTCCTGCAGAAGGTGTAGCTCCTCAGGTACATCTGCCTGGAGGCGTAGCTCTCACGACCCTTCCACGAGGCCCGAGGGTTGCCGCCCGTGCTCTTCTCCTCCCTCGCGCTAATGAGCTTCAGAAACTCCGCATCGGAGTGCGGCCATTGGTACAGCTTCATGAAGCTCACCCTGATGGGTGCCTCCACATCCTGCAGACACCCTGAAACGCACCTAGTGTTCATCGTCCTCCCTTCCCTTCCCTTCCCTTCCAAAGAAAGAAGAACAAAGACACGGCAGATTGCCCATGTGCTCGGACCACCCCTGGAAGGGGGGTTTTATCGTCGATGCCATTTACGACACTGCCCATGTCCTATGCGTCAATAATCAGTCATGTACATGGGTGTTGTGGAGATTTGGAGAACAAATGGAGTACCATTGAGGAATTTGAAGTAAATTAAGGGTGGGCGGTGGCTTGTGAAATTTTCGACTGATCTTTTCGACTAAAGAGCTAAACAGGTCCTTATTTGTGAGATAATGTCTGAAGAGGGCCTCCCTGTTTTCTGGGTTTCGTTTTTATTTTTCTTGGAGAATCTTTTGGATGGATTGAGACTTCAGCATCCTTTGCCCGACAAGGGTACTGAATTTGTCAATTTCAGGATTGCCCCTTTGTTTCTGTGTCTGATTCTTACTCTGCAAAGAAAGATAGGGACGGAGTGAATGTACTTGGCTGAACCTAAAATAATTTTGGTTAATCATTCTTATAATCAGCACAATTTGGATGATGCGGCTTTAAATGTCTTCTTTAAGCTATTATGTATGTGCCACTTAGCAATTTAGAATATATTTGTTATGTCAAATGTGGTCTCCAAGCAACTTATCAAATGAGGGCACTCGTCCCAAACCTCACAATTTAAGGACTTGATAAACAGCATCTGCACCATATTGATTGATTTGCTTATCGATATAGAGTAAGCCGATATGCATTGTAACGATCGAATGTCATCTTATTTTTTTATTTTTAAATTAATTTTTAGAACAATTTAAAAAAGAAAACTACTATCTATGTGGCCCTTGAATCATATCAGCACATTTCGGCCGATATGCTCCAATGCGCGGTGTTGTTAATATATAAATTTCTGGTTGTACGTTGATTCAAGTTTCTTCATCTTCATCTTGCGAAGAAACGGTGATTTTAACTTCAAAATTTCCTTCAACTTCACGCCACATGGACAATGCTTCTTTTTATTATTATATTTTCCTCTTCAAGGTGAAAAACCAAAAAGCAAAACATGACCGGTCGATCGCCTGGGAACCAAAACAAAGGACTGCTGCAGATGCCTCCTAGTCTGCAGTTGGTAGCTTTTTCCGGCTAACGTGAGGAAAAAGCCAGGCCGCTTTCCAAAGAGGCAGAGATCCTTTTCCTTCGTCGTGCCTCGAGAAAGCTGGATTCTCAGAGGCGACTGGACCAGCTACACAGTGGCCAGTGGCCAGTTCTTTTTCTCTTTCATTCTTTTTAGTTAGTTGATGAAGCAAGAAAGCCAGTAAGTAGCGAAGAACTCATTCGCTGGATCCTCGTCTTAACCTTCACTTGTCTCCACCCATCTTGATCAGGACTCGTCACAAAGGGAACATCTCTGGGCGTCCTGTTTGGACTCGGTTGCGCTTCTTTTCCTTTTCTCCTTTAAAAGATGTGCATCAATAAAAACTTTTATAAATAAAAATAAAACTAAAATGTTTGAAACAAAAGTAACAAGTCATGGTGGTGTATATGGGATCTTAAACTTTTGTTCCACGTGAAAGCTACCAGGCATTAAATAATTAATATTTTAACGTTAGGGTTTTTTTATATTATTATTATTATTCAATCTTTACCTTAAGGTAAAAAAAATATTGAAAATTTTACCATGTGTGAGATTCATCACATTTGCGCTAAACGAACTAATCTTCTATAACCATACAAGAACAAATTGTAACAACTCAATTGAAAAGTAACTAACCCGAGTGTTCGGTCTCGTAGGTCATAATACCTTATACTGCCAAATGAGACAAATCAATGGTAGGAAACATGAGTATGCATAACAAAAAACTTAAGAAGTGTAATGCCCAATGTTTCCTTTTTCTTTTTTTAATTATTCAAAAATTTTAATGTGGGTATAGGGTATAAATATAAATGAAAGATTCAATAACTGTTAAATTTGGCTAAAAGGGTCAACTATATCATAAAGGGGGTGCAGTTATGAAAAAAAATAAATGGGTTACTAAACATATACCTGGCTGGAAGCCTGGAAGTAGTAACTGAAAATATTATAAAAGAAAGAGGGGAAAAATGAAAATTTATTTCTTTTCTTGTGAAAGGCTGCAAAATTTGTATAGCATTTTTGGAGGAAAATAAACATTCATTTGCTGCAGTTATAGATGAGAAGGAGAAGGTTCAACAACAGAGAAATTGAGAGAGAGAGAGGGGGGATAGGTCCTCATTTCTGCTTTCTTTTTGGTTGAGATCAAGGTTAGTGGCTGCTAGAGGGAAACAAGAAGTATATAGAAGGTTGCTGGAAGTCATTTTTTACTTGACAGGTATGAGAATACTCAAATCAATGTTTGTATGTGCCTAAGTATAAATCGATGTATGAAGTGTGACATGCTAGAATTAAAAACATATATTTTTCAACATAACCTCCTACCTATGATCTATGAGAGGATTAACATAGCTATGGTAGGTTCCTGTATAGTTATGTCTCTTGATAAGAAATGGCGTGATAGGGTATAGCAAGGTCGCTTAAGTTTCCTTGGATTTTTTCATAAAATTCTAGTGATTGGTATTATTGATAGAGATGCTACAAGAAAGTATTTATTGAAATTGAACACGTCTGTTTATTTAAGTTATATATGGCAGAATCTAAATCATATTGTGTCATGGAATTATTCTTTTGATATCATGCAAGTATCGAATGTTTATGACTGGGAATATGTATGAATGCATGAATGAAAGCCTGAAATGCAGAATTGGGGAGTCACGTTCACAAGGACTAATCATGGACCAGATCTAACTGCGCATGCTGGAGAGTTCCAATGCAAATACTCACTAGGGAGTCTATACTGATGAAATAAAGCTAAACTGATTCTAAACTAGTCTTACTAATCAGACCTCTAGCTAGTAACATCCACCATATGAAGCCTATTTTACGTTGGACAGTTGCATAAGCTGGAAACATAAGTAACAATCTGAAAGAGGAGCCATTTAGACTAAAAAAAAAAACTATTAGTGTCAGTTCATCTCCCCAAGCAGTAAGTTGAATTCTAAAGAGAAATTTGTAAACCATATATAAGAAGATTGAAGACACCATAACTGTTATCAAAGTCTGTTTGCATTTCCCTATAACTATAAACATCAAATTTTTAGAAGTCCTTGTTTTGGTAGATGGAGAAAAGTTGACTTTGTTTTAGTCTCTTAGTGCAAAAATTGAGTGAAAAACTATAGAAGTAAAACAGATAGTAAGTGCATTATAGTACAGTCTATTTACTTTTAACTAATAACTATTTATAAGTGTCATTACTTATACCTTTGAAGTCTTCTGCTATATGGTAATTTGTTTCATCGTCTTGTCTTCTTCATCACAATGTTTACACTTAGAAAGAAAAGTGTACTAAATATACAAATCTGGTTACATTTCTTTCCGTTATCAAAGTAGTAAAAATTGTTAGTATTGTACTCTGTAACCGTTGAGAGTTGGAATTCTAGAAATAAATATATATATAAATATATATATATATATATATAAATATATATATATATATATATATATGTGCACCCCTGAACATATATATGTACATGCAGGCCATGAATGCCAGGGGGATGAAGTGGAATGAACATGTACACCTAAAACCGCTATTCTTTGAGGTCATATTTGAAGGTTGCTCTCTTATTGTTGATGAACTTGCCCTTTAAATCTCTCCTACTACACTTACTATGTCTCTTTCCTCTCCTATGTAATTGCTTCAATTGTGGTTTCTTTTATGGCAGAAGTTCTTAATAACCTAACAGTATAATATAACCAGGCTGTTAGCTTAAGTCTTTGAGGATGCATTCAAAGGCAGCCCTCCGTAACAGTTCAGTCAATCCCACAAGGAATTGAGGCTAAGTGTAATGGTGGGATGGAGTCTCTATCCAATTTATGGAATAAAGCGTATAAATTCCTGCTCCTCGTAAGAAAAATTCATAGTTCAATGGTGGCCCCCTGCATGGGTCCTTTTAACCCTGTCTTGTTGTGAAGCTCGTGTACGTTCATTATATAAGCTTGAGCTTATATTGATAGTAAAAAAATAATAAATACCTTAAATTAAGATAAAAGGAAATAAACAGATACATTTGTCTACACCCTTGTGGGTTGAGTGTATACATGGTATGCACGAGCGACTTCTGATGCGTGTTTTATGATGTTAATGCATAATAAGAAAATATCAATCATGTTTTAACAATGACATATGGAAGTGCAAACGGGTCCAGTGGTTGGTTTTATCCCTAGAGGTAGTGGCATAACATGAGATTATGCAAACGGGTCCAGAGAGTTCCAAGTGAAAATACTCACTACTGAACGGGTCCAGCATCTCCAGGAATGTCTTTTTCTCACTTGGAGAATCATGTCCTCGGGAATGACTTCATTGTTAACTATACATTAAAAGAATTACCAAAGTTTGGATTTTGCGGGATCTTTCCCTTTTTTCTTTTTTTTTCCTCTTCTTTGGAACGGAAAGATAGAGAGAGCCCTACAAGGGATCTGAATGATCTTAACGTATCTCACCTCTCAACCCAAGAAGAGTCGAGCGTGGCCCTTTTGAATTTTGAAAGGGTTTCCACAGCTTGCTTGATGTTCTTACGGATCAACATGGGTTCAATTTTGTCTTCTCGTCATTCTCTTTTGTCAGACGAACAAAGGCACAACAACTCTCCCATTCTGCTGCATTTTGAACACACACATATATATGGTAGTAACAATAATGACTAAAATAGTTAGGCACATGAGAAGGAGGTGAGGGCCAAAAAAACAAATGTAGTGATCGTGTCACTTTTCGGTGGGCAGGTTCTCAAGTATTAAAAACTAGACTTGCTAACGAACGTCAAAATAAGATATTTGGGAGTCATTAAATAAAGATATTTAGGCGTACTTTTTATTTTATTACAATATTCTAACTAACAGTTGTGTGATAGAATGCTTATATATAAATCATTCACATGTGAACGCCCTTTTGACTGGCTCAATCGTATGCCATAAGAATCTTAGCCTGCATCCAACGTTGGTTTAATGGGCAGATGCACTAACATTTGCTTTAAATAATTAATTACCTCGATCCCAAACTAAGAACCCTTGGTTAGGACTTGTATCCTCATTTAATCGTTAGTGCAGTCTCTTCAATACATTGAGATGGATGAGCATTTAAGAAATAAGTACTTTAGGCCCATTTGAGATATTTAATATGGCACTGAAGTTTCAAACTATTCATTTTTTGTAAAATAGATTGGTGCTACTTTCTCCCCTGCAAATTAGGGACCGGGCTTGAGCCAGGCTTGGCCTGGCTGACCTCAACAGGGCTGGACGGTTTAGCTCGAGCCTGTCTTAAATTAAAGAAGTGAGCTCGTAAAGAAGTATGTTGGTTATCCGATCTGGGGATCTAGCATGGCCCATGTGTTGGATAGTAGCGCTGAGCCCTATCTCTACATCAAGAGGGCCCTTGCAGAGTTGCAGGCTAATGTTGCGGGTAAAGATCCGGAGCGAAACATAAGAAATCCAACACCATGTTGGTATTGTTATGTAACGGGGAAAAGAATTTCAGAAGTCAAGTCAGAGCTCACAGTTGACAAGTTGAAAAAAGGCATAGAAGTTGGCTAAGAATTGTGCAATTCACTAGCCATCCCATGGGTCTTCTCTGGAAAAAGAAAAAGGCATGACAGCGCGTTTGTACAAATGTGAAGACCGCGGCTGTGTCCTTCAGGTCAATGCCGCCTTTCACAGCGTACAAGGGTCCCTCAACCTTTCACATCTTGGAAAATTTCGCTTTCCACGCTTCTTCTATTCAAAGGCCTTATTCTTCATCAGACATATCTTTTAACTTATGTTACGCTTCCGGAGTTTGAAGAGGTTGGTGTGATGGTTGGTATCCAATTAGTTTTCATTTTAAATTATGATGAGGACATATGTAGCAAATAATATGTTACTAACATAAATGCCGCACCCCAAAGCTTAAAGTAGGCCTTACAATTTAAGGGGACAAGGAATTGGATGAAAGTTTCGGCTCTTTCATTAGAGGATACCGCCCAAAATTTTACTGATAATGTAGTTTCTTTGTACAATTTTTTTTGGTAATTTAAGATATAAAAGGAACGGTTAGATTCAGCTAACCTTTCTGACTTCCGACCTACCGAATTAAAATAGTATAGTTTTGCCCCCACGCGGGGGAAGGCTTGCGATCTACTTTTAAGTTTTATCCATAAAACGAGAAACAAAGGACGGCAATAAAACTACAATTTAATCATGTGATTGGAGTATGTAGTTTGTACTAGTTGCAACATATATATATATATATATATATATATATACGAAAATTAACTGAAGATTTTAGACCCAACTCATTGTTGAAGGCCATTCAATTCATGGTGATGTACTATTGAAAGAAAGATAAGACAGAAAAGGTAATGAATATTTTTGTATCATGTACTGTTAGCTTATACATTTTTGCTGAGCTCATCTACCTTGCCCATTAGTTTGAATTCCGAGCTTGAATGAGCTGAAAAAAAGTTTGGCCGATTCCGCTTGTTTAGTAGGCCAGCAATGCAATGTGTGACCCCTTGACCATAATATCATGAACTTTCCACCGACAACGGGGTATTGTCATTTTCATTAGATGAGGCAATACTGAAGTTAGGCTACACTCTTAATTTCAGATCTTGCAGTATCTAATTTGATCTTTTGACCTCGATTATCAACTTACCATTTTAAAATACAGCAGTTCTGGTGGCATTCGTGGGCTTATGTGGCCAATTCTTATTGGTGTTTTCTAAAATTACAATATTTAAAATTTTAGCACTCTTGGATAAAAAAAAAAAAAAAAATCTGGTGAATCACCAATGTATCTAGAACTTAGAGGCCCCTTTCGCGGTTGTTCCAAAAAGTCCATGGGACCTACCACAATAGAATACCTCCAAACGGTTGTTCGGAGCCATTCTACTTTAACCACAAAAAAATGGAACAAGTTGAGCAGTTAGGTATTACACATAATTAAAAAAAACTCTGCATCCACAACTTTTCAGGTTTATCTCAATATGTGGTGCTCGCCAAGGCATGGCACAAATCTCCTATCCTAGAACTTCAGCTTTTTCGCAATAATACTAAACACCAATAATATGTGTCAGTAAAAGTGCATCATCCCTTGTAGTTTTTATGCCTTGCTAGATATGGCCAAAGAAATTGGTCATTCACTGCCCCCAAATCTGTGTTATGGTACAGGACAGATTGGGATATTTCAAGAAATTCAAAAACCCAAAATCTTTGGATCTTCCTTCGTCCAGTCTCCGAACCATATATGGCACCAAAAAAAAAAAAAAAAGGGGATATGTCTGGACCCACGTCAATGTAGTCTTCATCTAGGTGAACAGAAGGCAAAAACCAACAAAAAAGAAGAAATGGTTGGGAAGAAGGAGAAAGAGACAAACTGAGAAAGCATGTTGAGGAAGAGGAATCTAAAAGATGTTTAATTATTTTTTTACTGACTACAATTCTCAGGGGCGGTAGCTGTTTTGCTTTTCCTTCAGAACAAAGTGGAAATCCCATCACGTTGGTTGTGAAATCGGCTTTCTCATCTTTCTTTTATCTAACAAAGTTGGGATTCTCCCAACCCACATTAACTGTTAAGCGAATTAAAGAATATATGACATACTTTACTCACATTTATCTTCTTGGTGGTTGGGGGAGTCTTTTTTTTTTTTTTTTTTTTTAATTACATTGTGAAGGATGGGAGGATTCTTCCAATCTTCAACTTTAATTATCTTCAAAGAGAATCAAGGGAAATTTCTACCGTATAATTTACGGTATGGTGTTTTTACGACTGTCTGCTGCCACATGCAATCGGTTCTTTTTTTTCAGTAACATTAGAATTTCCAGCTTGATTTAGTTACTATTCAGTAGATTAGATTACTTAATTTTTGTTTTTGACACGGGAAAACGCGTGCTTAGAAGGGAGGCAACTTCGCGCGGGAGAGAGGGAGAGATTGGGCCTTAATGAAACTCCATAGGGTTTTGGGGTTTTGTTACTGTGCGGAGGGGTGGGGGTGGTGGTAGGAAAGTCAAGCAGGACCCCACATGGGAAAGCGAGGAGAAAAATTCACCACCCCCACCTCTTTTGATCGAATAGAAAAGCCTTCATTTGATCTGGACGAGCTTGATGATGAAGTTTCTCCACTCCCCAATTCGGGATTTTGAGTCATCGGTCCTTTGCTTATTTGCCCGTTCTACCGGTTGTCCAAGGTGAGAGACGTCTGGTTTTAAAGAACTAAAAATGAAAACTTCTCGTGTCCCCGATAAATAGAGTTTCCTCTTTCCTCTCCTTTCCTTTGGATTGGTTTTCTTCCTCTTATGGTGATGTCCTTTCTTCCTTCATGCGGGGGAGGTCGACGGATGTTTGCTTTTCTTCCCTTTTCTGAGAGTTTGATTCTGTTGTTGTGGCGGAGATTGGTTAGTTTGATTTTTTGAGGATTTTCGGGTGGTTGGTATTGGGAGATGGAACCAATTCTGAGATCGGGTAGATCTTTGGAACTCGGCAGGAGGAACTGGTTGTTTGGTGGATATTAGTTTTTCGTCTTCTTTTCTCTTCTCGTTAAGTTTTGTCACGAGGTATGTTCGAGGATGGCAACTTATCAAATACGGGAATTGGGATCTATTTGTGTTTTTATACTTAGCCATTAAATTGTACACCTAAAAGTATCTCCTATCTAACGTAAGTTCAACCTGAATTGTGCACATATAAGAGTCTCCTTTCTGACGTGTTCAACATATTGCATATACATTTAGAGATTAGTACGTTTTTGTACGTAGATTTCGCTTCTTGTTTTGGCAATTTGATGAAGTGTTCCTTCATTTGGCTATCTTGCTTTCTGTCATTAACTGATTGTATGTAGTATTAGTCACATAAATTTTACGAACAGAATGAAGACATCTATATGCATGTCATATAACTTATGAATCTCGTGTGGTTTATATGCAATAAGATTAATTCATTTTAGCATGTCCTGTCGTCTAGTTCAGTCAAGCAGGGAGGAGAATTTGCTTGTAAGAGAGACAGGGGAAACATGCACATCCACACACATGACAGAATTCTGCCAAAGTCTTGCAGCAATTTTACATTCTACGAGTTGCCTGGGATTTTCATGCGGGATGGCCATCCATGCGCAGGCAATTCAGTCTTTGGGGTCGTTATGGTTACTCTGGATCATGCTTATCCAATCAAGAGAAACATCTCTGTAAATTGACAAGTCCATATTTTTGTGTTTTGCAGTGGATACACCATTGTTAGTCTGCTACAACCTAGAATCTTAAGTCCTCTCAGGCCTTAGTGGACACCTTGAAGTAAAATAGTAGAGGAGGTTAATTGGAAACTAGTTTTATTGGACGCTGATAACTTGTGTACCATGCCATCCTTATCTAATTATTCGAAACATCTAGACATGGGTGTCACTGAATGTTTTGGATGTATGCATGTTGTGCCTAAAGCTTTTTCTGTTTTTGATGCAGATATTTGATTTTGGTGCTGACTTTTGACTTTTATGTTTTTTCTTGTTGCAATTTACTGCATCTCTTTGCTTTGTATATTGCTAAAATGTAGAACTTGAGAGAATGTGAGGATGCTAGTCTTATAAATTTACGTTTTGTGCAAGATAACCGAGGGCATGATTGTGGAGCACTGAAAGTATGGGGTGGCTAAGCAAGATATTTAAAGGTTCTTCAAGTCATAAAATATCCGAGGGTCAATATCAAGGAATTCTTGGGGATGATAAAGTATGGGATCCACCATCACATTCTGTGGTATCGTTTTGTTTGCCATCAGTGCCATATGGCTCGTGCACCCATAAAGTTGAAACAGTTTACTTGGTTTTGCTGATTATTGTTAGCCTTGGAATGTAATGCAGGATATCCAGTCTCAGTATGAAAATGAGGATCTTGATCACGCCATTGCACTTTCACTTGTAGAAGAAGAAAAACGGAAGGAAAATGGAATTGGTAAATGAACAGACTGCTATATGGATTTTAATTGATTGTTTAGAGAAAAAAAATTGTTTGATTAACATGCTTTGGCTTCAGATATGGACCTAATGCACTTTGTGAAATTGAGTGTTCAAACTCATATAGATCATAGATGTATTAAGAACTTAAGATGTTATGTGACATGTACGGGCATATGTCTTTTTCCCTTCAACAATTTGTTCTTTAATTGCATGGTTGAAGAATCAATACTACAACATGTGCTTGTAATATTTTCTGTTGGTTTTTGTGATCTTTGTCATATAATAAATGTTTAGCTGTAGGATAGACTAGAAACTAAATCTCCCTTGTTCACTCGTCATGTAATGAGCCATCTGCCAATGTGCACAAGTGAGGGGAGCTTTCCATTTGGTCTAACCAACAAAAGTTCCTAAAGATAGTTTAGGTGAAAATCCGATTATGAGGGGCATCTAGATCTAGGAGATGTAGCAACAAGCATATCTTATCTTCTTGGTAGACCTTTTAGCTGCAACTCTAGCTTCTACGGCCGTTTTCTTGTGAGTCCTCTTTGTGGTCCATTGATCTGTTAGTATTTTATGGATACTTGAAGATTTACTATTGTCTGCACTTTCAGTCCCGGTACATGAAGGTCCTATGGTGTCTCACTTTTGGTCATTTGTATGCTTTAGACTCAATGCTGTCTTCTTTCGCTGTAACCTTTCAGTTCTATTGAATTTTTTAGAAAATGATTCTCATCTGGAGGAAGATGAGGCACTTGCAAGGGCCCTCCAAGCCAGTCTGGACATGGAATCACCTCCACAGACAAATGATAATAGCACTTTGTATCAGCCTCCACCATATCCTTTTCTGACAGGATTCAGGTTTGTTGTCAGACATGCTCTCCACGTCATGTCATTTACCGGGGTTTTCTCTGCCAATTTCGCATGCCATACTGATAGTGCTTCATTCTCTTAGTTCATTCTGAAACTGTGTTTGGCTTTGTGTCAGCCAGTCTTTAGAAATTAGGAGTGCTACGATTTTCAGAGGTTCACTTGTATGTAGTCTTTAAGTAGTATGCAGTTGGCATTATTTGATTAATGAACTTTTATCTGTAATTTCAAAGGCCATAGATTGTCCTTAGGTTATGTTTTGGAGCACTTATAATGAAAAAGAGAAAAGAAAATATACCACAGCAGCTTTACAATGAAAAAAAACTGCGATATAATTGTGCATAATATTGCCTTTGAAGATTCTTCTCTTTTAGTTCTTTTGTATTTTCTCTTTAAAACAGCTTACTGTGAAATAAATTGGGGAAAGCCTGTAAAAGATATTAGTGACAATCACAGTATGCCCATGTCGGACAGGATCTATAAATGATCCAAATGCATGCTACTCCAGGATGCTTGGTTACAAGAAGATTCTCTTCCTGTAAAGTTAACAATTACAGGTGACGAATTAGAAGACTTAAAAGTATGTCAAAGATATGCAGGTATTTACAATATACATGTAATGGTAATATCTTTGTTTTTGAGTGTAGCGCTGTCTTGAGATGGAACCTGTGGTGAATAAAATGGGTGCAGTTGACCTTTACTCAGGATGATTGTAGATGTAATATTAGTGTGAGAGCTAGTAAAACTGGTTCTGTAACATAGCTACCACCATTGTCTTTGTCAACAATTGAAAGGCGTTCAGCTTAGGTGTAAACTTTTTGAGTACCCCTGGCATATGCTGTCCCACTACTTTCTATCCATCTTGCAGTTTTTCCCTCCTGAGATATCAATTAGTTAAGGGCAACTTTGACAATCTTTATCGTCATATGGCAGACTTTTACTTGTAAGAGTAAGCATGGAATCAGACTCTGATTGCAGTTATGATACTTTTATATTTATATATTTAGTTTCCGGTAGCTATATTATTCAGATTTGGACTGGCAGGCTTCCAAATTGTGAAGATATGAGTTGCTTTTTATAGAACTCAGACAACATTTTTAAAAGCATGCTATATCCTTAATTGTTTCTTGTAATGCTATGTCTTTGACCGATATCTAAATTGTAACACAAGCCCTCAACTGTGAGCCCTGAGCTCCATATCTTATGATCAGAGCATCACAACAATTTGGGTTTTGGTTTGAGTTCTAACCTTTGTTGACATCGAGGAAGTTTTTTGGAAATGCCGTAATGCAGTTGTTGCTTTATTATAGAATGTTTATAGTTTTCTGTCTGCAAGCCCATATTCTTGAAAAATGTAAGCTTTTAACTTAGTCATGTCTTTGCAGAATATGTGCTGGGTGCGACAATGAGATAGGTCGGGGTCGCTTTCTTAGTTGCATGGGTGCAGTCTGGCACCCAGAATGTTTTCGTTGTCATTCGTGTAACCAACCTATATCTGAATTTGAGGTACAAAAGATTGGACTTAATATGTTTCCTCTCAGTCACAGTTCATGACTATATTTATTGTTGGTGCAGCATTTGAAAATGTTATATTTGGCTTCTGTTCCTTCTTTTTTCTTCCTTGTGCCAGACGGTCAGTAATTTATTGGTTTCATTTGTTGGTTTCTGTGTAGTTTTCTATGTCAGGCAACTATCCTTATCACAAATCATGCTATCGAGAGCTTTATCATCCCAAGTGTGATGTCTGCAAGCAGTTTGTAAGTACTCAAACTTGATCAGTTTCCTTGGTTAATCTTTTGGCAGTAGAAAGTTTTCTAGTTTCTTCTCTTCCTGGATTAATTCCAGAATAAAATGAAATATTCTTTATAGATGTTTATTAGATGATGTAGACGTTTGGTTATACCTGCAAACAACTTCTTCCTTCTATGTTCAAGCTGGTAAATTACAGATTGTATACTCGATAGTGGATACTGAGCTTGTTTATTGCTTTCATAAACATGCAAACTTACAATCCTGTAAGTTGACACTTCTCCCATTATCGAGGGCAGAAAGTCCTGTTGTAACCTTTGCCAGTTCTGGTGGGTCTCAAGATGCAACTAGTAACGCTAAGGGATTTGGCATGTTTTAACTTTGGCGTGTCATCCTTTTCCTCTTTTCTTTCCTTAAACGGAAAGTGGTTCCTTCATAATTCTAGAATGATGTGAGATGCACGATTTGTATAATCTGTTCTTTTTACAAAATTCCAATTGATTATTTGTGCTTGAACCTCCTGGTCTTGCTGTAACTTCATCCTATTTCACTTAAATTGTACATACCAACCGTGTTCAGTTCATAATTTTGCTTTGGTTGCAAGTGCTTTCTCAAACACTTGATTTTTTGGGCAGATTCCAACAAACAGAGCAGGTCTGATTGAATTCAGGGCTCACCCATTCTGGGGACAGAAGTATTGTCCATCACATGAGCTTGACGATACACCAAGATGCTGCAGTTGCGAACGTATGGAGGTAAGATCTGTTGTCCTTTTCTCTCCTACTGTGCTAACAAGTTGGATGTTAGAATTTATGGTTATTATCTGTAACATTCGCTGCATTTAGATTTGGCTGACCTATCATGTTTTAGGGAAATTTCCCGCTATAAAGCCTTCTGTTGTTGTGCTGAAGATCTGTTCTACTTTGAATTACAGCCACGGGATACACAATACATTTCACTAGGTGATGGCAGGAAGCTCTGTTTGGAGTGCTTAGATTCTGCAATCATGGACAATGACGAATGTCAACCCCTTTACCTAGAAATACGGGACTTTTATGAAGGGTTAAACATGAAGGTGGAACAGCAAATCCCATTGTTACTAGTTGAGAGGCAGGCACTAAATGAGGCCTTGGAAGGAGAAAAGCAAGTAAGGCAGTCATCTTGTGGTTGAAAATCTGCCATGGTAGGATTCAAGAATTTTGAGCTACTTCACTAACAAACAGCTTTGGATGATTTATTTTGTGTAAGCAGGGACATCATCACTTGCCTGAAACCAGAGGGCTTTGCCTCTCTGAGGAGCAGACAGTCAGTACGGTGAGTAGTTCTGTTCAATCATGTTACCATGTGGTTTAGTTGGCTGATCAAAATTTGTTAAAGTTATACGTCCATCTTTGATGCCTTTCAGATTTTGAGAAGGCCTAGAATAGGAACAGGAAACTCTATTATCGATATGATAACAGAGCCGTACAGACTAATTCGCCGTTGTGAAGTGACGGCTATTCTCATCTTATATGGGCTTCCAAGGTACATTTTTTCCAAAATTTCTGTTTGTGTGTTTGTTGGTACCTCCATCTTACCTCCATCTGCTCGCAGAACATTGTCAGTTGCATGGCAATTGCAACAATGTGCTGTTGCAGTGCTGCTTGGTTGATATGATCTTTTCCGCTCGCAGATTGTTAACAGGTTCAATCTTGGCACACGAGATGATGCATGCTTGGTTACGACTTAATGGTACTGATTCAGGCTATTGTAACTTGTTCATACTTCATAGTAGCGAAGCCCATTAACAGGCTTGGCGGGCTATCTTTTGAGCTCTTTGATCTCATTTGGCAACTAAAACCGACAGGATACAGAACTCTCAGCCAAGACGTGGAAGAAGGGATTTGCCAAGTGCTGGCTCACATGTGGCTAGAATCGGAGATCATGTCAGGGTCTGGAAGTAATGGAGCATCCACATCAGGAGCAGCTTCATCTTCATCGTCGTCATCATCTTCATCAGCCACATCAAAGAAAGGTATGAGATCCCAATTTGAGAGAAAACTCGGAGAGTTTTTTATCCATCAGATTGAATCAGATTCTTCAGCAGCATATGGGGATGGATTCCGAGCTGGTAATCAAGCTGTGCTTCAATATGGGCTTAGACGAACATTGGACCACATTCGGATGACTGGCATGTTTCCGTGCTAAAAATATTTATACTGCACAGTTTTCTATTTTACCACTGCTCCTCTGCTTAGCCCGCATATTTATCGGGGTTTAGTAGCATAGCAGCGGTTATTGGAATATGATTATTGTTATCGTTTGAGAAAAATAAAGGAAAAGCCAGGTTTTGCCATATGGTGTAAATTGACATTTATGTCTGATTAGCGAAACATGGAGAATGCTGTTTGAGGAAAATACAGTTCAACACTCGTAGGCCTGGAGTATTTTTTGTGGAGAATACAGTTCGATACTCCTGGATGCTTTGGATTATCTCTTGAGGAAAATGTGGTTCGATACTCTAGGAGCTGAAGTTCTTTTTGTGTGTGTGTGTGTGTGGTTCCACACACACACACACACAGAGAGAGAGAGAGAGAGAGAGAGAGAGAGAGAGCAATATGACCTATTCTTGTGGCAGCCTTGATCATCTTTTTAACTTCCTATATTCCTATTGGTGAAGCTGTTGTGCAATGTCAAAATGCCAAGAAGGTGACATTGGCTTCCGGTCCTCGCCTTTGATTTTTAGGCCTTCGTTTCTTCTTGTTTCGTTCTCCCGTGGGTACCTCGATCATAAAGGTGACGTCTCCCAACTCTGTAATTAAAAGGAACCTTGCAAAAGCAAAAGCAAACTCCGCTGTCAAGCCCAGTTTTGTTGTATTTTGAAATAAAAAGGAAGGGGGCTTTAGTTGCATGGGAACTTCAATGCTGTTATTTCTTGGTTTCTGTAAGCCCCCACCAGATTCATCTCCAACATAAATTTCATTTTCAATTCCTTTGAGGGCAGAGCATTTAATGAAATCTCTGTATACTCTATGTCAATACATTCGGCATCTTATTTCTCTGCCTTCTTCTTTATGTCAATTTTGTGACAGCTCCAATTGGTTTACCAAATGGAGTTCAAGTTGGGAAAGGCCACTGCTGCTCGTGGTACGAACGGCAGTTACTACAGATCACTTCTCATTCAAACAGATGAAAATATATGTGGTTAAGTTGACAATTTTTTTTTTGCTGAATGAGAATGACTATGATTGATTATTGTGTGATATGCATCGGAATTATTTATTAGTTTCGGGGTTGGACTCCTGACGCTTGGTCAATTTGTATGGCGTTTCCTTTCTTCAGTTACATGTTAATCTTACTATTCAAAAGTCTCAACAATTTTCCTACATGCACGTTTACTGACCAATAAAATGCTGCCTTTATACTACATTCAAAAGGCCAACTATGTTGGAATATGTCATTTGGTTGGATTCATCAAAGCTATTCTTCAGCTTGAGGAAAATCTAAGTTGCGCAAGAAAGATGCTTTCTTTCTTATTGATAAAAATTGCAACCACTGTTTCACATAGGCCTGAAAGTAATGCTTGCTTCAATAAATCCAATTGTTGATCATGTTCGATTCAATGGAACCACCGCAAATCTAAATTACATTTTGAGACTTTTTCTAGGACCGACAATCATCTCTGGCCTACGTATCTTTGAAATCATTAAAATTCACCTTCAAGTAACTCACCATTAAACTTCAATCTCAGCTGGGAACTCAATAGAAGTTCGAAACTGGGAGACAGGAATTGCCGGTTCCAAGATCAATGAAACTACAAAAGTCCTTGTTAAGATCTTAATAATATCATCCACGGTGGGCCTTTTTGATGGTTATTTCTTCAGGCAGGCGTCAATCATTCTGATCATCACTATAGCCAATTCAGTTGGATAGCGTTGAGGGCGAGCATTCATGAAATCATCCATCTCGGATTCTCGTGCTTGTCTTGTCTCATGTTTTCCACTAATGCTTCCCCGCTGTGCTGTGCCGCTTCTTTCACTACAATGAGATCCATGGTCACCAACCCATAACAATAGACAAGTTTGGGTGATACATCCTTTCTCTAGATACTCAGGTGCCATGTCGCGGTGGCTGCATCTTCTGCTACTGCAGAATCTTGTGATCCCCGTTCCTCTTTCGATCTTGACGGTCTCAAATTAGCAATCTTTCCCCTAAATCCGCCATCAAGAAAGTACATTGCTTGCATGAACATCCTTGCGCACATAAGCAGGTTCCTTGTAATTGTGGATAAAGTGAAATCCACTAGCCACATCTGAAATCAGTCTGCAGTCCTTGAATCCAACTGAGCAAGAAGATATTACTTCCGGGAATCCAACCACTAAGCGACCCATTCAACACATACTCGTAAACAAGGTAGGAGCAACCCTGTTCAGAGCAGGCGCCAAAGAGCTTAATCAGGTTGTTGTGATTCATCTTGTTCAATATATCCACTTCCTTGTACACATCTCCTTTCATTTTCATGACTGTTGCTATGGCCCCATCAAGAAACCCCCTATAAACTGCGCCCCCCATCCTGCAAATTTTCCCTAAAATTTTTGCCGCTTCATCTCAAGACGAGGAAAGAAGAGAAAACCTTGTCTCTGCCATTGCATGCACAGCCAATGGGAGAGGGTAATTTGCCAGTGATACTGCAATCTGCGGGAGTGAGGCGCTGTCCTTCGTATGGTTGTAGAGATTGAGAGAGTGAAAAGAAGATGGTGGAGAGGACAATGCATGTGAAGGGGAAGATACCATTTCGTCCAGAGGAAAATAGAGGGGAGGATCCTCCAAAGAAAGAGTATCTGGAAGAAGAGTGGGTGGGGAATATAGCGATTGTTAATGGTAATCTCCATGGCTTTGGCAAGCATCAAAATCCGATTTGGATAATACTTGAATCTCATTGGAGCCTTAGCTATCAAGTAATGCATCTCTTGCACGGGAAAAGTGTGGAATTATATGGCGCATTTGAATCTCACATACAGATAACTGGATTTTGGATCAGATATTCCTCTACATTTATAGTTGGACATGGGTTCAGATTTTAAAAAATGAAACCCAGTCTAGGTCCGTATGTGGTAAAATAAATTTGGATTGGTGAAAGGGCTCGAATTCAGGTGAAGAAGGTCATGTAGCCGAAGTAGTATGTAGGAGAAGCCGTGATCTATGCGTTTGGACAGGAATCATGTGTCCAACCCCAAGCATTCATCTTGCTTTATAGAGTCATCGTTAATCCCTTTCTACACAATCGTTTCTTCCGTTATTGTCACTCATTTATAAATTTTTTATGCATCATGGTGTGCCACTAGGAAGCATAATAAACAAGCAGATCAAATGTCCTTAGATTCACAATGTTTGAGACAAACATCCAGATCTTACAAAGTTACAGGCTTTTGTCAGTCAATATATACACACGAAATAAATTCCAAATAACACGAGGAAACAAAAAGCTCGTTCTTGATCACACAGAAGACTCTACTAATTAACGAGAACATTTCACGCGAGTTGACGCAGACGCAGGTCTTCTCAGACCGCTAGAATGCTGAAGAACGAGTTCTACACGTTCTGTAGAGCGTTTGTTCCTTCACGAATCTGATCTTGCCATCACCATGAACAAGTTGTTGTTCTCGAACGCAGGAACAAACGAAGCCCTTCTCATCTGGTGCGCATCGAAGCAGAGCAGACGGAACTGATCACAGGCTTAACTCATCATCCGCAGGAACTCATGGAAACTGAGCACGCCATCGCCATCGAGATCGAATGAGCTTATCATGGTCTGGCACTCATGGACCGACCTCTGCTCCCCAAGCCGGCCGAACATCCTCTGCAGCCCATGGGGGGTGATGCAGCCGGAGCCCTTCTCTGCCTCAAACATCTCAAACGCCCTCCGCAGATCCTCCTCCCTCCCCCTCCCCTCCCCCTCGTCCATCAACCCCACAAACTCCCCGAAATCCAGCCCACCCTCTTCCCCTGCTATCTCCTCACCCCCATCCTCCTCTCCCATTGACTCGAAGAACGACCTCATCTCCGCGTCACTGATCTTGCCATCGCCATTCTTGTCCAAGTACCGGAAAACTTCCCGGAACTCCTCGAGCCTGGACTGCCGGCCAGGCACGCGCAGCGGGCTCGCAACATGCAGATGACGGCTGGGTTTGACGCAACCGCTGAGGTTCAAGGAGAAAAGCCTCGTCTTGGGACTCGGTGGATTGTCAAACGCATGATCGGGGGAAGCTGTTCTCGACCTGACAAGGCTTGCCTTCGCCATCCTTTGTTTCAATGGCACTGCTACTCTTTCTATCGGATGTTGAGGTGGCCGGATTCTCTTCTTGTGGGTGGATGGTAGAAGAAGGCAAAGGTTGCCACTGCTCTATAAAGGGGACTTCACCGCCATATGCGGGAAATGCATGGAAGCTGCCTGAGAATATGAAACAAGTGTGGGCCGTTAACTTGGCAGACGGGCGATGTGGAGGAAGCTGCATGGCAGCTTCGACCTTCAAATGCTTTGCTTTCAATCTACGTAATCGAGTTCTTCTACCGACGTTGTGAGGTCCACATGTTTCTAGTTTAGATGCGAACCCAACCTGGTCTTGATTTTCTTTACCACATTCAACTAAGCGGAAGAGAAATCCGGCATAGAACCATCCATTTTGATCCCTAGCTGGACATAATGGAATCATCCTCCATGTTCTTCTGATCACCATGTTCACGTATTGACCTTGTTTGGAGAACTGCTTAAATGGACCCAGGTTGGATCCCATTTGAATCTTGCCACATTAATGCATAGAAGAATGTGGAAAAAAGCCTCAACTCTGAAAATTTGCAAGCTGTTTGTTTCGACCTTGAAACGGATGGAATCGGGAAGTTGCATTAAAGCTTCGAGCATTAATTTCAAATGGGGATCGGGAACACCCGGTCAATATATATATATATATATATATATATATATATATATATATATATATATATATATATATATATATATATATATATATATATATATATATATATATATATATATATATATATATAGAGAGAGAGAGAGAGAGAGAGAGAGAGAGAGAGAAAAGGGTCACATTGAACGTGGGGAGCGCATCAAAATGTTGATGTATATTATATAGCCCATCAGGTCCACCAAATTGTTGATTTTGCAGTTGGATATGAAATTTAGCTTCTCAAGATCTCACTGCTTAACTGTAGTTTTAATTTTCTTTCTTTCGGAGCATGTTTACACGGAACGGTCTACTAGAGATGAATTAAGTAATTAATTAGGTAGGCGGACAGTCATGGGTTCCGTTCCGCCCTTTAATTCACCGTAATATATATTGCATGATGGGCCGCCACTTTCTTCAGTCGTGCAACTCAACTAATACATTAATGGAACATATAACCATTGATTGGTCAAAAGCGATATTTCATAATTTAGAAAGGCAGAAACATACTTTCAGATGTAAAGCTGAAAATGAAGTAAACAATATTAGAAAATTCCAATATTTTCAAAGATATCAGCGTGTATGTATATGTTTCTCTTGTATATATGTCGTATAGTAAGCAAATGTAATTGCCTGAGTTGGTTGGTTAGATCTATGGGATCGGATTTGTTATTGCATTAGCCTCATTCTCAAAGGCATAAAGGCTCTTTAACTTTTACCCAACGTTTTACGTGCATCTAAATTTCGTCGGTTCAAACATTCACCAAGATATTCTTTTCAGCCTGCTATTGTGATTTGCTTCTATTTTGCATTTGCAAACAATAATACTTTTCAGCTCTACATTTAGTTGGAAGAGAATGGGCAGCGACGGCGCCCATATATGTTATGTTGGACCTAATCAACTTGCAAATAGAGTATACATGGGCGAAGTCAGAAATTTAAAATTTTTCACGAGACGAGCCGAATTAAAGTTCCTAAATTTTGACTATAACTAAAATATCATTTTTCAAAACTTTTCCCATCAAAATTCGTTTGTCTTCAAGCGATCGAGCCTAGAGGCAAGTTTATATGTCGGGCACGAGTGGGGAGAGTGTGTTAATGAGCTTCAATCATCACGAAACTCTGACCAGGTTGTTTTTATGAAAAATGTTCATCTTGATCGAAATTGTTGTAAAATATTATACCACGAAACTGGAATATATCTGCAATTAAGCATGCAAATGTATCATAAATGTGTAGAATATGTATATATCTATATGTAGTCTACAAATGCAGGAATAGGTAAGATGTGCATATCGACATGCATAAGGGGTCAAGTATATTTTTCACAAGCTCATCATGAACAACGAGCGAAGTTCTACGTAAGTTGGCAAGAGAAACCAAGTTGGATTTAGCCTTTATTTTATTCGACTGATCGGATTCTATATAATGAGTTCAGAATCGAATCTAGCTTTTTAAGGCCGAATATATTTGAACGTTTCTAACACAAAGCACAACATTATATGCAACGGAATGCGATCATCATCGAATCTCAATTGAAAAGTACAGGTCTCAAGTTCAGGTTCAGTTATGAAATTTTACGCCAAATTTGGATCTCATTAATAGTTAAAATTCAAGCTGCCTTGCCAAACTCCGGTAATCAAATTCAAAATTAGATTGAGAATCGAATATATTATTTTCATTTACATTCTTATGGCATCACATATATTTGATTTTTTTTTTTCAGAATAATCTAAAGAAATAGACAAAGTTAAGTCCAACTTTGCTGTCAACAACAAAAGAAGGGAGGGTATTGGCCACAAGAGGTCACATCTTGCTAATGTTTTGGTTTGCATGTTTGGCAAACACCAATGTGCTTGCGTCAGGTAATTTGCTTCTCCTCTCCCAATTCTGTATTAGGGACAAAGTGACGTGAATGTTGTTGCTGAAAATTGATATTTATCTCTTCAGGTTGTGGTTCTCGTGAATCAATGTATTTTAGTTAAATAAAATCCGGTCATTTTTTTAATGAAATTTGTAGTTAAGATACTTTGTCTAAAGAAAAAGTTTTCCAATCGAAGAAACCAGAGGGATCGTGTGTGTGGTCGCATAGCATAAAAGTGGGACTGCCTCGCATCGCATCGATCCCCAGCAAGCATATCCACTGGCAGCCGCTGGCTGGCGTTTCACTTTCGGGATCGAGAGGCCTTAAGCCACGGAAGGGGACGACGACAGGGAGTGGCGAGGGACCTCCCCTTCCTGCCTTTCTGGACACTTCATTGGAGGACAAATACCTCTGAGACGACGCCTATTTGAGTGGCGGGAGTTTGACAAAGGAAACCGAGAGTAAGAGGACAAAGAGGGAGGGAAGAGTTGGTGCCTTGGTGGTGAGGCTTCTTGGAAAGACAGAGAAATGGCAAGCTGCCTTACTGTCAAGGGTTTCCTGGTGAAGCCGGAATCTTCTCTCTCCCTCGCCGGCGCCGGGTTCCGGCAAAGAACCATCGATGGCAGGCGGCTTTTCGCTGTTCGGTGCGCCGGAGACGCCGAATTCGACGCGAAGGTGTTCAGGAAGAACCTGACGAGGAGCAAGAACTACAATAGGAAGGGATTCGGGCTCAAGGAAGAGACCATGGAGTTGATGAACAAGGAATATATGAGTTAGTTCCTCTCCCCCTCTTTTTCTCGCTGGTGTACGGCTTATTTTATAATGCATAGAGCGATTCAGGTTTTGTGTCATTTCTTGTCGTGGACCGAATAATTAGACGCCTTCCCTGGTGATTGATTTATGCTCAAGGATTTTGAAGAAAATATTCCCATGGATTCACAGGATTCTGGCGAATTTAATGTCGATATTGGTCTAGGAGGAAAGATATGCCTAGATTTGTTTCATTTGCTTTCGTAAATTAAAATTACGAATTTAGGCAAGTTAATGATTCTGAAACCAATGGTTTGATGTTTATTTTCAGTCGAACAATTTTTTTTTCCTTGCTTAAATTTCATTGCTTTAGGGAATTCCTATTTTTAGGTGATTGTTTTTTTTCTGAGGATATATTGTTTATTTGGCGAACACGACACCTCTTTCGTTGGTTTATGGAATTCCTATTTTTCAGTGATTGTTTTTAAGTCTGACGATATATTGTTTTTCTGGCGAACACCTTTTTCGTTGGTTTATGGAATTCCTATTTTCCAGTGATTTTTTTTTTCTATATTGCTTATTTGGTGAACACCTTGTTGACAAATCATTTGGTTTATGTGATTACTGCAGGTGACATCATAGAGACTCTGAAGAACAACAACTATGAGTACACGTGGGGTGATATGACTGTCAATTTGGCAGAATCATACGGATTCTGCTGGGGTGTCGAACGAGCTGTTCAGATCGCGTACGAAGCAAGGAAGCAATTTCCTGCGGAGAGGATTTGGATCACCAATGAGATTATCCACAACCCGACAGTGAACAAGGTAATATTAGTCCACAATCTATTATTGCTCTTGGCAGCCTGAAAACTCTTTCTTATTTTCTTTTGCAGATTTTTGTTCCACGGGAGTTTCATATTAATATTGTTGTTTCCTACTTTTCGTGATTTTGTTTTTCTCCGTCTAATCACAAACATTCTGATATTTTCGTTAATTGGTCATGCTTCTTTATAAGAATGACGTCTGATCCGGGTGTAGTGCTCATCTCCTCTTTGTTTTCTTTAACTGCTGTTCACACCAATACGCACCTCCACTTCTTGGTCTTCTGGCTGAGCAAGAAGAAGCATGCAAGAATGAACCTTTTTTTATTTTAAATTCAGTAAGATGGTAGTTCAGTTGTTTTGCAAGATGACGAGGACTCGTCAAGTTGTTGTGGTCCTTCCACTGATATAGTTATATGCTTTCATTTTCTTTGAAGTGTATGCGCCTTGGGGGCGCGTTTGTGCGTCTGTTTGGTCAGGACGGTACCTAATATAAGTAATACTTATTGCAATTTGCAGAGGCTAGAGGAGATGGAAGTTCAGAATATTCCTATTGAAGATGGAATAAAGCAATTTGATGTTGTGGAGAAGGGAGACGTGGTAATTTTGCCTGCCTTTGGAGCTGCTGTCCAGGAGATGTTGACACTAAGTGAGAAAAATGTTCAAATAGTTGATACGACGTGTCCATGGGTTTCAAAGGTAAACTACCGAGATAATCACAATCGTAGATTCAGCAAACTTTTTATGCTTCTTTGTTCCCTTTTCCTTTCTAGTAATGGTGTTGCATACTTGTATCTTCATCGGCAGGTGTGGAACACGGTTGAGAAACACAAGAAAGGAGACTACACTTCGATTATTCATGGTAAGTATGGTCACGAAGAGACAATTGCAACTGCATCGTTTGCTGGTACCTACATCATTGTAAAAAATATGAAAGAGGTACATATCTAATGTGTTTATCTCGTTGCTGGTTTCTAGTATTAACAATATGATGTTTGATATGGTCATAGTTCTTCACATTCTTAATATCCGTATCTGATAAATTGCACGGAATTGTCTAGGCAATGTATATTGGTGATTATATCCTTGATGGGAAACTTGATGGGTCAAGTGGAACGAAAGAAGACTTTATGGAGGTAACGTTAATTCCTTTCAGTTGACCAACTGCAGCATTCACTTCTATGCTTCTAATTGTTTACACTTTATATACTTCCAGAAATTCAAACATGCAGTATCTGCTGGATTTGATCCAGATGCTGACCTATGCAAAGTGGGCCTTGCTAATCAAACAACTATGCTTAAAGGAGAAACTGAAGAAATTGGTAAGTTTCAACAGTTCTCACAGTCTCATCAGTCAATTCTTTTCAAACTTAGACTCAAGGGTGCATGTTCATTTTCTTCTGATAACTAGCTAGGTAGTCAATCTTATTGCACTTTGTTCTCCAGGAAAACTGTTTGAAAAGGTCATGATGCGCAAATATGGAATTGAAAACATCAACAACCATTTTATGAATTTCAATACTATTTGTGATGCCACTCAGGTACCGTTCTCCTTGCTTTTCGCCTTATTGGTCTTCACATGATTCTTTTATAACACGCACTTGGGAAGCTTTTGAGCAAGTTCAAGTTGTTCCTTCTGATTGTTGGCTAGCTGTCTGTTAACTCATCTTGCCATAATGTGCATGTTTGCTTTGTTATACTATTTGGCTTGTTTCCTGGACATGGTACAGAAGGCATTGTTTATGTTGGACTTCAAAGTAGGAGCCGATAATAGGAGCCGATGATTCTTATGTCATTGGTGATAATCATGTGGTTTCTTTGTCCAGGACCGGCAAGATGCAATGTATAAACTTGTGAACAAAAAGCTTGATCTCATTCTAGTAGTTGGTGGATGGAACTCTAGCAATACCTCACATCTTCAAGAAATTGCAGAAGCTAAAGGAATTCCATCTTATTGGATAGATAGCGAACAGCGAATAGGGCCTGGAAACAAAATAGCTTACAAAACGAATGTAAGTTACCCTCTCTCTTTCAGTTACCTACAGCATCTGTCTATTCAGTTGGTCCCTAATCATTTTCTTGCTAGCATCATCCGTCTATTCAATTTATCCCCAATCATTTTTTGCAATATTTTCCTCATTATGCAGCAGCATGGAGAATTTGTTGAGAAGGAAAACTAGCATCGTCTGTCTAATCAATTTTTTCTGTAATCATTTTCTCGCAAGCATCATGTGCCTGTTCAATTTATTCCTAATCATTTTTTGGCAATATTTTCGTCGTTGAAATGCAGTATGGAGAACTGGTTGAGAAAGAAAACTGGCTACCAGATGGCCCTATCACAATCGGAGTTACATCAGGCGCTTCAACTCCTGATAAAGTGAGTGTTGTTTAACACGGATATACCTGTTTAGTGCTTACATATTTGGTTTGTCCCTTCAGTATCCAAACTTAAGCATTTACCAGCACTGATCTGGCTTAAGAATGTCAGTAGGAAGTAGGAACTTGTATTTTTAGAAGTCTCTTGTAAGAGCATAGTGGATCCTCGATGCAGCATTGCTGTTGGCCTGTGGTGGATCTTTCTCGTGACTACCGTTTTTATACTGCTGAGATGCATTAGCAGTTTTTTTTGTTCCTGTTGCAAAAAATGATATGACATGGCTGTGTAAAGTTGCAATACATTTAGGTGGATTAAGTTCAATATTGTTCTGCTTGCTACATTGTATCTTCTTGCTGTATTTGCAAAAACTTGATTCTGCCTGAAGTTTTGTACCTGTGTTTACCTCTATTACTTGCATTATAGAATTTAGCAAACCTCAGGTGCATCAACTGGTACAGACTGCATAGTAATGGCTATTATGGAAAACTAACACAAAGAATTTCATTGTAACAAATATTATGGAAAACCCATAATATCATCAATACATTTTGCTTTTGAAGTGGAAAGGAGTTATTGAAAAACGTAACCTTTAGTATCAATTTGCCTACATGCAAGAAGTATGACAAAAATTGCACAAGATAGAAGAAGCATGAGGGGAAATGGTGGAGAACATGAGGAAGCATGGGAAGCAATAAATGAGAATCGTAAGGGAGGCAGTGAATTATGATTCTTAGCTTGCCTATTAAGTGAAGATGCCCTAATTCACTATCATCGAGACCTGTACTGTTATTTTGTATACTGCATGGTTTTCATATATTTCTTGAATGTGCTTTTACAGCCCTGTGAATCTGTACAAGCTGTTTATGCATTAATCGGGTGCAAAAATATGAATGCTTCAATCTGCAAGCATGCTTGTGTTGGACGTTGTATAGGCATAACCTCAGTTGCAGACATATGAATGTCTTAATTTGCAAGCATCTTTGTTTTATATTATCCTGAAGTTTCGAACTTGCTCCTTAAATGGTTTCATTTGTCACTTGTATTATACTCCCTTACTAAGTCTCCTGTTATTATGATGCAGGTCGTTGAGGACGTCATTAATAGGGTATTTGAACTTAAACATGAAAAATCCTTGCAACTGGTCTGAGATCCTTTGCTGCAAACTAGCATTGTTAGGAAGCATGAACAGGGAGAGGCCACTATTGCTGTATAAGAATGTAGTCGTTTTGTTTAACATGTAACATATGTGCTAATTAAGATGTATCTCCGGCTGATGGAATCTCTGTATAGCATAGTGGAATCTATAATGCGTTGCAGATGGAAATGAGTATGAAATCGAAAAAAAAAGCGAAAAAAATACAAGGATGCCCCTACGGTTTTAATCCAATCATGTCAGAAAGGAAAACAACTCGACTACAGCAGCTTCTTAATCCGATTAGGGTTATGGGGGACCAAATTTTACTGTCCTGAACCAAATTTAACTGCAAAATATACCCTGCCAATGAACATAACGAGGCCTTCGTTTTTGCTAACGAATATGGGCAAGCCGAGCTATGATCAGCAAGCTAAAGTGCCAGACTATCTACTTTTTCATTGACCATGATTATTGACTTTTTTAATTTATTAATGGATTACGTACTACTGAATTGATTTATATAACAGAAAGAACGTGTACTTGTTAACTAACCGCAATGGGCTCAGGTGATGCATTCCTGTAATAATGGTCCCAGACTGCATGTGGGCACGATTAAGATCACTTGATCAACCTTTCTGGAGACTAGAATGCCATGATTTTTTATTTTGCTCCTCAAGTAGCGCAGTGATTACCTAGATGAGATATGTGCACCACAAAAGACGGAGCAGAACCAGGACTCAAAAGGCTGTTTTTTGGCCGTGACCTAATATACAATTAAAAAGAGAACAGAACAAGAAAGCTACTCTCCAATGTCATTTGTATCTGTTTGTATATACATCCATGAGGAATGTCTTATTTTTAGAGATCGGCATTCTTTTCTTTAATGGTAGGCACCAGACCAAATGAGCCTTTAGTCCCTCGCGCAACAACCAAGAGAACATTTGCTTGAGGGCGTGATATTGGAGCTAGCCAAACTCTGACAATTGGGCCCATGTTCGGCGCGATGGAGCTAGCGGGGTGCTGGGGTCTGGCAACAGATCTCCACTAAGACGAAAGAACGGAGAAGAAAGAACTATAAAGGTTGAGGGCAATGAGGGGGAATGCTTCTCAGATTAATGTGTTCGTCTTTCGTTTGTTGTTAGTTTTCTCTTTTCTTTGCTCTGCTGTTCTTTGTCCCCGCCGCTGTTCATCTGCCTATTGTCTTGTTGTCATGGCCGCCTACCGTCCAAGATGCAATCCTCTTTTCAGGACTAGTTAGCTGAAAGCTTCCGTAAAGTGCTTGTTCTCTGTCAGAGTGGAAAGAACTCTCACAGACTGAGTGCTATTCTTGTCTGCTGGCATTCAATGAAATAAGGCCATTTACATCCTATAGTTAGCAGTAAAATGAACATGTATATTCTTTTGAATACTGATTGCATTAATCTGTACGCAAGTAAGTTTGTGGAGTTGTTTGTTGGAAGAGGAACAGCACGTATTAGATATCTTCATAGTCCTTCTAGGAAATGTGCGCCACCCATAATTCTCGTTGATGAGCTTGATGCTGTTGGAGGGAAGAGGAAGAAGTTTCCATGATGAACCCGATTATATGTTGAATATGTGAGCTGAAAAAGCAAGCTGATCAGCAGCGACTCCCTCCCCGGTAGCAGGTTTAGATGTAAGTTCTTCTAGAGGGCTCGGAGCCTGCTGATACAGACAGCAGTTTTCTTGGAGCACGACGGTTGGGAAGTGAGTCGAGAGTGGGAAGGACTACTAATGAGGTAGGCGTTTTCTGCAATGCTCAGGTACTCCTTGCTGTCAACAACTTCCCTTCGGTTTTTTGCTACCATTAGATCAGTTCACGGCACCCCAGTTCTTTTCTGGAGGCTGAAGACGAAATCAAACTCGGAGAGTCACAGGTGATCAAGAGGATCGTTGGAATCATAATCCACACTCGGGCAGAGGCAATCTCTCGCATTTCTTACGAGTTTTCTGCGAAATCCTTGATGGGCTTGTTGAGAAACTCAAATTTAAGCCAGAATTGAGTCCTGGGTTCTTTCAATTGGCGAAGAAAGATCCAAATTTAGACCACCACCAAGATCATACTGTAAGATGATCCACATTTTGTCTAGGGGAAGGATGTTCGACGGCGCAACGGCTTTATTGCATGAGTTAGTGTGGATGTTTAGGTCTGAAGTCTCTACGCTTTCGTCTTCAATGAGTTGTTGGATGTCTATAAGGAGCTATCCTTTTGCCCAACTGTTTTCTGTATGCTGTTGAAAGTATATGCTGAGAAGGGCATGACAAAGAAGTCCCTCTATGTGTTTGACAGTATGGGAAGTTTCGGTCTTTGCCCAGGCTTGAGG